>NC_090338.1:2085800-2758300 GCF_035084215.1 Heptranchias perlo | reverse complement strand
TGCCCAATTGACCCTTCGTGACAGCAGTCTGAGCTTCTCACCTCTGCCTTTTCGTCTCTCCCCTCTTTATAGAATCATAGAATGGTTACAGCACAGGAGGAGGCCATTCGGCCCATCGAGCCCATGCCGGCTCTTTGTAAGAGCAATCCAGCTTGTCCCACTCCCCCGCTCTTTCCCTGTAGCCCTGCAAATTTTTTCCCTTCAAGTATTTATCCATTTCCTTTTTGAAAACCACAATTGAATCTGCTTCCACCGCCCTTTCGGGCAGTGCATTCCAGATCATCACAACTCGCTGCGTAAAAAGTTTTTCCTCATGTCCCCTTTGGTTCTTTTGCCAATTGCCTTAAATCTGCGTCCTCTGGTTTCAACCCTTCCACCAATGGGAACAGTTTCTCTTTATTTACTTTCGCTAAACCCTTTGAACACTTCTATCAAATCTCCTCTTAACCTTCTCTGTTCTAAGGAGAACAACCCCAGCTTCTCCAGTCTCTCCACCTAACTGAAGTCCTCATCCCTGGAACCATTTCAGTAAATCTTTTCTGCACCCTCTCTAAGGCCTTCACATCCTTCGAAAGTGCGGTGCCCAGAATTGGAAACAGTACTCCAGTTGTGACCAAACCAGTGTTTTATAAAGGTTCAACTTAACTTCCTTGCTCTTGTACTCTGTGCCTCTATTTATAAAACCAGGATCCGTATGCTTTTTAACCACTTTCTCAACCTGTCCTGCCACCTTCAAAGATTTGTGCACATATACCCCCAGGTCTCTCAGTTCCTGCACCCCCTTTAGAATTATTACCCTTTAGTTTATATTGTCTCTCTCGTTCTTCTTGCCAAAATGTATCACTTCACACTTCTCTGAATTAAATTTCATCTGCCATGTGTCTGCCCAATCCACCAGCCTGTCTATATCCCCTTGAAGTCTATGACTATCCTTGTCTATTACTTTGCTGCGACCTGTCCCCATAAAATGGCCTCTGCTCACGATGAGACCAGTTCTGATTGAGGGACAAATCCAGAATTCCCAGCGGTTTCTGTTCACTTTGAATCCAGCTATTTATGTCCCCTCTTTCCATCCTCAGTGCTGATCACATGCCCCATGCCTTTGAAAGTTCAGTGAAGCCCAGGGAGGGAGAGTAGTTCGATCCTCAGTGATGGGCAGGAGAGAATGCTCTCAGGACAAGCACTTTAATTTGAAATTCTTCTCCCGCAAACACTTCCTGTGTCCCTGAGCAGGGATTTTGTAAAAGGTGGAGCAGCATAACTAGGGACCCTGGAATCACAGTACAGAAAGGATCTGAGAGAGACAGACAAAGACAGTCAGGTAGACAGAGAAAGACAGATAGACGAATAGACAGAGAGAGACAGATAGATAAACACACAGAAAGAGACAGAGTGACTAGTAGAGAGAGAGAGACAGAGGTAGATAAAGACAGAGAGAGACAGGGAGAGAGACAGCTAGGCAGACAGACAGAGGCAGGTAAATGGAGAGAGACAGGTAGAGAAAGGCTGACAAAGAGAGTCAGATAGACAGAGAGAGACAGAGTGACTGGTGGAGAGGGAGACAGAGACAGAGAGTTGAACAGAGAGAGAGAGAGAGACAGGTAGACAGACAGAGAGAGATGGGTAAACGGACAGAGAGAGAGAGATGACCAGACACAGAGTGATAGAGAGATAAACAGATAGAGAGACAGAGTGGCAGGTAGACCAAATGAGAGACATAGAGAGATGAACAGTGAGAGTGACTGCCCTTGATATCAAGGCAGCATTTGACCGAGTGTGGCACCAAGGAGCCCTGGTAAAATTGAAGTCAATGGGAATCAGGGGGAAAACTCTCCAGTGGCTGGAGTCATAACTAGCACAAAGGAAGATGGTAGTGGTTGTTGGAGGCCAATCATCTCAGCCCCAGGACATTGCTGCAGGAGTTCCTCAGGGCAGTGTCCTGGGCCCAACCATCTTCAGCTGCTTCATCAATGACCTTCCCTCCATCATAAGGTCAAAAATGGGGATGTTCGCTGATGACTGCACAGTGTTCAGTTCCATTCGCAACCCCTCAAATAATGAAGCAGTCGGAGCCCGCATGCAGCAAGACCTGGACAACATCCATGCTTGGGCTCATAAGTGGCAAGTAACATTCGCGCCAGATAAGTGCCAGGCAATGACCATCTCCAACAAGAGAGAGTCTAACCACCTCCCCTTGACATTTAACGGCATTACCATCTCCGAATCCCCCACCATCAACATCCTGGGGGTCACCATTGACCAGAAACTGAACTGGACCAGCCATATAAATACTGTGGCTACGAGAGCAGGTCAGAGGCTGGGTATTCTGCGGCGAGTGACTCACCTCCAGACTCCTGAAAGCCTTTCCACCATCTACAAGGCACAAGCCAGGAGTGTGATGGAACACTCTCCACTTGCTTGGATGAGTGCAGCTCCAACAACACTCAAGAAGCTCGACACCATCCAAGACAAAGCAGCCCGCTTGATTGGCACCCCATCCACCACCCTAAACATTCACTCCCTTCACCACCAGCGCACTGTGGCTGCAGTGTGTACCATCCACAGGATGCACTGCAGCAACTCACCAAGGCTTCCTCGACAGCACCTCCCAAACCCGCGACCTCTACCACCTAGAAGGACAAGAGCAGCAGGCACATGGGAACGACACCGCCTGCACGTTCCCCTCCAAGTCACACACCATCCCGACTTGGAAATATATCGCCGTTCCTTCATTGTCGCTGGGTCAAAATTCTGGAACTCCCTTCCTAACAGCACTGTGGGAGAACCTTCACCACACGGACTGCAGCGGTTCAAGAAGGCGGCTCACCACCACCTTCTCGAGGGCAATTAGGGATGGGCAATAAATGCTGGCCTCGCCAGCGACGCCCACATCCCGTGAACGAATAAAAAAAAACAGACATGGTACAGGTAGACAGAGAGACAGATAGAGAGACAGGTAGACAGCGGGAACTGAACAGATAGAGATACGGATGGATAGAAAATGATAGACAGAGACCGAGAGATATTACCTGCAGTGGTTGCTTTATTCTTCATTGGGATTAAGATGCCTCTTGGGCTTGGTACTGATCCCTGTAACAGAGGTAAGTACCACGGTGAGTCTCTGCAGCTCCTCTCCTCGTCCCACGTCCAGAGATTTAGTTCAGGGTTGTGAAGGGCAAATTTAGGACAACCACCAGAAAGCATCGGTTTACACAGAGAATGGTCAGGAGCTGGGATGATGTTACAAAAAAAATGGTTGTGAGCGTAAGACTCATTTGAGAAGCAGCCAGATGCTGTGCTGGGAAGACGGAAGAGTTGGGATTGAGGAAGGATGGGGTCAGATGTAACTTATTTGACCCACTTTGGAAGGGTCAAAGGTGAGTAAAACCTGCCAGAATTTGACCCAGGACCTGACCCAGACCTGGAAGTCAAGCAACTGGGGGAGGATCTCAGGGGTGAAGTATGTTGTAGATCCAACTTCACCGATTCTCATTATTTTGAACGGGGACTGGAATCCAAGCTGATCCCAGAAAAAAGATTCTATTGACAAAGAGAATTTGTGTAACTTCTCAATATTGTACATCGTGTTTCTGATTGCAATTTTTCCCCCCAATTTTTGGTTAAATTTAGGCATCTTTAGTTTACATAGAATGTACAGCACAGAAACAGGCCATTCGGCCCAACTGGTCTATGCCAGTGTTTATGCTCCACACGAGCCTCCTCCCACCCTTCTTCATCTCACCCTATCAGCAGATCCTTCTATTCCTTTCTCCCTCATGTGTTTATCTGGCGTCCCCTTAAATGTATCTACACTATTCACCTCAACTACTCCTTGTGGGAACGAGTTCCACATTCTCACCACTCTCTGGGTAAAGAAGTTTCTCCTGAATTCCCTATTGGATTTATTAGTGACTATCTTATATTTTGTTTAGCAAAATGCCTTAAAATTGCTGCTCTGGAAATGATCCAAAACTCAATGTTAATAACAGGGTGTAGGGTTACACAGAGTTCCAGTCTTTGCCTCAGCACCAATCAATGGAGACGCGAGGCAGATGGGCCAATGGTCATGGGCTCGTTGGGTGCCAATTCTCTTGTCGTCCACCCAATGGATGTTCATAAAACCAAGAGGCTGGAAATCTCCCAAAACACAATAGAGCCTTAACTGATAAGGATTCTCTTTTTTTGGAAGCAACAGAAGTTGTACTTCCTGTGTTCCCAGGTTGAATATTTCTATCTCATTGTGGTTCCTTTGATGTTTTTTGATCTAAGTTAGACCGTCTAACGTGAGTCCCGCCTGGTGTGTTGCCTCCCTGGTAAAGGACATCACGGAGAGGGGGAATACATTCTGCGGGAGTGGAGCCAGCCTCTGACCTGCTCTCGTAGCCACAGTATGTGTGTGGCTGGTCCAGTTAAGTTTCTGGTCAATGGTGACCCCCGGGATGTTGATGGTGGGGGATTCGGCGATGGTAATGCCGTTGAATGTCAAGGGGAGGTGGTTAGACTCTCTCTTGTTAGAGATGGTCATTGCCTGGCACTTGTCTGGCGCGAATGTTACTTGCCACTTATGAGCCCAAGCCTGGATGTTGTCCAGGTCTTGCTGCATGCGGGCACGGACTCTTTCATTATCTGAGGGGTTGCGAATGGAACTGAACACTGTGCAATCATCAGCAAACATCCCCATTTCTGACCTTATGATGGAGGGAAGGTCATTGATGAAGCAGCTGAAGATGATTGGGCCTAGGACACTGCCCTGAGGAACTCTTGTAGCAATGTACTGGGGCTGAGATGATTGGCCTCCAACAACCACTACCATCTTCCTTTGTGCTCGGTATGACTCCAGCCACTGGAGAGTTTTCCCCCTGATTCCCATTGACTTCAATAGTGAAAAAGGAAATAAGAGGGGCAAAGAGAGAGTATGAGAATAGACTGGCGGCCAACATAAAAGGGAATCCAAAAGTATCCTGTAGCCATTGAAAATAGTAAATAGATAGTAAGAAATTGGGTGGGGCCAATTAGGGACCAAAAAGGAGATCTACTGATGGAGGCAGAGGGCATGGCCGAGGTACTAAATGAGTACTTTGCATCTGGCTTTACCAAGGAAGAAGATGCTGCCAAAGTCACAGTAAAAGAGGAGGTAGTTGAGATACCGGATGGGCTAAAAATTGATAAAGAGGAGGTACTAGAAAGGCTGGCTGTACTTAAAGTAGATAAATCACCCGGTCCGGATGGGATGCATCCTAGGTTGCTGAGGGAAGTAAGGGTGGAAATTGCAGAGGTGCTGACCATAATCTTCCAAACATCTGTAGATACAGGGGATGGTGTCAGAGGACTGGAGAATTGCAAATGTTTCACCCTTGTTCAAAAAAGGGTGTAAGGATAAACCCAGCAACTACAGGCCAGTCAGTTTAACCTCAGTGGTGGGGAAGCTTTTAGAAACGATAATCCGGGACAAAGTTAATAGTCACTTGTACAAGTGTGGATTAATAAAGGAATGTCAGCACAGATTTGTTAAAGGCAAATCGTATTTAACTAACTTGATTGAGTTTTTTGATGAGGTAACAGAGAGGGTCGATGAGGGCAATGCGGTTGATGTGTATATGGACTTTCAAAAGGTGTTTGATAAAGTGTCACATAATAGGCTTGTCATCAAAGTTGAAGCCCATGGAATAAAAGGGGCAGTGGCAGCATGGATAGGAAATTGGCTAAGAGACAGGAACCAGAGAGTAGTGGTGAACGGTTGTTTTTCGGACTGGAGGGAGGTATACAGTGGTGTTCCCGAGGGGTCGGTGCTGGGACCACTGCTTTTCTTGATATACATTAATGACTTGGACTTGGGTGTACAGGGCACAATTTCAAAATTTGCAGATGACACAAAACTTGGAAGTGTAGTGAACAGTGAGGAGGATAGTGATAGACTTCAAGAGGATATAGACAGACTGGTGGAATGAGCAGACACGTGGCAGATGAAATTTAACGCAGAGAAGTGCAACATTTTGGCAGGAAGAACACGGAGAGGCAATATAAAGTAAAGGGTACAATTCTAAAAGAGGTACAGAAACAGAGAGATCTCGGGGTATATGTGCACAAATCTTTGAAGGTGGCAGGGCAGGTTGAGAAAGCGGTTAAAAAAGCATACGGGATCCTGGGCTTCATAAATAGAGGCATAGGGTACAAAAGCAAGGGAATTATGTTGAACCTTTACAAAACACTGGTTCGGCCACAACTGGAGTATTGTGTCCAGTTCTGGGCACTGCTCTTTAGGAAAGATGTGAATGCCTTCGAGAGGGTGCAGAAAAGATTTACTAGAATGGTTCCAGGGATGAGAGACTTCAGTTACGTGGAGAGACTGGAGAAGCTGGGGTTGTTCTCCTTAGAGCAGAGAAGGGGACATAGATTTAAGGTGAGAGGGGAGAGATACAAAAGGGTCCAGAGGGGCAATTTTTTCACTCAAAGGGTGGTGAGTGTCTGGAACGAGCTGCCAGAGGCAGTAGTAGAGGCGGGTACAATTTTGTCTTTTAAAAAGCATTTGGACAGTTACATGGGTAAGATGGGTATAGAGGGATATGGGCCAAGTGCAGGAAATTGGGACTAGCTTAGTGGTATAAACTGGGCGACATGGACATGTTGGGCCGAAGGGCCTGTTTCCATGTTGTAAACTTCTATGATTCTATGATTCTATAAGGTTAAGAGGAGATTTGATAGAGGTGTTCAAAATCATGAAGGGCTTAGATAAAGTAAATAAAGACAAACTGTCCCAATGGTGGAAGGGTCGCGAACCAGAGGACACAGATTTAAGGTGATCGGCAAAAGAACCAAAGACAACACAAGGAAAAACATTTTTACACAGCGAGTTGTTATGATCTGGAATGCGCTGCCTGAAAGGGCGGTGGAGGCAGATTCAATCGTGGCTTTCAAAAAGGAATTGGATAAATACTTGAAGAGAAAAGATTTGCAGGGCTACGGGGGAAAGAGCGAGGGAATGGGACTAACTGGGTTGCTCTTACAAAGAGCCAGCACAGGCTCAATGGGCCGAATGGCCTCTTTCTTTGCTGTAACCATTCTATGATTCTATGCTTCCAGTTCCACACATCATTAAATTGCTTTTTCAACCCTGGTAGCACTCTCAGCTCTGAATCAAAAGGTTGTGGGATGAAGTCCCACTCCAGAGACTTGAGCACATAATCTAGGCTGACACTCCCAGCGCAGTACTGAGGGAACAAAGGAACAGGAGGAGGCCATTCAGCCCCTCGTGCCTGTTCCGCCATTCAATGAGATCATGGCTGATCTGTATCCTAACTCCATCCACCCGCCTTGGCTCCATATCCCTGATATCCTCGGTTAACAAAAATCTATCGATCTCAGATTTAAAATTATTAATTGAGTAGCATCAACTGCTTTTAGTGGGAGAGAGTTCCACGCTTCTCCCACCCTTTGTGTGAAGAAGTGTTTCCTAACTTCTCTCCTGAATGGCCTGGCTCTGATTTTAAGGTTATGACCCCTCGTCCTAGACTCCCCCACCAGCAGAAAAAGTTTCTCTCTCTCTACCCAATCAAATCCTTTCAAAATCCTAAAAACCTCAATCAAATCTCCCCTTAACCTTCTATATTCCGGGGAATACAAGCCTAGTTTATGGAATCTCTCCTCATAATTTAACCCTTGGAGCCCTGGTAACATTCTGGTGAATCTGCTCTGCACTCCTTCCAAGGCCAATATATCCTTTCTAAGGTGCAGTGCCCAGAACTGTACCCAGTACTCCAGATATGGTCTAACCAGGGCTGTGTATAGCTGTAGCAAAACTTCTTCCCTTTTATATTCTAACCCTTTAGTTATAAAGGCTAACAATCCATTCGCCTTTTTTGATTATTTTTTGTACATTTTAGTGATCTGTGTACATGGACCCCTAAATCTCTTTGGACCTCCACTGTTCCTAGCTTAGGGAGTGTTGCACTGTCGGAGGTGCCGCCTTTCAAATGAGACATAAGACCGAGGCCCCGTCTGCCCCTCTCAGGTGAACGTAAAAGATCCTACGGCCACTATTTGCAGAAGAGCAGGGGAGTTCTCCCCGGTGTCCTGGCCAATATTAATCCCTCAACCAATATCACTGAAACAGATTATCTGGTCATTTATCCCATTGTTGTTTGTGGGATCTTGCTGTGCACGAATTGGCTGTCACGTTTCCTACCTGGAAGTGCTTCATTGGCTGTAAATTGCTTTGGGGCATCCAGAAGTCTCGAAAGGCGCTGTACAAATGCATGTTCTTTCTTTCTCTGTTGCTAGGAAGCTCTCTCACTCCAAGTTGGTTCAGCTGTACGGTATCTGTACGCAGGATGGTCCTATCTACCTCGTCTTCGAGTACATGCAGTACGGCAGTTTGTCAGAGTACCTCAGGACCCGTCGTGGGACCTCCTGCGAGGAAAGCCTCCTGGGGATGTGCCAAGATGTGTGCGAGGGGATGGAATACTTGGAACACAACCAATTCATCCACCGCGACCTGGTACTGCCCTTTGTTTTTCTCAAATTGAATTGCGATTTTTGTTGGAAGTAAAAGGGTTGAGTGAGTGGCTGCGCTGACTGGTGTGGTACCGAGCTGTGCAGAACAGGAAGGTTCCAGGTTCCACCTTTCCGAGTTAGCTCGTCTCAGTTGGGATGTGTTACCACAATTGGTGCCACCTCAGGCCAGGGAGAGGGAACAATCAGCCTGGGGTCCTGCTCCCTGTCCACTGCCTCCTGGTGCGCACACGAATGTTGGGTGAGAACAGGGTCGGGCTTGGTTATCATGCCTCTCGCAGCCAAATGTCCTGCTGACACTCACATGCCTGGGCTCCCACATGAAGAATGGCGACTGGAAAAGGATCAGCACCTGGAAGGGAGAGAGAAAACCGGCCAAGTTGGCAAAAGAACCAGAGGGGAGATGAGGAGATTTTTTTGTTTACTCGGCGAGTTGTTCTGATCTGGAATGCGCTGCCTGAAAGGGCGGTGGAAGCAGATTCAATAATAACTTTCAAAAAGGAATTGGATAAATACTTCAAAAGGAAAAAATTTGCAAGGTTGTGGAGAAAGAGCAGGGGAGTGGGACTAATTGGATAGCTCTTTCAATGAGTCGGTACAGGCACGATGGGCCGAATGGCCTCCTTCTGTGCTGTAAGATTCTATGATGAGGATGAGTTTCTGTGACCTTTCCCAGGCCTCAGCTGCTGCTGCTGCTGCTGTGACACTACACCATCAGCTTCCTCTGCTCTGTGCTGTGACAGTGGGTGAGAATTCTTGGCTGGATTTGAAACAGGCTCCTTGTGTACAATATCAGAGTGCTTTTGACCCCTTGTCTCTCAGCTCCACAATGACTGGTGCTGTATACACACATGGCAGCAACTGTTCAGCCTGTACACTAGATGGTCCTAGTCCACGAATCCATATCTAAGCTGAAACTAAGCACTTCAGGCAATTGCTCTGAGTTTTGAGTTTAGAAGATTAAGGGGTGATCTAATTGAGATGTTTAAAATGTTAAAAGGATTTGATAGGGTCGATAGAGAGAAACTATTCCCTCTGGTGGGGGGAGTCCAGAACAAGGGGGCAGAACCTTAAAATTAGAGCCGGGCCGTTCAGGGGTGATGTCAGGAAGCACTTCTTCACACAAAGGGGAGTGGAAATCTGGAACTCTCTCCCCCCAAAAAGGCTGTGGGTGCTGGGGGTCAATTGAAAATTTCAAAACTGAGGCCGTTAGATTTTTGTTGGGTGAAGGTATCGAGGGATTATGGAGTGAAGGCGGGTAAATGGAGTTAAGGTGCAGATTAGCCGTGATCTAAAAGAAAGACGGAACAGGCTCGAGGGGCTGAATGGCCTCCTCCTGCTCATATCTTTCCTGTGTCCCTATGTTTTCCATCCTTTGTCCGAGTATGACTCGCTCTGGTGCTGTGTGCTGGGATGTGGACATCAGTGGTGTTGTCGTGAAGCCACATCTCATTGCTCCTGACACCGTGCACCGATGTTAGATCCTGACATTGCATCAGTTGTAATATCTCTCTTTGGCATTTTCTTGCAGGCAGCGAGGAATTGTTTAGTAGGAGACTCGTTGGTAGTTAAAGTGTCTGATTTCGGAATGACAAGGTAATGGCTTATCATCTGCGGAGTTTATGGCCTGTGTCTATACAACTCTTGAATACATAATTGCATTTATCAGCCAATATTCTCCTTCCATTTATTTCTGATTTTTAACTGTATTGTGGTAAAGGATATTCCTCTCCTGTTTATTTCTGAGTTTTAAATATTTACGGTAATGGATAGCCCTCTCTCTCTTCCCTTTCTGCGGCTGAAGGTTTGTCCTTGATGACCAGTACACCGGTTCCTCGGGCTCCAAGTTCCCAGTGAAGTGGTCGGCTCCCGAAGTTTTCCGATACTCCAAGTTCAGCAGCAAGTCCGACGTCTGGTCATTTGGTGAGAAGCCGTTGAGTGCAGGAATACGGTTCAGAGTTTTCCAGGAATCACTCGAGGATTAGACCAGTTCGTTCACTGTGAAAGACCACGAGCGGGGCAAGGGGGGAGGGGGGAGCGGGGCCGGGGGGAGAGGGGAGGGGAGGGGAAGGGAGGGGGGAGGGGGGTGAGCTAGGTCTTTCAAAGTGCTGAAAGGTGTCATTGAAAGAAAAAGAGAAAGGCTTGCGTTTCTACAGCGCCTTTCACAACATGAGGACGTCCCAAAGCACTTTACAGCCAATGAAATAATTTTTGAAGTCAACTCACTGATGTAATGTAGGAAACACAGCAGCCAATTTGTGCACAGCAAGATCCCACAAACAGCAATGTTGGTTGAGGGATAAATATTGGCCCCAGGACACCGGGGAGAACTCCCCCTGCTCTTCTTCAAAATACCGCCATGGGAATTTTTACATCCACCTGAGAGGGTAGACAGGGCCTCGGTTTAACATCTTATCTGAAAGACGGCACCTCCGACAGTGCAGCACTCCCTCAGTACTGACCCTCCGACAGTGCAGCACTCCCTCAGTACTGACCCTCCGACAGTGCAGCACTCCCTCAGTACTGACCCTCCGACAGTGCAGCGCTCTTTCAGTACTGACCTCTGACAGTGCAGCACTCCCTCAGTACTGACCCTCCGACAGTGCAGCGCTCTTTCAGTACTGACCTCTGACAGTGCAGCACTCCCTCAGTACTGACCCTCTTACAGTGCAGTGCTCCCTCAGTGCTGATCCTCTGACAGTGCAGCGCTCCCTCAGTACTGACCCTCCGACAGTGCAGTGCTCCCTCAGTGCTGATCCTCTGACAGTGCAGCGCTCCCTCAGTACTACACTGGGAGTGTCGGCCTGGATTATGTGCTGAAGCCTCTGGACTCAGAGGCAAGAGTGCTGCCCACTGATCCATGGCTGACATAGATGTGAAGGGTCTGACCTATGTCACTACTGGAAAGCTGAAGTATGGTGGGAGCCGAGAGGAGCATTGAGTACCCTTGGACTTAACCCTCTGGAGAAGAAGAAAATGAGAGTGGACTTGACTGGATTCTGTAAGGTTTTTTGGGCAATGGAGAATTTGGATGCAGGAAAATTCCTCTGTTAGGCACGGGTTTTGAGGGGGAGGGGATTTAAGCAACTTAAAGTTAAGGTGTCAAAGGAAAATAGGAAATTTAGGCAACATGTTTCAGTAAGAGACGGATAGAAATGTGGAACAGATTACTGGGGTGGGAATAGAAAACCATGGCAAGGTTTATAAAGGACTGGGTGACTTCTTGTTAGGAATGGAGATGCAGGGTTTTGATCAATGATCTTACATTGGCACTGTGTTACTTAAAAAAAATTCTGGGGACGTGGGCATTGCTGGCAAGCCAGCATTTATTGCCCATCCCTAGTTGTCCTGACGTGGTGGTGGTAGTGGTGGTGATGGTGATGGTGGTGATGGTGGTGGTGATGGTGGTGATGGTGATGGTGGTGGTGATGGTGGTGGTGGTGATGGTGGTGATGGTGGTGGTGGTGATGGTGATGGTGGTGGTGGTGGTGGTGGTGGTGATGGTGGTGGTGGTGGTGGTGGTGATGGTGGTGGTGATGGTGGTGATGGTGATGGTGATGGTGGTGGTGGTGATGGTGATGGTGGTGGTGGTGATGGTGGTGGTGATGGTGGTGGTGATGGTGGTGATGGTGGTGGTGATGGTGGTGGTGGTGATGATGGTGATGGTGGTGGTGGTGATGGTGGTGGTGGTGATGGTGGTGGTGGTGATGGTGGTGGTGATGGTGGTGATGGTGATGGTGGTGGTGATGGTGGTGGTGGTGATGGTGGTGGTGATGGTGGTGATGGTGGTGATGGTGGTGGTGGTGATGGTGGTGGTGGTGATGGTGGTGGTGATGGTGGTGGTGGTGATGGTGGTGATGGTGATGGTGGTGGTGGTGATGGTGGTGGTGATGGTGGTGATGGTGATGGTGGTGGTGATGGTGGTGGTGGTGATGGTGGTGGTGATGGTGGTGATGGTGGTGATGGTGGTGGTGGTGATGGTGGTGGTGGTGATGGTGGTGGTGGTGATGGTGGTGGTGATGGTGGTGATGGTGATGGTGGTGGTGATGGTGGTGGTGGTGATGGTGGTGGTGATGGTGGTGATGGTGGTGGTGATGATGGTGGTGATGGTGGTGGTGGTGATGGTGATGGTGATGGTGGTGATGATGGTGATGGTGGTGGTGGTGGTGATGGTGGTGGTGATGGTGGTGGTGGTGATGGTGATGGTGGTGGTGGTGGTGATGGTGGTGGTGGTGATGGTGATGGTGATGGTGGTGGTGGTGGTGATGGTGGTGGTGATGGTGGTGGTGGTGATGGTGATGATGGTGATGGTGGTGATGGTGGTGGTGGGCCATCTCTCTGAACCACTGCCAAAGAGGGTTCTTGGCTCCCCCTGGAGTAGCAGTGTCACAGGCATCGCTGTTAGTGGATGCTCTCGATAGTTACTGCTACCTCTCCCAATGGTGGGCGAAAGCCTGAGAAATTGGTTTCTTTCTTCACTGACAGATTAAATGGGTGGGGAGAGTCCGTGATGGGGGAGGGTGTACATGGGCTGTGGGAGGGGATTAAATGGGTGGGGTAGAGTCCGTGATAGGGGAGAGTGTACATGGGCTGTGGGAGGAGATTAAATGGGTGGGTAGAGTCCATGATAGGGGAGGGTGTACATGGGCTGTGGGAGGAGATTAAATGGGTGGGTAGAGTCCATGATAGAGGAGAGTGTACATGGGCTGTGGGAGGGGATTAAATTGGTGGGTAGAGTCCATGATGGGGGAGAGTGTACATGGGCTGTGGGGGGAGATTAAATGAGTGGGTAGAGTCTACGATAGGGGAGAGTGTACATGGGCTGTGGGAGGAGATTGAATGGGTGGGTAGAGTCCATGATGGGGGAGAGTAATAATCACTAACTAATCAGCAATGAACAGGGGCAAGTACTAAAGAGTAAATTTAGCAATGAGAAGGGGTGAGTAATGAACAGTAACTATCAGCAACAAATCAGGGGCGAGTAATAGACAGTGACTATTACTGGGGGATGGGCACCAGGATGTAGCATCAGAAAAGAGATACAAAGTGCACAAAGGATCAGGAGAGAAAGATAGCACTAGAGTAAGAGATAGTACGGTATTAGGTGGGATAAGACTAAGAGAGAGTACGAGGTGGTCTAAGATTGGATAACAGTGCGTGTGTGTAAACGCACGAAGTGTGGTAAACAAATTCGGTGAGTTCCAGGTGCAAATAGCCACATGGGAATATGATGTCGTGGCGATAACGGAGACCTTGCTCAAAGAAGGGCAGGATTGGGTACTAAACATTCCTGGATACAAGGTGTTCAGGAAAGATAGGGAAGGAAAAAAAGGAGGGGGGGCAGTATTGATTAAGGAGAATATTGCAGTGCTGGAGAGAGAGGATGTCCTGGAGGGGTCAAGGACAGAATCTATTTGGCTAGAGTTAAGGAACAATAGAGGTGCCATTTCACTACTGGGTGTATTCTACAGGCCACCAACTAGTGGGAAGGATATAGAGGAGCAAATTTGCAGGGGAATTACAGAGATGTGCAAGAACCATAGAGTAGTGATAATGGGGGACTTCAACTATCCTAATATAGACTGGGATAGTAATAGTGTGAAGGGCAAAGAGTGTCAGTGGGGGAACATTTAGGGAACAGTGATCATAATATCATAAGGTTTTGATTAGTTATGGAAAAGGACAAGGAACAATCTAGAGTAAAAATACTTAATTGGAAGAGGGCCAATTTCAGTGGGATGAGAACGGATCTGGCCCGGGTAAATTGGAATCAAAGATTGGCAGGCAAAAGTGTAATTGAACATTGGGCGGCCTTTAAAGAGGAGATGGTTCAGGTACAGTCTCGGTACATTCCCATGCGCGGGAAAGGTAGGGCAACTAAAGCCAGAGTTCCCTGGATGACGAAAGAGATAGAGAGTAAGATGAATCAGAAAAAGGGAGCGTATGACAGATGTCAGGTTGATAATACAAGTGAGAACCAGGCTGAATATAGAAAGTTCAGAGGGGAAGTGAAAAAGGAAATAAGAGGGGCAAAGAGAGAGTGTGAGAATAGACTGGCGGCCAACATAAAAGGGAATCCAAAAGTCTTTTACTGGAATGTAAACAGTAAACGGGTAGTAAGAGGAGGGGTGGGGCTGATTAGGGACCAAAATGGAGACCTACTCATGGAGGCAGAGGGCATGGCCGAGGTACTAAATGAGTACTTTGCATCTGTCTTTCCCAAGGAAGAAGATGCTGCCAAAGTCACAGTAAAAGAGGAGGTAGTTGAGATACTGGATGGGCTAAAAATTGATAAAGAGGAGGTACAAGAAAGGCTGGCTGTACTTAAAGTAGATAAGTCACCCGGTCCGGATGGGATGCATCCTAGGTTGCTGAGGGAAGTAAGGGTGGAAATTGCGGAGGTACTGGCCATAATCTTCCAAACATCCATGGATACGGGGGTGGTGCCAGAGGACTGGAGAATTGCAAATGTTGCACCCTTGTTCAAAAAAGTGTGTAAGGAGAAACATAGAAACATAGAAAATAGGAGCAAGAGTTGGCCATTCGGCCCTTCAGGCCTACTAGGCCATTCAAAATGATCATGGCTGATCGTCTAACTCAGTACCCTGTCCCCGCTTTTTCCCCATATCCCTTGATCCCTTTAGCATTAAGAAATATATCTATCTCCTTCTTGAATACATCTAATGACTTGGCCTCCACTGCCTTCTGTGGTAGAGAATTCCACAGATTCATCACCCTCTGAGTGAAGAAATTTCTCCTGATCTCAGTTCTACATGGCATACCCCATATCCTGAGACAGTGACCCCTGGTTATGGATTCCCCAGCCATCGGGAACATCCTCCCTGCATCTAGTCTGTCTAGTCCTGTCAGAATTTTATATGTTTTGATGAGATCAGATCTCATTCTTCTGAACTCTAGTGAATATAGGCCTAGTTGATCCAATCTCTCTTCATACATCAGTCCTGCCATCCCAGGAATCAGTCTGGTAAACCTTTGTTGCACTCCCTCCATGGCAAGGACATCCTTCCTCAGATAAGGAGACCAAAACTGCACACAATACTCCAGATGTGGTCTCACCAAGGCCCTGTATAACTGCAGTAAGACATCCCTGCTCCTGTACTCAAATCTTCTTGCAATGAAGGCCAACATACCATTCGCCTTCCTGACTGCTTTCTGCACCTGAATGCTCGCTTTCAGCAACTGGTGTACAAGGACACCCAGGTCTCGTTGCACCTCCCCTTTTCCCAATCTATCACCATTCAGATAATAATCTGCCTTTCTGTTTTTACAACCAAAGTGGAAAACCTCACATTTATCCACATTATACTGCATCTGCCATGTTCTTGCCCACTCACCCAACTTGTCTAAATCACATTGGAGCCTCTTTGCATCCTCCTCACAGCTCACATTCCACCCCAGCTTTGTGTCATCTGCAAACTTGGAAATGTTACATTTAGTTCCCTCATCCAAATCATTGATATATATTGTGAATAGCTGGGGCCCAAGCACTGATCCCTGCGGTACACCACTAGTCACAGCCTGCCACCCGGAAAAAGACCCGTTTATTCCTACTCTCTGTTTCCTGTCTGTCAACCAATTCTCAATCCGTGCCAGTATCACTGGGTCAAAATCCTGGAACTCCCTTCCTAACAGCACTGTGGGAGAACCTTCACCACACGGACTGCAGCGGTTCAAGAAGGCGGCTCACCACCACCTTCTCAAGGGCAATTAGGGATGGGCAATAAATGCCGGCCTCGCCAGCAACGCCCACATCCCATGACCGAATTTAAAAAAAAGAAAAAGTATATTCCCCCAATCCCATGTGCTTTAATTTTGCACACTAACCTCTTGTGTGGAACCTTATCAAAAGCCTTCTGAAAATCCAAGTACACCACATCCACTGGTTCTCCCCTATCTATTCTACTAGTTGCATCCTCAAAAAACTCCAGTAGATTTGTTAAGCATGATTTCCCTTTCATAAACCCATGCTGACTTTGTCCAATCCCATTAATGCCTTCCAAGTGTTCTGTTATCACACCTTTTATAATGGACTCTAGCATTTTCCCCACTACTGATGTTAGGCTAACTGGTCTGTAATTCCCTGTTTTTTCTCTCCCTCCTTTTTAAATAGTGGGGTTACATTTGCCACCCTCCAATCTGTAGGAACTGTTCCAGAGTCGATAGAATTTTGGAAGATGATCACCAATGCATCCACTATTTCCAGGGCCACTTCCTTTAGTACTCTGAAACCCAGCAACTACAGGCCAGTCAGTTTAACCTCGGTGGTGGGGAAGCTTTTATAAACGATAATCTGGGACAGAATTAACAGTCACTTGGGCAAATGTGGATTAATAAAGGAAAGCCAGCACGGATTTGTTAAAGGCAAATCATATTTAACGTTTTCACGCAGCGAGTGGTTATGATCTGGAATGCACTGCCCGAGGGGGTGGTGGAGGCAGATTCAATCATGGCCTCCAAAAGGGAACTGGATAAGTACTTGAAAGGAAAAAATTTTCAGGGCTATGGGGATAGGGCGGGGGAGTGGGACGAGCTGGATTGCTCTTGCATAGAGCCGGCGCGGACTCGATGGGCCAAATGGCCTCCTTCTGTGCTGTGACCTTTCTTTGATTCTATAACTAACATGATGGAGTTTTTTGATGAGGTAACAGGGATGGTTGATGAGGGCAATGCGGTTGATGTGGTGTATATGGACTTTCAAAAGGAATTTGATAAAGTGCCACATAATAGGCTTGTCATCAAAGTTGAAGCCCATTGAATAAAAGGGGCAGTGGCAGCATGGATACAGAATTAGCTCAGTGACAGGAAACAGAGAGTCGTGGTGAACGGTTGTTTTTCGGACTGGAGGGAGGTGTACAGTGGTGTTCCCCAGGGGTCGGTACTAGGATCGCTGCTTTTTTTGATATAATTAACTTGGACTTGGGTGTACAGGGCACAATTTCAAAATTTGCAGATGACACAAAACTTGGAAGTGTAGTGAACAGTGAGGAGGATAGTGATAGACTTCAAGAGGATATAGACAGGCTGGTGGAATGGGCGGACACGTGGCAGATGGAATTTAATGCAGAGAAGTGTGAAGTGATACAATTTGGCAGGAAGAACGAGGAGAGGCAAAATAAACTAAATGGTACAATTCTAAAGGGGTGCAGGAACAGAGAGATCTGGGGGTAAATGTACACAAATCTTTGAAGGTGACAGGACAGGTTGAGAAAGCTGTTAAAAAAGTATACGGGATCCTGGGCTTTATTAATAGAGGCATAGAGTACAAAAGCAAGAAAGTTATGATGAACCTTTATAAAACACTGGTTTGGCCACAACTGGAGTATTGTGTCCAATTCTGGGCACCGCACTTTAGGAAAGATGTGAGGCCTTTTGGAGGGTGCAGAAGAGATTTACTAGAATGGTTCCAGGGATGAGGGACTTCAGTTACGTGGATAGACTGGAGAAGCTGGGGTTGTTTTTCTGAGAGCAGAGAAGGTTGAAAGGAGATTTGATAGAAGTGTTTAAAATCATGAAGGGTTTAGATAAAGTAAATAAAGAGAAACTGTTCCCATTGGTGGAAGGGTCAAGAACCAGAGGACATAGATTTAAGGTGATTGGCAAAAGAACCAAAGGTGACATGAGGAAAAACCTTTTTATACAGCGAGTTGTTATGATCTGGAATGCACTGCCCGAGGGGACGGTGGAGGCAGATTCAATCATGGCCTTCAAAAAGGAATTGGATAAATACTTGAAGGGAAAAAATTTGCAGGGCTACAGGGATAGAGCGGGGGAACGGGACTAACTGGATAGATCTTACAAAGAGCCGGCACGGACTCGATGGGCTGAACGGCCTCCTTCTGTGCTGTAACCATTCTATGATTCTATGATTAGCAATGAATAAGGGGAGAGTAATAAACAACAGCTATAGACAATAAGGACAAGTAATAAAACCAGGAGTAACAGTACTGGGACTGTGGTTGCTCATGTTCTGTGTTTTGTTGCAGGAGTTTTGATGTGGGAGGTGTACTCTGAGGGGAAGATGCCGTATGAAAACCGTTTGAATTCAGAAGTAGTTGAAGAAATCAATGCTGGATTCCGGCTTCACAAACCAAAACCGGCTTCTACTTTTATTTACAAAATCATGGGTTGCTGCTGGAAAGAGGTTTGTGTCACAAACAATAATTTCATCTGTAAATAATCCTCACAGTCACCTCATCAACATGCAGCAGGTGCTGGGATGTGACTCATCGTTATCCCCAGGGATCTGTCCTGGGGCCTCAGCCTTTCACCATATTTATCATGACTTAGATGATCGATCTATCTGTCTATCTGTCTATCGATCTATCTATCTAATCTATCGTTCTATCTAATTAATCTATCGATCAGTCTATCTAATCTATCGTTCTATCTAATTAATCTATCGATCTGTCTATCTACTCTCTCTATCTGTCTGCTATCTTTCTATCGATCTATCTAATCATCAATCAATCATCTATTTCCTTTGCAGAGAGGTCAATAACCAGGGGACATAGATTTAAAGTGATTGGTAGAAGGATTAGGGGGGAGTTGAAGAAATTTTTTTTCACCCAGAGGGTGGTGGGGGTCTGGAACTCACTGCCTGAGAGGGTGGGAGAGGCAGAAACCCTCAACTCATTTAAAAAGTACCTGGATGTGCACCTGAAGAGCCGTAACCTACAGGGCTACAGACCAAGTGCGGGAAAGTGGGATTAGGCTGGATAGCTCTTTCTCGGCCAGCCCGGACACGATGGGCCGAATGGCCTTCTTCTGTGCCGTAAATTTTCAATGATTCTAAGGAATAGAGACGAGGTTACGTAGGGAGAAGGACAGGTTACATGAGTGGGCAAAACTGTGGCAAGTGGAGTTCAATGTGGAGAAGTGTGAGGCCATCCACTTTGGATCCAAGAAAGATAAATTAAAATGTTTTCTTAATGGGGTGAGACTCGGAGCTGTGGAGGTGCAAAGGGCAAGGTGTCCATGTACACAAATCTCTAAAATTTAGTGCACAGGTACAAAAAGTAATTAAAATGGCTAATAAAATGTGGGCTTTATCTCGAGGGGATTGGGATTCAGTGTAGATGGTGTGGGTCACAGTGGTGGGCAGAGTGTGGGTGGTGTGGGTCACAGGTGGGCAGAGCGTGGGTCACAGTGCCCCCGGTGGTGGGCAGAGTGTGGGTCACAGTGCCCCCAGCGGTGGGCAGGGCATGGGTCACAGTGCCCCCAGTGATGGGCAGAGCGTGGGACACAGTGCCCCCAGTGATGGGCAGAGCGTGGGACACAGTGCCCCCGGTGATGGGCAGAGCGTGGGTCACAGTGCCCCCAATGATGGGCAGAGTGTGGGTCACAGTGCCCCCAGCGGTGGGCAGAGCGTGGGTCACAGTGCCCCCAGCAGTGGGCAGAGCGTGGGCCACAGTGCCCCCAGTGATGGGCAGAGCATGGGTCACAGTGCCCCCAGCGGTGGGCAGAGCATGGGTCACAGTGCCCCCAGTGATGGGCAGAGCGTGGGTCACAGTGCCCCCAGTGATGGGCAGAGCGTGGGTCACAGTGCCCCCAGTGATGGGCAGAGCGTGGGTCACAGTGCCCCCAGTGATGGGCAGAGCGTGGGTCACAGTGCCCCCAGTGATGGGCAGAGCGTGGGACACAGTGCCCCCAGCGGTGGGCAGCGCGTGGGTCACAGTGCCCCCAGTGATGGGCAGAGCGTGGGTCACAGTGCCCCCAGTGATGGGCAGAGCGTGGGTCACAGTGCCCCCAGCGGTGGGCAGAGCGTGGGTCACAGTGCCCCCAGTGATGGGCAGAGCGTGGGTCACAGTGCCCCCAGCAGTGGGCAGAGCGTGGGTCACAGTGCCCCCAGTGATGGGCAGAGCGTGGGACACAGTGCCCCCAGCGGTGGGCAGCGCGTGGGTCACAGTGCCCCCAGTGATGGGCAGAGCGTGGGACACAGTGCCCCCAGCGGTGGGCAGAGCGTGGGACACAGTGCCCCCAGTGATGGGCAGAGCGTGGGTCACAGTGCCCCCAGTGATGGGCAGAGCGTGGGACACAGTGCCCCCGGTGATGGGCAGAGCGTGGGTCACAGTGCCCCCAGTGATGGGCAGAGCGTGGGTCACAGTGCCCCCAGTGATGGGCAGAGCGTGGGACACAGTGCCCCCAGTGATGGGCAGAGCGTGGGACACAGTGCCCCCGGTGATGGGCAGAGCGTGGGTCACAGTGCCCCCAGCGGTGGGTCACAGTGCCCCCAGTGATGGGCAGAGCGTGGATATTGGCGACTGGCCTAATCTGGAGAGGTTATTAGTTTAGTTTCTCGGGGCAATGATTGTTCACTGTTCCTTGTTTTACTTGAAAATTGAAAAACAACAAAGTCCTTCTCTCTCTTCTCACCCCCAGAGACCTGAGGAAAGGCCTTCATTTTACGAGCTTCAGAATGAACTGAGGGAGCTTTCTGAATCCGGGGAAGCATGAACGGAAAAACGGGGCGGAGCATCTTTCAAAACGGAACAATGCAAATCGGCGACTGATTGACTCTGGGGCACCGTTTATTAAATATTTATTTATTAATTATTGAAATTATATTTGATGCTTGCTGGAATACACTCCTCGGGGGTGGGGGGGGGGAACAGCCCTCTGGGACCTCGGCCAAGGTGCGGGCCACGGCTATTCGACCATAGGGGCACCACAGCTGAGCCCAATTCTGTCGTCACCATTTTATATCAGGGCTTGAACATTCTGACATTGAGTCACTGGATCAGAATGTCTGAGAAAAGCCAAATCGAGCCCGACCCTGTGCATGACTGAGTTATTGTTCATCTCCCATTACCTTCTTGCCTTCCCGCTGTGTTGCTTTCGGGTCAGGTGGCTGCGATGGTCAGGGAGCAAGGTGGAAACAATGAGCTTCTCCACACACAGGGCCCTGGCGGCATCTCCCCGCTCAGCTCAGCTACAGGTGGATCAGAGACAACCCGATCCCGACCAGGTAAAATGTGCTGCCAATGGGAAGTTTCAATCAGAAGGAGGACATTAGAAAACTTCAGATAAACATAGAAACATAGAAAATAGGAGCAAGAGTTGGCCATTCGGCCCTTCGGGCCTGCTCCGCCAATCAAAATGATCATGGCTGATCGTCTAAGGACAAGACCATTAGACTTAAACGAACCAATCCCACCCACCCGCCACCTCACCGTATCCCACAACTCCACTTACCCACCGTCTCTCCGTATCCCTCAACTCCACTTACCCACCGTCTCCCCGTATCCCCCAATCCAACGACCCACCGTCTCTCCGTATCCCCCAATCCCACCTACCCACCGTCTCCCCGTATCCCCCAACTCCACCTACCCACCGTCTCCCCGTATCCCCCAATCCAACGACCCACCGTCTCTCCGTATCCCCCAATCCCACCTACCCACCGTCTCCCCGTATCCCACAACTCCACCTACCCACCGTCTCCCCGTATCCCCCAACTCCACTTACCCACCGTCTCCCCGTATCCCCCAATCCAACGACCCACCGTCTCTCCGTATCCCCCAACTCCACCTACCCACCGTCTCTCCGTATCCCCCAACTCCACCTACCCACCGTCTCTCCGTATCCCCCAATCCCACCTACCCACCGTCTCCCCGTATCCCCCAACTCCACCTACCCACCGTCTCTCCGTATCCCCCAATCCCACCTACCCACCGTCTCTCCGTATCCCCCAATCCCACCTACCCACCGTCTCTCCGTATCCCCCAATCCCACCTACCCACCGTCTCTCCGTATCCCCCAACTCCACCTACCCACCGTCTCCCCGTATCCCCCAACTCCACCTACCCACCGTCTCTCCGTATCCCCCAATCCCACCTACCCACCGTCTCTCCGTATCCCCCAATCCCACCTACCCACCGTCTCCCCGTATCCCCCAACTCCACCTACCCACCGTCTCTCCGTATCCCCCAATCCCACCTACCCACCGTCTCTCCGTATCCCCCAATCCCACCTACCCACCGTCTCTCCGTATCCCCCAATCCCACCTACCCACCGTCTCTCCGTATCCCCCAATCCCACCTACCCACCATCTCTCCGTATCCCCCAATCCCACCTACCCACCATCTCTCCGTATCCCCCAATCCCACCTACCCACCATCTCTCCGTATCCCCCAATCCCACCTACCCACCGTCTCTCCGTATCCCCCAATCCCACCTACCCACCATCTCTCCGTATCCCCCAATCCCACCTACCCACCATCTCTCCGTATCCCCCAATCCCACCTACCCACCATCTCTCCGTATCCCCCAATCCCACCTACCCACCATCTCTCCGTATCCCCCAATCCCACCTACCCACCATCTCTCCGTATCCCCCAATCCCACCTACCCACCGTCTCTCCGTATCCCCCAATCCCACCGACCCACCATCTCTCCGTATCCCCCAATCCCACCTACCCACCGTCTCTCCGTATCCCCCAATCCCACCGACCCACCATCTCTCCGTATCCCCCAATCCCACCTACCCACCGTCTCTCCGTATCCCCCAATCCCACCGACCCACCATCTCTCCGTATCCCCCAATCCCACTTACCCACCGTCTCCCCGTATCCTCCAACTCCACCTCCCCACCGGCTCCCCGTATCCCCCAACTCCACTTACCCACTGTCTCCCCGTATCCCCCAACTCCACTTACCCACCGTCTCTCCCTAACCCCCAATCCCACCTACCCACCGTCTCCCCGTATCCCCCAACTCCACCTACCCACCGTCTCTCCCTAACCCCCAATCCCACCTACCCACCGTCTCCCCGTATCCCCCAACTCCACTTACCCACCGTCTCTCCGTATCCCCCAATTCAACCTACCCACCGTCTCTCCGTATCCCCCAATCCCACCTACCCACCGTCTCCCCGTATCCCCCAACTCCACCGACCCACCGTCTCTCCCTAACCCCCAATCCCACCTACCCACCGTCTCCCCGTATCCCCCAACTCCACCTACCCACCGTCTCCCCGTATCCCCCAACTCCACCTACCCACCGTCTCTCCGTATCCCCCAATCCCACCTACCCACCGTCTCCCCGTATCCCCCAACTCCACCTACCCACCGTCTCTCCGTATCCCCCAATCCCACCTACCCACCGTCTCTCCGTATCCCCCAATCCCACCTACCCACCGTCTCTCCGTATCCCTCAACTCCACCGACCCACCGTCTCTCCGTATCCCCCAATCCCACCTACCCACCGTCTCCCCGTATCCCCCAACTCCACCGACCCACCGTCTCTCCATATCCTTCGATCCCATCTACTCACCTCCTCAACATATCCCCCAATCCCACCGACCCACCGTCTCTCCGTATCTCTCAACCCCACCTACTCACCTCCTCACCGTATCCCTCAATCTGGTCTCTCTCCAGAAACAGATCCAATTGTCTCTTGGAGTATAATGTGGGGAAATGTGAGGTTATTCACTTTGGTGGGAAGAATAGAAAAACAGAATATTTTTTAAATGATGAGAAACTATTAAATGTTGGTGTTCAGAGGGATTTAGGTGTCCTTGTACAAGAAACACAGAAAGTTAACATGCAGGAACAGCAATTAGGAAGGCAAATGGCATGTTGGCCTTTATTGCAAGGGGGTTGGAGTACAAGAGTAAGGAAGTCTTGCTGCAACTGTACAGAGCTTTGATGAGACCTCACCTGGAGTACTGTGTACAGTTTTGGTCTCCTTATCTAAGGAAGGATATACTTACCTTAGAGGCGGTGCAACAAAGGTTCACTAGATTGATTCCTGGGATGAGAGGGTTGTCCTATGAGGAGAGATTGAGTAGAATGGGCCGATACTCTCTGGAGTTTAGAAGAATGAGAGATGATCTCATTGAAATATATAAGGTGCTGAGGGGGCTTGACAGGGTAGATGCTGAGAGGATGTTTCCCCCAGCTGGAAAGTCTAGAACTAGGGGGCATAGTCTCAGGATAAGGGGTCGGCCATTTAAGACTGAGATGAGGAGGAATTTCTTCAGAGGGTTGTGAATCTTTGGAATTCTCTTCCCCAGAGGGCTGTGGATGCTCAGTCGTTGAGTATATTCAAGGCTGAGATCGATAGATTTTTGGACTCTAGGGGAATCAAGGGATATGGGGATCGGGCGGGAAAGTGGAGTTGAGGTTGAAGATCAGCCATGATCTGATTGAATGGTGGAACAGGCTCGAGGGGCCGAATGGCCTACTCCTGCTCCTATTTCTTATGTTCTTACATTCCGCCATTCAGTCAGATCATGGCTGATCTGTATCCTAACTCCATTTACCCGCCTTTTCTCCATATCTCTCGATACACTTATCCAATAAAAATCTATCGATCTCAGTCTTGAAAGCTCCAATTGTCCGCCAGTGTCCACAGCCTTTTGGGGGAGAGAGTTCCAGATTTCCAGGTTTGCCTTTTTTTATGGCCTTATTAACCTGTGTCGCTACTTTTAGTGATTTGTGTATCTGTACCCCCAGATCCCTTTGCTCCTCTATCCCATTCAGACTCTTATTATCCAAGCAGTGTGTGGCCTCCTTATTCTTCCCACCAAAATGCACCACCTCACACTTATCTACATTGAAATTCATTTGCCGATTACACGCCCATTACATCCATGTTATAAATGTTTGTATTTTTTCCAAAAGGTAAAGGGATGAAAAAAGAAACATATTCACAGAAATGAATTAATGTTTAGATAAATGAGCCACTTGGACAATGAGCAAAAATACTCTCCCAATATAGTCCTTCCCCATTAAATTGGTTGGGACTGGGGTCAGACTTCAGGGGGTGATGGGGGTTCCCAAACCCTTTAATGTTGTTGCTCGGAGTCTGATTGTTGTTTTTATCTCGATGTGGTGTTTGTTTTAATTTCTAAGAGTCTTGTACATTAGATATTCTTTTCCAGTCTGATGGGAGATCTGTCGTGATTTCTCACAGCTCTCACTGACCCTGTGAAACACACACATGCACTTTGGGTCACTTAACAACAGTTCCATTTCTTTTACTGTTCCAGGTAAATTGATGAATAAATAAATAAGTGGGTTTGTACAGTTTTTGCGGAGAGATCAGTAAGTTATTTAAGGCTAGACGTCCACTGGAAACAGAACTGGATCTCGCGGTTTGACTGAGGCTATCGAGTTGGAGTCCAGAGTCCGAGTCCAGCTGGATTCACAAACAACTCAACTGGAACCAGTTCACACGCTTGCTGCAATCAGAGAGCAAATTCAGCCTCGCAGTCCGAACATTTCAATTGAGAAATTCCTCACATGCGCGAAGGCTAAAGAGCAGGAGACAAGAAGAGGTAAAAGGAAAGATTTGCATTTATATATCGCCTTTCACGATCTCAGGATGTCCCAAAGTGCTTTACAACCAATGAAGTAATATTGAAGTGTAGTCACGGGTGCACTGCAGGAAACGCGGCAGCCAATTTGTGCACAGCAAGATCCCACAAACAGCAATGAGATAACGAGCAGTTAATCTGTTTTAGTGATATTGGTTGATTAATAAATATTGGCCCCGGGACACCGGGGAGAACTCCCCTGCTCTACTTCGAAACAGTGGCCGTGGGATTTTTTAGATCCACCGGATAAGGCAGACTGGGCCTCGGTTTAACATCTCATCCAAAAGGCAGCTCCTCTGACAGTGCAGCGCTCCCTCAGTACTGACCCTCCGACAGTGCAGCACTCTCTCAGTACTGACCTTCCAACAGTGCAGCGCTCCCTCAGTACTGACCCTCCGACAGTGCAGCGCTCCCTCAGTACTGACCCTCCAACAGTGCAGCGCTCCCTCAGTACTGACCCTCCGACAGTGCAGCGCTCTCTCAGTACTGACCCTCCGACAGTGCAGCGCTCCCTCAGTACTGACCCTCCAACAGTGCAGCGCTCCCTCAGTACTGACCCTCCGACAGAGCAGCACTCCCTCAGTACTGACCCTCCGACAGTGCGGCGCTCCCTCAGTACTGACCCTCCGACAGAGCAGCACTCCCTCAGTACTGACCCTCCGACAGTGCGGCGCTCCCTCAGTAATGACCCTCCGACAGTGCAGCACTCCCTCAGTACTGACCCTCCAACAGTGCAGCGCTCCCTCAGTACTGACCCTCCGACAGAGCAGCACTCCCTCAGTACTGACCCTCCGACAGTGCAGCACTCCCTCAGTAATGACCCTCCGACAGTGCAGCACCCCTCAGTAATGACCCTCCGACAGTGCAGCGCTCCCTCAGTAATGACCCTCCGACAGTGCAGCGCTCCCTCAGTAATGAGGGAGACGGGGTCTTGGTTTATCGTCTCAGCCGAAAAACGGCACATCCGACAGTGCAGCATCTTTTGATTAAGTCTGGCTTCATCCCTCTCCTGATGGTTGATTAATTAAAACCAGATTTTTCTGATTAATGGGTTTATTTTGATACACATGGAACTGTACCCCAGTGAGGGTCAGTGTCTGTGGAACTGTACCCCAGTGAGAGTTGGTGTCTGTGGAACTGTACCCCAGTGAGAGTCAGTGTCTGTGGAACTGTACCCCAGTGAGAGTCGGTGTCTGTGGAACTGTATCCCAGTGAGAGTCGGTGTCTGTGGAACTGTATCCCAGTGAGAGTCAGTGCCTGTGGAACTGTACCCCAGTGAGAGTCAGTGCCTGTGGAACTGTACCCCAGTGAGAGTCAGTGTCTGTGGAACTGTGCCCCAGTGAGAGTCAGTGTCTGTGGAACTGTGCCCCAGTGAGAGTCAGTGTCTGTGGAACTGTGCCCCAGTGAGAGTCAGTGTCTGTGGAACTGTACCCCAGTGAGAGTCAGTGTCTGTGGAACTGTACCCCAGTGAGAGTCAGTGCCTGTGGAACTGTGCCCCAGTGAGAGTCAGTGTCTGTGGAACTGTGCCCCAGTGAGAGTCAGTGTCTGTGGAACTGTACCCCAGTGAGAGTCAGTGCCTGTGGAACTGTGCCCCAGTGAGAGTCAGTGTCTGTGGAACTGTGCCCCAGTGAGAGTCAGTGTCTGTGGAACTGTGCCCCAGTGAGAGTCAGTGTCTGTGGAACTGTACCCCAGTGAGAGTCAGTGCCTGTGGAACTGTGCCCCAGTGAGAGTCGGTGTCTGTGGAACTGTACCCCAGTGAGAGTCAGTGTCTGTGGAACTGTACCCCAGTGAGAGTCGGTGTCTGTGGAACTGTACCCCAGTGAGAGTCGGTGTCTGTGGAACTGTTCAATGGCATTACCATCGCCGAATCCCCCACCATCAACATCCTGGGGGTCACCATTGACCAGAATCTTAACTGCAACAGCCACATAAATGGAAAAGGGCATTCTGGAGGGGGAGGGTGAACAGCCAGTAGTCGTGGTCCATATTGGTACCAACGACATAGGTAAAAAAAGGGATGAGGTCCTGCAAGGTGAATTTAAGGAGTTAAGAGTTAAATTAAAAAGCAGGACTTCAAAGGTAGTGATCACAGGATTACTGGCAGTGCCACGTGCTAGTGAGTATAGGAACAGGAGAATAGACAGGATGAATGCGTGGCTGCAGGGATGGTGTAGGAGGGAGGGATTTAGATTCCTGGGACATTGGGACCGGTTCTGGGGAAGGTGGGACCTGTACAAGCGTGACGAGTTACTCCCGAGCAGGAGCGGGACCAATGTCCTCGCGGGGGTGTTTGCTAGTGCTGTTGGGGAAGGTTTAAACTAGAGTGGCAGGGGGATGGGAACCTGAGCGGGGAGTCAGAAGGGAATAAAGTTGAGAGCAGCAAGAGAGGGGAGGACCCAGGGGAAATCTACAATACAAATAGTACAAACAGTTGTTCAAGAACAAGTGAAAGGGAAAAGCGTAGAGCAGCGGAAAGAAAGTGTACTTTAGGCACGACAGATAAAATAAAAACTAGAAGGCGTAAGGCGATTAACCCAGCATCAAAGCTGTGGCAGGGGGTTGGGAACCTGAGCAGGGAGACAGAGGAAAGTGTGTCAGGAAGGGACTGAAGGTATGGAGTAAAAGGTAAAGTGTTAAAAAAGGAAAAAGCAGGAACTAAGTGTCACAAAACATGTTTGAAAGTTCTTAATCTGAATGCACGTAGCATTCGTAACAAAATGGACGAGTTAACGGCACAAATAACTACGTATGGGTATGATCTTGTGGCCATCACAGAAACATGGCTGCAGGGTGACAACGACTGGGAATTAAATATGCCAGGGTATTTAACTATCAGGAAGGACAGGCAGGAAGGAAGGGGAGTTGGGGTGGCTATGTTAATAAAGGAAGGAATCACTGTAATACAGAGAAATGATATTGGGACAAAGGATCAGGATAATGAAACAGTTTGGGGAGAGATAAGGAATAATAAGGGGAAAAAAACACTAGTGGGCGTAGTATTTTGGCCTCCTAATAGTTGCAACTCTGCTGGAAGAAGTATTAATAAGGGAACAGCAATAATTATGGGGGATTTTAACTATCATATTAACTGGACAAATCAAATTGGACAGGGCAGCCTTGAGGAAGAGTTTATTGAGTGTATTAGGGATGGATTTCTTGAGCAGTATTTAACTGATCCTACAAGGGGGCAAGCAACCTTGGACCTGGTCCTGTGCAATGAGCCAGGATTAATTAATAATGTCCTAGTTAAGGATCCCCTTGGAATGAGTGACCATAACATGGTTACATTCCATATCCAATTAGAGGGTGAGAAGGTTGGTTCTCAAACAAGCGTACTGAGCTTGAATAAAGGAGACTATGATGGTATGAGAGCGGAATTGATTAAAGTGGACTGGGAACACAGATTAAAGGGTAAGACGGTACATGAGCAGTGGTGTTCATTCAAGGAGTTATTTTACAACCTTCAAAAAATATATATTCCACTGAGGAAAAAAGGGTGTAAAAGAAATGACAGCCATCTGTGGCTAAGTAAAGAAATTAAGGATAGCATCCGATTAAAAACAAGGACATAGAAGGTAGCCAAACTTAGTGGGAGGATAGAAGATTGGGAAGTCTTCAAAAGACAGCAAAAAGTAACGAAAGGATTGATTAAGAAAGGGAAGATATATTATGAAAATAAACTAGCAAAAAATATAAAAACAGATAGCAAGAGTTTCTTCAGTTATATAAAAAGAAAAAGGGTGGCTAAGGCAAACATAGGTCCCTTAGAGGATGAGACCGGGAAATTAATGGTGGGAAACATGGAGATGGCAAAAATGCTGAACAAATATATATATATATTTTTTTATTCGTTCATGGGATGTGGGCGTCGCTGACGAGGCCAGCATTTATTGCCCATCCCTAATTGCCCTTGAGAAGGTGGTGGTGAGCCACCTTCTTGAACCGCTGCAGTCCGTGTGGTGACGGTTCTCCCACAGTGCTGTTAGGAAGGGAGTTCCAGGATTTTGACCCAATGACGATGAAGGAACGGCGATATATTTCCAAGTCGGGATGGTGTGTGACTTGGAGGGGAACGTGCAGGTGGTGTTGTTCCCATGCGCCTGCTGCTCTTGTCCTTCTAGGTGGTAGAGGTCGTGGGTTTGGGAGGTGCTGTCGAAGAAGCCTTGGCAAGTTGCTGCAGTGCATCCTGTGGATGGTGCACACTGCAGCCACAGTGCGCCGGTGGTGAAGGGAGTGAATGTTTAGGGTGGTGGATGGGGTGCCAATCAAGCGGGCTGCTTTATCTTGGATGGTGTCGAGCTTCTTGAGTGTTGTTGGAGCTGCACTCATCCAGGCAAGTGGAGAGTATTCCATCACACTCCTGACTTGTGCCTTGTAGATGGTGGAAAGGCTTTGGGGAGTCAGGAGGTGAGTCACTCGCCGCAGAATACCCAGCCTCTGACCTGCTCTCGTAGCCACAGTATTTATATGGCTGGTCCAGTTCAGTTTCTGGTGAATGGTGACCCCCAGGATGTTGATGGTGGGGGATTCGGCGATGGTAATGACGTTGAATGTCAAGGGGAGGTGGTTAGACTCTCTCTTGTTGGAGATGGTCATTGCCTGGCACTTATCTGGTGCGAATGTTACTTGCCACTTATGAGCCCAAGCCTGGATGTTGTCCAGGTCTTGCTGCATGTGAGCTCGGACTGCTTCATTATCTGAGGGGTTGCGAATGGAACTAAACACTGTGCAGTCATCAGCGAACATCCCCATTTCTGACCTTATGATGGAGGGAAGGTCATTGATGAAGCAGCTGAAGATGGTTGGGCCTAGGACACTGCCCTGAGGAACTCCTGCAGAAATGGCCTGGGGCTGAGATGATTGGCCTCCAACAACCACTACCATCTTCCTTTGTGCTCGGTATGACTCCAGCCACTGGAGAGTTTTCCCCCTGATTCCCATGGACTTCAATTTTACTAGGGCTCCTTGGTGCCACACTCGGTCAAATGCTGCCTTGATGTCAAGGGCAGCCACTCTCACCTCACCTCTGGAATTCAGCTCTTTTGTCCATGTTTGGACCAAGGCTGTAATGAGGTCTGGAGCCGAGTGGTCCTGGCGGAACCCAAACTGAGCATCGGTGAGCAGGTTATTGGTGAGTAAGTGCCGCTTGATAGCACTGTCGACAACACCTTCCATCACTTTGCTGATGATTGAGAGTAGACTGATGGGGCGGTAATTGGCCGGATTGGATTTGTCCTGCTTTTTGTGGACAGGACATACCTGGGCAATTTTCCACATTGTCGGGTAGATGCCAGTGTTGTAGCTGTACTGAGGGGCAATTTTGTTTCAGTCTTTACGGTAGAGGACACTAAGAATATCCCAACACTGGACAAACAGGGGGCTCTAGTGGGGGAGGAGCTAAATACGATTAAAATCACAAAGGAATTGGTACTCAGTGAATTAATGGGACTCAAGGCGGATAAATCCCCTGGACCTGATAGCTTACATCCTAGGCTCTTGAGGGAAGTGGCAGTAGGGATTGTGGATGCTTTGGTAATAATTTTCCAAAATTCTCTGGACTCGGCAAAGGTCCCGGCAGATTGGAAAACTGCTAATGTAACACCCTTATTTAAAAAGGCAGAAGGCTGGAAATGATAGACCAGTTAGCCTAACATCTGTGGTGGGTAAAATTTTGGAGTCTATTATTAAGGAGACAGTAGCTGAACATTTGGATAAACATAATTTAATAGGAGAAAGTCAGCATGGCTTTACGAAGGGGAAGTCATGTCTGACAAATTAGCTTGAGTTCTTTGAGGACATAACGTACAGGGTGGTTAAAGGGGAACCAGTGGACGTAGTGTATTTAGACTTCCAGAAGGCATTCGACAAGGTGCCACATAAAAGATTATTGCTCAAGAATAAAATAATGAGGGGCATAGATAAGGTCGATAGTCAAAATCTTTTCCCAAAGGTAGGGGAGTCTATAACGAGGGGGCATAGATTTAAGGTGAGAGGGGAGAGATACAAAAGGGTCCAGAGGGGCAATTTTTTCACTCAAAGGGTGGTGAGTGTCTGGAACGAGCTGCCAGAGGCAGTAGTAGAGGCGGGTACAATTTTGTCTTTTAAAAAGCATTTGGACAGTTACATGGGTCAGATGGGTATAGAGGGATATGGGCCAAGTGCAGGAAATTGGGACTAGCTTGGTGGTATAAACTGGGCGACATGGACATGTTGGGCCAAAGGGCCTGTTTCCATGTTGTAACTTCTATGATTCTATGATTCTATGAAGATAAAGAATCACTGGACTGGGGGTAATATTCTGGCATGGGTGGAGGATTGGTTATCTAACAGGAAGCAGAGAGTTGGGATAAATGGTACATTCTCGGACTGGCAACCAGTAGCCAGTGGTGTTCCGCAGGGGTCGGTGCTGGGTCCCCAACTCTTTACAATCTATATTAACGATTTGGAGGAGGGGACCGTGTGTAACATATCAAAGTTTGCAGATGATACAAAGATGGGAGGGAAAGTGGAGAGTGAGGAGGACATAAAAAACCTACAAGGGGATAGAGACAGGCTGGGTGAGTGGGCGGAGATTTGGCAGATGCAATACAATATTGGAAAATGTGAGGTTATGCACTTTGGCAGGAAAAATCAGAGAGCAAGTTATTATCTTAATGGCGAGAAACTGGAAAGTACTGCAGTACAAAGGGATCTGGGGGTCCTAGTGCAAGAAAATCAAAAAGTTAGTTTGCAGGTGCAGCAGGTGATCAAGAAGGCCAACGGAATGTTGGCTTTTATTGCTGGGGGGATAGAATATAAAAACAGGGAGGTATTGCTGCAGTTATATAAGGTATTGGTGAGACCGCACCTGGAATACTGCATACAGTTTTGGTGTCCATACTTAAGAAAAGACATACTTGCTCTCGAGGCAGTACAAGGAAGGTTCACTCGGTTAATCCCGGGAATGAGGGGGCGGACATATGAGGAGAGGTTGAGTAGATTGGGACTCTACTCATTGGAGTTCAGAAGAATGAGAGGCGATCTTATTGAAACATATAAGATTGTGAGGGGGCTTGATCGGGTGGATGCGGTAAGGATGTTCCCAAGGATGGGTGAAACTAGAACTAGGGGCATAATCTTAGAATAAGGGGCTGCTCTTTCAAAACTGAGATGAGGAGAAACTTCTTCACTCAGAGGGTAGTAGGTCTGTGGAATTTGCTGCCCCAGGAAGCTGTGGAAGCTACATCATTAAATAAATTTAAAACAGAAATAGACAGTTTCCTAGAAGTAAAGGGAATTAGGGGTTACGGGGAGCGGGCAGGAAATTGGACATGAATTTAGATTTGAGGTTAGGATCAGATCAGCCATGATCTTATTGAATGGCGGAGCAGGCTCGAGGGGCCGATTGGCCTACTCCTGCTCCTATTTCTTATGTTCTTATAAATACTGTGGCTACGAGAGCAGGTCAGAGGCTGGGTATTCTGCGGCGAGTGATCCACCTCCTGACTCCCCAAAGCCTTTCCACCATCTACAAGGCACAAGTCAGGAGTGTGATGGAATACTCTCCACTTGCCTGGATGAGTGCAGCTCCAACAACACTCAAGAAGCTCGACACCATCCAGGACAAAGCAGCCCGCTTGATTGGCACCCCATCCACCACCCTAAACATTCACTCCCTTCACCACTGGTGCACCGTGGCTGCAGTGTGTACCATCCACAGGCTGGAGAGAAACTTGGAGTGGGAGGGGGAGGATCCAGTTGTCGTGGTCCACGTAGATACCAACGACACAGGTAGGACTGAGAAAGAGGTTCGACTGAGGGAGTTTGAGCAGCTTGGGACTAAATTAAAAAGCAGAACCACAAAGGTAATCATCTCTGGATTATTACCTGACCCACGAGCAAATTGGCACAGGGTCAATAGGATCAGAGAGATGAATGCGTGGCTCAAAGATTGGTGTGGGAGAAGTGGGTTTCGATTCATGGGGCACTGGCACCAGTACTGGGGAAAGAGGGAGCTGTTCCGTTGGGACGGGCTTCACCTGAACCATGCTGGGACCAGTGTTCTGGCAAACCGAATAACTAGGGCGGTAGAGAAGGCGTTAAACGATATAGAAGTGGGGGACGGCTCAGGTGGGGTGAAGTTTAGATTGATAAGGAGAAAAGACAAGGAAGTGGTACAGGAAAGTGATGGGGGTAATGATAAACAGAGTGTGTCAGGAAGGGACAGAGCGTACAAACATAAGAGTGCACTAACAAATGGGGCCGGGGTAGGAAAGAATGGTAAAAAGACAAAATTAAAGGGTCTTTATCTGAATGCGCACAGCATTCGTAATAAGATAGATGAATTGACGGCACAAATAGAAACAAATGGGTTTGATCTCGTGGCCATTACAGAGACGTGGTTGCAAGGTGACCAAGGTTGGGAGCTAAATATTCAGGGTTATTTAACATTTCGGAAGGATAGGAAAAAAAGGTAAAGGTGGTGGGGTAGCTCTGTTAATAAAGGATGAAATTGGTATAATAGCGAGAAATGATCTTGGCTCAGAAGATCAAGATATCGAATCAATTTGGGTGGAGGTAAGAAATAGCAAGGGAAAGAAATCACTGGTGGGAGTAGTATATAGGCCCCCGAACAGTAGCTACACTGTAGGGCAAAATATTAATCAGGAAATAAGGGGGGCTTGTAAAAAAGGTAATGCAATAATCATGGGCGATTTTAACTTTCACATAGATTGCACAAATCAAATTGGCAAAAATAGCCCTGAGGAGGAGTTCATAGAGTGTATTAGGGACTGTTTCCTAGACCAATACGTCAGGGAACCAACCAGGGAACAGGCCATTTTGGATCTGGTAATGGGGAACGAAACAGATTATTAATAATCTCAAATAAAGGATCCCTTGGGAAGCAGTGATCATAACATGATAGAATTTCACGTCCAGTTTGAGAGCGAGGACCTTGGGTCTGAAACTACTGTATTAAACTTAAATAAGGGCAATTATAAAGGAATGAGGGCGGAATTGGCTAAAGTGGACTGGGTGAACAGATTAGATGGTATGATGGTGGATAAGCAGTGGCAAACATTTAAAAAGATATTTTATGACTCGCTACAAAAATCTATCCCTGTGAGGAGGAAAGATTCCACAAAAAGGGTGAACCAACCATGGCTAACTAAGGAAGTCAAGGATGGTATCAGGTTAAAAGAAAAAGCATACAACATGGCAAAGATTACTGGTAAGCCCGAAGATTGGGAAAACTTTAAAAACCAGCAAAGGATGACTAAAAGAATAATAAAGAGGGAGAAAATAAATTATGAGATTAAACTAGCAAGAAATATAAAAACTGAGAATAAAAGCTTCTACAAGTATATAAAAAGGAAGAGGGGAGCTAAAGTAAACATTGGTCCCTTAGAGGATGAGACTGGGGAAATAATAATGGAAAACAAGGAAATGGCAGAGGAATTGAACAGATATTTTGTATCTGTCTTCACAGTAGAAAACACTAATAATATACCAATAATAGTAGATCATCAAGGGGCAAAGGGGAGGGAGGAACTAAAAACAATCACTATCACTATAGAAAAAGTACTAGGTAAACTAATGGGTCTAAAGGCTGACAAGTCCCCTGGACCTGATGGCTTGCATCCGAGGGTCTTAAAGGAAGTGGCTACAGAGATAGTGGATGCATTGGTTGTAATCTTCCAGAATTCACTAGATTCTGGAACGGTCCCAGCGGAGGGAGTGAGACAGAAAGCAGGTAACTATAGACCAGTTAGCCTAACATCTGTCACTGGGAAAATGCTAGAATCTATTATTAAGGAAGTGGTAGCAGGACATTTGGAGAGTCATAATACAATCAAGGAGAGTCAACATGGTTTTATGAAGGGGAAATCATGTCTGACAAATTTATTAGAGTTCTTATTTGAGTCCGAGAGTGGGAGGAGAGTCCGAGAGGTGAGCGCAGTGTAAAAGGAGCGTCCGAGAGGTGAGCGCAGTGTATAAGGAGAGTCTGAGAGTGAGAGGAGAGTCCGAGAGCGAGAAGAGAGTCCGAGAGGTGAGCGCAGTGTAAAAGGAAAGTCTAGAGAGAGGGATGAGAGTCTGAGAGGTGAACGCAGTGTAAATCTAGGGCAAGTCATGGCAGCAGAGCTCCCACCCGTGATATGCTCCTCCTGCACTATGTGGGAAGTCATGGACACTACCGGTGTCCCTGGCGACCATGTGTGCAGGAAGTGTGTCCAGCTGCAGCTACTGGCTAACCACATTTCGGAGCTGGAGCTGTGGGTGGATTCACTGTGGAGCATCCGCGATGCTGAGATTATCGTGGATAGCACGTTCAGTGAGGTGGTCACACCGCAGGTAAAGATTACGTAGGCAGAAAGGAAATGGGTGACCGCCAGGCAGAGTAAAAGGACTAGGCAGGTAGAGCAGGAGTCCCCTGGGGCCATCTCCCTCTCAAACAGATATTCTGCTTTGGATACTGTTGGTGGAGATGGCTTATCAGGGGAATGCAGCAAATGCCAAGTTTGTGGCACCACGGGTGGCTCTGCTGCACAGGAGGGGAGGAAGAAGAGTGGCAGGGCTATATTGATAGGGGATTCAATTGTAAGGGGAACAGATAGGCGTTTCTGCGGCCGCAAACGTGACTCCAGGATGGTATGTTGCCTCCCTGGTGCTAGGGTCAAGGATGTCACAGAGCGACTGCAGGACATTCTGGAGGGGGAGGGTGAACAGCCAGTAGTCGTGGTCCATATCGGTACCAATGACATAGGTAAAAAAAGGGATGAGGTCCTGCAAGGTGAATTTAAGGAGTTAGGAGATAAATTAAAAAGCAGGACCTCAAAGGTAGTGATCTCAGGATTACTCCCAGTGCCACGTGCTGGTGAGTATAGGAACAGAACAGAACAAATTCAAATTGGAGGGTATGACATGATAACTATTACTGAGACATGGCTGCAGGATGGTCAGGATTGGGAACTAAATATACTGGGTTATAAGGTCGACAGGAGAGATAGGGAAAATAGAAGAGGGGGAGGAGTAGCCTCAGTGATTAGAGATGAAATCACTTCAATGATAAAGGAGGATATAACGAGGGGTAAGCAGCCAACAGAGACCTTATGGGTTGAATTGAGAAATAGGAAAGGATCTAAGACTATAGTGGGAGTTGTGTATAGGACCCCTGGCAGCAGCTCTGAAGTGCTAGATTGTATAAATGCAGAGATTAGACAAGCGTGTTAGAAAGGCATAGTGGTCTTAAAGGGGGACTTTAACCTTCACATAGATTGGGGAAAGCAGACTAGCAACTGTCAGAAAGGGAGTGAATTTGTTGAGTGCATCCGGGATAGTTTTCTGCAGCAGTATGTTCCGGAGGCAACAAGGGGGCAAGCCATACTAGATTTAGTAATGAGTAGATTCAGGAACTGTCCCTCCAGATTGGAAAATTGCACATGTCACTCCGCTTTTTAAGAAAGGAGAGCGAGGGAACCCAGGGAATTATGGACCAGTTAGCCTAACATCTGTTGTGGGTAAAATGCTGGAGTCTATAATTAAGGATAGGGTGACTGAACACCTCGAGAATTTTCAGTTAATCAGAGAGAGCCAGCATGGATATGTGAAAGGTAGGTCGTGCCTGACAAACCTGATTGAATTTTTTGAAGAGGTGACTAAAGTAGTGGACAGGGGAATATCAATGGATGTTATTTATATGGACTTCCAGAAGGCATTTGATAAATTCCCACATAAGAGACTGTTAGCTAAGATAGAAGCCCATGGAATCGAGGGAAAAGTACGGACTTGGTTAGGAAGTTGGCTGAGCGAAAGGCGACAGAGAGTAGGGATAATGGGTAAGTATTCACATTGGCAGGATGTGACTAGTGGAGTCCCGCAGGGATCTGTCTTGGGGCCTCGAATATTCACAATATTTATTAACGACTTAGATGAAGGCATAGAAAGTCTCATATCTAAGTTTGCCGATGACACAAAGATTGGTGGCATTGTAGGCAGTGTAGATGAAAACATAAAATTACAAAGGGATATTGATAGATTAGGTGAATGGGCAAAACTGTGGCAAATGGAATTCAATGTAGACAAATGTGAGGTCATCCACTTTGGATCAAAAAAGGATAGAACAGGGTACTTTCTAAATGGTAAAAAGTTAAAAACAGTGGATGTCCAAAGGGACTTAGGGGTTCAGGTACATAGATCATTGAAGTGTCATGAACAGGTGCAGAAAATAATCAATAAGGCTAATGGAATGTTGGCCTTTATATCTAGAGGACTGGAGTACAAGGGGGCAGAAGTTATGCTGCAGCTATACAAAACCCTGGTTAGACCGCACCTGGAGTACTGTGAGCAGTTCTGGGCACCGCACCTTCGGAAGGACATATTGGCCTTGGAGGGAGTGCAGCGTAGATTTACTAGAATGATACACGGACTTCAAGGGTTAAGTTACGAGGAGAAATTACACAAATTGGGGTTGTATTCTCTGGAGTTTCGAAGGTTGAGGGGTGATCTGATCGAAGTTTATAAGATATTAAGGGGAACAGATAGGGTGGATAGAGAGAAACTATTTCGGCTGGTTGGGGATTCCAGGAGTAGGGGGCACAGTCTAAAAATTAGAGCCAGACCTTTCAGGAGCGAGATTAGAAAACATTTCTACACACAAAGGGTGGTAGAAGTTTGGAACTCTCTTCCGCAAACGGCAATTGATACTAGCTCAATTGCTAAATTTAAATCTGAGATAGATAGCTTTTTGGCAACCAAAGGTATTAAGGGATATGGGCCAAAGGCAGGTATATGGAGTTATATCACAAATCAGCCATGATCTTATCAAATGGCAGAGCAGGCACGAGGGGCCGAATGGCCTACTCCTGTTCCTATGTTCCGATGTTCCCAACAGGAGAATAGACCAGATGAATGCGTGGCTGCAGGGATGGTGTAGGAGGGAGGGATTTGGATTCCTGGGACATTGGGACCAGTTCTGGGGAAGGTGGGACCTGCACATGCGGGACGGGTTACACCCGAGCAGGACCGGGACCAATGTCCTCGCGGGGGTGTTTGTGAGTGCTGTTGGGGAAGGATTAAACTAGAATGGCAGGGGGATGGGAACCTGAGCAGGGAGACAGAGGAGGGGGAAACAAGGAGAGAAACAAAAGACAGAAAGGGAAGAAGCAATAGTGGAAGGCAGAGAAAACAAGGGCAAAAAACAAATAGGGCCATAGTGCAAAATAAAACTATGACTAGCAATCTTAAAAAGACAAGTCTAAAGGCATTGTGTCTTAATGCGTGGAGCATTCACAATAAGGTAGATGAATTAACAGCGCAGATAGATATTAACGGTTATGATATAATTGCGATTACGGAGACATGGCTGCAGGGTGACCAAGGATGGGAACTGAACATCCAGGGGTATTCAATATTTAGGAAGGACAGGCAAAAAGGGAAAGGAGGTGGGGTAGCGTTGTTAGTAAAGGAGGAAAGCAATGCAATAGTGAGGAAGGATATTGGCTCGGAAAATCACAATGTGGAATCTGTATGGCTGGAGCTAAGAAACACCAAGGGGCAGAAAACGTTGGTGGGGGTTGTCTATAGGCCCCCAAACAGTAGTGGTGATGTAGGGGAGGGCATTAAACAGGAAATTAGAGACGCATGCAAGAAGGGTACAACTATAACCATGGGTGACTTTAATCTACATATAGATTGGTCAAACCAAATTAGCAATAATACTGTGGGGGAGGAATTCCTGGAGTGTGTACGTGATGGTTTTCCAGACCAATACGTTGAGGAACCAACTAGAGAACAGGCGATCCTAGATTGGGTATTGTGCAATGAGAAAGGATTAATTAACAATCTTGTTGTGCGGGGTCCCTTAGGGAAGAGCGACCATAACATGATAGAATTCCTCATTAAGATGGAGAGTGAAGTAGTCGAATTCGAAACTAGGGTCCTGAATGTAAATAAAGGAAATTATGAAAGTATGAGGTGTGAGTTGGCGATGATAGATTGGGGAACTTTACTAAAAGGGATGACGGTGGATCGGCAATGGCTAATATTTAAAGAACGTGTGCAGGAATTACAACAATTATTCATTCCTGTCTGGCGCAAAAATAAAACAGGAAAGGTGGCTCAACCGTGGCTTACAAAAGAAATTAGGGATGGTATTAGATCCAAAGAGGAGACATATAAAATTGCCAGAAAAAGCGGCAAGCCTGAGGATTGGGAGCAGTTTAGAATTCAGCAAAGGAGGACAAAGAGACTGATTAAGAGGGGAAAAATAGAGTATGAGAGTAAACTAGCAGGGAACATAAAAACTGACTGTAAAAGCTTCTATAAACATGTCAAGAGAAAAAGATTAGTGAAGACAAATGTAGGTCCCTTACAGTCAGAAATGGGGGAAATTATAATGGGGAACAAAGAAATGGCAGAACAATTAAACACATACTTTGGTTCTGTCTTCACAAAGGAGGACACAAATAACCTCCCAGAAATGTTAGGGAACCAAGGGTCTAGTGAGAGGGAGGAACTGAAGGAAACCAGTATTAGTAAAAAAATAGTGCTCGGGAAATTAATGGGGCTAAAGGCTGACAAATCCCCAGGGCCTGATAATCTACATCCCAGAGTACTAAAGGAAGTGGCCCTGGAAATAGTGGATGCATTGGTGATCATCTTCCAAAATTCTATAGACTCTGCAACAGTTCCTACAGATTGGAGGGTGGCAAATGTAACCCCACTATTTAAAAAAGGAGGGAGAGAAAAAACAGAGAATTACAGACCAGTTAGCCTAACATCAGTAGTGGGGAAAATGCTAGAGTCTATTCTAAAAGATGTGATAACAGATCACTTGGAGAGCATTAACGGGATTGGACAAAGTCAGCATGGGTTTATGAAAGGGAAATCATGCTTAACAAATCTCCTGGAGTTTTTTGAGGATGTAACTAGTAGAATAGATAGGGGAGAACTAGTGGATGTGGTGTACTTGGATTTTCAGAAGGCTTTTGATAAGGTCCCACACAAGAGGTTAGTGTGCAAAATTAAAGCATGTGGGATTGGGGGGAATATACTGGCATGGATTGAGAATTGGTTGACAGACAGGAAACAGAGAGTAGGAATAAATGGGGCTTTTTCTGGGTGGCAGGCAGTGACTAGTGGGGTACCGCAGGGATCAGTGCTTGGGCCCCAGCTATTCACAATATATATCAATGATTTGGATGAGGGAACTAAATGTAACATTTCCAAGTTTGCAGACGACACAAACCACATCTGGAGTATTGTGTGCAGTTTTGGTCTCCTTATCTGAGGAAGGATGTCCTTGCCATGGAGGGAGTGCAACGAAGGTTTACCAGACTGATTCCTGGGATGGCAGGACTGACGTTTGAGGAGAGATTGGATCGACTAGGCCTATATTCACTCGTTTAGAAGAATGAGAGGTGATCTCATCAAAACATATAAAATTCTAACAGGACTAGACAAACTAGATGCAGGGAGGATGTTCCCGATGTCTGGGGAGTCCAGAACCAGGGATCACAGTCTCAGGATACGGGGTATGCCATTTAGAACCGAGATGAGGAGAAATTTCTTCTCTCAGAGGGTGGTAAACCTGTGGAATTCTCTACCACAGAAGGCAGTGGAGGCCAAGTCATTAGATGTATTCAAGAAGGAAATAGATATATTTCTTAATGCTGAAGGGATCAAGGGATATGGGGAAAAAGCGGGAACAGGGTACTGAGTTAGATGATCAGCCATGATCATTTTGAATGACAGAGCAGGTCCAATTTTCTCTGTTTCTTTGTTTTTCTATGTTAGGTAATGGGCAGGATGGATAAAGGGGAACCAATGAATGCAGTATATTTGGATTTCCAAAAGGCATTCAATAAGGTGCCACATGAAAGGATTACTGCACAAGATAAGAGCTCATGGTGTTGGGGGTAATATACTGGCATGGATAGAGGATTGGCTAACTAACAGAAAACAAAGAGTTGGGATAAAAGGGTCATTTTCAAAATGGCAATCTGTAACTAATGGGGTGCCGCAGGGCTCAGTGCTGGGGCCTCAACTATTTACAATATATATCAATGACTTGGATGAAGGAACAGAGTGTCTTGTGGCCAAATTTGCTGATGATACAAAGATAGGTGGAAAAGCAAGTTGTGATGAGGACACAAAGTGTCTGCAAAGGGATATTGACAGGTTAAGCGAATGGGCAAAAATTTGGCAGATGGAATATAATGTGGGAAAATGTGAAGTCATCCACTTTGGGAGGAAAAATAAAAAAGCAAAATATTATTTGAATGGAGAAATACTACAAAATGCTGCAGTACAGAGGGATCTGGGTGTCCTCGTACATGAAACACAAAAAGTCAACATACAGGTGCAGCAGGTAATCCGGAAGGCAAACGGAATATTGGCCTTTATTTCTAGGGGGATGGAGTATAAAAGCAGGGAAGTCATGCTCCAACTGTACAGGGTGCTGGTGAGACCACACCTGGAGTACTGCGTACAGTTCTGGTGCCCTTATTTAAGGAAGGACATACTTGCATTGGAGGCAGTTCAGAGAAGGTTCACTAGGTTGATTCCGGGTATGGAAGGGTTGTCTTATGAGGAAAGATTGAACAGGTTGGGTCTATACTCATTGGAGTTTAGAAGAATGAGAGGAGATCTTATTGAAACATACAAGATTCTGAGGGGACTCGATAGTGTGGAGGCTGAGAGGATGTTACCCCTCATGGGGGAATCTAAAACTAGGGGGCATAGTCTTAGAATAAGGGGTCACTGTTTAAGACAGAAATGAGGAGGAATTTCTTCTCCCAGAGGGTCGTGAATCTTTGGAATTTTTTACCCCAAAAAGCTGTGGAGGCTGAGTCATTGAATACATTCAAGGCTGAGTTAGACAAATTTTTGATCAGCGAGGGAGTCAAAGGATATGGAGAAAGGGCGGGAAAGTGGAGTTGAGGTAAAAATTAGATCAGCTATGATCTCAATAAATGGTGGAGCAGCCTCGATGGGGCAAATGGCCTACTCCTGCTCCTATCTCTTATGCACTGCAGCAACTCGCCAAGGCTTCTTCGACAGCACCTCCCAAACCCGCGACCTCTACCACCTAGAAGGACAAGGGCAGCAGGCACATGGGAACAACACCACCTGCACGTTCCCCTCCAAGTCACACACCATTCCGACTTGGAAATATATCGTCGTTCCTTCATCGTCACTGGGTCAAAATCCTGGAACTCCCTTCCTAACAGCACTGTGGGAGAACCTTCACCACACGGACTGCAGCGGTTCAAGAAGGCGGCTCACCACCACCTTCTCGGTGCTGGGTCCACTGTTATTTGTTATTTATATTAATGATTTGGATGAGAATTTAGGAGGCATGGTTAGTAAGTTTGCAGATGACACCAAGATTGGTGGCATTGTGGACAGTGAAGAAGGTTATCTAGGATTGCAACGGGATCTTGAAAAATTGGGCCAGTGGGCCGATGAATGGCAGATGGAGTTTAATTTAGATAAATGTGAGGTGATGCATTTTGGTAGATCGAATCGGGCCAGGACCTACTCCGTTAATGGTAGGGCGTTGGGGAGAGTTATAGAACAAAGAGATCTAGGAGTACAGGTTCATAGCTCCTTGAAAGTGGAGTCACAGGTGGATAGGGTGGTGAAGAAGGCATTTGGCATGCTTGGTTTCATTGGTCAGAACATTGAATACAGGAGTTGGGATGTCTTGTTGAAGTTGTACAAGACATTAGTAAGGCCACACTTGGAATACTGTGTACAGTTCTGGTCACCCTATTATAGAAAGGATATTATTAAACTAGAAAGAATGCAGAAAAGATTTACTAGGATGCTACTGGAACTTGATGGTTTGACTTATAGGGAGAGGTTGGATAGACTGAGACTTTTTTCCCTGCAGAGTAGGAGGTTTAGGGGTGATCTTATAGAAGTCTATAAAATAATGAGGGGCATAGATAAGGTAGATCGTCAAAATCTTTTCCCAAAGGTAGGGGAATCTATAACGAGGGGACATAGATTTAAGGTGAGAGGGGAGAGATACAAAAGGGTCCAGAGGGGCAATTTTTTCACTCAAAGGGTGGTGAGTGTCTGGAAGGAGCTGCCAGAGGCAGTAGTAGAGGCGGGTACAATTTTGTCTTTTAAAAAGCATTTGGACAGTTACATGGGTAAGATGGGTATAGAGGGATATGGGCCAAGTGCAGGCAATTGGGACTAGCTTAGTGGTATAAACTGGGCGACATGGACATGTTGGGCCGAAGGGCCTGTTTCCATGTTGCAAACTTCAATGATTCTATGAATTAGGGATGGGCAATAAATGCTGGCCTCGCCAGCGACGCCCACATCCCATGAATGAATTAAAAAAAGATACCCCAGTGAGAGTCAGTGTCTGTGGAACTGTACCCCAGTGAGAGTCAGTGTCTGTGGAACTGTACCCCAGTGAGAGTCAGTGTCTGTGGAACTATTCAACGGCATTACCATCACCGAATCCCCCACTATCAACATCCTGGGGGTCACCATTGACCAAAATCTTAACTGGACCAGGCACATAAATACTGTGGCTACAAGAGCAGGTCAGAGGCTGGGTATTCTGCAGCGAGTGACTCACCTCCTGACTCCCCAAAGCCTTTCCACCATCGACAAGGCACAAGTCAGGAGTGTGATGGAATACTCTCCACTTGCCTGGATGAGTGCAGCTCCAACAACACTCAAGAAGCTCGACACCATCCAAAATAAAGCAGCCCGCTTGATTGGCACCCCATCCACCACCCTAAACATTCACTCCCTTCACCACCGGCGCACAGTGGCTGCAGTGTGTACCATCCACAGGATGCACTGCAGCAACTCGCCAAGGCTTCTTCGACAGCACCTCCCAAACCCACGACCTCTACCACCTAGAAGGACAAGGGCAGCAGGCACATGGGAACAACACCACCTGCACGTTCCCCTCCAAGTCACACACCATCCCGACTTGGAAATATATCGCCGTTCCTTCATCGTCATTGGGTCAAAATCCTGGAACTCCCTCCCTAACAGCACTGTGGGAGAACCTTCACCACACGGACTGCAGCGGTTCAAGAAAGCAGCTCACCACCACCTTCTCAAGGGGCAATTTGGGATGTGCAATAAATGCCGGCCTCGCCAGCAACGCCCACATCCCATGAATGAATAATAAAAACATATACCCCAACAAGTCAGTGTCTGTGGAACTGTACCCCAGTGAGAGTCAGTGTCTGTGGAACTGTACCCCAGTGAGAGTCAGTGTCTGTGGAACCCGTACCCCAGTGAGAGTCAGTTCCTGCAGGAGAGGAGGGGAGAAAGGTGGAAAAGGGGACAAGTTTCTCCCCCATGGATGTAGATGTTTCTCCCATTGGGTCGCAGACGGATCCAATACACCTGGAGAATGAACATTTACTCCTGTCAATTATAATTTGATAATGTATTTTTACCAGAGTGAATTGTAACATTTTGAACAATAATATCAAATAACTGGAGTGCTTTGAAAGATAGACGGCCTTGTATTTATCGAGCACCTTACTGCATCTTTCAGAAATGACTCAAAGCCCCGCATGTGAAAATTATTAATTTGAATTGTGGTGATTATTGTTACTTGGAGCCAATTTGTGCACAGCAAGATCCCGCAAACAGCAATGTGATAATGGCCAGATCATCTGTTTTTGTGATGTTGGTTGAGGGATAAATACTGGCCCCAGGACACCGGGGAGAACTCCCTTGCTCTCCTTTGAAATAGTGGCCGTGGGATCTTTTATGCCCACCCTCGAGGGCAGACGGGGTCTCGGTTTAACATCTCGTCCAAAAGACACCACCTCTGACAATGTAGCACTCCCTCGGTATTGCACTGGGAGGGTCGGCCTGGATTATGGGCTTGAGTCTCAGGAGTGGGACTGTTAACCCACGACCTTCTGACCCAGAGGCGAGAGTGCTGCCCACTGACCCACAGCCGATACATCAATCATAATTTTGCTCAGTTTTTAAATTGTAGATTTTGATTTTAGAGTAACAATTTGGCTTGTGATTTAATTTGGTTATTCTGTAAATGTTAATATATCCTCAAATATATTTAACCCTATAAATATACGTAACCCTATAAATGGATTTAACCCTATAAATATATTTAACCCTATAAATGGATTTAACCCTATAAATATACTTAACCCTATAAATATATTTAACCCTAAGCCTCTCCTGGTTTGTGCTGCAGGGTTTAGCAGCTTGTTGAGTCTGTCTGGTTTGTCTGAATGTGTCTGGTCTCTGTCTGTCTGTGTCCTGTCTGGTCTGTCTGTGTCTGGTCTCTGTCTGTCTGGTCTGTCTGTGTCCTGTCTGGTCTGTGTGTGTCTGTGTCTGGTCTCTGTCTGTCTCTGTATGTCTGGACTGTGTCTGGTCTCTGTCTGTCTGTCTGTGTCCTGTCTGGTCTGTGTGTGTGTCTGGTGTCTATCTGTGTCTGGTGTCTATCTGTGTCTGGTCTCTGTCTGTCTGTCTGTGTCTGGTCTCTGTCTGTCTGTGTGTGTCTGGTCTCTGTCTGTGTCTGGTCTCTGTCTGTCTGTCTGTGTCTGGCCTCTGTCTGTCTGTCTCTGTCTGTGTCTGATCTCTGTCTGTCTGTCTGTCTCTGTCTGTGTCTGGTCTCTGTCTGTCTGTCTGTGTCTGTTCTCTGTCTGTCTGTCTGAGAATGTTTTTTTCACACATCACTGATGGGTTTCTCTCACTCTCAGGTTCTTCACTGCAGCCATTTTTTCGCTTTGTGCCGGAGCCGGTTCACCGTCTCCCGGACCCGGACCCCGGGAATCCGCCTCTCCCCCCGGACCCGGACCCCGGGAATCCGCCTCTCCCCCCGGACCCGGACCCCGGGAATCCGCCTCTCCCCCCGGACCCGGACCCGCTCCATCCCCCGGACCTGGACCCGGACCCCCGGAGCCGGTGAGTGAATTTCTCCAGACCATTTTCAGGGATACTCGGAGTGACCCCCCTCTCCCCCTCCCTCACTCCCTCCTCTCTCCCTCACTCCCTCCTCCTCACTCTCCCCTCCCTCCCCCCTCCCTCACTCCCCCTCACTCTCCCTCTCCCCCTCCCTCTCCCCCCACTCCCCCCTCCCTCTCCCTCTCCCCCCCCTCACTCACTCTCCCTCACTCCCCCCCCTCTCCCTCTCCCTCACTCCCCCCCCTCTCCCTCTCCCTCCTCTCTCCCCCTCACTCTCCCTCACTCCCCCCCCTCTCCCTCTCCCTCACTCCCTCCTCTCTCCCTCACTCCCCCCCCCCCCGAGACTCGGGGTTTGTCACCGGGCGGAAAAATGGATAAATTGCTGATAAAGATGATGAGTGACGGCGGGCACCGACTGGGCGGATTTGTTCTTAAATTAAACCCAGGAGCCTGTCACCAGTCGCGGGGCTTTTTTCCATTCACCGCAATTTCCTCACATTTAAATTCTCTGCATCGCAGGGCGGGATTTTCACCCCCGATTCCCGGAGCTCAGACCCCCGACCCCCCGCTCCAGGGACCGGGGAGGAAAAGATCAAACACCCGGGGAGAGGGAGAGGGAGAGGGGGGAGGGGGGGAGAGGGAGGGGCGGGAGAGGGGGGAAGGGAGAGGGGAATGGGGGGGGAAGGGGGGGGAATGGGGGGGGGGGACATGGGGAGAGGGAGGGGGGGGAGGGGGGGAGGAGGGGAGGGAGGGGGGGGGGAGGAGGGGGGGAATGGGGAGAGGGGGAGGGGGGGGGGGAGGAGGGGGGGAATGGGGAGAGGGGAATGAGGGGGGGGGGAGCGGGGTTTGAGGTTTGAGGGTTTCAGGGTCGGGCGGGTTTTCGTTTTGTGTTCATGCGGCGCCCGATCCGCGATTAAACCGACAGCAGGTCCGGACCCCCCTCATCCCAATCTCATCCCATCCCATCTCCCTCATCCCATCCCCCTCATCCCAATCTCATCCCATCCCATCTCCCTCATCCCATCCCCCTCATCCCAATCTCATCCTATCCCCCTCATCTCATCCCATCCCATCCCATCTCCCTCATCCTTTCCCATCCCATCTCCCTCATCCTATCTCATCCCATCCCATCTCCCTCATCCTATCTCATCCCATCCCATCTCCCTCATCCTATCTCATCCCATCCCATCTCCCTCATCCTATCCCATCCCATCTCCCTCATCCTTTCCCATCCCATCCCATCTCCCTCATCCTATCTCATCCCATCTCCCTCATCCTATCTCATCCCATCCCATCTCCCTCTTCCCATCCCATCCCATCTCCCTCATCCTATCTCATCCCAATCCCATCTCCCTCATCCCAATCTCATCTCCCTCACCCATCTCATCTCCCTCATCCTATCCCATCCCCCCATCCCATCGCATCTCCCTCATCCCATCCCATCTCATCTCCCTCATCCTATCCCATCTCCCTCATCCCATCCCATCCCCCTCATCCTATCCCATCTCCCTCATCCCATCCCATCTCATCTCCCTCATCCTATCCCATCTCCCTCATCCCATCCCATCTCATCTCCCTCATCCTATCCCATCTCCCTCATCCTATCCCATCCCATCTCCCTCATCCTATCCCATCCCATCTCCCTCATCCTATCCCATCCCATCTCCCTCATCCCAATCCATCCCATCTCCCTCATCCCATCCCATCTAATCTCCCTCATCCCATCCCATCTCATCTCCCTCATCCCATCCCATCTCATCTCCCTCATCCCATCCCATCTCATCTCCCTCATCCCATCTCTCATCCTATCCCATCCCATCTCCCTCATCCCATCCCATCTCCCTCATCCCATCCCATCTCCCTCATCCTATCCTATCCCATCTCCCTCATCCCATCCCATCCCATCTCATCTCCCTCATCCTATCCCATCCCATCTCCCTCATCCTATCCCATCCCATCCCATCTCCCTCATCCCATCCACCTCATCCCATCCCATCCCATCTCCCTCATCCTATCCCATCCCATCTCCCTCAACCCATCCCATCCCAATCCCTCCTCTCCCACATCCCATCCCATCCCATCTCCCTCATCCCAACCCATCCCATCATCCCCCTCATCCCATCCCATCATCTCCCTCATCCCATCCCATCCCAATCCCTCCTCTCCCTCATCCCATCCCATCCCATCTCCCTCATCCCAACCCATCTCATCATCCCCCTCATCCCATCCCATCCCATCTCATCCTACCTCTCCCTCATCCCAACCCATCCCATCATCCCCCTCATCCCATCCCATCATCCCCCTCATCCCATCCCATCCCATCTCATCCTTCCTCTCCCTCATCCCATCCCATCTCCCTCATCCCATCCCATCTCCCTCATCCCATACCAACTCCCTCATCCCATCTCATTCCATCTCCCTCCTCTCCCTCAGCTCATCCCATCTCCCAAATTTCCCTTATCTCATCTCTATTTCAATGGAGACATACCATCCAACAGCACAGAATTAACACACTCACTCACACTCACAGACTCTCACTCACTCACAGACTCTCACACACACAGACTCTCACACTCACACAGACTCTCATACAATCTCACTCTCACACACAAACTCGCACACTCACTAACACTTATTAAAGACACACTTGCACTCACACACCCACACACACACACACCTGTGTGTTTGCTAATATAAAAATAAGACTTTTGCCGTGCAGTGTTGGTTGGTGGGGTGAATGTCAACGGTCCATTTAATGCCGGGTTTTTGTGGCCTTTCTCAATGCCCTACAGTCATGTGATGGTTCTGTTACTGGACTAATAATCCAGAGAAAGTGACTCCAAATCCCACCAGGGCAGTTTGAGAATTTGAATTCTGCTAAAAAGAGTTTAATTGCTGGAAAAAAAGAGAGTGGGGAATGTGGGGAACAGTCTGTCCCCAGACCAAGCAGAGAGTGGGGAATGTGGGGAACAGTCTGTCCCCAGACCAAGCAGAGAGTGGGGAATGTGGGGAACAGTCTGTCCCCGGACCGAGCAGAGAATGGGGAATGTGGGGAACAGTCTGTCCCCGGACCGAGCAGAGGGTGGGGAATGTGGGGAACAGTCTGTCCCCGGACCGAGCAGAGAATGGGGAATGTGGGGAACAGTCTGTCCCCGGACCAAGCAGAGAGTGGGGAATGTGGGGAACAGTCTGTCCCCAGACCAAGCAGAGAGTGGGGAATGTGGGGAACAGTCTGTCCCCGGACCGAGCAGAGAATGGGGAATGTGGGGAACAGTCTGTCCCCGGACCGAGCAGAGGGTGGGGAATGTGGGGTACGGTCTGTCCCCGGACCGAGCAGAGAATGGGGAATGTGGGGTACGGTCTGTCCCCGGACCAAGCAGAGAGTGGGGAATGTGGGGTACGGTCTGTCCCCGGACCGAGCAGAGAATGGGGAATGTGGGGAACAGTCTGTCCCCGGACCGAGCAGAGGGTGGGGAATGTGGGGTACGGTCTGTCCCCGGACCGAGCAGAGAATGGGGAATGTGGGGTACGGTCTGTCCCCGGACCGAGCAGAGAATGGGGAATGTGGGGTACGGTCTGTCCCCGGACCGAGCAGAGGCAAATTCAACAGGGAGTTGGATAGATATTTGGTGCAGGGAGGGTTTGAGGGCTGTAGCAGTAGGAAGATACTATGGGATGTTTTGAACTTTCAAAAGGGAATTGGATAAATACTTGAAGGGAAAATTTTTTGCCAGGTTATGGGGAAAGAGCGGGGGAATGGGACTAATTGGGTAGTTCTTTCAAAGAGCCGGCACAGGCACGATGGGCTGAATGGCCTCCTCCTGTGCTGTATGATCCTATGATTTCTCCAGTTCAGGTTCTTCAACAAAATGCCAAGAATAGTGTAGATCCAGGGGACTGGGAGAGATACAAAGCAAAGCAAAGGAAGACAAAATAGATAGAGCTACAAAAAGGGAATTTGAAAAGAAATTTGCGAGGGATTTCAAGATTAACACAAAAAGTTTTTCCAATTATATTAGAAGAGGAAGGGCAATGGGGGCCCTTTAATAACAGATGTGGGTAATATTTCAAATGAAAATAAGGAAATGGCAGACTTGCTGAATAATTACTTTGTGTCAGTCGGCACAGGAGAGGAGGAGGATAATATACCCGACATTCACTAATAATGAATCAAGGACTGGAACTCACTAAAGTTAACGTAAGAAAGAAAACAGTATTAGAAAAAATAATGGCGCTAAAGACAGACCAATCCCAGGACCTGATGGTTTCCACCCCAGGGTTTTAAAGGAAGTCGATGAGGACATTGCAGATTCTTTAACCATAATCTTCCAAAGCTCTCGATTCAGGAATTGTCCCTTTAGTTTGGAAAATTGCAAATGTAACTCCATTATTTAAGAAAGGTGAGAGAGAGAAGCCAGGAAATTATAGACCTGTTAGTCTAACATCTGTTGTGGGGAAGTTATTGGAATCTATAATTAAGGACTGAGTGACTGAGCACTCAGAGAAATTTGAGCTGATTAGAGAGAGCCAACATGGATTTGTAAAGTGTAGGTCATGTCTAACAAACCTAATGGAATTTTTTGAGCAAGGAAATGTCTATGGATGTAGTTTATATGGACTTCCAGAAGGTATTCCAAAAGGTTCCACATAAGAGACTTAGCTAAAATTAAAGCTCATGGAATTGAACAAAAGTACATATGAAATAGGAGCAGGAGTAGGCCATTCAGCCCCTCGAGCCTGCTCCGCCATTCAATAAGATCATGGCTGATCTTCAACCTCAACTCCACATTCCCGCCCGATCCCCATATCCCTTGAATCCCCTAGAGTCCAAAAATCTATTGATCTCAGTCTTGAATATTCTCAACGACTCAGCGTCCACAGCCCTCTGGGGTAGAGAATTCCAAAGATTCGCAACCCTCTGAGTGAAGAAATTCCTCCTCATCTCAGTCTTAAATGGCTGACCCCTTATCCTGAGATTATGCCCCCTAGTTCTGGACTCTCCAGCCAGGGGAAACAGCCTCTCAGCATCTACCCTGTCAAGCCCCCTCAGAATCTTATATGTTTCAATGAGCTCACCTCTCATTCTTCTAAACTCCAGAGAGTATAGGCCCATTCTGCTCAACCTCTCCTCATAGGACAACCCTCTCATCCCAGGAATCAATCTAGTGAACCTTCATTATACCGCCTCTAAGGCAAGTATATCCTTCCTTGGATAAGGAGACCAAAACTGTACACAGTACTCCACCAAAGTCCTGCACAACTGTAGTAAGCCTTTCCTTACTCTTGTACTCCAACCCCCTTGCAATAAAGACCAACATTCCATTTGCCTTCCTAATTACTTGCTGTACCTGCATACTAACTTTCTGTGTTTCGTGTACAAGGACACCCAAATCTCTCTGAACACCAACATTTAATTGATTCTGACCATTTAAAAAATATTCTGTTTTTCTATTTTTCCTACCAAAGTGAATAACCTCACATTTCCCCACATTATACTCCATCTGCCACCTTCTTGCCCACTCACTTAACCTGTCTATATCCCTTTGCAGACTCTTTGTGTTCTCCTCACAGCTTACTTTCCCACCTAGCTTTGTATCATCAGCAAACTTGGATACATTGCATTGCATTTATATAGCACCTTTCACGACCTGAGTCCGAAGTTAGAGTCTTAAATTTAAACAAAGTCAATGACGTGGGTATGAGGGGCAACTTGGTTAAGGTAGATTGGGAAATTAGATTAAAAGATAGAATGGTAGATAAGCAATGGTGAATATTTAAAGAAATAATTCATAATTTTCAATGAACATACATTCCCTTGAGGAATAAAAACTCCACGGGAAAAATTATCCAACCGTGGTTAACTGGAGAAGTTAGGATAGTATTAGATTAAAAGGAGAGGCCTATAATGTTACCAAAAAGAGTAGAAAGCCTGAGGATCGGGAGGGTTTTAAAAATCAGCAAAAGATGACCAAGAAATTGCTAAAAAGGGAGAAAATAAAATGAGAGTAAACTAGCAAGAAATATAAAATCAGATTGTAAGAGCTTCTCCAAGTATGTAAAAAGGAAGAGAGCAGCAAAAGTAAACGTTGGTCCCTTAGAGGCTGAGACAGGAGAAATTATAATGGGGAATCAGGAAATGGCAGAGACATTAAACAAATATTTTGTATCTGTCTTCACAGTAGAAATCACAAAAAGACATACCAGAAATAGTGGGGAACCAAGGGGCTAATGTTAGTGAGGAACTTAAAACAATTAATATCAGTAGAGAAAAAATACTGGAGAAATTAATGGGACTAAAAGCCGACAAATCCTCTGGACCTGATGGCCTACATCCGAGGATTTTAAAAGAGGCGGCTGCAGAGATAATGAATGCATTGGTTGTGATATTCCAGAATTAAATAGATTCTACAATGGTCCCTGTGGATTGGAAGGTAGCAAATGTAACCCCACAATGCAAGAAAGGAGGGAGAGAGAAAACAGGGAACGACAGGCCAGTTAGCCTGACATTCGTAGGAAAAATGCTGGAATCCATTATTAAGGAAGTGGCAACAGGGCACTTAGAAAATCATAATATGATTAGGCAGAGTCAACATGGTGAAAGGGAAATCTTGTTTGACAAATTTATTAGAGTTTTTTGAGGGTGTAACGAGCAGGGTAGATAAAGGGGAACCAGTGGATGTCGTATGTTTGGATTTTCAAAAGGCATTCGATAAGATGCCACACAAAAGGTTGTTACACAAGATTAGGGCTCATGGGATTGGGGGTAATATATTAGCGTGGAAAGAAGATTGGTTAACGGACAGAAAACAGAGAGTAGGAATAAACAGGTCATTCTCAGGTTGGCAGGCTGTAACTAGTGGGGTGCCACAAGGATCGGTGCTCGGGCCTCAGCTATTTACAATCTATATTAATGACTTGGATGAAGGGACCGAGTGTAAAGTATCCAAGTTTGCTGATGATACAAAGCTAGGTGGGAAAGTAAGCTGTGAGGACACAAAGAGTCTGCAAAGGGATATAGACAGGTTAAGTGAGTGGGCAAGAAGGGGGCAGATGGAGTATAATGTGGGGAAATGTGAGGTTATTCACTTTGGTAGGAAGAATAGAAAAGCAAAATATTTTTTAAAAGGTGAGAGTCTAAGAAATGATGGTAGTCAGAAGGATTTGGGTGTCCTTGTACATGAATCACAGAAAGTTAACATGCAGGTATAAGCAATTAGGAAGGCAAATGTTATGTTAGTCTTTATTGCAAGTGGTTTGGAGTACAAGAGTAACGAGGTCTTGCTGCAATTATATGGTGTACCGCATACAGTTTTGGTCTCCTTATCTAAGGAAGGATATACTTGCCTTAGAGGCGGTGCAATGAAGGTTCACTAGATTGATTCCTGGGATGCAAGGGTTGTCCTATGAGGAGAGATTGAGTAGAATGGGCCTATACTGTCTGGGGTTTAGAAGAATCATAGAATCATAGAATCATAGAAGTTACAACATGGAAACAGGCCCTTCGGCCCAACATGTCCATGTCGCCCAGTTTATACCACTAAGCTAGTCCCAATTGCCTGCACTTGACCCATATCCCTCTATACCCATCTTACCCATGTAACTGTCCAAATGCTTTTTAAAAGACAAAATTGTACCCGCCTCTACTACTGCCTCTGGCAGCTCGTTCCAGACACTCACCACCCTTTGAGTGAAAAAATTGCCCCTCTGGACCCTTTTGTATCTCTCCCCTCTCACCTTAAATCTATGCCCCCTCGTTATAGACTCCCCTACCTTTGGGGAGTCTATGAGGTGATCTCATTGAAACATATAAAATTCTTAGAGGGCTTGACAGGGTAGATGCAGAGAGGCTGTTTCCCCTGGCTGGAGAGTCCAGAAATAGGGGGCATAATCTCAGGATAAGGGGTCGGCCATTTAGCACCGAGATGAGGAGAAATTTCTTCACTCAGAGAGTTGTGAATCTTTGGAATTCTCTACCCCAGAGGGCTGTGGATGCTCAGTCGTTGAGTATATTCAAGACTGAGATCGATGGATTTTTGGACACTAAGGGAATCATGGGATATGGGGATCAGGCGGGAAAGTGGAGTTGAGGTCGAAGATCAGCCATGATCTTATTGAATGGTGGAGCAGGCTCGAGGGGCCGTATGGCCTACTCCTGCTCCTATTTCTTATGACCTCAGGATGTCCCAAAGTGCTTCACAGCCAATGAAGTACTTATGAAATGTAGTCGCTGTTGTGATGTAGGAAACGTGTCAGCCAATCTTCTCATAGCAAGATCCCACAAACAGTAATGTGATAATGACTTGATAATCTGTTTTGAGTGATGTTGGTTCACTAGGGAGAATTCCTCTGTTTTTGTTTGAAATAGTGCCATGGGATCTTTTACGTCCACCTGAAAGAGCAGATGGGGCCTCAGTTTAAGGACTCATCCGAAAGGCAGCACCTCCGACAGTGCAGCACTCCCTCAGTACTGCACTGGGAGTGTTGGTCTGGATCATGGGCTCATGTCTGTGGAGTTGGGTTTGAACCCATGACCTTCTGACTCAGAGGCGAGAGTGACACCCACTGAGGCACGGCTCGGACTGACCGTGGTCACTTCACACAGCGGAAGAGGTCACCAATCAGAGATACACATTGATGGGGTGAAATTGATCATCGGCAGTAAGGGGACTGGGCTGGTAGCGAATTGACTGACCGGTTCACACCGCTTGACATCAACAGAAAATTGTCTGTGGTGTAAAACAAGCCTTCGATTCGCTGGGGCCCTGTTTCCCGCCACTGTGGAAGATCAGTTTCACCCCCCCATGTATTTTTTTTCTCAGCCATGCAGCATCTGGGGCAAGACAATTGGCCTCAGTGCCCTGGGTCGGTGGGGCTGGGGGGGGGGATTAATTAGAACTGTATAAAACACTGGTTAGGCCACAGCTTGAGGACTGCACACAGTTCTGGTCACCGCATTCCAGGAAAGATGTAATTGCACTAGAGAGGGTACAGAGGAGATTTACGAAAATGGAGAATTTAATTGAGGTGTATAAAATTATGAGGGGCCTAGATAGAGTGGATAGGGAGGACCTATTTCCCTTAGCAGAGGGGTCAGCGACCAGGGGGCATAGATTTAAAGTAATTGGTAGAAGGATTAGAGGGGAGTTGAAAAGTTTTTTCACCCAGAGGGTGGTGGGGTCTGGAACTCACTGCCTGAAAAGGTGGGAGAGGCAGAAACCCTCAACTCATTTAAAAAGTACCTGGATGTGCACCTGAAGTGCCGAAACCTGCAGGGCTACGGACCAAGAGCTGGAAAGTGGGATTAAGCTGGATTGCTCTTTTCAGCTGGCACGGACACGATGGGCCGAATGGCTGCCTTCTGTGCCGTAACTTTCTACGATTCTATGAATCGATCAGCTCTTCCACTCCTGCCCACGGTCCGGTAAATCCTGCTGCAGTGCGGGCAGTGTCAGTGGAAGGACACAGCCTCGCTAACCTACATCCAGAGACCTTAGGAATAGGTTGGCAAGGACCACAGCTCATTGACGTAGCCAAGCGCGCCCAGGGGCACTGCTGGAGTTTAACCAGCTAAACCATGCCATTTACCGCACTAAGCATTGGTCAGCTTCCTGCTGCTTGCTCAGGTAGATCCACCTTAACCAGTCGGCCACTTTATTTTATACATTCATTCTCAGGAGGTGAGTGTTGCCAACATTTAGTGCCCGTTTCTAGTTGTCAGGTTTGATGCAACTGAGTGTCTCACTGGGCCATAGCAGAGGGCAGTTAAGAGTCAACCACGTTGGTGTGGGACTGGAGTCACCTATAGGCCCAGACCGGGTGAGGACGGCAGGTTTCCTTCCCTAAAGGACATCAGTGAACCAGTTGGGTTTTTCCAACAATCCGACAGTTTCACGGTCACTTTTACAGAACGGCTTTTAATTTCTAGATTTTTTTTTTAAAAACTGAATTCAAATTCTCAAACTGCTCACGGTGGGATTTGAACTCGTGTTCTCTGGGTTACTGGTCCGGTAACACAACCAATACATTACTGCATCCACTTGCAGAGTTATCTGGAGCCAGTGGGATGGGTCCAGCCCCCAGCGACTGATCTCCTCCTCCAGGGTCCATTGGTGAGCCAGTCTGGCTGGTCAATCAGCAACAGTGTCTGAGGTCACTGTGGAACTGCCCAGACCACAGGAGTCTGGTTATTGAATCTACCAGAGAGCATCAAATGTGTTCCAATCTGTTCCTAGAATCAAACAGCACAGGAGGAGGCCATTCAGCCCATCATGCCTGTACCAGCTCTTTGAAAGAACTATCCAATTAGTCCCACTCCCCTGCTCCTTCCCCACAGCCCTGTAATTTTTTCCTTTTCAAGTATTTACCCAATTTCCGTTTTGAAAGTTATTATTGAATCTGCTTCCACCGCCCTTTCAGGCAGCGCATTCCAGATCAGAACAACTCGCTGCGTAAAAAAATTCACCTTTGGCTTTTAACCAATTATCTTAAAATGTTGTGGTCATTATCTGTGTGATCTGTGACCACCCTGAGGAGGATGGTCAGTGGGTTCCACTTGCAGTAGTTTCACAGTGTGCTGGGTCCCACCTTGGCCAAGGTCAGAGCGATGGTGGACAACCAGTGCCCACGCTCAAGACACAGGTGCAGTGGGAACTTTCATACTCTGCCCATGAACTTTCCTTAATGCCAGCAAGCATCCGTTTGGGCTGGTGTTGAGGGAGCTGCGTCAATGGCTCTCTGTACCAGGTGGGACTTCCCGCACTTCCCACTGCTCACCCACTGCTGACTTTAGAAACCGGACATTGATTAGGTAAAGGCCCAAGGGTCTCCGACCCGAGGTTACACCGACCCCTCAATACTCCACCCCGAGGTTACTCCAACCCAAGGTTACTCCGACCCCTCAATACTCCACCCCGAGGTTACTCCAACCCAAGGTTACTCCGACCCCTCAATACTCCACCCTGAGGTTACTCCAACCCGAGGTTACTCCACCCCGAGGTTACTCCACCCTGAGGTTACTCCGACCCCTCAATACTCCACCCCGAGGTTACTCCAACCCGAGGTTACTCCGACCCCTCAATACTCCACCCTGAGGTTACTCCAACCCGAAGTTACTCCACCCCGAGGTTACTCCGACCCCTCAATACTCCACCCCGAGGTTACTCCAACCCGAGGTTACACCGAACCCTCAATACTCCACCCTGAGGTTACTCCAACCCGAGGTTACTCCAACTCCTCAGTACTCCAACCTGTGGTTACTCCGACCCGAGGTTACTCCAAACCCTCAATACTCCACCCCGAGGTTACTCCAACTCCTCAGTACTCCAACCTGTGGTTACTCCGACCCGAGGTTACTCCAAACCCTCAATACTCCACCCCGAGGTTACTCCAACTCCTCAGTACTCCAACCTGTGGTTACTCCGACCCGAGATTACTCCAACTCCTCAATACTCCGACCCAAGGTTACTCTGATTCGAGGTTACTCCAAACCCTCAAAACTCCACCCCGAGGTTACTCCAACTCCTCAATACTCCGACCCAAGGTTACTCTGACCCGAGGTTGCTCCAAACCTTCAATACTCCAGCCCGAGGTTACTCTAACCCCTCAATACACCGACCCAAGGTTACTCTGACCCGAGGTTACTCCAAACCTTCAATGCTCCAGCCCGAGGTTACTCCAACCCCTCAATACTCCGACCCAAGGTTACTCTGACCCGAGGTTACTCCAAACCTTCAATACTCCAGCCCGAGGTTACTCCAACCCACCAGCCTTAAGTCACTAACAGCCAACACTGTCGGTTGGCCATGGAACGTAAACACCGTGTGAGAATGTTGACCAAATACGCGGGTGTAAACACGATGCTATTTATGTCGAGTCCAATAATAAACAATGTAGAAGTGAAACAGGAAGTTGAGTTTTGCTACACTGGAATAGCACCATTGGACTATATTTTTTGCATATAATATATTCATTTAAGAAGCTTCACTGAAAATGGATCAATTCTCCAAATAACAACATAACTTGTGGCAAAATACGGCCGAAAGCAAACCAATCAGAACTCTTCCTCTGATGGGTCACTCGCCCCAGGGTCTCAGTGAGTAACTGCACTCCCCCAGTGCGATACTGAGCCACAGGTCAGGATAGTTTCAGGTTTGATCCCCAGTTTCTGCCGTTAGTTAGTTCCACCTGGGCAGTCATGTGGATGTTGGAGTTGGCCACATGCACTTTGGTTAAGGGAGGGAAAAAGGTGCCAGGGTTCCTGCTCCGTCCACTGACTCCAACTGGGGGTGGACATTGGAAAATTGGACAGAGACAAAAAAGTTGGGGGTCATAGGAAACATATGAAACATTGGAACATAGGAACAGGAGTAGGCCATTCAGCCCCCCGAACCTGCTTTTTTTAAATTCGTTCATGGGATGTGGGCGTCACTGGCGAGGCCGGCATTTATTGCCCATCCCTAATTGCCCTTGAGAAGGTGGTGGTGAGCCGTCTTCTTGAACCGCTGCAGTCCGTGTGGTGAAGGTTCTCCCACAGTGCTGTTAGGAAGGGAGTTCCAGGATTTTGACCCAGCGACGATGAAGGAACGGCGATATATTTCCAAGTCGGGATGGTGTGTGACTTGGAGGGGAACGTGCAGGTGATGTTGTTCCCATGCGCCTGCTGCTCTTGTCCTTCTAGGTGGTAGAGGTCGCGGGTTTGGGAGGTGCTGTCGAAGAAGCCTTGGCGAGTTGCTGCAGTGCATCCTGTGGATGGTACACACTGCAGCCACAGTGCGCCGGTGGTGAAGGGAGTGAATGTTTAGGGTGGTGGATGGGGTGCCAATCAAGCGGGCTGCTTTGTCCTGGATGGTGTCGAGCTTCTTGAGTGTTGTTGGAGCTGCACTCATCCAGGCAAGTGGAGACTATTCCATCACACTCCTGACTTGTGCCTTGTAGATGGTGGAAAGGCTTTGGGGAGTCAGGAGGTGAGTCACTCGCCGCAGAATACCCAGCCTCTGACCTGCTCTCGTAGCCACAGTATTTATATGGCTGGTCCAATTAAGTTTCTGGTCAATGGTGACCCCCAGGATGTTGATGGTGGGGGATTCGGCGATGGTAATGCCGTTGAATGTCAAGGGGAGGTGGTTAGACTCTCACTTGTTGGAGATGGTCATTGCCTGGCACTTATCTGGCGCGAATGTTACTTGCCACTTATGAGCCCAAGCCTGGATGTTGTCCAGGTCTTGCTGCATGCGGGCTCGGACTGCTTCATTATCTGAGGGGTTGCGAATGGAACTAAACACTGTGCAGTCATCAGCGAACATCCCCATTTCTGACCTTATGATGGAGGGAAGGTCATTGATGAAGCAGCTGAAGATGGTTGGGCCTAGGACACTGCCCTGAGGAACTCCTGCAGCAATGTCCTGGGGCTGAGATGATTGGCCTCCAACAACCACTACCATCTTCCTTTGTGCTAGGTATGACTCTAGCCACTGGAGAGTTTTCCCCCTGATTCCCATGGACTTCAATTTTACTGGGGCTCCTTGGTGCCACACTCGGTCAAATGCTGCCTTGATGTCAAGGGCAGTCACTCTCACCTCACCTCTGGAATTCAGCTCTTTTATCCATGTTTGGACCAAGGCTGTAATGAGGTCTGGAGCCGAGTGGTCTTGGCGGAACCCAAACTGAGCATCGGTGAGCAGGTTATTGGTGAGTAAGTGCCGCTTGATAGCACTGTCGACGACACCTTCCATCACTTTGCTGATGATTGAGAGTAGACTGATGGGGCGGTAATTGGCCGGATTGGATTTGTCCTGCTTTTTGTGGACAGGACATACCTGGGCAATTTTCCACATTGTCGGGTGGATGCCAGTGTTGTAGCTGTACTGGAACAGCTTGGCTAGAGGCGCAGCTAGTTCCGGAGCACAAGCCTTCAGCACTACAGCTGGGATGTTGTCGGGGCCCATAGCCTTTGCTGTATCCAGTGCACTCAGCCGTTTCTTGATATCACGTGGCGTGAATCGAATTGGCCGAAGACTGGCTTCCGTGATGGAGGAGATATCGGGAGGAGGCTGAGATGGATTATCCACTCGGCACTTCTGGCTGAAGATGGTTGCAAACGCTTCAGCCTTGTCTTTTGCACTCACGTGCTGGACTCCGCCATCATTGAGAATGGGGATGTTTGCAGAGCCTCCTCCTCCCGTTAGTTGTTTAATTGTCCACCACCATTCACGACTGGATGTGGCAGGACTGCAGAGCTTTGATCTGATCCGTTGGTTGTGGAATCGCTTAGCTCTGTCTATAGCATGTTGCTTCCGCTGTTTAGCAGGCATGTAGTCCTGAGTTGTAGCTTCACCAGGTTGGCACCTCATTTTTAGGTACGCCTGGTGCTGCTCCTGGCATGCTCTTCTACACTTCTCATTGAACCAGGGTTGATCCCCTGGCTTGTTGGTAATGGTAGAGTGAGGAATATGCCGGGCCATGAGGTTACAGATTGATAAGATTTGATAAGATCATTATGGGCTATTGGCCCTGACAACATCCCAGCTGTCGTGCTGAAGACTTGTGCTCTGCCATTTGATAAGATCATGGCTGATCTGTGATCTAACTCCATATACCTGCCTTTGGCCCATATCCCTTAATACCTTTCGTTGCCAAAAAGCTATCTATCTCACATTTAAATTTAGCAATTGAGCTAGTATCAATTGCCGTTTGCGGAAGAGAGTTCCAAACTTCTACCACCCTTTGTGTGTAGAAATGTTTTCTAATCTCGCTCCTGAAAGGTCTGGCTCTAATTTTTAGACTGTGCCCCCTACTCCTAGAATCCCCAACCGGCAGAAATAGTTTCTCTCTATCCACCCTATCTGTTCCCCTTAATATCTTATAAACTTCGACCAGATCACCCCTTAACCTTCGAAACTCTAGAGAATACAACCCCAATTTGTGTAATCTCTCCTTGTATCTTAACCCTTGAAGTCCGGGTATCATTCTAGTAAATCTACGCTGCACTCCCTCCAAGGCCAATATGTCCTTCCGAAGGTGCGGTGCCCAGAACTGCTCACAGTACTCCAGGTGCGGTCTAACCAGGGTTTTGTATAGCTGCAGCATAACTTCTGCCCCCTTGTACTCTCGTCCTCTCGATATAAAGGCCAACATTCCATTAGCCTTATTGATTATTTTCTGCACCTGTTCATGACACTTCAATGATCTATGTACCTGAACCCCTAAGTCCCTTTGGACATCCACTGTTCTTAACTTTTTACCATTTAGAAAGTACCCTGTTCTATCCTTTTTTGATCCAAAGTGGATGACCTCACATTTGTCTACATTGAATTCCATTTGCCACAGTTTTGCCCATTCACCTAATCTATCAATATCCCTTTGTAATTTTATGTTTTCATCTACACTGCTTACAATGCCACCAATCTTTGTGTCATCGGCAAACTTAGTTATGAGACTTTCTATGCCTTCATCTAAGTCGTTAATAAATATTGTGAATAATTGAGGCCCCAAGACAGATCCCTGCGGGACTCCACTAGTCACATCCTGCCAATGTGAATACTTACCCATTATCCCTACTCTCTGTCGCCTTTCGCTCAGCCAACTTCCTAACCAAGTCCGTACTTTTCCCTCGATTCCATGGGCTTCTATCTTAGCTAACAGTCTCTTATGTGGGACCTTATCAAATGCCTTCTGGAAGTCCATATAAATAACATCCATTGACATTCCCCTGTCCATTACTTTAGTCACCTCTTCAAAAAATTCAATCAGGTTTGTCAGGCACGACCTACCTTTCACAAATCCATGCTGGCTCTCCCTGATTAACTGAAAATCCTTGAGGTGTTCAGTCACCCTATCCTTAATTATAGACTCCAGCATTTTCCCCACAACAGATGTTCGGCTAACTGGTCTATAATTCCCTGGTTTCCCTTTTTCTCCTTTCTTAAAAAGCGGAGTGACATGTGCAATTTTCCAATCTAGAGGGACAGTTCCTGAATCTAGAGAACTTTGAAAGATTAGAGTTAGGGTCACGACAGTTGCCCCAGAAAGGTTGGGGGTCACCGACCTAGGCCCTGGAAAGGTCAGGGGACACTGACCTTTCGATCTAGGTGTCACCAAAAGCAGATAATTTATCTCATTGCCCTTTGTGGGATCTTTCTATGCACAGTTGATTGCTCTGTTTATTTACGTAACAATGACATTGCTTCAAAGGTAATTAATTGTAAAGTGCTCTGGTTTGTGCCGAGGATGTGATAAGGCGCTATATAAACGCAAGTTCTTTCTTTTACTCCCACACCTTCCCAGTAAAACTATTGGAAAAATGACCCCTGATTGGGCATCGTTGGGGCCTCTAATTTAAAAAAAGGGAATTGTCGTAATTTTGAAAATAATTGATGCAGCGCTGCAAGTGTTAATGTAGTGGGACATTGCCCCTTTTGGACAATGTTACGGGTTTGATTAAGTATTTCCTGTATGATTTGGATTGTAATGTGCACATTGAGTGAGTGTTTGGCTGAGTGAGGATTAGGGATGTCGGTTGCTATGGCTGCTGACTCAGTACAGGCCCAAGGGACTCCAAGCCACCCGCTTTAATCCACCAACAGACAGCAGACACAGAACAAATCTCATTGCAGCAACAGAGACGATCCAGTTCTCACACCTGCCCGTTCACAACCTCACACTCTTATTCTCACACCTGCCGACTCACACCCTCACACTCTTTCTCTCAGTTCCCTCCTTGCTCCCAAGACCCCTGGTTACACACGGAAAAGGTTCCTCAGGGCAGAACCTCTTGGCAAGCCTAACATCCAGGCCTAATGTCAGCAGTGGCTCAGTGGGAGGTCATGAAGGTCGTCGGTTCGAGCTCCCATTCCAGAGACTTGAGCCCATAATCCAGGCTGACATTTCAGTGCTGTACTGAAAAAAAAATGGAACTTGAATTTATGTAGCGCCATTCATGACCTCAGCTTGCCTCAAAGCGTTTTACAGCCAACAAACACACAGCAAGATACCAAGAACAGCAATGAAGTAAATGACCGGATAATCTGTTTTTTTTTCAGTGATGTTGGTTGAGGGGTAAATATTGGCCCAGGACACTGGGGAGAACTCCCCCACTCTTCTTCAGATAATGGCCAGGGGATCTTTTACATCCACCTGTGAGGGCAGACAGGGCCTCAGTTTAACATCTCATCCAAAAGACGACACCTCCAACAGTGCTGCACTCCCTCAGCACTGCACTGGGAGTCTCAGCCTAGATTTTGTTCTCAAGTCTCTGGAGTGGGACTTAACCCAAAAACCTTCCAACTTCAGAGGTGAGAGTCTTACCCACTGAGCCACATGCTGACATCTGAGGGAGCGCTGCACTGTCGGAGGGTCAGTGCTGAGGGAGCGCTGCACTGTCGGAGGGTCAGTACTGAGGGAGTGCTGCACTGTCGGAGGGTCAGTGCTGAGGGAGCGCTGCACTGTCGGAGGGTCAGTACTGAGGGAGTGCTGCACTGTTGGAGGGTCAGTACTGAGGGAGCGCTGCACTGTCGGAGGGTCAGTGCTGAGGGAGCGCTGCACTGTCGGAGGGTCAGTAATGAGGGAGTGCTGCACTGTCGGAAGGTCAGTACTGAGGGAGTGCTGCACTGTTGGAGGGTCAGTACTGAGGGAGTGCTGCACTGTTGGAGGGTCAGTACTGAGGGAGTGCTGCACTGTCGGAGGGTCAGTACTGAGGGAGTGCTGCACTGTCGGAGTGTCAGTACTGAGGGAGCACTGCACTGTCGGAGGGTCAGTGCTGAGGGAGTGCCGCACTGTCGGAGGGTCAGTACTGAGGGAATGCTGCATTGTCGGAGGGTCAGTACTGAGGGAATGCTGCATTGTCGGAGGGTCAGTACTGAGGGAATGCTGCACTATCGGAGGGTCAGTACTGAGGGAGTGCTGCACTGTTGGAGGTGCCGACTTTCGCATGAGACATTAAACCAAGGCCCCGTCTCCCCTCTTAAGTGGATGTAAAAGATCCCACGGCCACTGGTCTTTATCACATTGCTATTTGTGGGATCTTGCTGTGTGCAAATTGGCTGCCGCGTTTCCTACATTACAACAGTGACCACACTTCAGAAGTACTTTATTGGCTGTAAAGCGCTTTGGGATGTCCTGAGGATGTGAAAGGCGCTATAGAAATGCAAGTTTGTTCGTTCTTCTTCTTTTAATTGGCGGCGAGTCAAAATTTAAGTGCCTGAATTAGCGCCAAACCGGTTTAGAGCCCATGATGCCAAGGGATGTCCCTTCGCTGGCCTAACACGGGACCACTCGCACATGCCCTGTTTATTTTGCACAGCCTCCTCCTGAGGGTGGCCCTGTGTTGTGCTGGAGAGTGGGTATTGTGGAGTCCATTCTGTGGGCTGGGTTGTGTGTCATCAGCAACAAAGGAGCAGCCATTCCTGCGATGATGTGATCAGACGTTGATCCGGCCTTGTCGTGTCGCGCTGCTGGCAAATTTGGCCTACCTTCAGCACCTGCACAGTAATCTAAATCCAGCCAGAATCACGGGTAACTCAACTCCTATAGAGGCACTCCAAAGGATCTGAATAAATATCTACTTCAAAGTGGGATCAGAGGCGAGACTGAGATAAACAAATACTGTTTAAGTTGTCTGTAGAAGGTCGAAGACCAGGGTTCAACAGTGGAGATGTGAGAGTGGATGAATATTCTGGTATTTTAGAGGGTTCCCTTTACAGGGAATGTTTGTGCAGAACATTCCCTTGGGAGATTAAATGGGTGGGTAGAGTCTATGATAGGGGAGAGAGAGCGTACATGGGCTGTGGGGAGAGTCTATGATAGGGGAGAGAGAGCGTACATGGGCTGTGGGGAGAGTCTATGATAGGGGAGAGTGTACATGGGCTGTGGGGAGAGTCTATGATAGGGGAGAGTGTACATGGGCTGTGGGGAGAGTCTATGATAGGGACAGTGTACATGGGCTGTGGGGGGAGTCTATGATAGGGGAGAGTGTACATGGGCTGTGGGGAGAGTCTATGATAGGGACAGTGTACATGGGCTGTGGGGAGAGTCTATGATAGGGGAGAGTGTACATGGGCTGTGGGGAGAGTCTATGATAGGGGAGAGTGTACATGGGCTGTGGGGAGAGTCTATGATAGGGGAGAGTGTACATGGGCTGTGGGGAGAGTCTATGATAGGGGAGAGAGAGTGTACATGGGCTGTGGGGAGAGTCTATGATAGGGACAGTGTACATGGGCTGTGGGGGGAGTCTATGATAGGGGAGAGTGTACATGGGCTGTGGGGAGAGTCTATGATAGGGACAGTGTACATGGGCTGTGGGGAGAGTCTATGATAGGGGAGAGTGTACATGGGCTGTGGGGAGAGTCTATGATAGGGGAGAGTGTACATGGGCTGTGGGGAGAGTCTATGATAGGGGAGAGTGTACATGGGCTGTGGGGAGAGTCTATGATAGGGGAGAGTGTACATGGGCTGTGGGGAGAGTCTATGATAGGGACAGTGTACATGGGCTGTGGGGGGAGTCTATGATAGGGACAGTGTACATGGGCTGTGGGGAGAGTCTATGATAGGGGAGAGTGTACATGGGCTGTGGGGGAGTCTATGATAGGGAGAGTGTACATGGGCTGTGGGGAGAGTCTATGATAGGGACAGTGTACATGGGCTGTGGGGGGAGTCTATGATAGGGGAGAGTGTACATGGGCTGTGGGAGGAGCTCAGTTGATGAGCCCAAATTTTTTTTTAATGGTTTGTCAAGGCTCCTGGTTTGACATTTTTCATGCTTGAATTGTGGAATGTTTTTTTTCTCCCCCAGTCTCCCCAAAAGGACCTGGAATTTATTTTTAATACAGATGGAATTTGACTCATTGAGTCATCGCGAGCCACTTGGATTGGGGTGAGAGTTTAGCCCAGTCAATGACCTTGTGTCATGTTTGTGTGTGTTGTAAGCTCGAACATTTGGTGGAGCAGGTGGGAGTTGTGTCATTGGGCGGTTGCTGGTTGGTGTGTGTGGGATGTCTACCTCGGTGTCTGGTGGCTTTAACTGTCTAACGACACGGTCTTTATTACAGACACTGGGACATCCAGTAAATTAAGTGAATTACCTCCCGTCAGGATCGTTTATTAATCTTGTCACACTTCTGATTCACGAATGGGCTCAGAGAATTGGCAGGACGGCAGGTATGGGGAATGGGTAAGTGACGCACAGGGGTCGCCCCCCCTGCTGTTTGGGGCAGTGTGTCCAACCCACGCACGTGCCTGACCTGGAAGTGTTTGATACTGACACCATGCACTGGAGACGTGGGTCATTCTGTAGAGCTAACGTCCCTCGGCTTGACGAGCACAAAAGTTCCAAAAGTCTGTAACTGGATTCGCTTTGATCCTTTGTTCAGACACTGCAGTCGCAGCTCCACCAAGTGAGGATGGCCAGTGAGACAGTCAAACTCTGGAGGAGGTCCAGGGATGACCCACAAGACTGGCCTTTCGCATCAGGAAACGAAAGACTTGCATTTATATAGCGCCTATTCAGGACCTCAGGACATCCCAAAGCGCTTTACAACCAATGAAGTATTTTGTATTTGAAGTATAGTCACTGCTGTAACATAGGAAACGTGGCAGCCAATTCGTGCACAGCAAGATCCCACAAACAGCAATGTGATAATGACCGGATTATCTGTTTTTTTTAGTGATGTTGGTTGTGGGATAAATATTGACCAGGGCACCAGGGAGAACTCCCCCCTGCTCTTCTTCTAAATAGTAGCCGTGGGATCTTTTACATCCATCCGAGGGGGCAGACAGGGCCTCGGTTTAACATCTCGTCCGAAACACAGCACCTCCGACAGAGCGGTGTTCCCTCAGTACTGCACTGGGAGCGTCGGCCGAGATTACGTACTCAAGTCTCCAGAGTTGAGCCCACGACCTTGTGTTTCAGTGGTAGGAGTGCTACCCACTTAGCCACTGAGTTGTGAGCAAAGATTGGAGAAACTTTGACTTTAAGAAGGAGGTGACTGAGCGGTGACCATAATAGAGGGAAATAAAATAACAAACAGCTTGGAAAAGGTAAATCAAGTCAAGACATGAAACTGGGACGAGGTGCAACCTGGTGAAAAGCAAATTAAGATGGATCTTACAGCAACAACAACAACTTGCATTTATATAGTGCCTTTAATGTAGTAAATATCCCAGACAAAATTTGATACCAAGCCACATAAGGAGATGTTAGGACAAGAGGTAGGCTTTGAGGAGCGTAAAAACATAAGAACATAAGAAATAGGAGCAGGAGTAGGCCAATCGGCCCCTCGAGCCTGCTCCGCCATTCAATAAGATCATGGCTGATCTGATCCTAACCTCAAATCTAAATTCATGTCCAATTTCTTGCCCTCTCCCCGTAACCCCCAATTCCCTTTACTTCTAGGAAACTGTCTATTTCTGTTTTAAATTTATTTAATGATGTAGCTTCCACAGCTTCCTGGGGCAGCAAATTCCACAGACCTACTACCCTCTGAGTGAAGAAGTTTCTCCTCATCTCAGTTTTGAAAGAGCAGCCCCTTATTCTAAGATTATGCCCCTAGTTCTAGTTTCACCCATCCTTGGGAACAAGAAGGAGAGAGAGAGAGAGAGGTGGAGAGGTTTCGGGAGGGAATTCCAGAGCTCAGGGTCTGGACAGCTGAAGGCACGGCCGCCAATGGTGGAGCGATTAAAATCGGGGGAGCGCAAGAGGCCGGAATTGGAGTAATTAATAAACTTTTCAAAGAAAGGGTCGTGTTGCAGCAGGGCAGTGGATGCAATAACACCGGAACCAATTGCGAGACAGTTGCAAGCTGTGCTTGGGGACTGTGTCGGTTTTTTTCTGCATGAATGGGGCCGGGATTAACCACTTGATCTGAGAGCAAACACCTCAGCCCATGTGTCCCTGGGCCGTGTGATTTCCCAATCTCCTGTCATCTGTTCGCCGTGCCTGAGTTCTAGATTTGAGCTGTTGCTGTAGATTGCAGGGCTGCAGGCTTCCTTCTGTGAATCTAAATGCTCCGCCCAACTTGCTTTTTTGTGAAGTTGGGACACCTGCAGAGTATCGAGTTTGGAGTCTCTCGCTTGGTAACTTGTTCTTCATTTGTAATTCTCGGCTCAGGTTTTGAGTTTTTTTATAAGTTTATTTTCTGATTGAAAGTTTAAGCATCGAAGAGTATCTCGCTCGTTCCAGCATCAGTGAAGACACGTGTCTCAATCCTACCATTTCTACATCTGTATCTGCCCACTGCACCTTGTAGTACAAGGCTGTATCAGTTAAGCAGGAAATGAGTTTCCTCTTTGTCTTCCTGTTCTCTGTTGTTGCAGCTCTCTGTGAAGATAGAGTGAGCGAGAGAGAGAGAGAGAGAAATTTCAAATCTTGTTTAAATCTCTTCCTGTCTCTTCCCCCAAGAAAAGCAATCGCTGCGATTGTGGTGAAGATTTTACTTTGTTAAAAAGCAAATCGTTGATTGCTGCTGGAGGAAAACGAAATGTAAATTTATTGCCGGCTTTAATTGAGATGCCCTGCTGAAAGGCCGAGACCCACAGTGCAGGGAGCACCCCTCAGCGAGTGGGAGGATCAAGGGCAGCTGATGAGGTAAAACGGGGCGTAGAGATTGAGTGAGGCCAAGCCTGCAGATTGTAGGAGGGTGGGATGACTGAGGGAGGTGGGGAATTCCACCGTGTTTGGTGCTCTGGATGAGTTAGAGGAGGAGGTGGGAAGATGAGTCTCAATTTCAACACAGTGAGGATATCTTTGCGATTCAGTTCACCTTGTAAATAAAGTTGGGCAGCGTCAGTTGGTGAGGGCCTTGTGGAATTGATGCCTGAGGGTCAGTGGAAACCCATTGGGGGTGATGGGGGAGGGGAGACCCTGGGCTTTTACAACACTCGGTACCAAGAGAAATGTGGTGTTCAAAACTATGTGGGGTTTTGATACAGTAGACAGGGAGAAACTTCCCACTAGAAATGATGGATTATGTAAAGTACACATGCCCATATATGGGAGTAACTCCTGGACAACTTTGTCACGAAAAGATTGAGACTAACCGTCCAGCTGCCTCTGCCACTTCCCTTCCTTCCCCTCGCCCACAATCCAACCCTCTCCGCAGGTCCTCCCCTGCCCTAGCCCTGAACTCACATCTTTCTCCACTTTCCATCCTCGTGCTCTCTCTGAGCTCATACATCTTGTCCATAAGACCCACCTCCCCCGATCCTATTCCCACCAAACTGCTGACCACCCAACTTCCCTTCCTGGCCCCCATTGTTAACGGTTCCCTCTCCTCAGGTACTGCCCCCCTCCCTTTCTGCCGACATCACCCCCCTCCTGAAAAAACCCACCCTTGACCCCTCTGTCCTTGCAAACTCCCGCCCCATCTCCAACCTCCCTTTCCTCTCCAAAGTCCTTGAACGTGTTGTCACCTCCCAAATCCGGGCCCATCTTTCCTGCAGCTCCTCATTTGAATCCCTCCAATCAGGTTTCCGCCCCTGCCACTGTGCTGAAACGGCCCTTATCAAAGTCACAAATGACATCCTACGTGACTGTGACCGTGGTAAACTCTCCCTCCTCGTTCCCCTCGAGCTGTCTGCAGCCTTTTAGAACATAAGAAATAGGAGCAGGAGTGGGCTATACGGCCCCTCGAGCCTGCTCCGTCATTCTATAAGATCATGGCTGATCTTCGACCTCAACTCCACTTTCCTGCCCGATCCCCATATTCCTCGTAGACAACTTTCACAGGGTTGACCACACCCTCCTCCTCCAACACCTCTCCTCCATCGTCCAGCTGGGAGGGACTCCACTCGCCTGGTTCCATTCTTATATATCCAGTTATAGCCAGAGAATCACCTGCAATGGTTTCTCTTCCCGCTCCTGCACCGTTACCTCTGGAACCCCCCCAAGGATCTATCCTCGGCCCCCTCCTGTTCCTCATCCACGTCCTGCCCCTCGGCGACGTCATCCGAAAACATGACGTCAGATTCCACGTGTACGCTGACAACACCCAGCTCGACCTCACCACCACCGCCTCCCTCCAACCAGTCTTCAGCCCCCCAATATGAAGTCAGCACCTTCAGGGGAGGGGGGAGAGAGTCGGGGTCTGTGGGTCTGAGCCCCAGTGAGAGTCGGCACGTTCAGGGGAGGGGGGAGAGAGTCGGGGTCCGTGGGACTGAACCCCAGTGAGAGTCGGCACCTTCAGGGGAGGGGGGAGAGAGTCGGGGTCTGTGGGTCTGAGCCCCAGTGAGAGTCGGCACCTTCAGGGGAGGGGGGAGAGAGTCGGGGTCTGTGGGTCTGAGCCCCAGTGAGAGTCGGCACCTTCAGGGGAGGGGGGAGAGAGTCGGGGTCTGTGGGACTGAGCCCCAGTGAGAGTCGGCACCTTCAGGCGAAAGAGAGAAAACTTTAGGGAGGTTTTTAAAGAGCTCCACCATCAGTTTTGACAGTTGCTGCTTGTCTTTGTCCCATTCTGTGACAGTTGCACTAATTCCGAATTGTATTCCTTTGATTTTTCCCCCCCCCACCCCCGCCAGATTAATCTGATTGGAGGTAACCATGACGACGCACGTAACGCTGGAGGATGCACTTTCCAATGTGGACCTATTGGAGGAGTTGCCTCTTCCTGACCAACAGCCATGCATCGAGCCCCCTCCCTCCTCCATCATGTACCAGGTACGTCCAGGGTGTCAGCGAGTCCGAGACCCTCAGCTAATCAACTGTGGCAAATTAACATCAGATCAACACGACAGCCGGATCCAATCCCGAGAATGCAAACGTTCAATATCTCAGACGGAAAAAGTCAGAAAGAAAGAACTTGCATTTCTCCAGTGCCTTTCACCCTCTTGGGACGTCCCAAAGTACTTCACAGCCAATAAAGTACTTTTTGACGGTGTAGTCACTGTTGTAATGTAGGGAAACGCAGCAGCCAATTTGCGCACAGCAAGATCCCACAAACAGCAATGTGATAACGAGCAGGTAATCTGTTTTTGAGTGATTAGCTGAGAGTGCCCCTCACTGGGCCACGGCTGACAGCCGTACATTTGGTTCCAAAGTCTGTCCGTGTGATCTGACCTGCTTTATTGGGTTTGTCTTTGCCGACAGGTCACACCATGGGCACCCTCCGCCCTCTCCCCGATCTCTGCCACTTTCTCCAGCCCTACAAAGGTGGCAGCCGTGGCTCAGCGATCTCACTCTCGCCTCCGAGTCAGAAGGTCATGGGTTCAGATCCCACTCCAGTAGACCTGAGCATATAATCCAGTCCGATGTTTCATTGTGTGACGAGGTGTAATGTAAACACAGGCTGTTGATGGTGTCAGCAGTGGAACAGTCCCTTGGGAGCATGGGTGGGTTCATTCATCCTGGGGATCTGGGCGTTGCTGGCGAGGCCGGCATTTATTGCCCGTCCCTAGTTGCCCTGAGAAGGTGGTGGTGGGCTGTCTTGAACCACTGGTAGTGGTTTGATACAACTGAGTGGCTACTTCAGAGGGCAGTTAAGAGTCAACCACATTGGTGTGGGGCTGGAGTCACATGTTAGCCCAGACCGGGTAAGGACGGCAGTCTTAAATGTAAAAGACTTGGGGCAGAAAACAGGAGGAAGTATTTTCCACACCCAGGGTTGTGAGGCTACTGAATGGACTTCTGGAGATAGTGATTGAAGCAGAGACTATTGTCAATATTAAGAGTAAGTTGGCGAGGTGGTTGAAGGAAAGGGGATAAAGGGATACATGAACAGGGCGGGTCCATGGGATCAGGACACTGCTCGTGTGACGGGCCGGAAAAGACCAGCTGGTACGTCAGGTCTGCCCCCGCACCACGATGGCCGGAGCATCGTGACTGAACACTCCTTCCCTCCCCTCTCCTCCCTCCCCTCCCTCTCCCCCCTCTCCTCTCCCCCCTCTCCCCCTCCCCTCTCCTCCCTCCCCTCTCCCCTCTCCCCCCTCTCCTCTCCCCCCCCCTCTCCCCCCTCTCCCCCTCCCCTCTCCTCCCTCCCCTCCCCTCTCCTCTCCCCTCTCCCCCTCCCCTCTCCCCCCTCCCCTCTCCCACCCTCCACCATGTAATCTCCTGGGAGAGGCAAAATAATCAGAAAAAACCCCGGGCCAATAAGGGAAAAAATACTCTGTAAAATTCCTCCCCGACCCCCCTCAGGTGATCGAAACCAGTCCAGGAGATCACACGGACCGAGTGTTATCTATAAAGACACTGACCTTCTCTATGAGGCGATCTCTGCCCCAGTCAGGAACTGGTCCAGCTCCCTCTTGAAGGCAGAGAGTCGGCACCGACCTCACCAGCCGGCAATATATTCCAGAGACTCACAATTCTCTGGGAAAAGAGGAACTGCCCAATGCCCAGTCTATTCCCACTCTCCCATAGTTTAAACTCGTGTCCCTGGTCCTTCCCAACCTGTTAAACTAGAATAATCTATCAATAGGGACACTATCCAGCCCTTTAATTATTTTATAGACCTCTATCAGGTCACCTCTGAGTCTATGCTGCTCTACAGTAAATAGACCAAGGTCCTTGAGCCTATCGGAGTAGCTGAGGTCCTTTATGCTAGGAATCAGTCTTGTAGCTCTTCTCTGGACCTTTTCCAGGACTGTTATATCACCCATCATGTGTTGGGATGAGGAGGGGCGATGGGGGGGGACCAACATGGGCTGGTTGGGCCGATTAGCTAGATTCCATGTTGTAATATCGATGTGATATTGGTGATTGTTTCAGTGTCAGAAGGGAGCTGAAAACAACGGAAACAGGCCAGTCCAGTGAGACTGACATGCCCCTGGACCTGCTGACACCATAAACAACAACTGTAACAACATGCATTTATATAGTGCCTTTAACTTAGTGAAATGTCCCAAGACGCTTCACAGGACTACATAAGGAGATATTAGGACAGGTGACCAAAGGCTTGGTCAAAGAGGTGGGTTTTCAGGAGCGTCTTAAAGGAGGAGAGAGAGGCGGAGAGGTTTAGGGAGGGAATTCCAGAGCTTAGGGCCCAGGCAGCTGAAGGCACGGCCGCCAATGGTGGAGCGATGGAAATCGGGGATGTGCAAGAGGCCAGAATTGGAGGAGCGCAGAGATCTCGGAGGATTGTAGAGCTGGAGGAGGTTACAGAGATAGGGAGGGGCGAGGGCCATGGAGGGATTTGAAAACAAGGATGAGAATTTCAAAATGGAGGCGTAAAGGGCAAAGACTCGTTACAGATGCTGGGAACCTGACCAATTAGAACATTACTCTTTGATCCTGTTTGTAACTCCTTCCCAGCTATTGCAGACAAAGCAAGTGGCTGTTTGGGATCGGTTCCCGATGGAATCTTCCAGCAAACAGGTTATGCTGCTTCCTCCGACTGTGGACTGAGCCTCTTTCACAATTTTTAAAATAAACTCCGCCTTGTTTTTTGACCTCAGGCGAACTTCGACACGAACTTCGAAGACAGGAACGCGTTTGTTACCGGGATCGCCAGATACATCGAGCAGGCCACCGTACACTCCAGCATGGCAAGTCTGACACCGCCAGAGTAACGGGGCTTGCTCCGCTCCGCGCAAAACCGGTTCACCTTCGATTATTAACGCAGGAGGCCTTCAAACAGGGCCGGGCGGACCCTTCAGCTCCTCGCGGAGGGTCCATGAGGATATCGGGTAGGGGGGTGAACGTTATGTGATTCCAGCGCAGCAGTGGGATCTCACACACTGTGAACATGTAGCAGAAAATCACCGTGCATTTTAACAGGGGGACCCCGGGAGTGGGACAGTATTTACAGGGGGTCCCCGGGAGTGTGTCAGTATTTACAGGGGGTCCCCGGGAGTGTGTCATTATTTACAGGGGGTCCCCGGGAGTGTGTCAGTATTTACAGGAGGTCCCCGGGAGTGTGTCAATATTTACAGGGGGTCCCCGGGAGTGTGTGAGTATTTACAGGAGGTCCCCGGGAGTGTGTCAGCATTTACAGGGGGTCCCTGGGAGTGTGTCAGTATTTACAGGAGGTCCCCGGGAGTGTGTCAGTATTTACAGGGGGTCCCCGGGAGTGTGTCCGTATTTACAGGGGGTCCCCGGGAGTGTGTCAGTATTTACAGGAGGTCCACCGGGAGTGTGTCAGTATTTACAGGGTGTCCCCAGGAGTGTGTCAGTATTTACAGGGGGTCCCCGGGAGTGTGTCAGTATTTACAGGGGGTCCCCGGGAGTGTGTCAGTATTTACAGGGGGTCCCCGGGATTGTGTCAGTATTTACAGGGGGTCCCCGGGAGTGTGTCAGTATTTACAGGGGGTCCCTGGGAGTGTGTCAGTATTTACAGGAGGTCCCCGGGAGTGTGTCAGTATTTACAGGGGGTCCCCGGGAGTGTGTCCGTATTTACAGGGGGTCCCCGGGAGTGTGTCAGTATTTACAGGAGGTCCCCGGGAGTGTGTCAGTATTTACAGGGGGTCCCCAGGAGTGTGTCAGTATTTACAGGGCGTCCCCGGGAGTGCGTCAGTATTTACAGGGGGTCCCCGGGAGTGTGTCAGTATTTACAGGGGGTCCCCGGGAGTGTGTCAGTATTTACAGGGGGTCCCCGGGAGTGTGTCAGTATTTACAGGATGTCCCCGGGAGTGTGTCAGTATTTACAGGGGGTCCCCGGGATTGTGTCAGTATTTACGGGGGGTCCCCGGGAGTGTGTCAGTATTTATAGGGGGTCCCCGGGAGTGTGTCAGTATCTACAGGGGGTCCCCGGGAGTGTGTCATTATTTACAGGGGGTCCCTGGGGGAGTGTCAGTATTTACAGGGGGTCTCGGGGAGTGTGTCATTATTTACAGGGGGTCCCCGGGAGTGTGTCAGTATTTACAGGGGGTCCCCGGGAGTGTGTCAGTATTTACAGGGGGTCTCTGGGGGTGTGTCAGTATTTACAGGGGGTCTCGGGGAGTGTGTCATTATTTATAGGAGGTCCCCGGGAGTGTGTCAGTATTTACAGGGGGTCCCCGGGAGTGTGTCATTATTTACAAGGGGTCCCCGGGAGTGTGTCAGTATTTTCAGGGGGTCCCTGGGAGTGTGTCAGTATTTACAGGGGGTCTCTGGGGGAGTGTCAGTATTTACAGGGGGTCACGGGGAGTGTGTCATTATTTACAGGGGGTCCCCGGGAGTGTGTCAGTATTTACAGCGGGTCTCTGGGAGTGTGTCAGTATTTACAGGGGGTCTCTGGGGGAGTGTCAGTATTTACAGGGGGTCTCGGGGAGTGTGTCATTATTTACAGGGGGTCCCCGGGAGTGTGTCGGTATTTACAGGGGGTCTCTGGGGGAGTGTCAGTATTTACAGGGGGTCTCGGGGAGTGTGTCAGTATTTACAGGGGGTCTCTGGGGGTGTGTCAGTATTTACAGGGGGTCTCGGGGAGTGTGTCATTATTTACAGGGGGTCCCCGGGAGTTTGTCGGTATTTACAGGGGGTCTCTGGGGGAGTGTCAGTATTTACAGGGGGTCCCCGGGAGTGTGTCAGTATTTACAGGGGGTCTCTGGGGGTGTGTCAGTATTTACAGGGGGTCTCGGGGAGTGTGTCATTATTTACAGGGGGTCCCCGGGAGTGTGTCAGTATTTACAGGGGGTCCCCGGGAGTGTGTCATTATTTACAGGGGGTCCCCGGGAGTGTGTCAGTATTTACAGGGGGTCCCTGGGAGTGTGTCATTATTTACAGGGGGTCCCCGGGAGTGTGTCAGTATTTACAGGGGGTCCCTGGGAGTGTGTCAGTGTTTACAGGGGGTCCCCGGGAGTGTGTCAGTATTTACAGGGGGTCCCCGGGAGTGTGTCAGTATTTACAGGGGGTCCCCGGGAGTGTGTCAGTATTTACAGGGGGTCCCCGGGAGTGTGTCAGTATTTACAGGGGGTCCCCGGGAGTGTGTCAGTATTTACAGGGGGTCCCCGGGAGCGTGTCATTATTTACAGGGGGTCCCCGGGAGTGTGTCATTATTTACAGGGGGTCCCTGGGAGTGTGTCAGTATTTACAGGGGGTCTCTGGGGGAGTGTCAGTATTTACAGGGGGTCTCGGGGAGTGTGTCATTATTTACAGGGGGTCCCCGGGAGTGTGTCAGTATTTACAGGGGGTCTCTGGGGGAGTGTCAGTATTTACAGGGGGTCTCGGGGAGTGTGTCAGTATTTACAGGGGGTCCCCGGGAATGTGTCAGTATTTACAGGGGGTCCCCGGGAGTGTGTCAGTATTTACAGGGGGTCTCGGGGAGTGTGTCATTATTTACAGGTGGTCCCCGGGAGTGTGTCAGTATTTACTGGGGGTCCCCGGGAGTGTGTCAGTATTTACAGGGGGTCCCTGGGAGTGTGTCAGTATTTACAGGAGGTCCCCGGGAGTGTGAGTATTTACAGGGGGTCCCCGGGAGTGTGAGTATTTACAGGGGGTCCCCGGGAGTGTGTCAGTATTTACAGGGGGTCCCTGGGAGTGTGTCAGTATTTACAGGAGGTCCCCGGGAGTGTGAGTATTTACAGGGGGTCCCCGGGAGTGTGAGTATTTACAGGGGGTCCCCGGGAGTGTGAGTATTTACAGGGGGTCCCCGGGAGTGTGTCAGTATTTACAGGGGGTCCCCGGGAGTGTGTCAGTATTTACAGGGGGTCCCCGGGAGTGTGTCAGTATTTACAGGGGGTCCCCGGGAGTGTGTCAGTATTTATAGGGGGTCCCCGGGAGTGTGTCAGTTTTTACAGGGGGTCCCCGGGAGTGTGTCCGTATTTACAGGGGGTCCCCGGGAGTGTGAGTATTTACAGGGGGTCCCCGGGAGTGTGTCAGTATTTACAGGGGGTCCCTGGGAGTGTGTCAGTATTTACAGGAGGTCCCCGGGAGTGTGAGTATTTACAGGGGGTCCCCGGGAGTGTGAGTATTTACAGGGGGTCCCCGGGAGTGTGTCAGTATTTACAGGGGGTCCCCGGGAGTGTGTCATTATTTACAGGGGGTCCCTGGGAGTGTGTCAGTATTTACAGGGGGTCCCCGGGAGTGTGTCAGTATTTACAGGGGGTCCCCGGGAGTGTGTCAGTATTTACAGGGGGTCCCCGGGAGTGTGTCAGTATTTACAGGGGGTCCCCGGGAGTGTGTCAGTATTTACAGGGGGTCTCTGGGGGAGTGTCAGTATTTACAGGGGGTCTCGGGGAGTGTGTCATTATTTACAGGGGGTCCCCGGGAGTGTGTCAGTATTTACAGGGGGTCTCTGGGGGAGTGTCAGTATTTCCAGGGGGTCTCGGGGAGTGTGTCCGTATTTACAGGGGGTCCCCGGGAGTGTGTCATTATTTACAGGGGGTCCCCGGGAGTGTGTCAGTATTTACAGGGGGTCCCTGGGAGTGTGTCAGTATTTACAGGGGGTCCCCGGGAGTGTGTCATTATTTACAGGGGGTCCCCGGGAGTGTGTCAGTATTTACAGGGGGTCCCCGGGAGTGTGTCAGTATTTACAGGGGGTCCCTGGGAGTGTGTCAGTATTTACAGGAGGTCCCCGGGAGTGTGAGTATTTACAGGGGGTCCCCGGGAGTGTGAGTATTTACAGGGGGTCCCCGGGAGTGTGAGTATTTACAGGGGGTCCCTGGGAGTGTGTCAGTATTTACAGGGGGTCCCTGGGAGTGTGTCAGTATTTACAGGGGGTCCCCGGGAGTGTGTCAGTATTCACAGGGGGTCCCCGGGAGTGTGTCATTATTTACAGGGGGTCCCTGGGAGTGTGTCAGTATTTGCAGGGGGTCCCCGGAAGTGTGTCAGTATTTACAGGGGGTCCCCGGGAGTGTGTCAGTATTTATAGGGGGCCCCCGGGAGTGTCAGTATTTACAGGGGGTCCCCGGGCGTGTGTCAGTATTTACAGGGGGTCCCCGGGAGTGTGTCAGTATTTGCAGGGGGTCCCCGGAAGTGTGTCAGTATTTACAGGGGGTCCCCGGGAGTGTGTCAGTATTTACAGGGGGTCCCCGGGAGTGTGTCATTATTTACAGGGGGTCCCCGGGAGTGTGTCAGTATTTATAGGGGGTCCCCGGGAGTGTGTCAGTATTTACAGGAGGTCCCCGGGAGTGTGAGTATTTACAGTGGGTCCCCGGGAGTGTGAGTATTTACAGGGGGTCCCCGGGAGTGTGTCAGTATTTACAGGGGGTCCCCGGGAGTGTGTCAGTATTTACAGGGGGTCCCCGGGAGTGTGTCAGTATTTACAGGGGGTCCCCGGGAGTGTGTCAGTATTTACAGGGGGTCCCCGGGAGTGTGTCAGTGTTTGTACAGGATCTCTCGTAGAAAATTTTGGAAATCACTGCCCTATTGCAGCAAAAGATAATTAAACTCACATTCTGCTCCTCCCTCTGTTGTATCTACTCCCTCACCCGGTTAGTGGTTATTTCCTTGGATACGATTTGCTGTCCAGCACCCTGATATTTGCAGTCCTCCCTCTCACCTACAATCTTCCGATCTTCCCAAATCCAAGCTTGGTGTCACCTGATGCAACGTTCCCCCACCCCCTGACCCCTACCAGCCGCGGCGATGCCTGGATTAACCTGAGGTACCCGGGTACGCTGGGTACAGAATACTGATGTGGGGTGAGCTGCAGTCCAGCAGAGTGGAGTCCCTGCATCCAGTTAGTATTTTTCTGGTGTTCTTTGCCAAAGTATTTTTTTCCCCATGGAAATCTGAAGCAGCACAAACATCGATTGTGGCACCTCATCCTTGCACAGAATTACACAGAATGTACAGCACAGAAACAGGCCATTCGGCCCAACTGGTCCATGCTGGTGTTTATGCTCCACACGAGCCTCCTCCCTCCCTACTTCATCTCACCCTATCACCGTATCCTTCTATTCCTTTCTCCCTCATGTGTTTATCCAGCTTCCCCTTAAATGTATCTACACTATTCACCTCAACTACTCCTTGTGGGAGCGAGTTCCACATTCTCACCACTCTCTGGGTGAAGAAGTTTCTCCTGAATTCCCTATTGGGTTTATTAGTGACTATTTTATATTTATGGCCCCGAGTTTTGGTCTCCCCCACAAGTGGAAACATCTTCTCTCCGTCTACCCTATCAAACCCTTAACCCAATCTTAAAGACCTCCATCAGGTCACCCCTCAGTCTTCTCTTTTCTCGAGAATAGAGCCCCAGCCTGTTCAGCCTTTCCTGATAGGTATAACCTCTCAGTTCTGGTGTCATCCTAATAAATCTTTTTGCACCTTCTCCTCTGTATCCTTTCCATAATACGGAGACCAGAGTTGAGTTTGGCCAGACAGGGGATCACTGATCAGGATGGGGCCAAATATCGAAGAATGTGATGGAACTGGAGGACACCACGGTGGTTTCTGTAACAGGCATTTAGTATTTTTCTTGGGAGGTGTAATTTTCAGCAACTTTCAGACAAACCCTATTGTGGAAACTGTGACCAACTCTGAGCCCAGCACCGTCTCGGCAAGCCTGCCCCTGGCGAGGCTGCTACTGTGCCCAATTTCTGGCTGTAATCGGTGCTGGACTGCCTGCCTCGCCCCTCTGGGTAAAGTGAACATCATCTCTAACTGGCTCACGGTCTTTCATTTTCAGAACGAGATGCTGGAGGAGGGACATGACTATGCGGTGATGCTGTACACCTGGAGGAGCTGCTCGCGAGCCATCCCACAGGTAACTCCGATTGTCACAGGCTGTCCTAAAATCAGTGTGTCAGGGCAAGTGTGTCAGGGCAAGTGCATCAGAGTATCAATCAACAACAACTCGCATTTATATAGCGCCTTTAATGTAGTGAAACGTCCCAAGGTGCTTCACAGGAGCGATTATCAGACAAAATTTGACACCGAGCCATATAAGGAGATATTAGGACAGGTGACCAAAAGTTTGGTCAAAGAGGTAGGTTTTAAGGAGCGTCTTAAAGGAGGAGAGAGAGAGGCGGAGAGGTTTAGGGAGGGAATTCCAGAGCTTAGGGCCCAGGCAGCTGAAGGCACGGCCGCCAATGGTTAAAATCGGGGATGCTTAAGAGGCCAGAATTGGAGGAGCGCAGAGATCTTAGTACAGCACCGAAAGAGGCCATTCAGCCCATCGTGCCTGTGCCGGCTCTTTGAAAGAGCTATCCAATTCGTCGCACTCCCCGCTGCTCTTTCCCCATAGCCCTGCAAATTTTTCCTTTTTAATTATTTATCCAATTCCCTTTTGAAAGTTATTATTGAATCTGCTTCCACCGCCCTTTCAGGCAGCGCGTTCCAGATCATCACAACTCGCTGCGTAAAAGAAATTCTCCTCATCTCCTGCGCCCAGTGTCGATCCCTCTGCTGTTCCAGGCCCCAATCTCCTGGATAATTTCTATGTTTGTTATAACCCACAGGTGAAGTGCAACGAGCAGCCAAACCGTGTGGAGATCTATGAAAAGACTGTGGAAGTCCTGGAACCTGAGGTCAACAAGCTGATGAAGTTCATGTATTTCCAGGTAATGAACCACTGGGAGGAGTCTCATTCTGGACTGACCTATCCCCAGAGGGGGACAGCCTGAAAATGGGAAATTCTCTCCATCTAACGGTTTCACTGTTGCTCTTGTGAATTAGTTTCTTTAACTCGATGGTTCCATGTCCTTTCCCGGCATCGGCACAGAATGTGGGGATTTTGCCAATCTTTATTGAGCTCCCTGCTTTCCATCGAAAGGTGCCTTGGGACCTTTACCATCCACCTGAATCGCAGCAAAGGCATTGGTTTAATGTCTCATCCAATGGATGGCATCACTGACCAGATTATCTGTTTTTTTAGTGATGTTGGTTGAGGGATAAATATTGGCCCCCAGGACACCTGGGAGAACTCCCCCTGCTCTTCTTCGAAATAGTGGCCGTGGGATCTTCTCCATCCCCGAGAGGACAGACAGGGCCTCAGATTAATGCCTCACCTGAGCGACGGCACCTCCAACAATGCACCACCTCCTCCCTCGACCCCTCCACTGTCTCTCATTTGTCACATTGCTTGTCCGACATCCAGTGCTGGATGAGCAGAAACTTCCTCCAACTAAATATTGGGAAGACGAAGCCATTGTCTTTGCTCCCTGCCACAAACTCCGTTCCCTAGGCCACCGACTCCACCCCTCTCCCCGGCCACTGTCTGAGGCTGAACGAGACATTTCGCAATCCTGGCGTCCTATTTGACCCTGAGATGAACTTCCGACCACATGTCCACTCCATCACCCAGACCGCCTACTTCCACCTCTGTAACATCGCCCGTCTCCGCCCCTGCCTCAGCTCATCTGCTGCTGAAACCCTCATCCATGCCTTTGTCACCTCCAGACTTGACTATTCCAATGCTCTTCTGGCCGGCCTCCCATCTTCCACCTTCTGTAAATTTCAGCTCATCCAAAATTCTGTTGCCTGTATCCTAACTCGCACCAAGTCCCGTTCACCCATCACCCCCTGTGCTCGCTGACCTACACTGGCTCCCGGTCCGGGAACGCCTCGATTTTAAAATTCTCATCCTTGTTTTCAAATCCCTCCGTGGCCCTCGTCCCTCCCTATCGCTGTAACCTGCTCCAGCCCTACAACCCTCCGAGATCTCTGCGCTCCTCCAATTCTGGCCTCTTGCGCATCCCCGATTTTAATCGCTCCACCATTGGCGGCCGTGCCTTCAGCTGCCTGGGCCCTAAGCTCTGGAATTCCCTCCCTAAACCTCTCCACCTCTCTCTCCTCCTTTAAAATGCTCCTGAAAACCTACCTCTTTGACCAAGCTTTTGGTCACCTGTCCTAATATCTTCTTATGTGGCTCGGTGTCAGATTTTGTCTGATAATCGCTCCTGTGAAGCACCTTGGGACATTTTATTATGTTAAAGGCGCTATATAAATGCAAGTTGTTGTTGTTATATATCTATTGGAGTAAAAGAAAGAAAGAGTTTCTGTAGCACCTTTCATGACCTCAGGTCGTCCCAAACCGCTTTACTGCCAATGAAGTTCTTTTGAAGTGTAGTCACTGTTGTAATGAAGGAAATGTGGCAGCCAATTTGCACACAGCAAGATCCCACAAACAGCAATGTGATAATGAGCTGATAATCTGTTTTAGTGATGTTGCTTGAGTGATAAATATTGACCAGGTCACCAGGGAGAACTCACCTGTTCTTCTTTAAATAGTGGTCATGGGATCTTTTAGGTCCACCTGAGAGGGCAGATGGGGCTTCAGTTTAACATCTCATCCAAAAGACGGCACCTCTGACAGTGCAGCACTCCCTCAGTAGTGTCAGCCTGGATTACGTGTTCAAGTCTCTGGAGTGGGGCTGAACCCATAAACTTTGAACTCAGAGGTGAGAGTGTTACCCTCTGAGCCACAGCCGACAATGGGAGGCTGAGGAAGAGGGGAAATGGACCCCAGGCTGTTTCTTGACCCAATCTTCCTCAATCTCCTTTCCCGCTAAATTATTCCACAACTCGATTCTCCTGTGGGTGGAGAAGTCACCCCTGAACTCTCTCCTCATTCCTGACTCCCTTGTTTTTGGCTCCTGTCACCTGATGTTTGACTCATGAATCCAGGACACAAACTGCATTGCTGAATATTTCCGGCACCGTTTAACGCAAAGTATTTTTTTGTTTTAACACAGCGCAAAGCGATCGAGCGTTTCTGCAATGAGGTGAAGCGACTGTGTCACGCGGAGAGGCGCAAGGACTTTGTGTCGGAGGCGTACCTCCTGACCCTGGGAAAGTTCATCAACATGTTCGCTGTGCTGGATGAGCTGAAGAACATGAAGTGCAGCGTCAAGAATGACCACTCGGCCTACAAAAGGTCAGTGCCATTCGTCACCAATTAACACAGGAACAGGAGGAGGCCATTCAGCCCCTCGAACTTGTCATAGCAACAGGAGGAGGTCATTCAGCCCCTCGATCCTGTTACATGGGAACAGGAGGAGTCCATTCAGCCCCTTGAACCTGTTATATAGGAAGAGGAAGGAGGTCATTCAGCCTCTCGAACCTGCCATAGGAATAGGAACAGGAACAGGCCATTCTGCCCCTCGAGCCTGTTACATAGTAACAGGAGGAGGCCATTTTGTTTTTTTTATTCGTTCATGGGATGTGGGCGTCGCTGGCGAGGCCGGCATTTATTGCCCATCCCTAATTGCCCTTGAGAAGGTGGTGGTGAGCCGCCTTCTTGAACCGCTGCAGTCCGTGTGGTGAAGGTTCTCCCACAGTGCTGTTAGGAAGGGAGTTCCAGGATTTTGACCCAGCGACAATGAAGGAACGGCGATATATTTCCAAGTCGGGATGGTGTGTGACTTAAGAACATAAGAACATAAGAAATTGGAGCAGGAGTAGGCCAATCGGCCCCTCGAGCCTGCTCCGCCATTCAATAAGATCATGGCTGATCTGATCCCAACCACAAATCTAAAGAACACAAGAAGTCGGAGCAGGACCCGGCCACATAGCCCCTGGGCCCTCTCCGCCACCCACAGGGCATTGACCGATCCGAACTCAGCTTCATGTCCAATTTCCTGCCCGCTCCCCATAACCCCTAATTCCCTTTACTTCTAGGAAACTGTCTATTTCTGTTTTAAATTTATCTAATGATGTAGCTTCCACAGCTTCCTGGGGCAGCAAATTCCACAGACCTACCACCCTCTGAGTGAAGAAGTTTCTCCTCATCTCAGTTTTGAAAGAGCAGCCCCTTATTCTAAGATTATGCCCCCTAGTTCTAGTTTCACCCATCTTTGGGAACATCCTTACTGCATCCACCCGATCAAGACCCTTCACAATCTTATATGTTTCAATAAGATCGCCTCTCATTCTTCTGAACTCCAATGAGTAGAGTCCCAATCTACTCAACCTCTCCTCATATGTCCGCCCCCTCATCCCCGGGATTAACCGAGTGAACCTTCTTTGTACTGCCTCGAGAGCAAGTATGTCTTTTCTTAAGTATGGAGACCAAAACTGTATGCAGTATTCCAGGTGCGGTCTCACCAATACCTTGTATAACTGCAGCAATACCTCCTTGTTTTTATATTCTATCCCCCTAGCAATAAAAGCCAACATTCCGTTGGCTTTCTTGATCACCTGCTGCACCTGCATACCAACTTTTTGATTTTCTTGCACTAGGACCCCCAGATCCCTTTGTACTGCAGTACTTTCCAGTCTCTCGCCATTAAGAAAATAACTTGCTCTCTGATTTTTCCTGCCAAAGTGCATAACCTCACATTTTCCAATATTATATTGCATCTGCCAAATCTCCGCCCACTCACCCAGCCTGTCTATATCCCCTTGCAGGTTTTTTATGTCCTCCTCACTCTCTACTTTCCCTCCCATCTTTGTATCATCTGAAAATTTTGATATGTTGCACTCGGTCCCCTCCTCCAAATCGTTAATATAGATTGTAAAGAGTTGGGGACCCAGCACCGACCCCTGTGGAACACCACTGGTTACTGGTTGCCAGTCCGAAAATGAACCATTTATCCCAACTCTCTGCTTCCTGTTCGATAACCAATCCTCCACCCATGCCAGAATATTACCCCCAATCCCGTGATTTTTTATCTTAAGTAATAATCTTTTATGTGGCACCTTGTCGAATGCCTTCTGGAAGTCTAAATACACTATGTCCACTGGTTCCCCTTTATCCACCCTGTACGTTATATCCTCGAAGAACTCAAGCAAATTTGTCAGACATGACTTCCCCTTCATAAAGCCATGCTGACTTTGTCCTATTAAATTATGCTTATCTAAATGTTCCGTTACTGTCTCCTTAATAATAGACTCCAAAATTTTACCCACCACAGATGTTAAGCTAACTGGCCTATAATTTCCAGCCTTCTGCCTACTACCCTTTTTAAATAACGGTGTTACATTAGCAGTTTTCCAATCTGCCGGGACCTCTCCTGAGTCCAGGGAATTTTGGAAAACTATCACCAAAGCATCCACAATCCCTACTGCCACTTCCCTCAAGACCCTAGGATGGAAGCCATCAGGTCCAGGGGATTTATCCGCCTTGAGTCCCATTATTTTACTGAGTACCATCTCTTGAGTGATTTTAATCGTATTTAGCTCCTCCCCCCCGAGAGTCCCCTGTTTGTCCAGTGTTGGGATATTCTTAGTGTCCTCTACTGTAAAGACTGAAACAAAATATTTGTTCAGCATTTTTGCCATCTCCATGTTTCCCACCATTAATTTCCCGGTCTCATCCTCTAAGGGACCTATGTTTGCCTTAGCCACCCTTTTTCTTTTTATATAACTATAGAAACTCTTGCTATCTGTTTTTATATTTTTTGCTAATTTCTTTTCATAATCTAACTTCCCTTTCTTAATCAATCCTTTAGTTACTTTTTGCTGTCTTTTGAAGAATTCCCAATCTTCTATCCTCCCACTAAGTTTGGCTACCTTATATGTCCTTGTTTTTAGTCGGATACTATCCTTGATTTCTTTACTTAGCCACGGATGGCTGTCATTTCTTTTACACCCTTTTTTCCTCAGTGGAATATATTTATTTTGAAAGTTGTAAAATAACTCCCTAAATGAACACCACTGCTCATGTACCGTCTTACCCTTTAATCTATTTTCCCAGTCCACTTTAATCAATTCCGCTCTCATACCATCATAGTCTCCTTTATTCAAGCTCAGTACGCTTGTTTGAGAATCAACCTTCTCACCCTCTAATTGGATATGGAATTCAACCATGTTGTGGTCGCTCGTTCCAAGGGGATCCTTAACTAGGACATTATTAATTAATCCTGACTCATTACACAGGACCAGGTCCAAGGTTGCCTGCCCCCTTGTAGGATCAGTTACATACTGCTCAAGAAATCCATCCCTGATGCACTCAATGAACTCGTCCTCAAGGCTGCTCTGCCCAATTTGATTTGTCCAGTTAATATGATAATTAAAATCCCCCATAATTATGGCTGTTCCCTTATTACATGCCCCGACTATCTCCTGATTAATACTTCTTCCAGCAGAGTTGCAACTATTAGGAGGCCTATATACTACGCCCACTAATGTTTTTTTTCCCTTATTATTCCTTATCTCCACCCAAACTGTTTCATTATCTTGATGCTTTGTCCCAATATCATTTCTCTGTATTACAGTGATTCCTTCCTTTATTAACATAGCCACCCCACCTCCCCTTCCTTCCTGCCTGTCCTTCCTGATTGTTAAATACCCTGGCATATGACTTGGAGGGGAACGTGCAGGTGGTGTTGTTCCCATGTGCCTGCTGCTCTTGTCCTTCTAGGTGGTAGAGGTCGCAGGTTTGGGAGGTGCTGTTGAAGAAGCCTTTGCGAGTTGCTGCAGTGCATCTTGTGGATGGTACACACTGCAGCCACTGTGCGCCGGTGGTGAAGGGAGTGAATGTTTAGGGTGGTGGATGGGGTGCCAATCAAGCGGGCTGCTTTGTCCTGGATGGTGTTGAGCTTCTTGAGTGTTGTTGGAGCTGCACTCATCCAGGCAAGTGGAGAGTATTTCATCACACTCCTGACTTGTGCCTTGTAGATGGTGGAAAGGCTTTGGGGAGTCAGGAGGTGAGTCACTCACTGCAGAATACCCAGCCTCTGACCTGCTCTCGTAGCCACAGCATTTATATGGCTGGTCCAGTTAAGTTTCTGGTCAATGGTGTCCCCCAGGATGTTGATGGTGGGGGATTCGGAGATGGTAATGCTGTTGAATGTCAAGGGGAGGTGGTTAGACTCTCTCTAGTTGGACATGGTCATTGTCTGGCATGAATGTTACTTGCCACTTATCAGCCCAAGCCTGGATGTTGTCCAGATCTTGCTGCATGCGGGCACGGACTGCTTCATTATCTGAGGGGTTGCGAATGGAACTGAACACTGTGCAATCATCAGTGAACATCCCCATTTCTGGTCATTGATGAAGCAGCTGAAGATGGTTGTGCCTAGGACACTGCTCTGAGGAACTCCTGCAGCAGTGTCCCGGGGCTGAGAGGATTGGCCTCCAACAACCACTACCATCTTCCTTTGTGCAAGGTATGACTCCAGGCACTGGAGAGTTTTCCCCCTGATTCCCATTGACTTCAATTTTACTAGGGCTCCTTGGTGCCACACTCGGTCAAATGCTGCCTTGATGTCAAGGGCAGTCACTCTCACCTCACCTCTGGAATTCAGCTCTTTTATCCATGTTTGGACCAAGGCTGTAATGAGGTCTGGAGCCGAATGGTCCTGGCGGAACCCAAACTGAGCATCGGTGAGCAGGTTATTGGTGAGTAAGTGCCGCTTGATAGCACTGTCGACGACACTTTCCATCACTTTGCTGATGATTGAGAGTAGTCTGATGGGGCGGTAATTGGCCGGATTGGATTTGTCCTGCTTTTTGTGGACAGGACATACCTGGGCAATTTTCCACAATGTCAGGTAGATGCCAGTGTTGTCGCTGCACTGGAACAGCTTGGCTAGAGGCGCAGCTAGTTCTGGAGCACAAGCCTTCAGCACTACAGCCGGGATGTTGTCGGGGCCCATAGCCTTTGCTGTATCCAGTGCACTCAGCCGTTTCTTGATATCACGTGGAGTGAGTCGAATTGGCTGAAGACTGGCTTCTGTGATGGTGGGGATATCGGGAGGAGGCCGAGATGGATCGTCCACTCGGCACTTCTGGCTGAAGATGGTTGCAAACGCTTCAGCCTTGTCTTTTGCACTCACGTGCTGGACTCCGCCATCATTGGGGATGGGGATGTTTGCAGAGCCTCTTCCTCCCGTTAGTTGTTTAATTGTCCACCACCATTCACGACTGGATGTGGCAGGACTGCAGAGCTTTGATCTGATCCGTTGGTTGTTGTTGGTTGAACCCTTTAAGCCTGTTCCATCATCCAATTAGATCTCGGTTGATCTGCATCTCAACTCCATTTTCCCACCTTTTCTCCATATCCCTCGATACCCTCACCCAGTAAAAATCTATCGATCTCAGCCTTGAAAACTCCAATTGACCCTCAGCGTCCACAGCCTGTTGAGGGAGAGAGTTCCAGATTCCCACTCCCCTTTGTGTGAAGAAATGCTTCCTGACATCACCCCTGAACGGCCCGGCTCTAATTTTAAGGTTCTGCCCCCTTGTTCTGGACTCCCCCCACCAGAGGAAATAGTTTCTCTCTGTCGACCCTATCAAATCCTTTAATCATCTTAAACACCTCGATTAGATCACCCCTTAATCTTCGATACTCGAGGGAACACAAGACCGGTCTGTGCAACCTGTCCTCGTAATTTAACCCTTTTATCCCTGTTATCATTCTGGTGAATCTGCACTGCACCCCCTCCGATATATTGAACGTGCAAATCTGCCGGAGATCTTATTTCAGTTTGGACTTGTTCTCTCCGTCCTTTGAACAACACCCCACCGCCCCCCACCTTCAGCGGTGCCTGAAGCCGTGCTGAGCTCCCGAACAAAATGAGCCTTAGTTTGACCTCTGGTTTGTGCTGAGTTGGCTGAAGTCAGTCGGGCTGCTACAGGTGGACACAGTGCCCCAGGGTGAGGGGCTCGGTGCCCCAGGGTGAGGGTCTCGGTGCCCCAGGGAGAGGGGCTGGGTGCCCCAGGGAGAGGGGCTCGGTGCCCCAGGGTGAGGGTCTCGGTGCCCCAGGGTGAGGGGTTCGGTGCCCCAGGGTGAGGGGCTCGGTGCCCCAGGGTGAGGGGCTGCGTGCCCCAGGGTGAGGGGCTGGGTGCCCCAGGGTGAGGGACTGGGTGCCCCAGGGTAAGGGGCTCGGTGTGCCCCACGGTAAGGGGCTGGGTGCCCCAGGGTAAGGGACTGGGTGCCCCAGGGTAAGGGGCTCGGTGCCCCAGGGTAAGGGACTCGGTGCCCTAGAGTAAGGGACTCTGTGCCCCAGGGTAAGGGGCTCGGTGCCCCAGGGTAAGGGGCTCGGTGCCCCAGGGTAAGGGGCTCGGTGCCTCAGGGTAAGAGGCTCGGTGCCCCAGGGTAAGGGACTCGGTGCCCTAGAGTAAGGGACTCGGTGCCCCAGGGTAAGGGACTCGGTGCCCCAGGGTAAGGGGCTCGGTGCCCCAGGGTAAGGGGCTCGGTGCCCCAGGGTAAGAGGCTCGGTGCCCCAGGGTGAGGGACTCGGTGCCCCAGGGTGAGGGACTCGGTGCCCCAGGGTGAGGGACTCGGTGCCCCAGGGTGAGGGGCTCGGTGCCCCAGGGTGAGGGACTCGGTGCCCCAGGGTGAGGGGCTCGGTGCCCCAGGGTAAGGGGCTCGGTGCCCCAGGGTAAGGGAATGGAAAGATCAGCCAGAATCCTGAATGCTGCCCAGTGAATCCTGCTGGGAATTGTGCCTTGAGTGGACAGGATTGGGTTTGGCTGCGATGAGTCTAATGGTTAAATAAACTCCTGACACTCACCGTCTAGGGTCACGGTCGGAGGTCATCTGCTTGGGTGAGGTAGGGGGCGGCCAACATCCATGGAACTGGACCTCAGAGAGCGTCAGGGGTCAGTGCCTTCGGTGGGGGGAAGGTAGAGACAGCGAGTAAAATAACATAATTGATGTAGAAAATATCTGTTGTTAAAACTTGCTGAAATGCGGAGACTTTACGAAGAGATAAACCAGTGTTGAGTTCCAAAGCTCTTTGACCCCTGACCCTGTGCTGGGAGTGGCCAACCCCTGACCCCGTGCTGGGAATGACTGACCCCTGACCCCATGCTGGGAATGACCGACCCCTGACCCTGCGCTGGGAATGACCGACCCCTGACCCTGTGCTGGGAACGACCAACCCCTGACCCTGTGCTGGGAATGACCGACCCCTGACCCTGTGCTGGGAATGACCGACTCCTGACCCTGTGCTGGGAACGACCGACCCCTGACCCTGCGCAAGGAATGACCGACCCCTGACCCTGCGCTGGGAATGACCGACCCCTGACCCTGCGCTGGGAATGACTGACCCCTGACCCCATGCTGGGAATGACCGACCCCTGACCCTGCGCTGGGAATGACCGACCTCTGACCCTGTGCTGGGAATGACCGACCCCTGACCCTGCGCTGGGAATGACCTACCTCTGACCCTGTGCTGGGAATGACCGACCCCTGACCCTGTGCTGGGAATGACCGACCCCTGACCCTGTGCTGGGAATGACTGACCTCTGACCCTGTGCTGGGAATGACCGACCCTCTAACTCTGAGTCTTCCCGTGTTTCAGGGCTGCTCAATTCCTACGGAAAATGGCTGATCCTCAGTCCATACAGGAGTCTCAGAACCTTTCCATGTTCCTGGCCAATCACAACAGGATAACCCAGGTAAGAGCTGAGGGCCGCGACGGGCTGGGCCCCAGAACCAGCGACTAACTGAACGAAAAACAGACATTCCAGATAGGTACAGCAGCGTCTGAAAGAGAAATGATAAGTGAAGGCTTCAGCGGAGCCTCTTGGCTAGAACAGGTTCGATGGGCCAAAGGGCCAGCCCCTGTTCCTGTGATCCGATATTCACCATCCAAGTTATAAAACACGGGTTAGGCCCCAGCTGGAGTATTGTGTCCAATTCTGGGCACCGCACTTTAGGAAGGATGTGATGGCCTTAGAGAGGGTGCAGAGGAGATTTACTAGAATGGTCCCAGGGATGAGGGACTTCAGTTATGTGGAGAGACTGGAGAAGCTGGGATTGTTCTCCTTAGAACAGAGAAGGTTAAGGGGAGATTTAATAGAGGTGTTCAAAATCATGAAGGGTTTTGATAGAGTAAATAAGGAGATTCAGCAACTGTCCCTCTAGATTGGAAAATTGCACATGTCACTCCGCTTTTTAAGAAAGGAGAGAGAGGGAAACCGGGGAATTATAGACCAGTTAGCCTGACATCTGTTGTGGGGAAAATGCTGGAGTCTATAATTAAGGATAGGGTGACTGAACACCTCGAGGATTTTCAGCTAATCAGAGAGAGCCAGCATGGATTTGTGAAAGGTAGGTCGTGCCTGACAAACCTGATTGAATTTTTTGAAGAGTTGACTATAGTATTGGACAGGAGAATGTCAATGGATGTTATTTATATGGACTTCCAGAAAGGAATTTAATAAGGTCCCACATAAGAGACTGTTAGCTAAGATAGAAGCCCATGGAATCGAGGGAAAAGTACGGACTTGGTTAGGAAGTTGGCTGAGCGAAAGGCGACAGAGAGTAGGGATAATGGGAAGGTACTCACATTGGCAGGATGTGACTAGTGGAGTCCCGCAGGGATCTGTCTTGGGGCCTCAATTATTCACAATATTTATTAACGACTTAGATGAAGGCATAGAAAGTCTCATATCTAAGTTTGCCGATGACACAAAGATTGGTGGCATTGTAAGCAGTGTAGATGAAAACATAAAATTACAAAGCGATATTGATAGATTAGGTGAATGGGCAAAACTGTGGCAAATGGAATTCAATGCAGACAAATGTGAGGTCATCCACTTTGGATCAAAAAAGAATAGAACAGGGTACTTTCTAAATGGTAAAAAGTTAAAACCAGTGGATGTCCAAAGGGACTTAGGGGTACAGGTACATAGATCATTGAAGTGTCATGAACAGATGCAGAAAATAATCATTAAGGCTAATGGAATGTTGGCCTTTATATCTAGAGGACTAGAGTACAAGGGGGCAGAAGTTATGCTGCAGCTATACAAAACCCTGGTTAGACCGCACCTGGAGTACTGTGAGCAGTTCTGGGCACCGCACCTTTGGAAGGACATATTGGCCTTGGAGGGAGTGCAGCGTAGGTTTACTAGAATGATACCCGGACTTCAAGGGTTAAATTACGAGGAGAGATTACACAAATTGGGGTTGTATTCTCTGGAGTTTCGAAGGTTAAGGGGTGATCTGATCAAAGTTTATAAGATATTAAGGGGAACAGATAGGGTGGATAGAGAGAAATTATTTCCGCTGGTTGGGGATTCTAGGAGTAGGGGGCACAGTCTAAAAATTAGAGCCAGACCTTTCAGGAGCGAGATGAGAAAACATTTCTACACACAAAGGGTGGTAGAAGTTTGGAACTCTCTTCTGCAAACGGCAATTGATACTAGCTCAATTGCTAAATTTAAATCTGAGATAGATAGCTTTTTGGCAACCAAAGGTATTAAGGGATATGGGCCAAAGGCAGGTATATGGAGTTAGATCACAGATCAGCCAAGATCTTATCAAATGGTGGAGCAGGTTCGAGGGGCTGAATGGCCTCCTCCTGTTCCGATGTTCCGATGTTTCCTGTGGCAGAAGACTCGGTAACAAAAGGACGCAGATCAGAGGGGAGATGAGGAGAATTTTTTCTTACACATAGAAACATTGAAAAATTTGCGGCCATTCGACCCATCGTGTCTGTGCCGGTTGAAAAAGAGTTACCCAGCGAGTTGTTCTGATCTGGAATGTGCTGCCTGAAAGGGCGGTGGAAGCAGATTCAATAATAACTTTCAAAAGCGAATTGGATAAATACTTGAAGGGAAAAAATTGCAGGGCAATGGGGAAAGAGCAGGGGGGAATGGGACCAATTGGGTAGCTCTTTCAAAGAGCCGGCACTGGTGCGATTGGGCCGAATGGCCTCCTCCAGTGCTATAATTTCTATGATTCTATGGGATGGTCAGCCTGGAAATATCCCTCTGTAAGACTGACCAAGCGGGGCGGGGCAGAGGGACTGATGGAGATGAGGCGTTCAGAATATTTACAAAAGGTTTTGAGAGGGTGAGTAGCGAAAGATTGTTTGGAGAATCGGTTACAGGGTTGGACCAGGGTGGGGGGGCTCACAAACTGACGACTATCACTGGAAGAATGGAGGGGAACTTATTCGAACAGGGAATGCTTTACCACAAGGGGGCTATTGAGAGAGAGAGAGAGAGAGAGACTGTAACCTCAGTTAAAAGGAGATTGGTAAGGATTTGAAAATGTTTTAAGGTTCGGGGGAAAGGCGAGGGAAATGGGATTAGAGTAACCGAGCCCCGGGGGAAGAGATAGCACAGGTTCGGGCACAATGGGCCGAGTGGCCTCATTCCGTGCTCTAATTTCTGTGATTTCTTGGTGCACCTTGCGGTGGCTGATGGGTTGAATCACCTATTAATAGATCTTAAATCGATCTTAAAGTCTCTAAAGGTGTTTGTATCAAATAAAGATCACCCCCAACCTGCTTTTTGAAAAGGTATCGCATCATATCGAAGGTCAGTGTCTTTATCGATATCACTCGGTCCGTGTGATCTCCTGGACTGGTGTCAATCACCAGAGGGGGTCGGAGAGGAATTTTACAAAATATTTTTTTCCTTATTGGCCCGGGGTTTTTTCCTCTGGTTTCATGTCTCTCCCAGGAAATTACAGGGTTACAGGGGTAGGGGGTGGGGGCAGGAGGGAGGGAGGTGGAGGGAGGGGAGACGGGGGGGGGAGACGGGGGGGAGGGGAGGAGAGACAGGGGGAGGAGGGGGGGAGGTGGAGGGAGGGGGGTAGGGGGGAGGGGAAAGACGGGGGAGAGACAGGGGGGAGGGGAGACGGGAGGAGGGGAGGGGAGACGGGGGGGGGAGGGGAGGGGAGACGGGGGGGAGGGGAGGAGGGGGGAGGCAGTGGACGGGGGGGAAACGGGGGGGAGGTGGAGGGAGGGGAAAGACGGTGGGGAGATGGGGGGGAGGGGAGGTGAAGGGAGGGGAGACGGGGGGAGGAGGGGGGAGGTGGAGGGAGGGGAGACGGGGGGGGGGGAGGGGGGAGGTGGAGGGAGGGGAGACGGGGAGGAGGGGGGGAGATGGGGGGGAGACGGGGGCGAGGGGAGGAGCAAGTGTTTGGTTCTGATGCTCTGACCGTCTGGCTGGACCCTCACTGACTGGGTGTGTAAGGTGGGCTGAGCTGACCTGTCCCTGCCTGACCCGTGCTGTGTTCCAGTGCCTGCACCAGCAGTTGGAGGTGATTCCCGGATACGAGGAGCTCTTGGCCGATATCGTCAATATCTGTGTCGATTACTACGAGAACAAGATGTACCTGACGCCCAGTGAGAAACACATGCTGCTGAAGGTAACGGGGATTAGTGTCGGGTGGGACACACTCGCACACACTCACACACACACACACACCCACAGACACACACACAGACACACCCACACAGACACACACACACAGACACTCACACACAGACACTCACACACAGACACTCACACACAGACACACACACACAGACACTCACACACAGACACTCACACACACACCCACACACACGACTCAGGTGTGTGCCAGGTGTCTATAATCAGTGTGTAAGGGATGTCCAGGGCGGGTGAAATCATCACTGCTCCCAAACGTTGTAAGGTGCCCAGACCCCGGGGTCTCTCGTCCCGCTCGGTAAAACGGAGCTTTCCGTATGGGCTCAAGAAAAGAAGGAAAAACTGAAATGTCTGTGTCTGCCTCCATGGGGAGGGGTTGTATTCTTTATTTGTCTGTGGGGGGGTTGTGTCTGTGTGGGGTGGGGGGAGGAGGGTGTGTGTTTCTGCATTAAGGGCTCAAGAGAATTGGAGAAACATTTACTGGGCTATGGGGAAAGAGCAGGGGGAGTGGGTCTAATTGGATAGCTCTTTCAAAGAGCCGGCACAGGCACGATGGGCCGAACGGCCTCCTCCTGTGCTGTAAGATTCTATGAAGTCTCTGGAGGGGGACTTGAACTCACGACCTTCTGCCTCGGAGGCGAGAGTGCTGCCCCCTGACCCACGGCTCTCACCTTTCATCACTCACCTCGGCCTCATTCTTCAACCGACAATCTCGTCCCGCTGAAAGGCAAATTATTGAAAACAAAATGATTTCCACACGAGCTGCAGTAAAGAATGAGAACGTTTTTTGAAAATGAATTTCCGATGCACAGTGGGGCCAGCAGTGTGAGCTCATAGAATCACCGAACTTTACAGCACAGGAGGAGGCCATTCGGCCCATCGTGCCTGTGCTGGTGCTTTGAAAGATCTATCCAATTAGTCCCACTCCCCCTGCTCTTTCCCCACAGCCCTGCACATTTTTCCCTTCAAGTATTTATCCAATTCCCTTTTGAAAGTTATTATTGAATCTGCTTCCACCGCCCTTTCAGGCAGCGCGTTAATAAATCGGTGTTAGTGATGGCTGGAGCTGGTGTGGAGGCCCGGTCCGGGGGGCTGGCAGTACAAGGCTGGGGGTGATGGTAGTGTAACCTAATAATCCAGGGGCCTGGACTAATAATCCAGAGAACGTGAGTTCAAATCCCACCGTGGGCAGTTTGAGAATTTGAATTCAGTTTATAAAAATCTGGTCTCGGTAAAAGTGACCGTGAAACTGTCGGATTGTCGTAAAAACCCAACGGGTTCACCGATGTCCCTTTAGGGAAGGAAACCTGCCGTCCTTACCCGGTCTGGGCCGATAGGTGACTCCAGTCCCCACACCCAACGTGGTTGATTCTTAACCTCCCTCTGCAGTGGCCCAGCGAGAAACTCAGTTTGTATCAAAACCGTTCCCAGTGGTTCAAGAAGACGGCCCAGCACCACCTTCTCAGGGCGACTGGGGATGGGCAATAAATGCCGGCCTCGCCAGTGATGACCACATCCCGAGAATGAGTGCGTTAAATAAAACACAAGGTCCAAACTCTCACCATATCCCAAAACCCAGGATAGGAAAAGAAACCAGCCGGTAGTACAACCTCATACAAGCAGGGAGCGCTGCACTGTCGGAGGGTCAGTACTGAGGGAGCGCCGCACTGTCGGAGGGTCAGTACTGAGGGAGTGCCGCACTGTCGGAGGGTCAGTACTGAGGGAGTGCCGCACTGTCGGAGGGTCAGTACTGAGGGAGCGCTGCACTGTCGGAGGGTCAGTACTGAGGGAGCGCTGCACTGTCGGAGGGTCAGTCCTGAGGGAGCGCTGCACTGTCGGAGGGTCAGTACTGAGGGAGTGTCGGAGGGTCAGTACTGAGGGAGTGCCGCACTGTCGGAGGGTCAGTACTGAGGGAGCGCTGCACTGTCGGAGAGTCAGTACTGAGGGAGCGCTGCACTGTCGGAGGGTCAACACTGAGGGAGCGCTGCACTGTCGGAGGGTCGGTACTGAGGGAGCGCTGCACTGTCGGAGGGTCGGTACTGAGGGAGCGCTGCACTGTCGGAGGGTCAGTACTGAGGGAGCGCTGCACTATCGGAGGGTCAGTACTGAGGGAGCGCTGCACTGTCGGATGGTTCATAATTCAGATCTCATATTCAACCTGGGAGGGGTAAGGGGCAATGGGTGGAATTGAAATGGAGGAGCTGAGTGGGGAGCCGGGAACCGGAAATTAAGATGAGTTGGTGGTGATTCCCTCCTGATGTGTCCCCTCCCCATGATGGGCCCTGCCACCTCTTGGGACCTTGTTGCTGGGAGATGGGAGTAATTTTCACTCCTCCCCGCAGTGCAACACTCATTGACCCACAATTTGGGTAAGAACAGCTCTCCTGCTCACTCACTCGCTGGGCCGGTGGCCGAGGCCGTTACCCATCCTGTGTAGGAATCCCCAATACTTGTGGTACATCATTATTGCAGACTCTTCCTGACGAACCTCAGCACCACTCGGGCCCAGTGCTCACACACACACCGCTCCATTTCAAATTTTTTTCTCCCTGACTGCTGACTCTCTGGGGTACAGTTCCCAGGTCACCGACCCTCACTGGGGTACGGGCCCCACAGACACTGACTCTCACTGGGGTACAGTTCCACAGACAGTGACTCACACTGGGGTACGGGCCCCACAGACACTGACTCTCACTGGGGTACAGTTCCACAGACACTGACTCTCACTGGGGTACAGTTCCCCAGACACTGACTCTCACTGGGGTACAGTTCCACAGGCACTGACTCTCACTGGGGTACAGTTCCCCAGACACTGTCTCTCACTGGGTTACAGTTCCACAGACACTGACTCTCACTGGGTTACAGTTCCACAGACACTGACTCTCACTGGGGTACGGGCCCCACAGACACTGACTCTCACTGGGGTACAGTTCCACAGACACTGACTCTCACTGGGTTACAGTTCCACAGACACTGACTCTCACTGGGTTACAGTTCCACAGACACTGTCTCTCACTGGGTTACAGTTCCACAGACACTGACTCTCACTGGGTTACAGTTCCACAGGCACTGACTCTCACTGGGGTACGGGCCCCACAGACACTGACTCTCACTGGGGTACAGTTCCACAGACACTGACTCTCACTGGGTTACAGTTCCACAGACACTGACTCTCACTGGGTTACAGTTCCACAGACACTGATTCTCACTGGGTTATAGTTCCACAGACACTGACTCTCACTGGGTTACAGTTCCACAGACACTGACTCTCACTGGGTTACAGTTCCACAGACACTGATTCTCACTGGGTTATAGTTCCACAGACACTGACTCTCACTGGGGTACAGTTCCACAGACACTGACTCTCACTGGGTTATAGTTCCACAGACACTGACTCTCACTGGGGTACAGTTCCACAGACACTGACTCTCACTGGGGAACGGGTTCAGTTACCTGATGCCTTAACCTCTGTGAAACTTGCCCCAAGTGATCATCGTGTGTGTGAACTGAGAGAGTGACTGTCGGCCGCCAATTCCTTCATGGGGTGTTGCAGCCAATCCCAGTTCCACACGTGAGCACACTCTCGCACGATCTCACACGATCATGCACACACTCACACCCACGATCATGTACACACTCACCCACGATCATGTACACACTCACGCACAATCATGCATAAGCTCGCGATCACGCGCACACACGCACACACCCACTATGCAGGGACCAGTGTCGTTCAGTACCACACCGGGTGGAGCATTTCATTCCTGAGACACCAGGGGAGCAGCGGAGAGGTGTATTAGACCAGAGTGACTGTAGATATTGTGCTTGGTATTTCTGTCCCTCTCATCTTTGCCTTGTTGACAGGTGATGGGCTTCGGCCTGTATCTGATGGACGGGAATGTGAGTAACATCTACAAACTGGACACCAAGAAACGGATAAACCTGAGCAAAATCGACAAGTTCTTCCGGGTAAGAATCCCTTTGACTGACTCCAGTGAACACTCAGTCAGTGAGAGAGACCAGGCCAATTCTGCTCCTTTTCTGTCAGCTTCGAGCTTCTTAATGTCCCCAGGGGACGGAAATCCACCCACGAGATATTTTTCAACGATTCAAAACCTTTGATGAAATAGTGAGCCTGGAATTCCCGACAGGTTAAGTAACTCGTCACCGTTGCACAGAGCTGGTCCAGGCTCCGCTTTCTGTCACGTGTCCTGTCCTGACTAAACTGGGGAAGTGTGCCAGGGAGTGAGGGGAGGATGGATGTGTGTGACCTGCTCCCTCAATAGGTCAGTGGGTCAGTGCACCCCCCAGTGACTGGCTGAACCCATTGGACCAGGAAAGGTCCAGTGTTGACCCCTGACTGTGGTGAGTGAGTTCATCTCAGCAGATTTGGGGCTAAAATGGGCCTCAGGACCCCCTGGGTTGGGAGGGCTCAATACAGCCGGGGATCCTGGAGTAACTGAGTTCAATTCTGGGAACCGCACCTCAGGAGGGATATATTGGCCTTGGAGGGGGTGCAGCGCAGATTCACCAGAATGATACTGGGGATAAAAGGGTTAAATTACGAGGACAAGTTGCACAGACTAGGCTTGTATTCCCTCGAGTATCGAAGATTAAGGGGTGATCTAATCGAGGTGTTGAAGATGATTAAAGGATTTGACAGGGTGGATAGAGAGAAACTATTTCCTCTGGTGGGGGGAGTCCAGAACAAGGGGGCAGAACCTTAAAATCAGAGCCAGGCCGTTCAGGGGTGATGTCAGGAAGCATTTCTTCACACAAAGGGGAGTGGAAATCTGGAACTCTCTCCCCCAAAAAGCTGTTGAGGCCGGGGGTCAATTGGAAATTTCAAAACTGAGATTGATAGATTTAGAAGCATAGAAAAGATACAGCACAAAAGGGGGCCATTCGGCCCATCGTGTCCACGCCGGCTCGAAGAACAACCAGGTGCCCATTCTAATCCCACCTTCCAGCACCCAGTCCGTAGCCCTGCAGCTTACAGCAATTTAGGTGCAGGTCCAGGTACTTTTAAAAGAGTTGAGGGTCCCTGCCTCTACCACCAATTCGGGCAGTGAATTCCATACACCCACCACCCTCTGGGTAAAAAAGTTTTTCCTCATGTCCCCTCTAATCCCTCCGCCAATCAGCTTAAATCTATGTCCTCTAGTTCTTGAACTCTCTGCTAGGGGAAACAGCTACTTCCTGTTTACTTTATCTGGGCCCCTCAATTTTGTACACCTCAATCAAGTCTCCCCTCAGCCTCCTCTGCTCCAAGGGAAGTATTGCTGCAGTTATATAAGGTATTGGTGAGACCGCACCTGGAATACTGCATACAGTTTTGGTGTCCATACTTAAGAAAAGACATACTTGCTCTCGAGGCAGCACAAAGAAGGTTCACTCGGTTAATCCCAGGGATGAGGGGGCGGACATATGAGGAGAGGTTGAGTAGATTGGGACTCTACTCATTGGAGTTCAGAAGAATGAGAGGCGATCTTATTGAAACATATAAAATTGTGAAGGGGCTTGATCGGGTGGATGCGGTAAGGATGTTCCCAAGGATGGGTGAAACTAGAACTAGGGGGCATAATCTTAGAATAAGGGGCTGCTCTTTCAAAACTGAGATGAGGAGAAACTTCTTCACTCAGAGGGTAGTAGGTCTGTGGAATTTGCTGCCCCAGGAAGCTGTGGAAGCTACATCATTAAATAAATTTAAAACAGAAATAGACAGTTTCCTAGAAGTAAAGGGAATTAGGGGTTACGGGGAGCGGGCAGGAAATTGGACATGAATTTAGATTTGAGGTTAGGATCAGATCAGCCATGATCTTATTGAATGGCGGAGCAGGCTCGAGGGGCCAAATGGCCAACTCCTGCTCCTATTTCTTATGTTCTTATATTCTTATGTAAGGAAAACAGCCCCAGCCTATCCAATCTCTCCTCATAGCTGCAATTTTCAAGCCCTGGCAACATTCTTGTAAATCTTCTCTGCACTCTCTCTGGAACAATTACGTCCTTCCTGTAATGTGGTAACCAGAACTGCGCACAATACTCCAGCTGTGGCCTTACCAACGTTTTATACAGTTCCATCATTACATCCTTGCTTTTCTATTCTATACCTCGGCTAATAACGGAGAGCATTCCGTATGCCTTCTTCACAACCTTATCTACCTGTAATGCCACCTTCAGGGACCTGTGCACATGCACTCCAAGGTCTCTCACTTCCTCTACCCCTCTCAATATATTCCCGTTTACTGCATATTCCCTTTTACTGTTTGCCCTCCCTAAGTGCATTACCTCACACTTCTCCGGGTTGAACTCCATTTGCCACTTTTCCGCCCACTCCACCAACCCATTGATATCTTCTTGGAGTCTACAGCTATCCTCTTCACTATCAACTACACTGCCAATTTTTGTGTCGTCTGCAAGTTTGCCAATTATGCCCTCTACATTCAAGTCCAAATCATTAATATATACCACAAACAGCAAGGGACCCAACACTGAGCCCTGTGGCACACCACTGGAAACGGATTTCCATTCGCAAAGACATCCATCGACTTTTACCCTTTGTTTCCTGTTACTGAGCCAATTTTGGATCCAATTCGCCACATTTCCATGTATCCCATGGGCTTTTACCTTTCTGACCCGTCTGCCATGTGGGACCTTGTCAAATGCCTTACTAAAATCCATGTAGACAACATCCACTGCACTAGCCTCATCAATCCTCCTTGTCACTTCCTCAAAGAATTCAATCAGATTTGTAAGGCATGACCTTCCCTGAACAAATCCATGCTGACTATCCCTGATCAAACCATGCCTTTCCAAGTGACAGTTTATCCTATCTCTCAGTATTGATTCTAATAGTTTGCCCACCACCGAGGTAAGACTGACCGGCCTATAATTGTTCGGCCTTTCCCTTGTACCCTTTTTAAACAATGGTACTATGTTTGCAGTCTTCCAGTCCTCCGGTACCTCCCCTGTATCTAGTGAGGATTGGAAAATGATCCTCAGAGCATCCGCTATTTCCTCCCTGGCTTCCTTCAATAGCCTAGGAAACAATCCATCCGGCCCTGGTGACTTATCAACTTTCAAGGATTCCAGTCCCTCAAGTACTTCCTCTCTCGTTATGTTTACCTTATCCAATATTTCACACCTCTCCTCTTTAACTACTACGTCCGGATCATCCCTTTCCTTTGTGAATACGGAGACAAAATATTCATTTAAAACCCTACCCACATCCTCTGCTTCGACATACAAGTTACCCTTCGCATCCCTGATAGAACCCACCTTTTCCTTAGCTATCCTCTTGTTCTTAATGTACTGATAAAACATCTTTGGGTTTTCTTTAATCTTACTAACTAATATTTTTTCATGCCCTCTCTTTGCTTTTCTTATTTCCTTTTTTACATCATCCCTGTACTTTCTATATTCCTCTAGGCTTTCTGCAGTATTTAGTTTTCTGTGACAGTCATAAGCTTTCTTTTTCTGCTTTATCTTGCCCCGTCTTCTTCCAGACAACCAGGGGGCTCTAGATTTGGCAGTGCCACCCGTTTTCTTTGAGGGGACGTGTCTGCATTGTACCCCTAGAATTTCACTTTTTAGTGCCTCCCACTGGCTTGCCACTGATTTCTCCTCAAGTAGTTGTGTCCAGTCCACTTCTGCCAAATCACCTCTTCGTTCTATAAAATTTGCCTTCCCCCAATTTAAAACGTTTACTCCTGATTTAACTCTGTCCTTTTCCATAATAATGCTAAAACTAACTGAATTGTGGTCACTATCCCCAATATGGTCACCCACTGTCACTTCACCCACTTGCCCATCTTCATTTCCCAGGACTAAATCTAGAATTGCATCCCCTCTTGTTGGGCTTATCATGTACTGGCTAAAAAAGTTCTCCTGGACACCGATCGAGAATTTTGCACCCTCTGTGCCCCTCACACTGTTTGAATCCCAGTTGATGTTAGGGTAGTTGAAGTCCCCTCTTATTTTTGCACTCAGAAATTTGCCTACATATTTGTTCTTCTATCTCCCTTTCGCTATTCGGGGGTCTACAGTACACTCCTAGTAGTGTGACTGCCCCTTTTTTATTTCTTAGCTCAACCCATATGGCCTCGATTGATGATTCATTTAGCATATCATCCCTTCTCACAACTGGAATTGATTCTTTAACCAATAATGCTACCCCCCGCCTTCTCTTTTATCACCCACTCTATCCTGCCTGAAAACTCTATATCCAGGGATATTGAGCTGCCAATTGTCCCCCTCTTTAAGCCAGGTTTCCGTTATAGTAATGATATCATGCTGCCATGTGTCTATCTGTGCCCTTAGCTCATCTGCTTTGTTTGTAATACTCCTTGCATTGAAGTATATACCCTTTAACCCCGTCAAATTCCTGTGCTGAACACTATTTAACATTTGCTTCTTTTGCCTTTCTGAGTCGCTAACTACGTCACTAACTGCTTTTCTGCTTCCCGTTTCCTGGTCTGAATTTATCCTATCTGTACCTGCCCTTTGGTTCTCATCCCCCTGCCATACTAGTTTAAATCCTCCCCAACAGAACGAGCAAATGCCCCCACGAGGATATTGGTCCCAGTTCTGCTTGGGTGCAACCCGTCCAGCTTGTACAGGTCCCGCCTTTCCCAGAATCGGTCCCAATGCCTCAGGAATTTAAACCCCTCCCTCCGACACCATCTCTCAAGCCACACATTCATCTGGTCTATTCTCCTATTTCTGCTCTCGCTGGCACGTGGCACTGGGAGTAATCCTGAGATTCCTACCTTAGAGGTCCTGCTTTTTAATTTATTTCCTAACTCCCTATATTCTGCTTGCAGGACCTCATCCTTTTTTTTACCGATGTCTTTGGTCCCGATATGGACCACGACCTCTGGCTGTTCACCCTCCCCCTTCAGAATGTTCTGCAGCCGCTCTGTGACATCCTTGACCCCAGCACCAGGGAGGCAACATACCATCCTGGAGTCACGTCTGCGGCCGCAGGAACGCCTATCTGTTCCCCTTACGATGGAATCCCCTATCACTATTGCTCTCCCATTCTTTTTCCTTCCCTCCTGTGGAGCTGAGTCACTCGTGGTGCCCCGGTCTTGGCTTTTGCTGCTTTCCCCTGATCAGCCATCTCCCCCAACAGTATCCAAAGCGGAATATCTGTTTGAGAGGGAGATGGCCCCAGGGGACTCCTGCTCTACCTGCCTAGTCCTTTTACTCTGCCTGGCGGTCACCCATTTCCTTTCCACCTGCGTAATCTTTACCTGCGGTGTGACCACCTCACTGAACGTGCTATCCACGATAGTCTCAGCATCGCGGATGCTCCACAGTGAATCCACCCACAGCTCCAGCTCCGAAATGCGGTTAGCCAGTAGCTGCAGCTGGACACACTTCCTGTACACATGGTCGCCGGGGACACTGGTCGTGTCCATGACTTCCCACATAGTGCAGGAGGAGCAGATCACGGGGGCGAGCTCTGCTGCCATGACTTGCCTTCGATTAAACTCGTTAGTTACTCCCTTTAAGGAGTTTACTCCTTTAAATTACTCTTCATTTAGAGAATGTTAATTACACCAGGGACCTTGATTCAGTAAAAAACACGACTTGCAATAACTAAATTAAGTTTAGTTTTTTTTTATATTTAGTTTTATTCTCGAAGTTCCTGAGCCCACAGTCCTCAGAAAGAAAAAAACAGAAGAGATTCTCCCCACCGACCACCGACCTGCCTCACCTGTGACCTCACACTGCAGTTTGGTGTTGTTGTTGCTGTGACCCGTCCTCGGTCCCCCCCTCCCCGTCCTCGGTCCCCCCCTCCCCGTCCTCGGTCCCCCCCTCCCCGCTCTCGGTCCCCCCCTCCCCGCTCTCGGTCCCCCCCTCCCCGTCCTCGGTCCCCCCCTCCCCGTCCTCGGTCCCCCCCTCCCCGCTCTCGGTCCCCCCCTCCCCGTCCTCGGTCCCCCCCTCCCCGTCCTCGGTCCCCCCCTCCCCGCTCTCGGTCCCCCCCTCCCCGTCCTCGGTCCCCCCCTCCCCGCTCTCGGTCCCCCCTCCCCGCTCTCGGTCCCCCCTCCCCGTCCTCGGTACCCCCTCCCCGCTCTCGGTCCCCCCCTCCCCGCTCTCGGTCCCCCCTCCCCGCTCTCGGTCCCCCCCTCCCCGCTCTCGGTCCCCCCCTCCCCGCTCTCGGTCCCCCCCTCCCCGCTCTCGGTCCCCCCTCCCCGCTCTCGGTCCCCCCCTCCCCGCTCTCGGTCCCCCCCCTCCCCGTCCTCGGTCCCCCCCTCCCCGTCCTCGGTCCCCCCTCCCCGCTCTCGGTCCCCCCCTCCCCGCTCTCGGTCCCCCCCTCCCCGTCCTCGGTCCCCCCTCCCCGCTCTCGGTCCCCCCCTCCCCGCTCTCGGTCCCCCCCTCCCCGCTCTCGGTCCCCCCCCTCCCCGTCCTCGGTCCCCCCCTCCCCGTCCTCGGTCCCCCCTCCCCGCTCTCGGTCCCCCCCTCCCCGCTCTCGGTCCCCCCCTCCCCGTCCTCGGTCCCCCCTCCCCGCTCTCGGTCCCCCCCTCCCCGCTCTCGGTCCCCCCCTCCCCGCTCTCGGTCCCCCCCCTCCCCGCTCTCGGTCCCCCCCCTCCCCGTCCTCGGTCCCCCCCTCCCCCCTCTCGGTCCCCCCCCTCCCCGCTCTCGGTCCCCCCCTCCCCGTCCTCGGTCCCCCCCTCCCCCCTCTCGGTCCCCCCCCTCCCCGTCCTCGGTCCCCCCCTCCCCGTCCTCGGTCCCCCCTCCCCGCTCTCGGTCCCCCCCTCCCCGCTCTCGGTCCCCCCCTCCCCGCTCTCGGTCCCCCCCTCCCCGTCCTCGGTCCCCCCCTCCCCGCTCTCGGTCCCCCCCTCCCCGCTCTCAGTCCCCCCCTCCCCGTCCTCGGTCCCCCCCTCCCCGCTCTCGGTCCCCCCCTCCCCGCTCTCGGTCCCCCCCTCCCCGCTCTCGGTCCCCCCCTCCCCGCTCTCGGTCCCCCCCTCCCCGTCCTCGGTCCCCCCCTCCCCGCTCTCAGTCCCCCCCTCCCCGTCCTCGGTCCCCCCCTCCCCGCTCTCAGTCCCCCCCTCCCCGTCCTCGGTCCCCCCCTCCCCGCTCTCAGTCCCCCCCTCCCCGTCCTCGGTCCCCCCCTCCCCGCTCTCAGTCCCCCCCTCCCCGCTCTCGGTCCCCCCTCCCCGCTCTCGGTCCCCCCCTCCCCGCTCTCGGTCCCCCCCTCCCCGTCCTCGGTCCCCCCTCCCCGCTCTCGGTCCCCCCCTCCCCGCTCTCGGTCCCCCCCTCCCCGCTCTCGGTCCCCCCCTCCCCGCTCTCGGTCCCCCCCTCCCCGTCCTCGGTCCCCCCCTCCCCGTCCTCGGTCCCCCCTCCCCGCTCTCGGTCCCCCCCTCCCCGTCCTCGGTCCCCCCCCTCCCCGCTCTCGGTCCCCCCCTCCCCGTCCTCGGTCCCCCCCCTCCCCGCTCTCGGTCCCCCCCTCCCCGTCCTCGGTCCCCCCTCCCCGCTCTCGGTCCCCCCCTCTCCGCTCTCGGTCCCCCCCTCCCCGCTCTCGGTCCCCCCCTCCCCGCTCTCGGTCCCCCCCTCCCCGCTCTCGGTCCCCCCCCTCCCCGTCCTCGGTCCCCCCCTCCCCGCTCTCGGTCCCCCCCTCCCCGTCCTCGGTCCCCCCCTCCCCGCTCTCGGTCCCCCCCTCCCCGTCCTCGGTCCCCCCCTCCCCGCTCTCGGTCCCCCCCTCCCCGCTCTCGGTCCCCCCCTCCCCGTCCTCGGTCCCCCCTCCCCGCTCTCGGTCCCCCCCTCCCCGCTCTCGGTACGCCCCTCCCCATCCTCGGTCCCCCCTCCCCGTCCTCGGTCCCCCCCTCCCCGCTCTCGGTCCCCCCCTCCCCGCTCTCGGTCCCCCCCTCCCCGCTCTCGGTCCCCCCTCCCCGTCCTCGGTCCCCCCCTCCCCATCCTCGGTCCCCCCCTCCCCCCTCTCGGTCCCCCCCCTCCCCGTCCTCGGTCCCCCCCTCCCCGTCCTCGGTCCGCTCCTCTCTGCTCTGCTGTTGAAGCAAATGTACCTCACCCCTTACTACACCGAATCCCCTCACTCACCAAATTCCCAATTACAGACTCTGTCGAGACCAGACTCCGTTGATAGCTGCTACTCCGTGCTCCCTCATTATGTTGACTGGTGCTGGCTGTTGCTGGCAGTGTGTTTGTACCGACCGGCCTGTAGGTTGCCGTTTGTCTCCGCCTGTGATTTCTCCGTGAGATTTTAATTTCTGTCAATGTGTTCTCTTTGTTCTCTTGTAGCAGCTGCAGGTGGTCCCGTTGTTTGGAGACATGCAGATAGAATTGGCCAGATACATTAAGACCAGTGCTCACTATGAGGAGAACAAGTCCAAGTGAGTGCGAGCCGTAATGTAACCTGAGCCAGTCGGGAAAGTTGGAGCTGACGGGTATGGTGGGTAGAGGCAGGAGGGCGCTGGGAGGGAGAAGGCAGGAGTGAGGGATGCTGAACCTTGTGCTCCGAGAACTTCCAACCCAAACAAACATTTCCCCGGTGGGAAGTTGCTCGGAGCTCGGCCACAGCCCGAGATCTAACAGCCTTCCTCGCCCAGCGTCTCGCGAGGGTCCTGCCCTGGTCTTAAGGTGTTGCGCAGTGGAGGGAGATACAGGTGGGTCGTTGTGATCCAATGAGAATCGACAGGGGCAGTTTCTCTCAGGCTCTTTCCCTGTGCGGTTTGTTCCCAGTACTGAGGGAGCGCCGCACTGTCGGAGGGTCAGTGCTGAGGGAGTGCTGCACTGTCGGTGGGTCGGTACTGAGGAAGCGCTGCACTGTCGGAGGGTCGGTACTGAGGGAGTGCTGCACTGTTGAAGGGTCGGTACTGAGGGAGCGCTGCACTGTCGGAGGGTCGGTACTGAGGGAGCGCCGCACTGTCGGAGGGTCAGTACTGAGGGAGCGCCGCACTGTCGGAGGGTCAGTGCTGAGGGAGTGCTGCACTGTCGGTGGGTCGGTACTGAGGGAGCGCTGCACTGTCGGAGGGTCGGTACTGAGGGAGCGCTGCACTGTCGGAGGGTCCGTACTGAGGGAGGGCTGCACTGTCGGAGGGTCACTACTGAGGGAGGGCTGCACTGTCGGAGGGTCAGTACTGAGGGAGCGCTGCACTGTCGGAGGGTCAGTACTGAGGGAGCGCTGCACTGTCGGAGGGTCAGTACTGAGGGAGCGCTGCACTGTCGGAGGGTCAGTACTGAGGGAGCGCTGCACTGTCGGAGGGTCAGTACTGAGGGAGCGCTGCACTGTCGGAGGGTCAGTACTGAGGGAGTGCTGCATTGTCGGAGGTGCCGTCTTTCAGAGGCCTCGTCGTCCCTCCCAGGTGAACGTACAAGATCCCATGACACTATTTTGAAGAAGAGCAGGGGGAGTTCTCCCCGGTGTCCTGGGGCTAATATTTATCCCTCAACCAAATCACTAAAAACAGAATATCTGGTTATTTATCTCATTCCTGTTTTTGGGATCTTGCTGTGTGCAAATTGACTGCCGCGTTTCCCAACATTACAACAGTGACGACATTTCAAAAAGTACTTCAGTGGGACCTCCCGAGGTTGTGTAAGGCGCCATATAAATGCAAGTTCCTTCCTTCTCTTTTTTTCTTTCCCCCATCCCAACCTTTCTGTCTTCCTGATACACCATTCAGCTGTTCATTGAATGATGCCCAGCGTGCTGGCCTCACTCACCCCCCTCTCTTCATCGCAAACCTGTTTCACCTGTTGATGAGCCTCTGTGTAAATTATCACTTTCTGATCTGTTCATGGCTGCCCCCCAGGTACCACCTGCTCTCCTGCTGCACAGTCCAGCCCGACCTTCCTGTCCTGTCCTGTCCCTGCTCAGTCTCCCCGCTCTGTCCCTCACTCCACATTCACTCCAGCTCGGTCACTGAGGCCTAGATCCATCTCCGGACCAATGGACAACTGCAGAATTTGTGGTGGGATTTTCAGCTTGCAAAAAAAACACGAAATGATGATTGTTTGAACAAAGTGAGACTTCAATCAGTCAAACCCTGTCACAACAAAAAACTCTCCACAGAAAGATTCAAAAAATCACTGTTGTCAGAAAGCACAGGACAAGAATAAACCACCCACACAATCAATCCCATTAGATCCACAGCCCATCTACACTCTCCCCTATCATGGACTCTACCCACCCATTTAGAAATAACTTGCATTTATTTGCACCTTTCATGACCTCAAAGTGTTTACAGCCATTAAAGTCATTTTGAAGTGTAGTCACTTTTGTAATGCAGGAAACGCAGCGGCCAAAACTTGCGCACAGCAAGATCCCACAAACAGCAATTAAATAATGACCAGATCATCTGATTTAGTTATGTTGGTTGAGGGATAAATATTGACCAGGACCCAGGGAGAACTCCCCTGCTCTTCTCAGAAATAGTGGCCATGGGATCTTTTACACCCACCTGAGAGGGCAGATGGGGCTTCGGTTTAACATCTGATCTGAACAACAGCACCTCCGACAATGCAGCACTCCCTCAGTGCCACACTGGGAGTGTCAGCCTGGATTATGTGCTCAAGACTCTGGAGTGGGACTTGAACCCACGACAGTCTAACTGAGAGGCGAGAGAGCTACCCACTGAGGCACGGCTGACACCTTAATCACCTTCCACTCCACTCTCTCCCCTATCATGGACTCTACCCACCCATTTAATCTCCTCCCACAGCCCATCTACACTCTCCCCTATCATGGACTCTCCCCACCCATTTAATCTCCTCCCACAACCCATATACACCCTCCCTTATCATGGACTCTACTCACCCATTTAATCTCCTCCCACAGCCCATGTACACTCTCCCCTAGCATTAGGGAACTTGGGGAAATAAATAGTGATGTCTTGAGGAGTGTACATATTACAGAGAGGGAGGTGCTGGAAGTCTTAACGCGCATCAAGGTAGATAAATCTCCGGGACCTGATGAAATGTATCCCAGGACGTTATGGGAGGTTAGGGAGGAAATTGCGGGTCCCCTAGCAGAGATATTTGAATCATCCACCGCTACAGGTGAGGTGCCTGAAGATTGGAGGGTAGCAAATGTTGTGCCTTTGTTTAAGAAGGGCGGCAGGGAAAAGCCTGGGAACTACAGACCAGTGAGCCTGACATCTGTAGTGGGTAAGTTGTTAGAGGGTATTCTGAGGGACAGGATCTACAGGCATTTGGAGAGGCAGGGACTGATTAGGAACAGTCAGCATGGTTTTGTGAGAGGAAAATCATGTCTCACGAATTTGATTGAGTTTTTTGAAGGGGTAACCAAGAAGATAGATGAGGGCTGTGCAGTAGACGTGGTCTACATGGACTTCAGCAAAGCATTTGACAAGGTACCGCATGGTAGGTTGTTACATAAGGTTAAATCTCATGGGATCCAAGGTGAGGTAGCCAATTGGATACAAAATTGGCTTGACGACAGAAGACAGAGGGTGGTTGTAGAGGGTTGTTTTTCAAACTGGATGCCTGTGTCCAGCGGTGTGCCTCAGGGATCGGTGCTGGGTCCGCTGTTATTTGTTATTTATATTAATGATTTGGATGAGAATTTAGGAGGCATGGTTAGTAAGTTTGCAGATGACACCAAGATTGGTGGCATTGTGGACAGTGAAGAAGGTTATCTGGGATTGCAACGGGATCTTGATCAATTGGGCCAGTGGGCCGATGGATGGCAGATGGAGTTTAATTTAGATAAATGTGAGGTGATGCATTTTGGTAGATCGAATCGGGCCAGGACCTACTCCGTTAATGGTAGGGCGTTGGGGAGAGTTATAGAACAAAGAGATCTAGGAGTACAGGTTCATAGCTCCTTGAAAGTGGAGTCACAGGTGGATAGGGTGGTGAAGAAGGCATTCGGCATGCTTGGTTTCATTGGTCAGAACATTGAATACAGGAGTTGGGATGTCTTGTTGAAGTTGTACAGGGCATTGGTGAGGCCACACTTGGAGTACTGTGTACAGTTCTGGTCACCCTATTATAGAAAGGATATTATTAAACTAGAAAGAGTGCAGAAAAGATTTACTAGGATGCTACCGGGACTTGATGGTTTGACTTACAGGGAGAGGTTAGACAGACTGGGACTTTTTTCCCTGGAGAGTAGGAGGTTAAGGGGTGATCTTATACAAGTCTATAAAATAATGAGGGGCATAGATAAGGTAGATAGTCAAAATCTTTTCCCAAAGGTAGGGGAGTCTATAACGAGGGGACATAGATTTAAGGTGAGAGGGGAGAGATACAAAAGGGTCCAGAGGGGCAATTTTTTCACTCAAAGGGTGGTGAGTGTCTGGAAGGAGCTGCCAGAGGCAGTAGTAGAGGCGGGTACAATTTTGTCTTTTAAAAAGCATTTGGACAGTTACATGGGTAAGATGGGTATAGAGGGATATGGGCCAAGTGCAGGCAATTGGGACTAGCTTAGTGGTATAAACTGGGCGACATGGACATGTTGGGCCGAAGGGCCTGTTTCCATGTTGTAAACTTCTATGATTCTATGATTCTATCATAGACTCTCCCCACCCATTTAATCTCCTCCCACAGCCCATGTACACTCTCCCCTATCATGGACTCTCCCCACCCATTTAATCTCCTCCCACAGCCCATATACACCCTCCCTTATCATGGACTCTCCCCACCCATTTAATCTCCTCCCACAGCCCATATACACCCTCCCTTATCATGGACTCTCCCCACCCATTTAATCCCCTCCCACAGCCCATGTACACTCTCCCCTATCATGGACTCTACCCACCCATTTAATCTGTTGAACACAGTGGCTACATGGTTGAATTGAAGTGGAATTGGGAACATTGAACTTGGTGATGAAATATTCCTTTAATCAACAATAAATATTGATCAGAAAAGCAGAGGAAAATATTTCTTCATGACAAATATTTTTACCCCCGAGATCACGTCACGTGCTACTCGTGTCCAAAGCTTCTCTCTCCCCGCTATTTTACTGGAGGTGTAACCCGCTTAAAATTCCGGGGTTTATACCGGGGAGAGAGAAGCTTTGGAACAATCGATGAAGAGTTCAGATGCTGAAATCGCATGGCAGGATTCCAGGGTTCGCGGGTGCTAATGCAGCCTCTCCTCATTGGTCGCTGTGTTTCCTGATCAGCCGTCTGCATCAGTTGAGCTAAAAAGGGAAAAAATAAAACAGGAATCTGAAATAAGAAGTGCAAACTCTGGGGCAGGTCCATCAGCACTTGTAAAAAGTCAGGTTGATGCTCGGCGGGTGTTGTGTGGGCCATAAGTTCCACAATCGGGGATCTGCACTGCGTCGGCCGCACTTCAAGTTTCTGTTAAAATGTATTTGCATAATCACAAACATAAAACCCCCCTGAACCCGTGCAATCGGGCAGCGTAATAGAATGTAATCATTTCATTTCTTTCCATTCCTTGATGTATTTAGGAGTGGTGACCTGGTGTCGTTTTATTAATTCAGCTGAAAAAATGAATTTATCACAAAAATAAGCGTTTTTAATCAGTCTCCCATCTGTGAGTAACCTGATTTAAAAATCACTGAAACTGACTTTAAAAACTATACTGAACCATCTAATAGTTTCATTGGTGAACATGAGTCGGTTTCTTAGTACATTAAATATTTTTTGATATGTAAAAATGTTTAGAAGGTGCTGACTGTCGCCTAAAAAATGAGGAAATTTGAAGAGTTTTCCCGAGCCAGTGTAATCGGTGAAATCTTGCAGTGTTGACCGGGGTGGGGTGCGGGTGCAGTTTTGTGGGTGGGGCCTGATTCGGGCGAATTGAATCTTGAACCAGCATTAAAGATCCTGGAGAACACGAGCGTGAGGGGTTTCGGGCGTAACTCACTTAGGTTTAAATCCCCCCGATCCTTTGCGCTGGTTCGGGTGATTTCCCCTCCGATTGCGCTGATATTGTTGGTGGAAACAAACGGGGAACTCCACCCCCTCTCTGTCAGAACTGGACACTGGAAGTGAAACAAACTCCCTTCGAGGAGTGAACAAAACAAATAGGGAGGGAGAAGAACAGATGGGCAAACAGAGTCCGGAATGCAGGCTCCTGGAACGGAGGGGGATTGGTGATCTCACCTCCTGTCAACAGACTTTTTACAAAGTTGGAATGAGATGGTATTTGGCAAGGTAAGCGAGGAGGGCGGGAAATGCAGGCCAATCGCGGCCAGAGAAAGGGGAGGGGAGAGAGCCCCGGGGGAGGGCAGGGAGACCCCAGGGGAGGGGAGAGCTCGGGGTAGAGGAGACCATGGGGGAGTGGAGACCTCAGGGGAGGGGAGAGCCTGGGGGGAGGGCAGGGAGACCCCAGGGGAGGGGAGAGCTCGGGGTAGAGGAGAGCCTGGGGGAGTGGAGACCTCAGGGGAGGGGAGAGCCTGGGGGAGGGCAGGGAGACCCCAGGGGAGGGGAGAGCTCGGGGTAGAGGAGAGCCTGGGGGAGTGGAGACCTCGGGGGGGAGGGGAGGGGAGAGCCTGGAGGAGGGAAGAGCTCGGGGGAGGGGAGGGAAGAGACGGGGGTGGGGGTAGACCCAAGGGTTTGGGGGGAGGGGAGAGACCAGGGTTGGGGGGGAGACCCGAGGTTCCCCTATTGGGTTCGGAGGTCACTTCTGCTCCTGGGCCACAAGGAGGCTTCAGAGAATGTAAAACAAACGCCTCCTTACCCGGGCCCAATGTGGGTCGGTGGAGCTGGCGAGTTTAGCACCAAACCCGGCAGTTAAAATGGCGTTGGACTGGGACACAGCGGGAACTTGATGCAATAATCCCCACTGTCCCCCCTCCCCCCCCCCCCGCCGGCTGACATTTTAACGACCCACTCGAGCTGTGTGGGCCGGGTTAAACTCCAGGCTCAATGTTGACCTGTCTTTTCTCTCTCCAGTGGCTGACTGACTCGTCTGCCTTTAGTCTGCGGCCAGTGTCTGTCTGTCTGTTCAGGGCACCCTGTCTGTTTAATGCTCCGTCTCGTCACACAGGTGGACCTGCACCCAGAGCAGCAGCAGCCCCCAGTACAACATCTGTGAGCAGATGGTTCAGATCCGTGATGACCACATCCGCTTTATCTCCGAGCTGGCACGCTACAGCAACAGCGAGGTGGGTGTCTGACGGACCTGGCGAATGTATTGGCGCAGGAAACCCGCTGAAGCCTGATTAATATCATAGAATCTTACAGCACAGGAGGAGGCCATTCGGCCCATCGTGCCTGTGCCGGCTCTTTGAAAGAGCTATCCAATTAGTCCCATTCCCCTGCTCTTTCCCCAGAGTCCTGCACATTTTTCCCCTTCAAGTATTTATCCAATTCCCTTTTGAAAGTTATTATTGAATCTGCTTCCACCGCCCTTTCAGGCAGCGCATTCCAGATCATCACAACTCGCTGCGTAAAAAAATTCTCCTCATCTCCCCTCTGGTTCTTTCATTCAATTACCTTAAATCTGTGTCCTCTGGTTACCGACCCTCCTGCCACTGGAAACAGTTTCTCCTTATTTACTCTCTCAAAACCCTTCATGATTTTGAACACCTCAATTAAATCTCCCCTTAACCTTCTCTGCTCTAAGGAGAACAATCCCAGCTTCTCCAGTCTCTCCATGTAACTGAAGTCCCTCATCCCTGGTACCATTCTAGTAAATCTCCTCTGCACCCTCTCTAAGGCCTTGACATCCTTCCTAAAGAGCGGTGCCCAGAATTGGACACAATACTCCAGCTGAGGCCTAACCAGTGATTTGTAAATATTCTCCTGCCTCAAGGGAACAACGATAATTGAGATTTGGGCATCGCCCCATCACCTCACCCAAGTCTTTGTTCTTCGCAAGTGAGCTGACAAAGGAGTTGTGGCAGTTCGACAACAAGGGCATCACCGCCAAACTCTGTCCCGCCCTCACCCAAAGTCCACACCCACGTGCTCACTGGACCAGCACCAGGGTCCCCTAGCTCCCCTCCCCCAGCCCAGGATCGCTGCGATCAGCTAAACCGCCAGCACAGGTCGGGACCTCCTTCTCCCTGTAGCTCACCCCTGCCCCTCCCAGCCTGGCCCCCCGCCCCCCCGCCCCCCTCCCTCCCTTTACTCACCTGTTTCTCTTGCTCACCAGGTTGTGACGGGCTCGGGGCTGGACAGCCAGAAGTCTGATGAAGAATACAGAGAGCTCTTTGACCTGGCCCTGCGAGGAATGCAGCTCCTGTCCAAGTGGAGCACTCACGTGATGGAAGTGGTGAGAACTATCGTCAAAACGTCCGGCCATTTCAGCCCACGGTCCCGAATGTCGGATTCAACTGTTCAATCTTCCAGCTCTCCGTCCCAATTCGATCCATCGTCCAGATTTGATCAATTCATAAAATGGGCTCTAAATTCAAATTATATTTTTCACTGAAGGCCAACTGCCCCCCATACCCCTCACCCCACCTACCCACCTTCTCTCTGTAACCCTCAACCCCACCTACCCACCTTCCCCCCCATACCCCTCACCCCACCTACCCACCTTCCCCCCATACCCCTCACCCCACCTACCCACCTTCTCTCTGTAACCCTCAACCCCACCTACCCACCTTCTCCCCATACCCCTCAATCCCACCGACCCACCTTCCCCCCATATCCCTCAACCCCACCTACCCACCTTCCCCCCATATCCCTCAACCCCACCTACCCACCTTCTCCCCATACCCCTCACCCCACCTACCCACCTTCTCACCATACCCCTCACCCCACCTACCCACCTTCTCCCCATATCCCCCAATACCACCTACCCACCTTCTCCCCATACCCCTCAATACCACCTACCCACCTTCTCCCCATACCCCTCAATCCCACCTACCCACCTTCTCACCATATCCCCCAATACCTTCCTTCTCCAAAACGCAACTCTTTATTGAACCTATTTTTACTGTGCAATTTAATGTCCTTTCTTGGACAATTATTCCTGAACTTGATTCCCCTTGGAGTGATTAAATTCCTCCTGGTGACCTCTGCCCTCCCTCCTAACCTCCTCATGTTTAACCTGTATCCCTGGGGTTTGAACTCTTCACCACAGGGAACAATTTGCCCAGGATTAACTCTATTAATTCCCTTTTATAGTCTTGGAAACGTCAATTAAATCACCATGGAGTCTCCACATTTCCAAAAGAAACAAGCCCGACTTCCTCAACTTTCCTTAACTTAAACTCCTGATACTCTGAATCAGCACTAAGTCTGAGTCCCCTCTAACGGGCAGTAACAAGCTCATTCCTCAGCCACTGATGCCTTTGTGTGTTTGGGTTTTTTTTTATTTGTTGATGGGATGTGGGCGTCGCTGGCGAGGCCGGCATTTATTGCCCATCCCTAATTGCCCCTTGAGAAGGTGGTTGTTTGTGTGTCTGTCTGTAATTATCTATTTGTCTGCGTGTGTGTCTCCATCCAGCTAACATATTGTGTGCAGTGGTGTTGTGATTGTTACTGGACTAATAATCCAGAGAACGTGAGTCCAAATCCCACTGTGGGCAGTTTGAGAATTTGAATTGTTTTTAATAATCTGGTCTCAGTAAAAGTGACCGTGAAACTGTCGGATTGTCCTAAAAACCCAACTGGTTCACCGATGTCCTTTAGGGAAGGAAACCTGCCGTCCTTACCCGGTCTGGGCCTATATGTGATTCCAGTCCTGTACATGTGAGTCCAGTTGCTCTTAACTGCCCTCTCAAGTGGCCCAGCATGAAACTCAGTTTGTATCAAACCGTTCCCAGTGGTTCAAGAAGACGGCCCATCACCACCTTCACAGGGCAACTAGGGATGGGCAATAAATGCCGGCCTGGCCAGTGACGCCCACATCCCGAGAATGAATAAAACAAAAAAACGTCAGTTGAATTTCAGTATTTGAATACTCGTTGCTAAAGTAAGTGTTTTTTTTCGATTAGTATTCCTGGAAGCTGGTTCATCCCACTGATAAATTCTGTAACAAGGATTGTCCGGGCACTGCCGAGGAATATGAACGAGCTACTCGTTATAACTACACCAGTGAGGAGAAGTTTGCGCTGGTCGAGGTAACTCGCAGTGATTGACAGATGCCTGGCTGTTTTCAGACGTGTAGCAGAATTCCTTTTTTTCCCAGGTTTTACCTCAGTGGGCAGCACTCTCTCACCTCCGAGTCAGAAGGTCGTGGGTTCAAGTCCCCACTCCATAGACTTAAGCCCATAATCCGGGCTGACACTTCCAGTACCAGTACTGAGGGAGTGCTGCACTGTCGGAGGGTCAGTACTGAGGGAGTGCTGCACTGTCGGAGGGTCAGTACTGAGGGAGTGCTGCACTGTCGGAGGGTCAGTACTGAGGGAGTGCTGCACTGTCGGAGGGTCAGTACTGAGGGAGTGCTGCACTGTCGGAGGGTCGGTACCGAGGGAGAGCTGCACCTGTCGGAGGGTCAGTACTGAGGGAGTGCTGCACTGTCGGAGGGTCAGTACTGAGGGAGTGCTGCACTGTCGGAGGGTCAGTACTGAGGGAGAGCTGCACTGTCGGAGGGTCAGTACTGAGGGAGCGCTGCACTGTCGGAGGGTCAGTACTGAGGGAGTGCTGCACTGTCGGAGGGTCAGTACTGAGGGAGCGCTGCACTGTTGGAGGGTCAGTACTGAGGGAGCGCTGCACTGTCGGAGGGTCAGTACTGAGGGAGCGACGCACTGTCGGAGGGTCAGTACTGAGGGAGTGCTGCACTGTCGGAGGGTCAGTACTGAGGGAGCGACGCACTGTCGGAGGGTCAGTACTGAGGGAGTGCTGCACTGTCGGAGGGTCAGTACTGAGGGAGTGCTACACTGTCGGAGGTGCCGTCTTTCGGATGAGGCATTAAACTGAGGCCCCGTCTGCCCTCTCAGGTGGATGTGAAAGATCCCACAGCCACTATTTTGAAGAAGAGCCGGGGGAGTTCTCCCCGGTGTCCTGGGGCTAATATTTATCCCTCAACCAACATCACTAAAAACAGATGATCTGGTGATTATCACATTGCTGTTTGTGGGATCTTGCTGTGCACAAATTGGCTGCCACGTTTCCTACATTACAACGGTGACTACACTTCAAAAATACTTCATTGGCTGTAAAGAGCTTTGGGACGTCCTGAGGTGGTGAGAGGCGATATAGAAATGAAAGTTCGTTCTTTATTTATTTCACCAGGGCAAGTTCTGAAATTGACTTCAGTAAATCTGGTGAATTCTGGGCTCACACCAGATAAATGACCATGAAGCTGCGAGATTGTTCACTAATATCCTTCAGGGCAGGGAACCTGATCAGATCCACACGCCTCAAGAACAAATAAGTTAAAAGGAATAATAATAATAATTTGGGTGTGTTTTTGCAGTGGGCCCCATGCACATTATATGAACTAGTTTACGATTGTCTGAACACATTTCACAGCAACAGACAAGAGGAGAATTTCATCCCATCAGACAGGGCAGGATTGGAAACCTGGTCCCCGAGCTCGACGGTCAGTGTCTGACCCACTGATGCAATTAAGCTGCCAGAACTTTGCAAAGTTACAGCACTGACACCAAGACACCGATGAGTAGCTGCCAGGGAGCAACCATTCAGCGCAAACTGTGGTGTTAGATTGGAACAGGCGGAGGCCATTCAGCCCCTCGAGCCTGTTAAATAGGAACAGGAGGAGGCCATTCAGCCCCTCGAGCCTGTTACATACGAACAGGAGTAGGCCATTGAATTAGATCATGGCTGATCTGCATCTCAACTCCATTTACCCCACTTTGACCCTAATCCCTCGATACCCTTACCCAACAAAAATCTATCGATCTCAGTCTTAAAAGTTCCAATTGACCCCCAACATCAACAGCTTTTTGGGGGAGAGAGTTCCAGATTCCCACTCCCCTTTGTGTGAAGAAGTGCTTCCTGACATCACCCCTGAACGGCCTGGCTCTAATTTTAAGGTTCTGCCCCCTTGTTCTGGACTCCCCCCACCAGAGGGAATAGTTTCTCTCTATCGACCCTATCAAATCCTTTAATATTCTTAATCACCTCAATTAGATCACCCCTTAATCTTCTATACGCGATGGAATACAAGAATACTCTATGCAACCTGTCCTCATAATTTAACCCTTTTAGCCCTGGTATCGTTCTGGTGAATCTGCGCTGCACCCCCTCCAAGGCCAATATATCCCTCCTGAGGTGCGGTGCCCAGAACTGAACACAGTCTCCAGATGGGGCTCTGATCAAGGTTCTGTACAACTGTAACATAACTTCCTCACTTTTTATGCCCTGTATGTTATAAGAACAGATTATAACACGCTGACCAATTATAATTGTACTTTCTGTTTTTTCAGAGTTTTGGTTATGAGTAAGATAAGGTTTTTTATGCGGTGAGGAGCTTTACGGCAAAGAAGGAGTCTCCGCACTCTCTGGTGATGAAGGAGTCTCCTCACTCTCTGGTGAAGGAGTCTCCTCACTCTCTGGTGATGAAGGAGTCTCCTCACTCTCTGGTGATGAAGGAGTCTCCTCACTCTCTGGTGAAGGAGTCTCCTCACTCTCTGGTGATGAAGGAGTCTCCTCACTCTCTGGTGAAGGAGTCTCCTCACTCTCTGGTGAAGGAGTCTCCTCACTCTCTGGTGAAGGAGTCTCCTCACTCTCTGGTGAAGGAGTCTCCTCACTCTCTGGTGATGAAGGAGTCTCCTCACTCTCTGGTGAAGGAGTCTCCTCACTCTCTGGTGATGAAGGAGTCTCCTCACTCTCTGGTGAAGGAGTCTCCTCACTCTCTGGTGATGAAGGAGTCTCCTCACTCTCTGGTGAAGGAGTCTCCTCACTCTCTGGTGATGAAGGAGTCTCCGCACTCTCTGGTGATGAAGGAGTCTCCTCACTCTCTGGTGAAGGAGTCTCCTCACTCTCTGGTGGTGAAGGAGTCTCCTCACTCTCTGGTGAAGGAGTCTCCTCACTCTCTGGTGAAGGAGTCTCCTCACTCTCTGGTGGTGAAGGAGTCTCCTCACTCTCTGGTGAAGGAGTCTCCTCACTCTCTGGTGAAGGAGTCTCCTCACTCTCTGGTGAAGGAGTCTCCGCACTCTCTGGTGGTGAAGGAGTCTCCTCACTCTCTGGTGAAGGAGTCTCCTCACTCTCTGGTGAAGGAGTCTCCTCACTCTCTGGTGAAGGAGTCTCCTCACTCTCTGGTGGTGAAGGAGTCTCCTCACTCTCTGGTGAAGGAGTCTCCTCACTCTCTGGTGGGGAAGGAGTCTCCTCACTCTCTGGTGAAGGAGTCTCCTCACTCTCTGGTGAAGGAGTCTCCTCACTCTCTGGTGGTGAAGGAGTCTCCTCACTCTCTGGTGAAGGAGTCTCCTCACTCTCTGGTGGTGAAGGAGTCTCCTCACTCTCTGGTGGTGAAGGAGTCTCCTCACTCTCTGGTGATGAAGGAGTCTCCTCACTCTCTGGTGAAGGATTCTCCTCACTCTCTGGTGAAGGAGTCTCCTCACTCTCTGGTGAAGGAGTCTCCTCACTCTCTGGTGGTGAAGGAGTCTCCTCACTCTCTGGTGGTGAAGGAGTCTCCTCACTCTCCGGTGAAGGAGTCTCCTCACTCTCTGGTGATGAAGGAGTCTCCTCACTCTCTGGTGGTGAAGGAGTCTCCTCACTCTCTGGTGAAGGAGTCTCCTCACTCTCTGGTGGTGAAGGAGTCTCCTCACTCTCTGGTGGTGAAGGAGTCTCCTCACTCTCTGGTGGTGAAGGAGTCTCCTCACTCTCTGGTGAAGGAGTCTCCTCACTCTCTGGTGAAGGAGTCTCCTCACTCTCTGGTGAATGAAGGAGTCTCCTCACTCTCCGGTGATGAAGGAGTCTCCTCACTCTCTGGTGAAGGAGTCTCCTCACTCTCTGGTGATGAAGGAGTCTCCTCACTCTCTGGTGAAGGAGTCTCCTCACTCTCTGGTGGTGAAGGAGTCTCCTCACTCTCTGGTGAAGGAGTCTCCTCACTCTCTGGTGGTGAAGGAGTCTCCTCACTCTCCGGTGAAGGAGTCTCCTCACTCTCTGGTGATGAAGGAGTCTCCTCACTCTCTGGTGGTGAAGGAGTCTCCTCACTCTCTGGTGGTGAAGGAGTCTCCTCACTCTCCGGTGAAGGAGTCTCCTCACTCTCCGGTGAAGGAGTCTCCTCACTCTCTGGTGATGAAGGAGTCTCCTCACTCTCTGGTGGTGAAGGAGTCTCCTCACTCTCTGGTGGTGAAGGAGTCTCCTCACTCTCTGGTGGTGAAGGAGTCTCCTCACTCTCTGGTGAAGGAGTCTCCTCACTCTCTGGTGAAGGAGTCTCCTCACTCTCTGGTGAAGGAGTCTCCTCACTCTCTGGTGGTGAAGGAGTCTCCTCACTCTCTGGTGGTGAAGGAGTCTCCTCACTCTCTGGTGGTGAAGGAGTCTCCTCACTCTCTGGTGAAGGAGTCTCCTCACTCTCTGGTGAAGGAGTCTCCTCACTCTCTGGTGAAGGAGTCTCTTCACTCTCTGGTGAAGGAGTCTCCTCACTCTCTGGTGAAGGAGTCTCCTCACTCTCTGGTGGTGAAGGAGTCTCCTCACTCTCTGGTGAAGGAGTCTCCGCACTCTCTGGTGATGAAGGAGTCTCCTCACTCTCTGGTGAAGGAGTCTCCTCACTCTCTGGTGAAGGAGTCTCCTCACTCTCTGGTGATGAAGGAGTCTCCTCACTCTCTGGTGAAGGAGTCTCCTCACTCTCTGGTGAAGGAGTCTCCTCACTCTCTGGTGGTGAAGGAGTCTCCTCACTCTCTGGTGGTGAAGGAGTCTCCTCACTCTCTGGTGAAGGAGTCTCCTCACTCTCTGGTGAAGGAGTCTCCTCACTCTCTGGTGAAGGAGTCTCCTCACTCTCTGGTGAAGGAGTCTCCTCACTCTCTGGTGGTGAAGGAGTCTCCTCACTCTCTGGTGAAGGAGTCTCCTCACTCTCTGGTGAAGGAGTCTCCTCACTCTCTGGTGGTGAAGGAGTCTCCTCACTCTCTGGTGAAGGAGTCTCCTCACTCTCTGGTGAAGGAGTCTCCTCACTCTCTGGTGATGAAGGAGTCTCCTCACTCTCTGGTGATGAAGGAGTCTCCTCACTCTCTGGTGGTGAAGGAGTCTCCGCACTCTCTGGTGATGAAGGAGTCTCCTCACTCTCTGGTGAAGGAGTCTCCTCACTCTCTGGTGGTGAAGGAGTCTCCTCACTCTCTGGTGAAGGAGTCTCCTCACTCTCTGGTGAATGAGTCTCCTCACTCTCTGGTGGTGAAGGAGTCTCCGCACTCTCTGGTGGTGAAGGAGTCTCCGCACTCTCTGGTGAAGGAGTCTCCTCACTCTCTGATGGTGAAGGAGTCTCCTCACTCTCTGGTGAAGGAGTCTCCTCACTCTCTGATGGTGAAGGAGTCTCCTCACTCTCTGGTGGTGAAGGAGTCTCCGCACTCTCTGGTGAAGGAGTCTCCTCACTCTCTGGTGGTGAAGGAGTCTCCGCACTCTCTGGTGGTGAAGGAGTCTCCTCACTCTCTGGTGAAGGAGTCTCCTCACTCTCTGGTGGTGAAGGAGTCTCCTCACTCTCTGGTGAAGGAGTCTCCTCACTCTCTGGTGAATGAGTCTCCTCACTCTCTGGTGGTGAAGGAGTCTCCGCACTCTCTGGTGATGAAGGAGTCTCCTCACTCTCTGGTGATGAAGGAGTCTCCTCACTCTCTGGTGATGAAGGAGTCTCCTCACTCTCTGGTGATGAAGGAGTCTCCTCACTCTCTGGTGAAGGAGTCTCCTCACTCTCTGGTGGTGAAGGTGTCTCCTCACTCTCTGGTGAAGGAGTCTCCTCACTCTCTGGTGAAGGAGTCTCCTCACTCTCTGGTGAAGGAGTCTCCTCACTCTCTGGTGAAGGAGTCTCCTCACTCTCTGGTGAAGGAGTCTCCTCACTCTCTGGTGGTGAAGGAGTCTCCTCACTCTCTGGTGGTGAAGGAGTCTCCTCACTCTCTGGTGAAGGAGTCTCCTCACTCTCTGGTGGTGAAGGAGTCTCCTCACTCTCTGGTGAAGGAGTCTCCTCACTCTCTGGTGAAGGAGTCTCCTCACTCTCTGGTGAAGGAGTCTCCTCACTCTCTGGTGGTGAAGGAGTCTCCTCACTCTCTGGTGAAGGAGTCTCCTCACTCTCTGATGGTGAAGGAGTCTCCTCACTCTCTGGTGAAGGAGTCTCCTCACTCTCTGGTGGTGAAGGAGTCTCCTCACTCTCTGGTGAAGGAGTCTCCTCACTCTCTGGTGAAGGAGTCTCCTCACTCTCTGGTGAAGGAGTCTCCTCACTCTCTGGTGGTGAAGGAGTCTCCTCACTCTCTGGTGGTGAAGGAGTCTCCTCACTCTCTGGTGGTGAAGGAGTCTCCTCACTCTCTGGTGGTGAAGGAGTCTCCTCACTCTCTGGTGAAGGAGTCTCCTCACTCTCTGGTGATGAAGGAGTCTCCTCACTCTCTGGTGATGAAGGAGTCTCCTCACTCTCTGGTGATGAAGGAGTCTCCTCACTCTCTGGTGGTGAAGGAGTCTCCTCACTCTCTGGTGATGAAGGAGTCTCCTCACTCTCTGGTGATGAAGGAGTCTCCTCACTCTCTGGTGAAGGAGTCTCCTCACTCTCTGGTGAAGGAGTCTCCTCACTCTCTGGTGATGAAGGAGTCTCCTCACTCTCTGGTGATGAAGGAGTCTCCTCACTCTCTGGTGGTGAAGGAGTCTCCTCACTCTCTGGTGAAGGATTCTCCTCACTCTCTGGTGGTGAAGGAGTCTCCTCACTCTCTGGTGAAGGAGTCTCCTCACTCTCTGGTGGTGAAGGAGTCTCCTCACTCTCTGGTGGTGAAGGAGTCTCCTCACTCTCTGGTGGTGAAGGAGTCTCCTCACTCTCTGGTACAATGGGAGACCGGCGAGGGGACCCAGCAGGAGTGCAGGACGGGTGGTTTCTTGGGATTGAGACACTCACTGCCTTGTCCTGCATTTTGCTCCTGCAGGTGATCGCGATGATTAAGGGGCTGCAGGTTCTGATGGGCAGGATGGAGAGTGTCTTCAACCAGGCAATCCGAAACACCATCTACGCAGCCCTGCAGGATTTCGCACAGGTCACCCTGAGAGAGCCTCTCCGACAGGCCACCAGGAAGAAGAAAAATGTCCTAATCAGGTACCCGCAGGATTGGGGGAGTGGGGGAGGGAGAGGGGAATGGGAGATAAAGGGGGAGGGGGAGCGAGAGGGGAAAATAGGAGATAAAGGGAGTGGGAGAGAGAGAGGGGGGTGTGGAGGAGGGAGGAGGAATTGGGTGGGAGAGTGAAGAAGGGGAGAGGGAGAGAGATACAGTGGAGAAGGGGGCGAGGGAGAACAGGAGATAGAGGGGGTGTGAGAGTGGGAAGGAGAGGGAGAGATGGTGAGGGAGAGAGAGGGGAGTGGGGAGGGAGGGAGGAACAGGAGATAAAGGGGGGTGGGAGAGTGGAGAAGAGTGAGAGGGAGGGAGGGTAAGGGGGAAGGGCGACAGGAGAGGGCAGAACGGGAGATAAAGGGGGGGGTGGGAGAGTGAATGAGGGTCAGGGAGAGCGGTAGAGAGAGAGGGGGAAGAGGAGATAAAGAAGAATGGGAGAGTGATGGGAGAGGGGGAAGGGAGAGAGGGATGAGGGAAGGGAGAGGGGGAATGGGTGAGGGAGAGGGATTGAGGGAAGGGAGGGGGATTGACGAGCGAAGGCGGAGAGTGGAGGGATAAAGGGGAGAAGAGTGAGGGTGAAAGGGGAAGGGAGGGGTGAATGGGAGAGGAGGGAGGAGGAGAGGTGGTAGGGAGGGGAAGGGGCCAGAAAGAGGGGAAGGGGAGCTTTGGGAAAGGAGGGGGAGGGAAAAAAGGGAGAGATGGCAAAGGCGGAAGGGAAGGGTAGGGTGAGAGGAGGAGGTGGAAGAGAAGGGGGAGGAGGGGAAAGGAGTAGAGGGGAGGATGAAGGCAGGTACATCATGTTTACAACTGGCCTGTTTCGGAGATGTTTGGAATCCCAGTTTCTTTTTCACATATTTCACTATTGATGCTTTTTTTTTTAGAAAGAGATTTTTATCATTAATTGTAAAAGCTTTTCAAACTTTGAACCTGAGGCAGGCTGGGGAAATCGTAACTCAAATATTCCCAATTAATCAAAATTACAAGATTACTATTTTTCTGAATTTTGTGCTTGTCAAAATGCGGAGAGGGACAGTAACAGACTTCAGGAGGACAGAGACAGACTGGTGAAATGGGCAGACACATGGCAGATAAAATTTAACACAGAGAAGTGTGAAATGATTCATTTTGGTAGGAAGAATGAGGAGAGGCAAAATATAAACTAAATGGTACATTTTTAAAAGGGGTGCAGGAACAGAGAGACCTGGGGGTTTATGTACACAAATCTTTGATAAAGCTGTTAAGAAAGCATACAGAAGGCAGAGAGTACAAAAGCAAGGAAGTTATGCTGAACCTTTATAAAACACTGGTTAGGGCCCAGCTGGAGAATTGTGTTCAATTCTGGGCACCGTACTTTAGGAAAGATGTGAAGGCCTTAGAGAGGGTGCAGAGGAGATTTACTAGAATGGTTCCAGGGATGAGGGACTTCAGTTATGTGGAGAGACTGGAGAAGCTGGGATTGTTCTCCTTAGAGCAGAGAAGGTTAAGGGGAGATTTAATTGAGGTGTTCAAAATCATGAAGGGTTTTGATAGAGTAAATAAGGAGAAACTGTTTCCAGTGGCAGGGGGGTCGGTAACCAGAGGACACAGATTTAAGGTGATTGGCGAAAGAACCAGACGGGAGATGAGGAGAATTTTTTTTACACAGCGAGTTGTGATGATCTGGAATGCGCTGCCTGAAAGGGCGGTGGAAGCAGATTCAATAATAACTTTCAAAAGGGAATTGGATAAAGACTTGAAGGGGAAAAATTTCCAGGGCTATGGGGAAAGAGCAGGGGAGTGGGACTAATTGGATAGTTCTTTCAAAGAGCCGGCACAGGCACGATGGGCTGAATGGCCTCCATCTGTGCTGTACAATTCTATGATTCTTCTATCACAGCTGGGCTCGGTTATGAAGAGGCTGGACGCTGTAAGGGGCAGGGTTTGTGTTCTGGAAGGTTGGGATCCAGTGGGTTGAAGGGCCTTTCCATGTGCTTGCTGGAGCTGAGAGCCTCTGATTTGCTTTTTCTCCTCCCAGTGTCCTTCAGGCCATCAGGAAGACAATCTGTGATTGGGAAAGTGGGCGGGAGCCTCCCAACGACCCCTGCCTGAAGGGGGAGAAGGATCCCAAAGGTGGTTTTGACATTAAAGTGCCTCGCCGTGCAGTCGGACCCTCCAGTACCCAGGTTCGGATTGATTCTATTTTCTTATTATTCGTTCATGGGATGTGGGCGTCGCTGGTGAGGCCGGCATTTATTGCCCATCCCTAATGGCCCTTGAGAAGGTGGTGGTGAGCCGCCTTCTTGAACCGCTGCAGTCCGTGTGGTGAAGGTTCTCCCACAGTGCTGTTAGGGAGTTCCAGGATTTTGACCCAGTGACGATGAAGGAACGGTGATATATTTCCAAGTCAGGATGGTGTGTGACTTGGAGGGGAACGTGCAGGTGGTGTTGTTCCCATGTGCCTGCTGCTCTTGTCCTTCTAGGTGGTAGAGGTGGTAGGTGATAATATGACCGCCTTCCCTTTATTGTCAGTCGTGGCTCAGTGGGCAGCACTCTTGTCTTCGGTAGTCCATAGGTTACGGGTTCAAACCCCACACCATTAACTTGAGCTCATAATCCAGTCTGACCTCCAAGTGCAGTACTGAGGGAGCGCTGCACTGTCGGAGGGTCAGTACTGAGGGAGCGCTGCACTGTCGGAGGGTCAGTACTGAGGGAACGCTGCACTGTCGGAGGGTCAGTACTGAGGGAGCACTGCACTGTCGGAGGGTCAGTACTGAGGGAGCGCTGCACTGTCGGAGGGTCAGTACTGAGGGAGCGCTGCACTGTCGGAGGTGCTGTGTTTTGGATGAGACGTTAAACCGAGGCCCCGTCTGCCCTCTCAGGTGGTTGTAAACGATCCCACGGCCACTATTGGAAGAGCAGGGGAGTTCTGCCCATTGTCCAGATTATCCGGTGATTTATCTCATAGCTATTTGGGGCCTTGCTGTGCACAATTTGACTGCCACGTTTCCTATATTACATTTAGGGGAACATTTAGGGAATAGTGATCATAGTATCATAAGGTTTAGATTAGTTATGGAAAAGGATAAGGAGCAATCTAGAGTAAAAATACCCAATTGGAGGAGGTCCAATTTCAGTGGGTTGAGAACGGATCTGGCCTGCGTAAATTGGAATCAAAGATTGGCAGGCAAAACTGTAATTAAACAGTGGGCGGCCTTTAAAGAGGAGATGGTTCGGGTACAGTCTCGGTACATTCCCACGAGGGAGAAAGGTAGGGCAACTAAAGCCAGAGCTCCCTGGATGACAAAAGAGATAGAGAGTGAGATGAAGCAGAAAAAGGGGACATATGACAGATGTCAGGTTGATAACACAAGTGAGAACCAGGCTGAATATAGAAAGTTCAGAGGGGAAGTGAAAAAGGAAATAAGAGGGGCAAAGAGAGAGTATGAGAATAGACTGGCAGCCAATATAAAAGGGAATCCAAAAGTCTTCTACAGGCAAATAAACAGTAAACGGGTAGTAAGAGGAGGGGTGGGACCGATTAGGGACCAAAAAGGAGATCCACTCATGGAGGCAGAGGGGATGGCCGAGGTACTAAATGAGTACTTTGCATCTGTCTTTCCCAAGGAAGAAGATGCTGCCAAAGTCACAGTAAAAGAGGAGGTAGTTGAGATACTGGATGGGCTAAAAATTGATAAAGAGGAGGTACTAGAAAGTCTGGCTGTACTTAAAGTAGATAAATCACCCGGTCCGGATGGGATGCATCCTAGGTTGCTGAGGGAAGTAAGGGTGGAAATTGCGGAGGCTCTGGCCATAATCTTCCAATCATCCTTAGATACGGGGGTGGTGCCAGAGGACTGGAGAATTGCAAATGTTACACCCTTGTTCAAAAAAGGGTGTAAGGATAAACCCAGCAACTATAGGCCAGTCAATTGAACCTCAGTGGTGGGGAAACTTTAGAAACGATAATCCGGGACAAAATTAAGTCACTTGGACGAGGGTGGATTAATAAAGGAAAGTCAGCACGGATTTGTTAAAGGCAAATCGTATTTAACTAACCTGATAGAGTTTTTTGATGAGGTAACAGAGAGGGTTGATGAGGGCAATGTGGTTGATGTGGTGTATATGGACTTTCAAAAGGTGTTTGATAAAGTGCCGCATAATCGGCTTATCAGCAAAGTTGAAGCCCATGGAATAAAGGGGGCAGTATGGATACAGAATTGTCTAAGTGACAGGAAACAGAGAGTAGTGGTGAACGGTTGTTTTTCGGACTGGAGGGAGGTGTACAGTGGTGTTCCCCAGGGGTCAGTGCTGGGACCACTGCTTTTCTTGATATATATTAATGACTTGGACTTGGGTGTACAGGGCACAATTTCAAAATTTGCAGATGACACAAAACATGGAAGTGTAGTGAACAGTGAGGAGGATAGTGATAGACTTCAAGAGAATATAGACAGGCTGGTGGAATGGGCAGACACGTGGCAGATGAAATTTAATGCAGAAAATTGTGAAGTGATACATTTTGGTAGGAAGAACGAGGAGAGGCAATATAAACTAGAGGGCACAATTCTAAAATGGGGTGTAGGAACAGAGAGATCTGGGGGTGTATGTGCACAAATCGTTGAAGGTGGCAGGACAGGTTGAGAAAGCAGTTAAAAAAGCATACGGGATAAGAACAGAAGAACATAAGAAATAGGAGCAGGAGTAGGCCAATCGGCCCCTCGAGCCTGCTCTGCCATTCAATAAGATCATGGCTGATCTGATCCTAACCTCAAATCTAAATTCATGTCCAATTTCTTGCCCGCTCCCCGTAACCCCTAATTCCCTTTACTTCTAGGAAACTGTCTATTTCTGTTTTAAATTTATTTAATGATGTAGCTTCCACAGCTTCCTGGGGCAGCAAATTCCACAGACCTACTACCCTCTGAGTGAAGAAGTTTCTCCTCATCTCAGTTTTGAAAGAGCAGCCCTTTATTCTAAGATTATGCCCCCTAGTTCTAGTTTCACCCATCCTTGGGAACATCCTTACCGCATCCACCCGATCAAGCCCCTTCACAATCTTATATGTTTCAATAAGATCGCCTCTCATTCTTCTGAACTCCAATGAGTAGAGTCCCAATCTACTCAACCTCTCCTCATATGTCCACCCCCTCATCCCCGGGATTAACCGAGTGAACCTTCTTTGTACTGCCTCGAGAGCAAGTATGTCTTTTCTTAAGTCTGGACACCAAAACTGTATGCAGTATTCCAGGTGCGGTCTCACCAATACCTTATATAACTGCAGCAATACCTCCCTGTTTTTATATTCTATCCCCCGAGCAATAAAAGCCAACATTCCGTTGGCCTTCTTGATCACCTGCTGCACCTGCAAACTAACTTTTTGATTTTCTTGCACTAGGACCCTCAGATCCCTTTGTACTGCAGTACTTTCCAGTTTCTCGCCATTAAGATAATAACTTGCTCTCTGATTTTTCCTGCCAAAGTGCATAACCTCACATTTTCCAATATTGTATTGCATCTGCCAAATCTCCGCCCACTCACCCAGCCTGTCTATATCCCCTTGTAGGTTTTTTATGTCCTCCTCACTCTCTACTTTCCCTCCTATCTTTGATCCTGGGCTTTATAAATAGAGGCATAGAGTACAAAAGCAAGGAAGTTATGATGAACCTTTATAAAACACTGGTTTGGCTACAGCTGGAGTATTGTGTCCAATTCTGGGCACCACACTTTAGGAAGGATGTGAAGGCCTTAGAGAGGGTGCAGAAGAGATTTACTAGAATGATTCCAGGGATGAGGGACTTCAGTTACGTGGTAGACTGGAGAAGCTGGGGTTGTTCTCCTTGGAACAGAGACGGTTGTGAGGAGATTTGATAGAGATATTCAAAATCATGAAGGGCCTAGATAGATTAGATAGAGAGAAACTGTTCCCATTGGCGGAAGGGTCAAGAACCAGAGGACATAGATTTAAGGTGATTGGCAAAAGAACCTAAGGCAACATGAGAAAATACTTTTTTACACAGCGAGTGGTTATGATCTGGAATGCACTGCCTGAGGGGGTGGTGGAGGCAGATTCAATCGTGGCTTTCAAAAGGGAATTGGATAAGTACTTGAAGGGAAAAAATTTACAGGGCTACGGGGAAAGGGCGGGGGAGTGGGACCAGCTGGTTTGCTCTTGCAGAGAGCCGGCACGGACTTGATGGGCTGAATGACCTCCTTCTGTGCTGTAACCAGTCTAAGGTTCTATGATTACAACACAGTGACTACACTTCAAAAGTACTTCATTGGCTGTAAAGTGCTTGGGACGTCCTGAGGCCATGGAAGGCGCTATAGAAATGCAAGATCTTTCCTTCCTTCCAAATGTAAATATTGGAACTCAGAACATTAGCCCCAGACCCGTGCTGGTGTGACTGGGTTCCCCACATGCAGATCTTGCAAACCAAATGTAAATCTGACAGAACTCAACAAAACTGGCTACCAGGAAGACCCATTGCAGCCGTCTGTGCAAGTCCTGCATTGGGGAACCAAGCTGCATGGGCGCAGTGTAAAAACACTCTTAGATTTACATCCATTACTGATTGATGGAGGGCTCTTAGGACTCATACTCCCTCAACAGGTTTCTATGTCCTCGTCTCCCTGTCTCCCACAACAGGATTAAGGGTAATGGGAAGGGGGTCCGTCACCTATTATTACACCAGGGCCTTGTTACGCTGCTGTGAATCCCACAATCCCACGAAAATCCTGATTTGTTCCTGCCTCACTGTCTCTGAGTCGATCTGCCAGTAGACTCTTCCCCCATTTATCAATATCGCTAATATTTAGGATCAGGTGACTATCGGGTAGAGTAACTCTCCCCTTTAATGGTTTTCGGCCTCCCAGAGCTCACGCACGCACTGACTGACTGGTCTCTCCATTTCTAGCTGTATATGGTGAGGACCATGTTGGAGTCGCTCATTGCTGACAAGAGTGGATCTAAGAAGACCCTACGCAGCAGCCTAGATGGTCCCATCGTGGTCGCCATCGAGGACTTTCACAAACAGTCTTTCTTCTACACCCACCTCTTGAACTTCAGCGGTAAGTGGGACTCAGTACCTCTCCTCCAACCATTAATGAAACGCACATCCACATCGTAACACAGACTTGCCGTTATACATGTCTTATCGTGTCTCCAGAACCTCAAAGGTGCTTCAGAGTTAAGAGCAGCCACTGCTGTAATGTGGGAAAATGCTGCTTCCATTTCTTCACAAGATATCACCAGAATAATCAGGTCAAACAAAAGCGAAATACTGCGAAAGCTGGAAATCTGAAATAAAGACAGAAAATGCTGGAAATACTCAGCAGGTCAGGCAGCATCTGTGGGGAAAGAAACAGAGTTAACGTTTCAGGCCGAATTCCTTTCATCAGAACTAGAAGATGTTAAAGAGTTAACAGCTTTTAAGCAAATACAGAGCCAGGGAAAGCGGGGAGGGTGGAAGGGGGGGAAAAGGAAAGAACAAAGGGGAAGGTCTACGATCGGGTGGAGGGCAGGAGTGATTAAATCCGAAACATGAGGGAAGGAATTGAAGTGAAATTTGGGACTTAACCTGAACGATCAGGTTGTCTGTTTTTGGTGGTGTTGGTTAAGGGGGGAATGTTGACTGGGACACTGGGAGAACATACAGAAGATGAAGGCTGGTCAATCGAGCCGGGCCCATAAAACCACCAGGTCCTAAGCATCAAGATTTACAAAAACCCACCAGCAGTCATGTGATCTCCTGGGCGAGAAACCCAAGGCCAATTTAGGGAGAAAAAAAAATCTGGAAAATTCCTCTCTGACCCCCCCCTTAAGTAATCAAAACCAGCCCAGGAGCCCAGGTGAGTTATATCACTTCTTATTCCACCTACATTTTGTAGGCGGTGATCTCCTCCCAGGCCAGGAACTGTCCAGCTCCCCTTCTGAAGGTTTGCAGTGAATCAGCAAAAATGCAGTCAATACACGAGCTGGCAACTTGTCCCATTGGTCGACTCTCCTCTGGGTAAAGAGGAACCACCTGACATCTAACCTCGTCCTATCCTGGCAACTTACACACATGGTCCTGACTGATCTAACTACAGTAATCCATCAATATGAACCCAGTCCAGCCCCCTCATTATTATTTTATTCATTTGAAGGTTAAGGGGTGATCTAATTGAGGTGCTGAAGATGATTAAAGGATTTGATAGGATCGATAGAGAGAAACTATTTCCTCCGGTGGGGGGAGTCCAGGACAAGGGGGGCACAACCTTAAAATTAGAGCCAGGCCGTTCAGGGGTGATGTCAGGAAGCACTTCTTCACACAAAGGGGAGCAGAAATCTGGATCTCGTCCCCCTCCAAAAGGCTTTGGATGCTGGGGGTCAGTTGGAACTTTCAAGACTGAAATGGATAGATTTTTGTTGTTTGAGGGTATCGAGGGATATGGAACCAAGGCTGGTAAATGGAATTGAGATGCAGATCAGCCACGATCTGATTGAATGGCTGAACAGGCTCGAGGGGCTGAATGGCCTCCTCCTGTTCCTATGTAACAAATCCTGAATATTGAACTATCAATAGAACCAATTGAGAAGATTCACCATGTTTGATTTCCGATTATATGCGGTCTTTTTCTGTAACGTATTATTGTATCCGAGGGATAACTAAACGGGAATTTAATTGTCAAAAGCGTGAGAGATGAATTTCTAAACATTTTTTATTTAATTTGATTTGAATCTGAAAACTATTCAACAAATTATAGAAAAGGAAATCTTATCAGTCGGATTTTTTTTTGTACTGTCACTTAGAAACAAGATGGTTACCATGGTAACCTCGTAACCACCCAGTCTATAAAACACTCTTAAACTCACAACTGGATTTCTTTGATGAAGAATCCTGCCTGTGTGACGATTTATGTAACATCTGTGAAAAGGAGAGAAAAACAAATAAAGCAGAATGATTTTCAAAATGGAAAATTCTGGAAGTCCCAGGTCGTCTTTCAGGTCTTGAGTACAACTCAATATCTGGAGAAAACTGCTGACCGCATGCTGGGAACTGCAGTGATGCCCCCGATTCAGAGTTAGGTTACTCATCGCTCAGTGCAGATTGTCCTCGTTCCCAGGGCTGGAGAATTTTAGCTATGGGGAAAGACTGGATAGGCTGGGGTTGTTTTCCTTGGAACAGAGGAGGCTAAGGGGAGACTTGATTGAGGTGTACAAAATGTTAAAGGACCTAGATAGAGTGGATAGGAAGGATCTATTTCCCTTAGCGGAGAGGTCAATAACCAGGGGGCATCGATTTAAAGTAATTGGTAGAAGGATTAGAGGGGAGCTGAGGAGAATTTTTCACCCAGAGGGTGGTGGGGGTCTGGAACTCACTGCCTGAGAGGGTGGGAGAGGCAGAAACCCTCAACTCATTTAAAAAGTAGCTGGATGTGCACCTGAAGAGCCGTAACCTACAGGGCTACGGACCAAGTGCTGGAAAGTGGGATTAGGCTCAGTGGCTCATTTTCAGCCGGCACGGACACGATGGGCCGAGTGGCCTCTTCTGTGCCGTTAAATTTTCTACGATTCTATGATTACTGACCAATACTTCATAAAATGTACAAACAAAAACATTATGGGGTAGAAATTTGTACGCGTTGTGACAGTTTTTCAGGCGTAAAATGGTTGCAAAGCATAACAATCTGTGCAGCCTTCGGGCCCACTACTAAATTCGTGGGTCACATTTTTTAGGCTCCTGGGCAGCCACCTAAAACAAGCATTAGGCCCCTTATCAACATATTCAATGGGCTGTGGGAGGGGATTAAATGGGTGGGGAGAGTCCGTGATAGGGGAGAGTGTACATGGGCTGTGGGGGGAGATTAAATGGGTGGGGAGAGTCCATGATGGGGGAGAGTGTACATGGGCTGTGGGGGGAGATTAAATGGGTGGGGAGAGTCCATGAGAGGGGAGAGTGTACATGGGCTGTGGGAGGGGATTAAATGGGTGGGGAGAGTCCATGATGGGGGAGAGTGTACATGGGCTGTGGGGGGAGATTAAATGGGTGGGGAGAGTCCATGATGGGGGAGAGTGTACATGAGCTGTGGGGGGAGATTAAATGGGTGGGTAGAGTCCATGATAGGGGAGAGTGTACATGGGCTGTGGGGGGAGATTAAATGGGTGGGTAGAGTCCATGATAGGGGAGAGTGTACATGGGCTGTGGGAGGAGATTAAATGGGTGGGTAGAGTCCATGATAGGGGAGAGTGTACATGGGCTGTGGGGGGAGATTAAATGGGTGGGGAGAGTCCATGATAGGGGAGAGTGTACATGGGCTGTGGGGGGAGATTAAATGGGTGGGTAGAGTCCATGATAGGGGAGAGTGTACATGGGCTGTGGGAGGAGATTAAATGGGTGGGTAGAGTCCATGATAGGGGAGAGTGTACATGGGCTGTGGGGGGAGATTAAATGGGTGGGGAGAGTCCATGATAGGGGAGAGTGTACATGGGCTGTGGGAGGAGATTAAATGGTGGGTGGAGTCTATGTTAGGACAGGGTTTACACGGACTGTGGGAGGAGTGGGACTGGTGAGCTGAATGGCGTTTTCTCATTCTATCCTGTTCTTGTGTTCTCGAGGAGGATTAAATCAAGCTCTAGTCTACGTGCTATGCTTCAGCTGATGTTGTTCTTGTTTCAGAGTCCCTCCAGCAGTGTTGTGACCTGTCCCAGCTCTGGTTCAGAGAGTTCTTCCTGGAACTGACCATGGGCAGGAGGATCCAGTTCCCCATCGAGATGTCAATGCCGTGGATTCTGACTGACCATATTCTGGAGACGAAAGAGCCGTCCATGATGGAGTAATGTTTCATTCCTACCTTCTAGTGTTTGGGTTTCCTGTGAATCACTGTGTGGGGAAGAGTTCCCTGCTCGCTTCTTGTAACACGATAATCTCGAACTATTCCTCTCCTTGGTGTTTCTGACGAAATCGTAAACACGGTCACTCAAAACACTGCACAGAGGAAATCTTCAAGATCTCCGATCTCACCAGGAATCTGAAATTGACCAGTTTTGGACATCCCACAATTTAAAGACAGATTCGAACAAGGGATCTTATTTTGCTTTCTTTTAGGGCAATATTCCTTGACATACAAAAATTTCTTAAATAGAACTCAAACAAATTTGTTGTGTCTTTTCCAATACTTTTGTTCAATGATGAATGTTGAGCGGTTTGGTTCACCCAATCATTGCAATGTTGGGTAATGTGTTAAGTCGGTTAGTGACAGGTTAGCTCATGGAGAGGGAGTGGGCTGAACTATATCAGTTTCAGGATTCTATCTGAATCTTGATCCGATTTGGGGCCCTTGAAATCTGGCACTAATTTAGCGTCTGGCTCAGAGTCTACACAAGGAGCATGGTTTTTTTATCTTCAGGCTTTTCCCTTGGAGAACAGTGTGAGATAGTGGGAGGATTCGCAGGCTGATTAACAGCCTGACAGGCCGTGACGTGAATGCTCCTTCCATGGTCATGATCATCCTTATACCGGCTGATAGGGGGGTTAGTCCTTTACTGGGGGAGGGTTTTCTGGGCTCCCACAACCCATACGATGAGGAGGGGCCACCCACACCCACCAGACATCAGAATCCCGCTGGATGTCAACCAAGAATTCAGAGCTGGAGCTCCGGTCTCCACTCCCCGGGACCGTCTGGAGCTCCGGTCTCCACTCCCCGGGACTGTCTGGAGCTCCGGTCTCCGTTCCCCGGGACTGTCTGGAGCTCCGGTCTCCACGCCCCGGGACCGTCTGGAGCTCCGGTCTCCACTCCCCGGGACCGTCTGGAGCTCCGGTCTCCACTCCCCGGGACCGTCTGGAGCTCCGGTCTCCACTCCCCGGGACCGTCTGGAGCTCCGGTCTCCACGCCCCGGGACCGTCTGGAGCTCCGGTCTCCGCTCCCCGGGACTGTCTGGAGCTCCGGTCTCCACGCCCCGGGACTGTCTGGAGCTCCGGTCTCCACGCCCCGGGACCGTCTGGAGCTCCGGTCTCCACTCCCCGGGACCGTCTGGAGCTCCGGTCTCCACGCCCCGGGACTGTCTGGAGCTCCGGTCTCCACTCCCCGGGACCGTCTGGAGCTCCGGTCTCCACTCCCCGGGACCGTCTGGAGCTCCGGTCTCCGCTCCCCGGGACCGTCTGGAGCTCCGGTCTCCGCTCCCCGGGACCGTCTGGAGCTCCGGTCTCCGCTCCCCGGGACCGTCTGGAGCTCCGGTCTCCGCTCCCCGGGACCGTCTGGAGCTCCGGTCTCCGCTCCCCGGGACCGTCTGGAGCTCCGGTCTCCGCTCCCCGGGACCGTCTGGAGCTCCGGTCTCCGCTCCCCGGGACCGTCTGGAGCTCCGGTCTCCACGCCCCGGGACCGTCTGGAGCTCCGGTCTCCACGCCCCGGGACCGTCTGGAGCTCCGGTCTCCACTCCCCGGGACCGTCTGGAGCTCCGGTCTCCACTCCCCGGGACCGTCTGGAGCTCCGGTCTCCACTCCCCGGGACCGTCTGGAGCTCCGGTCTCCACTCCCCGGGACCGTCTGGAGCTCCGGTCTCCGCTCCCCGGGACCGTCTGGAGCTCCGGTCTCCGCTCCCCGGGACCGTCTGGAGCTCCGGTCTCCGCTCCCCGGGACCGTCTGGAGCTCCGGTCTCCGCTCCCCGGGACCATCTGGAGCTCCGGTCTCCGCTCCCCGGGACTGTCTGGAGCTCCGGTCTCCGCTCCCCAGGACCGTCTGGAGCTCCGGTCTCCACTCCCCGGGACCGTCTGGAGCTCCGGTCTCCGTTCCCCGGGACCGACTGGAGCTCCGGCCTCCGTTCCCCGGGACCGTCTGGAGCTCCGGTCTCCACGCCCCGGGACTGTCTGGAGCTCCGGTCTCCACGCCCCGGGACCGTCTGGAGCTCCGGTCTCCACTCCCCGGGACCGTCTGGAGCTCCGGTCTCCACGCCCCGGGACTGTCTGGAGCTCCGGTCTCCGCTCCCCGGGACCGTCTGGAGCTCCGGTCTCCGCTCCCCTGGACCGTCTGGAGCTCCGGTCTCCGCTCCCCGGGACCGTCTGGAGCTCCGGTCTCCACTCCCCGGGACCGTCTGGAGCTCCGGTCTCCGCTCCCCGGGACCGTCTGGAGCTCCGGTCTCCGCTCCCCGGGACCGTCTGGAGCTCCGGTCTCCGCTCCCCGGGACCGTCTGGAGCTCCGGTCTCCGCTCCCCGGGACCGTCTGGAGCTCCGGTCTCCGCTCCCCGGGACCGTCTGGAGCTCCGGTCTCCGCTCCCCGGGACCGTCTGGAGCTCCGGTCTCCGCTCCCCGGGACCGTCTGGAGCTCCGGTCTCCGCTCCCCGGGACCGTCTGGAGCTCCGGTCTCCACTCCCCGGGACCGTCTGGAGCTCCGGTCTCCGTTCCCCGGGACCGTCTGGAGCTCCGGCCTCCGTTCCCCGGGACCGTCTGGAGCTCCGGTCTCCACTCCCCGGCCGGCTCCAGGACAATCAGTGTTTTTAGGTTTTGGTTGAGGGATGGATATTGACCAGGAGACCAGGGGGGAACTCCCCTGCTCTTCATTGAATAGTGGCCATGGGATCTTTTACATCCACCTGAGAGGGCAGACGGGGCCTCGGTTTAACGTCTCATCCGAAAGACGGCGCCTCCGACAACAGTGCACATAACGCCATAAAAAGGTCAACAGCATTTTAGGTTTTATAAGTAGAGGTGTGGAGTACAAGAGCAAAGAGGAAATGATAAATTTGTACAAGGCAATGGTTGGGCCACAGTTGGAGCACTGTGTGCGGTCCTGGGTGCCCCATTTTATGTTTTGCTCGATGGACCTCCAGCGGCAGGTGATGCTCTGCAGAATGTTCCCCTCAGGTCATGAATTGGGTTGGGTAGAGTCTGTGATAGGGTGGATTGGACATAGTCTGATGAGGGGGTCATCTTGTTTATCCTGATGGCCTCCCATTCCGTGTTCCTTGTGGTAGAATTGAGTTACGTTGAGGCAGAAATTATTTGACTCCTTACCAATAGGATCAGGCGCTGAGCATCAACACAGAGGAAGAGAATTGGTCAAAATACAACCAAAAACCAACATTTCTAATTCCTCCGTTGACTTTCCCATTTCTAGATACGTTTTGTACCCGCTGGATCTGTACAATGACAGTGCATACTACACGCTGACAAAATTCAAGAAGCAGTTCCTGTACGATGAAATCGAAGCCGAGGTGAGTGAACTTTTAGTTCACTGTTTGATGCTTTTTTTCCAGAACAAGCCCGTCCAGTGTGGCACTGAGACGGACTGATCAGCAAGATCCCAGCACTGATCCCTGTTCCGTGCTGAGTTAGCCGATCCCAGTCACGCCAGCCGTGAGACTCCACAATTGACCTCAGCATCTCCAGACCAGTGAGCAGAAGATTGGCTGCAGCACTGGGTACAGTTCTGGGCACCGCACCTTGGAAAGGATATACTGGCCTTGGAGGGAGTGCAGCGCAGATTCACCAGAATGTTACCAGGCTCCAAGGGTTAGATTATGAGGAGAGATCACATAAACTAGGCTTGTATTCCCCGGAATATAGAAGGTTAAGGGGAGATTTGATTGAGGTTTTTAGGATTTTGAAAGGAATTGATTGGGTAGAGAGAGAGAAACTTTTTCAGCCGGTGGGGGAGTCTAGGACAAGGGGACATAACCTTAAAATCAGAGCCAGGCCATTCAGGAGAGAAGTTTGGAAACACTTCTTCACACAAAGGGTGGGAGAAGTGTGGAACTCACTCCCACTAAAAGCAGTAGATGCTACTCAATTAATAATTTTAAATCTGAGGTCGATGGATTTTTGCTAACCGAGGGTATTCAGGGATATGGAGCCGAGGCGGGTGGATGGAGTTGGGATACAGATCAGCCATGATCTCACTGAATGGTGGAACAGGCTCGAGGGGCTGAATGGTCTCCTCTGGGCGTCCCAGTCCGCGTCAATGCATTGGGAATGTGGGTGCCCAGCAAGCTCCCATTGCCCATGGTTACTGTGCGGGGAAGCACTGCGCAAAGTGTCCCACCTCCTTACTTTATCTGGTTGTTTTCCAGGTGAACCTCTGCTTCGACCAGTTTGTTTACAAGTTGGCAGATCAAATCTTTGCTTATTACAAGGCCATGGCGGGCAGGTACAGTAGGACCTCTTTCCCTCTCTGATGTCGTCACCCACTCAATAGCCACTTGTGATGATGTGTTCCATGTTGTAAAAATTCTTTCGCTTTCTGCTGCTGGCACAAACCTTAAGTTTTTGTCCTTTTATATGTCGCTCTTACGATGGCCTCTGGGTTTCGTTTCGAGCTACAGTTAGGAATAAACTCATGTCTGTAACCTCTAAAGACACAAATGAATTTACAGTCGTGACCCTTATATATTTCCTTCTTCTTCAAAGTGTATTATTGGATAAAAGATTCCGGGCAGAATGCAAGAACTATGGCGTCATCATCCCATACCCGCCATCCAATCGTTACGAGACTTTACTGAAACAAAGACACGTCCAGGTACTGTGTGTGGGGAGGTGTATCTCCAGGTACTGTGTGTGGGGAGGTGTATCTCCAGGTACAGTGTGTGGGGAGGTGTATCTCCAGGTACTGTGTGTGGGGAGGTGTATCTCCAGGTACTGTGTGTGGGGAGGTGTATCTCCAGGTACAGTGTGTGGGGAGGTGTATCTCCAGGTACTGTGTGTGGGGAGGTGTATCTCCAGGTACTGTGTGTGGAGAGGTGTATCTCCAGGTACTGTGTGTGGGGAGGTGTATCTCCAGGTACTGTGTGTGGAGAGGTGTATCTCCAGGTACTGTGTGTGGGGAGGTGTAACTCCAGGTACTGTGTGTGGGGAGGTGTATCTCCAGGTACTGTGTGTGGAGAGGTGTATCTCCAGGTACAGTGTGTGGGGAGGTGTATCTCCAGGTACTGTGTGTGGGGAGGTGTATCTCCAGGTACTGTGTGTGGAGAGGTGTATCTCCAGGTACTGTGTGTGGGGAGGTGTATCTCCAGGTACAGTGTGTGGGGAGGTGTATCTCCAGGTACTGTGTGTGGGGAGGTGTATCTCCAGGTACTGTGTGTGGAGAGGTGTATCTCCAGGTACTGTGTGTGGGGAGGTGTATCTCCAGGTACAGTGTGTGGGGAGGTGTATCTCCAGGTACTGTGTGTGGGGAGGTGTATCTCCAGGTACTGTGTGTGGGGAGGTGTATCTCCAGGTACTGTGTGTGGAGAGGTGTATCTCCAGGTACAGTGTGTGGGGAGGTGTATCTCCAGGTACAGTGTGTGGGGAGGTGTATCTCCAGGTACAGTGTGTGGGGAGGTGTATCTCCAGGTACTGTGTGTGGGGAGGTGTATCTCCAGGTACAGTGTGTGGGGAGGTGTATCTCCAGGTACTGTGTGTGGGGAGGTGTATCTCCAGGTACTGTGTGTGGGGAGGTGTATCTCCAGGTACTGTGTGTGGGGAGGTGTATCTCCAGGTACTGTGTGTGGGGAGGTGTATCTCCAGGTACTGTGTGTGGGGAGGTGTATCTCCAGGTACTGTGTGTGGGGAGGTGTATCTCCAGGTACTGTGTGTGGGGAGGTGTATCTCCAGGTACTGTGTGTGGGGAGGTGTATCTCCAGGTACTGTGTGTGGGGAGGTGTATCTCCAGTTACTGTGTATGGGGAGGTGTATCTCCAGGTACTGTGTGTGGGGAGGTGTAACTCCAGGTACAGTGTGTGGGGAGGTGTATCTCCAGGTACTGTGTGTGGGGAGGTGTATCTCCAGGTACTGTGTGTGGGGAGGTGTAACTCCAGGTACTGTGTGTGGGGAGGTGTAACTCCAGGTACTGTGTGTGGGGAGGTGTATCTCCAGGTACTGTGTGTGGGGAGGTGTATCTCCAGGTACAGTGTGTGGGGAGGTGTATCTCCAGGTACAGTGTGTGGGGAGGTGTATCTCCAGGTCCTGTGTGTGGGGAGGTGTATCTCCAGGTCCTGTGTGTGGGGAGGTGTATCTCCAGGTACAGTGTGTGGGGAGGTGTATCTCCAGGTACTGTGTGTGGGGAGGTGTATCTCCAGGTACTGTGTGTGGGGAGGTGTATCTCCAGGTACTGTGTGTGGGGAGGTGTATCTCCAGGTACTGTGTGTGGGGAGGTGTATCTCCAGGTACAGTGTGTGGGGAGGTGTATCTCCAGGTACAGTGTGTGGGGAGGTGTAACTCCAGGTACTGTGTGTGGGGAGGTGTATCTCCAGGTACTGTGTGTGGGGAGGTGTATCTCCAGGTACAGTGTGTGGGGAGGTGTATCTCCAGGTACAGTGTGTGGGGAGGTGTATCTCCAGGTCCTGTGTGTGGGGAGGTGTATCTCCAGGTACTGTGTGTGGGGAGGTGTATCTCCAGGTACTGTGTGTGGGGAGGTGTATCTCCAGGTACAGTGTGTGGGGAGGTGTATCTCCAGGTACTGTGTGTGGGGAGGTGTATCTCCAGGTCCTGTGTGTGGGGAGGTGTATCTCCAGGTACTGTGTGTGGGGAGGTGTATCTCCAGGTACTGTGTGTGGGGAGGTGTATCTCCAGGTACAGTGTGTGGGGAGGTGTATCTCCAGGTACTGTGTGTGGGGAGGTGTATCTCCAGGTACTGTGTGTGGGGAGGTGTATCTCCAGGTCCTGTGTGTGGGGAGGTGTATCTCCAGGTACTGTGTGTGGGGAGGTGTATCTCCAGGTACAGTGTGTGGGGAGGTGTATCTCCAGGTACAGTGTGTGGAGAGGTGTATCTCCAGGTACTGTGTGTGGGGAGGTGTATCTCCAGGTACTGTGTGTGGGGAGGTGTATCTCCAGGTACTGTGTGTGGGGAGGTGTATCTCCAGGTACTGTGTGTGGGGAGGTGTATCTCCAGGTACTGTGTGTGGGGAGGTGTATCTCCAGGTACTGTGTGTGGGGAGGTGTATCTCCAGGTACTGTGTGTGGGGAGGTGTATCTCCAGGTACTGTGTGTGGGGAGGTGTATCTCCAGGTACTGTGTGTGGGGAGGTGTATCTCCAGGTACTGTGTGTGGGGAGGTGTATCTCCAGGTACTGTGTGTGGAGAGGTGTATCTCCAGGTACTGTGTGTGGGGAGGTGTATCTCCAGGGAAATGGCTGCCCCAATGGCTCAGTGAGTATTTACACTGCCCGGTGTGGAACTGAGCTTCACAGACTGACAAAGTTCAGGCTTGATTCCTGACCTGTGACCTCCGCCAGCATAGGGATAACTGCCCTCCTTCCGTGCTGCCAAGAAAGGGATAAAATCGGCCAGGGTTCCTGATCCAGATTCCCATCCGCTGAGTCCCACTGGAAGGAGTGGGTCTGGAGGACTGGATCACAAGACGCAGCGATTACTTTCTCTCTATATGTTCTCAGGAAGTTTTTTTTTCAAAATTCATTCTCGGGATGTGGGCATCGCTGGCAAGGCCGGCATTTATTGCCCATCCCTCGTTACCCTGAGAAGGAAGTGGTGCTGGGCCTTCTTCTTGAGGCTAAATTAGTGAACAAGCCAGAGGGCAGTTAAGAGTCAACCAGGTTGGTGTGGGGACTGGAGTCACCTATAGGCCCAGACCGGGTAAGGACGGCAGGTTTCCTTCCCTAAAGGACATCAGTGAACCAGTTGGGTTTTTACGACAATCCGACAGTTTCAGGGTCACTTTTACTGATCCCAGATTATTATTTCCAGATTTATTTTGAACTCACATTCTCTGGATTATTAGTCCAGTGATGTCACCCCTACACCACCGGACCCCTCTCTGCGTAAGGAAACACCTGCCCAAGGCCAGCTCGTTTATGGGATGAGGAATATTACGGGTCTTGTTGTGAATCAGAAACTGTCTTGTTCACGGTCACTTTTTGTAGCTGTTTATTTTCACAGTGGGGATTTGAACTCACAACCTCGATCTTGCTGGCTCAGGCCCATAACCACCAGGCTACCGACTGTCCTCTGTTGTCAGTTAGCCCGGGGACAGGCACTTCCTGCGCTCACGCTGGTTGAATGGACACGTGGGTGAGGTCCCAAAGGTCCTTTTCTACAAGAGGGACTGTCGCCCTGTGAGGACTCGGCGCCTTTCGAGAAAGGGCGGATAATGTTGGGACAATGCACGGTCTGATGGGCTGGGGTTTAACCTGTCGATGTCTCTGCAGCTCTTGGGGAGGTCCATTGACCTGAACAGGCTCATCACGCAGAGAATTTCAGCCGCCATGTACAAATCACTGGACCACGCCATCAGCAGGTTCGAGAGTGAGGACTTGACGTCTGTTGTGGTGAGAAGATCAACTTCATCGAGCTGGGAGATAAAGTGGGGGGAGGGACAGGGAGGGCTGATGTGTTCCAGTGTTATGGTAGACGCAACAGGGGTCTAGAGGGTGGCACTGTGCAAAATTAGCAGGTAAATGCTTAATGTGTGAGGCGTTAATAAGCTTAGTTCCCATTGATTAACAACTTAAAGCGAAGAAATTTCCCACACACCCTTTCAGTGTTCAAACTCTAATAATTTGCAGGGCTACCGGGAAAGAGCAGGGGGAGTGGGACGAATTTGACAGCTCTTTCAAAGAGCCGGCACAGGCACGATGGGGCGAATGGCCTCCTTCTGTGCTGTATCATTATATGATTCCACTGCACCCTGTGATTTCCTGCACACCCTTTCAGTGTTTGAAAACTAATACCGCATCCTGTGAGGTCAGTCGAAGTTTAATTGCTCTCAGATGCAGGTCAGGACCCAGGATGAACTGCGTGGAATCCTTTCTATACAAGTCCCAACTCAAGTCAGTCAGAGGCTACAGATATTCTGACTCCTATATCACTTCGAGGGGTTTAAATTCCTGAGGCATTGGGACCGATTCTGGGAAAGGCGGGACCTGTACAAGCTGGACGGGTTACACCCAAGCAGAACCGGAACCAATATCCTCGCGGGGGCATTTGTTGTTCTGTTGGGGAGGGTTTAAACTAGTATGGCAGGGGGATGGGAACCAAAGGGCAGGTACAGATAGGACAAATTCAGACCAGGAAACGGGAAGCAGAAAAGCAGTTAGTGACGTAGTTAGCGACTCAGAAAGGCAAAAGAAGCAAAGGTTAAATAGTGTTCAGCACAGGAATTTGACGGGGTTAAAGGAGATATACTTCAATGCAAGGAGTATTACAAACAAAGCAGATGAGCTAAGGGCACAGATAGACACATGGCAGCATGATATCATTACTATAACGGAAACCTGGCTTAAAGAGGGGGATAATTGGCAGCTCAATATCCCTGGATATAGAGTTTTCAGGCAGGATAGAGTGGGTGATAAAAAAGGAGGTGGGGGGTAGCATTATTGGTTAAAGAATCAATTGCAGTTGTGAGAAGGGATGAAATGCTAAATGGATCATCAATCAAGGCCATATGGGTTGAGCTAAGAAATAAAAAAGGGGCAGTCACACGACTAGGAGTGAACTATAGACCCCCGAATAGCGAAAGGGAGATAGAAACATTTTTTTTAGGAGAGGAGCAGATGAAATTGTGAAGCAGGGGGAGGGGGAAGAAACGGGTTTTTGATGAAACTCTCTGCTCTTCCTCCCCCCACAGGAACTCGAATGGCTGTTTGAGGTAAATCGCCTCACTCACCGCCTCCTCTCCAAACACATGACCCTGGACAGCTTCGACGCCATGTTCAGAGAGGCCAATCACAACGTCTCTGCTCCTTACGGACGAATCACACTTCACGTCTTCTGGGAACTCAACTTCGACTTTCTGCCCAATTACTGCTACAACGGATCAACCAATCGGTTAGTGTCGCCCATTCGCCGGGGCGGGGGGGGTGGGGAGGGGATTCTTTTTGTTATTCCCCCCCCCACCGCGTTCCAAATCCAGGAGGCTCTTGGTGACCTCTCCAACTCTCTGTACGTGATTGTGTCCATTGTCACTTTGGAAAGACTGCAGAGCAGGAGGATGGAGGTTTCTCATCCTGTCACCTTGACGACACTCCTGCGATGTAGAAATATAGAAGTTACAGCTCGGAAACAGGCCATTCGGCCCAACCAGTCTGTGTCTGCATTTACCCTCCACACCAGCAAATAGTCCTGATCACATTCCCCCTCCCTGTTCCCATTCCCTTCAATCCCTTTTCCTTCATCCCCCCCCTCTCCAATCTAATCTACAATATTGACACAGTTTCTGCCTCAACCACTGACCCTGGGAGTGAATTCCACGGCCTCACAACTCTCTCTCTGTGAAGAGGTTTCTCCTGCCGTCTGTTCTAAATCTCTTAAATTAAACAGACTGGTGAAATGGGCAGATACCTGGCAGATGCAATACAGGCAGAAATCAGGAATTGAGACACGACAGATTAACCCTCTCAGTCCAATCATTGTGGATTTTCAAAAGGCATTTGATAAAGTTCCACATAACAGACTTGTTCAGAAAATAGAAGCACATGGGATGAAAGGGTCGGAGGTAACTTGGGGACGTAGTTGGCTGCGGGATAGGAGGCAGAGAGTGGTGGTGAACGGATGTTTTTCTGATTGGAGAGAAGTACGCAGTGGGGTCCCCCAGGGGTCAGAATTAGGACCACTGCTTTTCTTGTTCTATATAAATGACCTGGACTTGGGTATAGGGAGTACAAGTTCAAAGTTTGCGGATGATACAAAACTTGGTAACGTAGTAAATATTGAGGAGGATAATCACAGACTTCAGGAGGACAGAGGCAGACTGGTGAAATGGGCAGGTACAATTTAATGCGGATAAGTGTGAAGCGATGTACTTTGGGAGGAACAACATGGAGATGCAGTATAATCTAAATGGTGCTATTTTGATGGGGTGCAAGAGCAGAGGGATCTGGGGGGGCATATTCACAAATCTTTGAAGGTGGCAGGGCAAGTTGATAAGACGGTTAAGAAAGCGTGTGAGATACTTGCCTTTGTAAATAGGGGTGTTCAATACAAAAACAAGGAAGTTATGTTAAACCTTTACAAATCACTGGATAGCCCTCGGCTGGAGTATTGTGTCCATTTCTGGGCACCACGCTTTAGGGAGCATGTCAAGGCCTTGGAGAGGGAGCAGAGGAGATTTACTAGAATGGTACCAGGGATGAGGGACTTCCGTTATGTGGAGAGACTGGAGAAGCTGGGATTATTCTCCTTAGAACAGAATGGGAATCAGGGAGAAAACTCTCCAATGGCTGGAGTCATATCTAGCACAAAGGAAGATGGTAGTGGTTGTTGGAGGCCAATCATCTCAGCCCCAGGGCGTTGCTGCAGGAGTTCCTCAGGGCAGTGTCCTAGGCCCAACCATCTTCAGCTGCTTCATCAATGACCTTCCCTCCATCATAAGGCCAGAAATGGGGATGTTTGCTGATGATTGCACAGTGTTCAGTTCCATTCGCAACCCCTCAGATAATGAAGCAGTCCGTGCCCGCATGCAGCAAGACCTGGACAACATCCAGGCTTGGGCTGATAAGTGGCAAGTAACATTCATGCCAGACAAGTGCCAGGCAATGACCATCTCCAATAAGAGAGAGTCTAACCACCTCCCCTTGACATTCAACAGCATTACCATCTCCGAATCCCCCACCATCAACATCCTGTGGGTCACCATTGACCAGAAACTTAACTGGACCAGCCACATAAATACTGTGGCTACAAGAGTAGGTCAGAGGCTGGGTATTCTGTGGCGAGTGACTCACCTCCTGACTCCCCAAAGCCTTTCCACCATCTACAAGGCACAAGTCAGGAGTGTGATGGAATACTCTCCACTTGCCTGGATGAGTGCAGCTCCAACAACACTCAAGAAGCTCGACACCATCCAAGATAAAGCAGCCCGCTTGATTGGCACCCCATCCACCACCCTAAACGTTCACTCCCTTCACCACCGGCGCACTGTGGCTGCAGTGTGCACCATCCACAGGATGCACTACAGCAACTCGCCAAGGCTTCTTCAACAGCACCTCCCAAACCCGCGACCTCTACCACCTAGAAGGACAAGGGCAGCAGGCACATGGGAACAACACCACCTGCACGTTCCCCTCCAAGTCACACACCATCCCGACTTGGAAATATATCGCCGTTCCTTCATCGTCGCTGGGTCAAAATCCTGGAACTCCCTTCCTAACAGCACTGTGGGAGAACCTTCACCTCACGGACTGCAGCGGTTCAAGAAGGCGGCTCACCACCACCTTCTCAAGGGCAATTAGGGATGGGCAATAAATGCCGGCCTCGCCAGCGATGCCCACATCCCGTGAACGAATAAAAAAAAACAGAAAACGTTAAGGGGAGACCTAATAGAGGTTTTAAAATCATGAGGGGTTTTGATGGAGCAAGTAGGGAGAAACTGTTTCCTCTGATAAGTGAATCAGTAACCAGAGGTCATAGATTTAAAATAATTGGCAAAAGAACAATAGGGGAAATGAGGAGAAATGTTTTCACACACGGGGTTAATAAGATCTGGAACGCACTCCCTGAAAGGGTGGTGGAATCAGATTCCATAGGAACTTTCAAAAGGCAATTGGACATGTGTCACAGTAGAGGAGTGTAGGAGGAGGAGGAGTCTAGAGGAAGAGTCTAGAGGAGTATAGAAAGTGCAGGGGTGAAATTAAAAAGGAAATTAGGAAAGCAAAGAGTGGGGATGAAAAAATACTGACAAGTAAAATCAAGGAAAACCAAAGATGTTTTATAAATGCATTAAGAGCAAGAGGATAACTAAGGAAAGAGTAGGGCCTATTAGAAACCAAAAAGGGAACCTGTGTGTGGAGGCGGAAGATGTGGGTACGGTTCTTAATGAATAATTTGCATCTGTCTTCACAAAGGAGAGGGATGATGCAGAGATTGTAGTTAAGTAGGAGGAGTGTGAAATATTGGATGGGATAAACATAGTGAGAGAGGAAATATTAAAGGATTTAGCATCTTTGAAAGTAGATAAATCACCAGGCCCGGATGAAATGTATCCCAGGCTGTTAAGAGAAACAAGGGAGGAAATAGTGGAGGCTCTGACCATCATTTTCCAATCCTCACTGGATACAGGCGCGGTGCCGGAGGATTGGAGGACTGCTAACGTTGTACCATTGTTTAAAAAGGGAGTGAGGGATAGACCGAGTAATGACAGGCCAGTCAGTCTAACCTCGGTGGTGGGCAAATTATTGGAAACTATTCTGAGGGACAGGATAAACCGTCATTTAGAAAGGCACGGACTAATCAAGGACAGTCAGCGTGGATGGTATCAGGTTAAAAGAAAAAGCATACAACATGGCAAAGATTACTGGTAAGCCCGAAGATTGGGAAAACTTTAAAAACCAGCAAAGGATGACTGAAAGAATAATAAAGAGGGAGAAAATAAATTATGAGAGTAAACTAGCAAGAAATATAAAAACTGACAGTAAAAGCATCTACTAGTATATAAAAAGGAAGAGGGTAGCTAAAGTAAACATTGGTCCCTTGGAGGATGAGACTGGGGAAATAATAATGGAAAACAAGGAAATTGCAGAGGAATTGAACAGATATTTTGTATCTGTCTTCACAGTAGAAGACACTAATAATATACCAATAATAGTAGAAAATCAAGGGGCAAAGGGGAGGGAGGAACTAAAAACAATCACTATCACTATAGAAAAAGTACTAGGTAAACTAATGGGTCTAAAGGCTGACAAGTCCCCTGGACCTGATGGCTTGCATCCGAGGGTCTTAAAGGAAGTGGCTACAGAGATAGTGGATGCATTGGTTGTAATCTTCCAGAATTCACTAGATTCTGGAAAGGTCCCAGCGGATTGGAAAACCGCAAACGTAACACCCCTATTCAAGAAGGGCGTGAGACAGAAAGCAGGTAACTATAGACCAGTTAGCCTAACATCTGTCACTGGGAAAATGCTAGAATCTATTATTAAGGAAGTAGTAGCAGGACATTTGGAGACTCAAAATACAATCAAGGAGAGTCAACATGGTTTTATGAAGGGGAAATCGCGTCTGACAAATTTATTAGAGTTCTTTGAGGAAGTAATGGGCAGGGTGGATAAAGGGGAACCAATGGATGCAGTATATTTGGATTTCCAAAAGGCATTCGATAAGGTGCCACATAAAACATTACTGCACAAGATAAGAGCTCATGGTATTGGGGGTAATATATTGGCATGGATAGAGGATTGGCTAACTAACAGAAAACAAAGAGTCGGGATAAAAGGGTCATTTTCAAAATGGCAATCTGTAACTAATGGGGTGCTGCAGGGCTCAGTGCTGGGGCCTCAACTATTTACAATATATATCAATGACTTGGATGAAGGAACAGAGTGTCTTGTGGCCAAATTTGCTGATGATACAAAGATAGGTGGAAAAGCAAGTTGTGATGAGGACACAAAGTGTCTGCAAAGGGATATTGAGAGGTTAAGCGAATGGGCAAAAATTTGGCAGATGGAATATAATGTGGGAAAATGTGAAGTCATCCACTTTGGGAGGAAAAATAAAAAAGCAAAATATTATTTGAATGGAGAAATACGACAAAATGCTGCAGTACAGAGGGATCTGGGTGTCCTCGTACATAAAATACAAAAAGTCAACATACAGGTGCAGCAGGTAATCCGGAAGGTAAACAGAATATTGGCCTTTATTTCTAGGGGGATGGAGTATAAAAGCTGGGAAGTCATGCTACAACTGTACAGAGTGCTGGTGAGACCACACCTGCAGTACTGCGTACAGTTCAGGTGTTTTTATTTAAGGAAGGACATACTTGCATTGGAGGCAGTTCAGAGAAGGTTCACTCGGTTGATTCCGGGTATGGAATCAACCGAGCGGCTACAGGGCATTCTCAAGGGGGAAGGTGAGCAGGCAGAGGTCGTGGTCCACATTGGGACCAACAACATAGGTAGGAAGGGAGATGAGGTCCTGCATCAAGAATTTAGGGAGCTAGGTAGCAGATTAAAGAGCAGGACCTCAAAGGTTGTAATCTCTGGATTACTCCCAGTGCCACGGGCTAGTGAGTATAGAAATAGGAGGATAGAACAGATGAATGCGTGGCTAAAGAGTTGGTGCAGGAGGGAGGGTTTCAGTTTCCTGGATCACTGGGCCTGCTTCTGGGGAAGGTGGGACTTGTACAAGTCAGACGGGTTGCACCTGAACCAGAGCGGGACAAATATCCTTGCGGGGAGGTTTGCTAGCACTGTTGGGGGGGGTTTAAACTGACTTGGCAGGGGGATGGGATACAGAGTGGAGCTACAATAGGGGGTGATGTGCAGCCAAATATAGAGAAAAAAACAAGTCAGCTTGGAAGACAGGGCAAATATGTGAGGGCAAGGCTGGATGGCATCTATTTTAATGCAAGGAGTCTTGCGAATAAGGTGGATGAACTGAAGGTGTTGATAAACACATGGGAGTATGATATTGTTGCTGTCACAGAGACATGGTTGAGGGAGGGGCAAGACTGGCAGCTCAATATTCCGGGGTACAGAATCTTCAGGCGAGACAGAGGGGGAGGTATAAGAGGAGGGGGGGTCGCAATATTAATTAAAGAATCAATTACTGCCATAAGGAGGGATGATATATTAGCAGGTTCCTCTAATGAGGCCATATGGGTGGAGCTTAAAAACAAAAAGGGGGCAAGCACTTTGATGGGAGTGTACTATAGGCCCCCAAACAGTCAGGGGGAGATAGAGGAACAGATATGTAGGCAAATCTCAGAAAATTGTGCAAATAATAGGGTAATAATCGTGGGGGATTTCAACTTCCCCAATATTAACTGGGATACTCAGAGTGTAAAAGGCTTAGAGGGTACAAAATTCTTAACGTGCATCCAGGAGAGCTTTTTGAGCCAGCATGCAGAAAGTCCTACAAGAGAGGGGGCGGTACTGGGCCTAATTCTAGGGAATGTGGCCGGCCAAGTGGAAGAAGTGCTAGTAGGTGAGCACTTTGGTGACAGTGACCATAATTCGGTGAGATTTAAGGTGGTCATGGAAAAGGACAGGGAGGGGCCGGAAATAAAGGTTCTAAATTGGGGGAAGGTCGATTTTAATAGGATAAGGCAGGATCTGGCCAAAATGGACTGGGATCAGCTGCTTGTAGGAAAATCCGCATCGGAGCAATGGGAGTCTTTCAGAAGGGAGATTGAGACCATACAATGGCAACATGTTCCCGTAAAGGTCAAGGGTGGTTCCAAGAACTTCAGGGAACCTTGGATGTCAGGGGATATACGAGAATTGATTAGGGAAAAAAGGAGGGCTTTTGGCAGATACAAAAGGCTAAAGACGGAGGAAGCCCTAGAGGAGTACAAAAAGTGCAGGGGGATACTTAAAAAAGAAATTAGGAGATCAAGGAGGGGCCATGAAATAACACTGGCGAGCAAAATAAAGGAAAATCCTAAGATGTTTTATAAGTATATTTAGGGTAAGAGGATGACTAGGGAAAAAATAGGGCCCATTAGGGACAAAAATGGCAATCTGTGTGTGGAGCCGGCAGATGTAGGAGGGGTTCTAAATGAATTTTTTGCATCTGTTTTCACTATGGAGAAGGACGATGTAGACATAGAAATACGGCAGGGGGACTGTGATATACTCGAACATATTAACATCGAGCGGGAAGAGGTATTGGCGGTTTTAGCAGGCCTAAAAATGGATAAATCCCCAGGCCCGGGCGAAATGTATCCCAGGCTACTGTGTGAGGCAAAGGAGGAGATTGCGGGGGCTCTGACACATATATTCAGAACCTCTCTGGCCACAGGGGATGTGCCAGAGGACTGGAGAACCGCTAATGTAGTACCATTATTCAAGAAGGGGAGTAGGGAAAAACCGGGGAACTACAGGCCAGTGAGCCTAACATCAGTGGTAGGAAAATTATTGGAAAAAATTCTGAAGGACAAAATTAGTCTCCACTTGGAGAAGCAAGGATTAATCAGGGATAGTCAACATGGCTTTGTCAAGGGAAGATCATGTCTGACTAATTTGATTGAATTTTTTGAGGGGGTGACTAGGCGTGTGGATGAGGGTAACGCAGTGGATGTGGTATACATGGATTTCAGTAAGGCCTTCGATAAAGTCCCCCACAGGAGACTGGTCAAGAAGGTACGAGCCCATGGAATCCAGGGTGCCTTGGCACTTTGGATACAAAACTGGCTTAGTGGCAGAAGGCAGAGGGTGATGGTCGAAGGTTGTTTTTGTGACTGGAAGCCTGTGGCCAGTGGGGTACCACAGGGATCTGTGCTGGGGCCCTTGCTGTTTGTGGTCTACATTAATGACTTGGATATGAATGTAAAAGGTATGATCAGTAAGTTTGCTGATGATACAAAAATTGGTAGGGTGGTAAATAGCGAGGAGGATAGCCTCAGTCTGCAGGACGATATAGATGGGTTGGTCAGATGGGCGGAACAGTGGCAAATGGAATTTAACCCGGAAAAGTGCGAGGTGATGCACTTTGGAGGGACTAACAAGGCAAGGGAATACACAATGAATGGGAGGACCCTAGGCAAGACAGAGGGTCAGAGGGATCTTGGTGTGCAAGTTCACAGATCCCTGAAGGCGGCGGAACAGGTAGATAAGGTGGTAAAGAAGGCATATGGGATACTTGCCTTTATTAGCCGAGGCATAGAATATAAGAGCAAGGAGGTTATGATGGAGCTGTATAAAACACTGGTTAGGCCACAGCTGGAGTACTGTGTGCAGTTCTGGTCGCCACACTACAGGAAGGATGTGATCGCTTTGGAGAGGGTGCAGAGGAGATTCACCAGGATGTTACCAGGGCTGGAGCGCTTCAGCTATGAAGAGAGACTGGGAAGATTGGGTTTGTTTTCCTTGGAGCAGAGGAGGCTGAGGGGGGACATGATTGAGGTGTACAAAATTATGAGGGGCACAGATAGGATGGATACTAAGGAGCTTTTTCCCTTTGTTGAGGTTTCTATAACAAGGGGACATAGATTCAAGGTAAAAGGCAGGAGGTTTAGAGGGGATTTGAGAAAGAACTTTTTCACCCAGAGGGTGGTTGGAGTCTGGAACTCACTGCCTGAAAGGGTTGTGGAGGCAGGAACCCTCACAACATTCAAGAAGCATTTGGATGAGCACTTGAAATGCCATAGCATACAAGGCTACGGACCAAATGCTGGAATATGGGATTAGAGTAGACAGAGCTTGATGGCCGGCGCGGACACGATGGGCCGAAGGGCCTCTATCCGTGCTGTATAACTCTATGACTCTATGACTCTATGAAAGATTGAACAGGTTGGGTCTATACTCATTGGAGTTTAGAAGAATGAGAGGAGATCATATTGAAACATACAAGATTCTGAGGGGACTCGATAGGGTAGATGCTGAGAGGATGTTACCCCTCATGGGGGAATCTAAAACTAGGGGACATAGTCTCAGAATAAGGGGTCGCCCGTTTAAGATGGATATGAGGAGGAATTTCTTCTCCCAGAGGGTCGTGAATCTTTGGAATTCTTTACCCCAAAAAGCTGTGGAGGCTGAGTCATTGAATACATTCAAAGCTGAGTTAGACAAATTCTTGATCAGCAAGGGAGTCAAAGGATCTGGGGACAAGCCGGGAAAGTGGAGTTGAGGTAAAAATCAGATCACCCATGATCTCATTGAATGGCGGAGCATGCTCGAGGGGCCGAATGGCCTACTCCTGCTCCTATCTCTTATGGTCTTATGATTTGTTAAAGGAAGGTCGTGTCAGACTAACTTGATTGAATTTTTCGAGGAGGTAACAAGGAGGGTCGATGAAGGCAACACATTTGATGTAGTCTACATGGATTTTCGCAAGGCTTTTGACAAGGTTCCACATGGCTGGTCAGAAAAGTAAAAGCCCATGGGATCCAAGGGAGAGTGGCAAGTTGGATCCAAAATTGGCTCAGTGGCAGGAAGCAAAGGGTAATGGTCGACGGGTGTTTTTGTGACTGGAATGCTTTCCTTTATTAGCCGAGGCATAGAATATAAGAGCAGGGAGGTTATGCTAGAATTGTATAAAACACTAATTAGGCCACAGCTTGAGAAATGCGTACAGTTCTGGTCACCACATTACTGGAAGGATGTAATTGCACTGGAGAGGGTACAGAGGAGATTTACAAGGATGTTGCCAGGACTGGAGAATTTTAGCTATGAGAAAAGATTGGATAGGCTGGGGTTGTTTTCTTTGGAACAGAGGAGGCTGAGGGGAGATTTAATTGAGGTGTACAAAATTATGTGGGGCCCAGATAGAATGGAAAGGAAGGACCTATTTCCCTTAGTAGAGAGGTCAATAAACAGGGGGCATAGATTTAAAGTGATTGGTAGAAGGGTTAGAGGGGAGCTGAGGAAAAATGTTTTCATCCAGAGGGTGGTGGGGGTCTGGAACTCACTGCCTGAGAGGGCGGTAGAGGCAGAAACCCTCAAGTCATTTAAAAAGTACCTGGATGTGCACCTGAAGAGCCGTAACCTACAGGGCTACGGACCAAGTGCTGGAAAGTGGGATTGGGCCGGATAGCTCTTTTCCGGCCGGCACGGACACGATGGGCCGAGTGGCCTCCTTCTGCGCTGTAAATTTCTATGATTCTACTTGAAGAGGATGAATTTGCAGGGGCTATGGGGAAAGAGCACGGGAATGGGACTAAATTGGATAGCTCTTTCAATGAGCCGGCACAGGCACGATGGGCCGAATGGCCTCCTTCTATGTGGTAAGATTCTTTGATTGTATCCTGTGATATAATCCTGAATCTATTGTTCGTCGTTCTTGACCCCTCAACTACTGGAAACAGTCTGCTTCTATCCACCCACCCCCATCCTTTCATAGTTTTAAACACTTCTATCACATCGTCATGGTTACCTGCTCAAACCTCCATGAGACTTGACTCGAGTCCCCCCCCGATGACTCTCACAATTGGACAAAGCCTGCTGGAGTGAGATACCGGAGCAGGTACTGTTCATCAGGCAGTAACCGAGCAAGGGGTGAACAGGAGACCGGGGGGGTGAGAGGGGATGAGTATTTGGTTGTGTTCAGATGTGCTCATTAAATTGGGAGACAGCTTTGTAGAAAAATTGGAAAATAAATGAGGTGGTTATATTGGATAACCCCCAAAACTGGGCGCGGGGGTCTCAGTGCCCGATTAACCTGCTCTCGGTCGTTGAGACACTTAATATTCGTGCTGCCTGGTGATTTATCTGATTTTTAAAATTTTTTTTATTCGTTCATGGGATGTGGGCGTCGCTGGCGAGGCCGGCATTTATTGCCCATCCCTAATTGCCCTCGAGAAGGTGGTGGTGAGCCGCCTTCTTGAACCGCTGCAGTCCGTGTGGTGAAGGTTCTCCCACAGTGCTGTTAGGAAGGGAGTTCCAGGATTTTGACCCAGCGACAATGAAGGAACGGCGATATATTTCCAAGTCGGGATGGTGTGTGACTTGGAGGGGAACGTGCAGGTGGTGTTGTTCCCATGTGCCTGCTGCCCTTGTCCTTCTAGGTGGTAGAGGTCGTGGGTTTGGGAGGTGCTGTCGAAGAAGCCTTGGCGAGTTGCTGCAGTGCATCCTGTGGATGGTACACACTGCAGCCACAGTGCGCCGGTGGTGAAGGGAGTGAATGTTTAGGGTGGTGGATGGGGTGCCAATCAAGCGGGCTGCTTTATCTTGGATGGTGTCGAGCTTCTTGAGTGTTGTTGGAGCTGCACTCATCCAGGCAAGTGGAGAGTATTCCATCACACTCCTGACTTGTGCCTTGTAGATGGCGGAAAGGCTTTGGGGAGTCAGGAGGTGAGTCACTCGCCGCTGCGTCCGGCCAGCGCTGCCTGCACTGTGAGTGGCTGCTCACCGGCAGGGGGTCTGGATATCGCCAGTGACGAGCACCTCTTAAAGGCAGCCTGCACCTCTTAAGGGGGCGGTGCACTGTGGCTGCAGGAAGTGGTGGAGTCAATGGTGAGGTGACTCTGTGCTGCGATACAGTGCAGCACGGTGATGGTGGGAACTCTGGAATTTTTAATGAGCAACAACTGGGCTGCTCAACGTTTGCGGGACTCTGATATTTGCAAAATCTAAGAGACGGGTCAGCACGGAGTCTGAACGGAGATCAGACATCGCACACGTAAAACACAGAGGCAGGTCCCGTCCCTATGTTTACACACTGATGAGTTATGTTAAAACATTGAATAAAGGTTGCGCACCACTAAATCCCACATCCTCCAATCTGCACACCAGACCTCACCAATCTCCTGATCTGATTTTGTACCAGGCCTGTGAGAGAGCATGCACCAAGGTTCTCTGCTGATGCACGAGAGGCCTTGGTGCAAGAGGTGGACAGAAGGAGGGACATCCTATATCCAAAGTGGGGGCAAGAGGCCCTCCAGACATACGCTCCCGAGGTAGTAGGGGATGAAGTCAATGCCAGGCGCTCAGCACCATGAACATGGACGCAGTGCAGGAAGAAGTTCAATGCTTTGACTCGAGTGGTCAAGGTGAGTGAGGTCAACTGTCAAGTGGCATCGCCTACCAACTGCACCACTAGTCTCACCCACTGCTCTACACACCACACCCCCATCACCCACACACCAATAAACTCTTTCAATCAGTATTCAACCCTTCAAATCACATGCTGCATCTCACCCTCACACATTACCACTCTGGCAAGCCGCACTCACAGGCCACGCACACTGGCAGCTATTCAACCATGACAGGAACATCACTCAAACATCCTGCAGGACACTCACCGACACACGTCCCGCTTTCTTGCAGGAGAAGGTGGCGCATCACAGGAGGCAGCGAGTGGCAGTGGCTCCATGGAACCTGAACCTGCCGTCCTCTGTCAGGGTGACAGCACTCCTGTCCCACCCCTGCCACTCTGCCAGTGCCCTTGCTGTTGCCTGTCAGCGAGCCAGCCGGCCCACTCCCTGTAGAGTATTGAAACTTTATTATAGCAACATAGGAAGATAGGGACAGGAGGAGGCCATTTAACTGCTCGAGCCTGTTCCGCCATTCAGTGAGATCATGGCTGATCTGTGATCTAACTCCATATACCCGCCTTAGCCTCACATCCCTTAATACCTTTGGTTAACAAAATCCATCAATCTCAGATTTAATATTAACAATTGAGCATCAACTGCCGTTTGCGGAAGAGAGTTCCAAACTTCTACCACCCTTTGTGTGTAGAAATGTTTCCTAACTTCACTCCTGAAAGTCCTGGCTCTAATTTTTAGGCTGTGTCCCCTGGTCCTAGTATTCAAAAATAGGAGGCCTCCAAAAACAGGTACAAATGCATCAGCAGCCAGAAGCAATAATCCAGTAACTAACCTGTAAATCCTGCATGGTCCCTTTAAATACCGCCAGTGGGGGTCCTCCAGGCCGTCTAAGACACGTTCAGCTGTGCGTTGAGTTCCAAAATCGCATCTGTCCCTTTAAATCAGCGTTGCACACTGGTCTAACACATATTCTCCCTAGTTTACACGCTGCTGGTGTTCATTATCTGCCCGTGCACAAACGCCTTTACCAATATGGCGTCTGGTGCATGTCACGCTAGAAGTGTGCGCGTCCATTCCGGACGCCATTTTCGGACTTTAGGAGGCCGTGTAGCGCCTACAAAACGGGCGCTATAGAGCCCAATTTAGCCCCCATGATGTTTGTGCAAAGCAGAGGTTGGAACCTAGACAATTTGGGAGAGTGTAGAGGGAGCTTTACTCTGTATCTAACCCGTGCTGTACCTGCCCTGGGAGTGTTTGATGGGACAGTGTAGAGGGAGCTTTACTCTGTATCTAACCCTGTACCTGCCCTGGGAGTGTTTGATGGGACAGTGTAGAGGGAGCTTTACTCTGTATCTAACCCTGTACCTGCCCTGGGAGTGTTTGATGGGTCAGTGTAGAGGGAGCTTTACTCTGTATCTAACCCTGTACCTGCCCTGGGAGTGTTTGATGGGTCAGTGTAGAGGGAGCTTTACTCTGTATCTAACCCTGTACCTGCCCTGGGAGTGTTTGATGGGTCAGTGTAGAGGGAGCTTTACTCTGTATCTACCCCGTGCTGTACCTGCCCTGGGAGTGTTTGACGGGACAGTGTAGAGGGAGCTTTACTCTGTATCTAACCCTGTACCTGCCCTGGGAGTGTTTGATGGGTCAGTGTAGAGGGAGCTTTACTCTGTATCTAACCCGTGCTGTACCTTCCCTGGGAGTGTTTGATGGGACAGTGTAGAGGGAGCTTAACTCTGTATCTAACCCGTGCTGTACCTGCCCTGGGAGTGTTTGATGGGACAGTGTAGAGGGAGCTTTACTCTGTATCTAACCGTCACTAACATCCCTCACAAAAATCATGAAAACAAGTTTGTTTCTCTTACGTTGCAATAACCATTTTTGTTCCCAAACCAGGTTTGTTCGAACAGCGATCCCCTTTACAGATGAGCCACAGAGGGACAAGCCTGCCAGTGTCCAGCCATATTACCTGTATGGGTCAAAGGTGAGTCGGACCGTATCTCCTGGACGGTTAATCATGTGATGCAGGAATAAATTGTAGCTGAACTGGATTTACAATCCGGAAACTTCTAAAGAGCATTGTTTTCCTGTATGAAGAATTGCATTTCGTGCTTTACTAAATATCATAAAAAATGCTCGTTTTGAATGAAATGCTTGGTTATATTCTCCACCTTTTCTGTAAATTAGCCTCTTTTTTCCCTCCGTTTCCCCCTCCTAAAGGCGCTAACTCTCTCTGGGGTACGGTTTCCACCGACGTCCGTTCACTGTCCCCTCGTTTCTCACCAGGCCGTTCTCCAAGTGGGAGTGTTGGGAGGGGCCTTCTCTATTCGAGCTTCACAGCGGAACCCGATCCTGCTCTAATCACACTCACACACACTCACTCACACTCACACTCACACTCACACACACTCACACTCACACACACTCACTCACACTCACACACACTCACTCACACACACACACACACACTCACTCACACACACACTCACACACACTCACACACACTCACACTCACTCACACACTCTCACACTCTCACACTCACACTCACTCACACACTCTCACACTCTCACACTCACACACACTCACACTCACTCACACACTCTCACACACTCACACTCACACACACTCACACTCACACACTCACACTCCCCACCACCTAACCGCACACACCTTCCCCAACCCCTAACCACAGACACACATCTTCCCTACACCCCCCCCCAAACCCAACTGAAGCCAAGACCACTAACCAATGTAGGTAAGAGCAATCGTTCTACTTCATTCCTTCATTGGCTGGTGGTCTTGAGTTGGGTATTGGTTGGGTTGGATTGCGTTGGGCGGGGGTGGGGATGGGTGGGGTGGGGATATGGTGGGGATGTGGTGGGGTGGGGATGGGGATGTGGTGGGGGTGGGTGGGGATGGGTGGGGTGGGGATGGGTGGGGATGGGGTGGGGATGGGTGGGGGTGGGGGTGGGGATGTGGTGGGGATGGGTGGGGGTGGGGGTGGGGATGGGGTGGGTTGTGTTGGGTTCTGTTGGAGTGGACCGAATGGGTCTGACTCCATTGGCTGGGGGTCTTGGTTTGGGCATCTGTTCTCGCCTTGTTTCAGGCAGAACACTGCGGTGGAATTATGTCAGTAGGAATCGGGTAAAGTACCCGTGAAGGGAGCTTCTTAGGCCAATGTAGAAGTGTCCTGGATGTCCTGTAATGGCTTCACTTCTCTGGATCAGGTGCCAGACACTTTCTGGGTTCCTGAAAGTGAAGGGAAACTGAAAATTAATACATTTTTTTAATAAATCAAATAATTAAATAAAGTCAGGTGATTCAGCCAGAACTGTACTTTGATCAATCTAAGGTAGAAACAAGTGTTCATTCGGAGACCCCATGATCCCTTCCCATGCTGAGTCAGCTTGTCTCAGCCAGGACACTGTAGTTGGCCTCAGCATCCTCCGAGCGAGAGAGAGAGCAGTAAAATCAGACAGGAGAATGATTGTTTGTATAACATTACAATATTAACCAGGGCCAGAGCGGTCTCCTGGACGACGGGGATCGGAGAGAAATTTTCCAGATTTTGTCCCCTTAAATGTCCTGCGTTTTTATCTCTGGATTTTCGCCTCTCCCAGGGGATCACATGATTTTCGGGCGGGGTGGGCAGGGTATATATTGTGATACACAAGGCATCCCAGTACAGTTGTGCAGGACAGGCTGGATGGAGCAGAGGGTCTTTTCTTGTTTGTATGTGGGTGCTGGGCGAGGACGAGATCAGACCCCCAGTGATGGAATACCAAGCCAACGTCACAGCTTAAGCCGCACATGGAGAATGGCCACTTGAGTGAGGTAGTGGAAGTCCCCATGGCCCCTGACTCCTGACCCCCCTGCACCTGGACCCCTGGCCCCTAACCCTCTGACCCCTGGCCCTGGCACATGACCCTCTGACCCCTGGCCCCTGACCCTCCGACCCCTTGTTACCTCGGAACCTTCCCCCATAAGAGACGAAGTCTTCAGGAGAAATGAGAAGAAAATTAGTCGAATAAAAACCAAAGTGCTTTCCAGCCATTGAAGTATCTTTGAGGTGTAGACACTGTTATAACATAGGAAATATGGCAGTCAATTTGCGCACAGCAAGATCCCACGAACAGCAATGTGATAATGACCAGATAATCTGTTTTACTGATGTTGGTTGAGGGATAAATATTAGCCCCAGGACACCGGGGAGAACTCCCCTGCTCTTCTTCCAATAGTGGACGTGGGATCTTTTACATCCACCTGAGAGGGTAGACAGAGCCTTGGTTAACATCTTGTCTGAGAAACGGCACCTCCGACAGTGCAGCACTCCCTCAGTACTGACCCTCCGACAGTGCAGCGCTCCCTCGGTACTGACCCTCCGACAGTGCAGCACTCCCTCAGTACTGACCCTCCGACAGTGCAGCGCTCCCTCAGTACTGACCCTCCGACAGTGCAGTGCTCCCTCAGTACTGCGCTGGGAGTGTCGACCTTCTGACCCAGAGGTGAGAGTGCTGCCCACTGAGCCATGGCTGACACCACAAGGGAGGGAACTGGCCTGGGGTCATGGCGGTGGGGAGAAGTCCCGACCCAATTGTCCTGGGGCGGATCCTGCGCAGAATCTGAGACAGTTAAACAGTGAGTCCAAGAACGGTTTTGAGAATGTCTCTGGCCACAGGGGATGTGCCAGAGGACTGGAGAACCGCTAATGTAATACCATTATTCAAGAAGGGGAGTAGGGAAAAACCGGGGAACTACAGGCCAGTGAGCCTAACATCAGTGGTAGGAAAATTATTGGAAAAAATTCTGAAGGACAAAATTAGTCTCCACTTGGAGAAGCAAGGATTAATCAGGGATAGTCAACATGGCTTTGTCAAGGGAAGATCATGTCTGACTAATTTGATTGAATTTTTTGAGGGGGTGACTAGGCGTGTGGATGAGGGTAACGCAGTGGATGTGGCATACATGGATTTCAGTAAGGCCTTCGATAAAGTCCCCCACAGGAGACTGGTCAAGAAGGTACGAGCCCATGGAATCCAGGGTGCCTTGGCACTTTGGATACAAAACTGGCTTAGTGGCAGAAGGCAGAGGGTGATGGTCGAAGGTTGTTTTTGTGACTGGAAGCCTGTGGCCAGTGGGGTACCACAGGGATCGGTGCTGGGTCCCTTGCTGTTTGTGGTCTACATTAATGACTTGGATATGAATGTAAAAGGTATGATCAGTAAGTTCGCGGATGATACAAAAATTGGTAGGGTGGTAAATAGCGAGGAGGATAGCCTCAGTCTGCAGGACGATATAGATGGGTTGGTCAGATGGGCGGAACAGTGGCAAATGGAATTTAACCCGGAAAAGTGCGAGGTGATGCACTTTGGAGGGACTAACAAGGCAAGGGAATACACAATGAATGGGAGGACCCTAGGCAAGACAGAGGGTCAGAGGGATCTTGGTGTGCAAGTTCACAGATCCCTGAAGGCGGCGGAACAGGTAGATAAGGTGGTAAAGAAGGCATATGGGATACTTGCCTTTATTAGCCGAGGCATAGAATATAAGAGCAAGGAGGTTATGATGGAGCTGTATAAAACACTGGTTAGGCCACAGCTGGAGTACTGTGTGCAGTTCTGGTCGCCACACTACAGGAAGGATGTGATCGCTTTGGAGAGGGTGCAGAGGAGATTCACCAGGATGTTACCAGGGCTGGAGCGCTTCAGCTATGAAGAGAGACTGGGAAGATTGGGTTTGTTTTCCTTGGAGCAGAGGAGGCTGAGGGGGGACATGATTGAGGTGTACAAAATTATGAGGGGCACAGATAGGATGGATACTAAGGAGCTTTTTCCCTTCGTTGAGGGTTCTATAACAAGGGGACATAGATTCAAGGTAAAAGGCGGGAGGTTTAGAGGGGATTTGAGAAAGAACTTTTTCACCCAGAGGGTGGTTGGAGTCTGGAACTCACTGCCTGAAAGGGTTGTGGAGGCAGGAACCCTCACAACATTCAAGAAGCATTTGGATGAGCACTTGAAATGCCATAGCATACAAGGCTACGGACCAAATGCTGGAATATGGGATTAGAGTAGACAGGGCTGATGGCCGGCGCGGACACGATGGGCCGAAGGGCCTCTATCCGTGCTGTATGACTCTATGACTCTATGACTCTAATGTGGAGTGTACTGGCCCAGGTGTTCAGGTAAAGGTCAGGACCGAGGAAGTAAAAGCAGAGAGTTAGGGGTTAATAGGGGTTCGGGTTTCTGGTTAGGGGTTAGTGGTTAGTTGCGACTGGATGCGTCATTTTAATATCCGATTATTCTATTTACATTGTGACAATACCCGTGAGGCTGCCCCGCAGCAACGGGATCACGAGGGGATACACAACATGCATTTTGTAAACAGCACACTCGCTACAACACGGAAACAGGCCATTCGGCCCAACCAGACCATGTCAGTGTTCACCCTCCGCTCGAGCAAATAGTCCTGATCACATTCACCCGCCCTGTTCCCATTCCATTCAAACCCCTTTTCCTTCATCTCCCAACGTTGCCCAATTAACGATTTGTAATTAAATTCTAAATCCATTTATAAAGGTCCGGTAGATCGGGAGAAACTATTTCCTCTGGTGGGGGGAGTCCAGAACAAGGGGGCAGAACCTTAAAATTAGAGCCAGGCCGTTCAGGGGTGATGTCAGGAAGCACTTCTTCACACAAAGGGGAGTGGAAATCTGGAACTCTCTCCCCCAAAAAGCTGCTGAGGCTGGGGGTCAATTGGAAATTTCAAAACTGAGATTGATGGATTTTTGTTGGGTGAGGGGATTAAGGGTTACAGAACCAAGGAAAGTAAATGGAGTTAAGATACAGATCAGCCATGATCTAATTGAATGACGGAACAGGCTCGAGGGACTGAATGAATGTTCCTGATCCTATCCAGTTTTGGGTCTAGTCTCACTTTTGGTGCATTGTGTCAGGATTGGCCGAAGCAGATTAATGATAATTATCTGAGGAAATAGTGTCCATTGATGTGTCTTTAAAGTGTTGACGCTCATTAATGTCTCGCTGTGTTTGTAAGTGCAGGAACTCCAGGGAGGAGCCAAAGATCCTCACACGAGCTAATCTATTTAATAAAACTCTTTCCCTTTGTCTATTTCAAAGCCAAAGGCGAAGAGTGAAACATTGGGAAAAAAGCTTCTCTCTCTCTCTCTCTCTCTCTACTTGTGCCTCCTTTCCCCCTCTCTATGTTTGCACATGTTGCGGTGTGTTTGGCATCCTATGTGACTGTGACCGAGGTAAACTCTCCCTCCTCATCCTTCTCGACCTGTCTGCAGCCTTTGACACATTGACCACACCATCCTCCTCCAACACCTCTCCTCCGTCGTCCAGCTGGTGGGACTGCACTCGCCTGGTTCCATTCTTGTCTATCCAGTCACAGCCAGAGAATCACCTGCAATGGGTTCTCTTCCCGCTCCCGCACCGTTACCTCTGGAACCCCCCCCAAGGATCGATCCTTGGCCCCTCCTATTTCTCATCTACATCCTGCCCCTCGGCGACATCATCTGAAAACATGATGTCAGGTTCCACATGTTCGCTGACGACACCCAGCTCTACCTCACCACCACCTCTCTCGACCCCTCCACTGTCTCTGATTTGTCACACTGCTTGTCTGACGTCCAGTACTGGTTGAACAAAAGATTCCTCCAACTCAATATTGGGAAGACGAAGCCATTGTCTTTGGTCTCCGCCACAAACTCCGTTCCCTAGGCCACCGACTCCATCCCTCTCCCTGGCCACAGTCTGAGGCTGAACCAGACCGTTCACAACCTCGGCGTCCTATTTGACCCTGAGATGAGCTTCCGACCACATGTCCCCTCCATCACCCCCTCCATCGCCCGTCTCTGTCCCTGCCTCAGCTCATCTGCTGCTGAAACCCTCATCCATGCCTTTGTTACCTCTAAACTGGACTATTCCAATCTTCTCCTGGCCGGCCTCCCATCTTCCACCCTCTGTAAACTTCAGCTCACCCAAAACTCTGTTGCCCGTATCCTAACTCGCACCAAGTCCCGTTCACCCATCACCCCCTGTGCTCGCTGACCTACATTGGCTCCTGGTCCGGGAACACCTCGATTTTAAAATTTCATTCTGGTTTTCAAATCCCTCCATGGCCTCGCCCCTCCCTATCTCTGTAACCTGCTCCAGCCCGACAACCCTCGAGATCTCTGCGCTCCTCCAGTTCTTGCCTCTTGTCCATCCCCGATTTTAATCGCTCCACCATTGGCGGCCGTGCCTCCAGCTGCCTGGGCCCTAAGCTCTGGAATTCCCTCCCTAAACCTCTCCGCCTCTCTCTCCTCCTTTAAGAAACTCCTTAAAACCTACCCCTTTGACCAAGCTTTTAGTCACCTGTCCTAATATCTCCTTATGTGGCTCGGTGTCAGATTTTGTCTTTTAATCGTACCTGACTTGGGACATTTTACGATATTAAAGGTATAATATAAATGCAAGTTGTTGTGCAACAGGGCAGTAATAATGAGTGATTTTAACCAGGGAGAGCATCCTGGTTTAACGTTTGATCGTGTCCATAACATGATAGATTGTACGTGGTGGAAAGTGTGGGTTTGATGGGCCGAACGGCCTTTTCTGTACACACTGGAGATAGTTTTCTGACTTTGCCCCGCTGATTGTTGACTGGGGCGTATATTGGAAACTCAGGACAGTGCTGTGTGAGATTTCCCAACCATTTTGCTTGGGAAAATCAGGTGCGATTCTCCCGGAATTCTGATTCTCTGTCCCTGTCGCAGTGCGGGGTCAGAAAATGACCTCTCTTGTTTACACGGAGCCCACAGGCCAGCTGTTCACCAGGATCTTGTGTACAACACAAAACCTCTGCACACCAGCCTGGTTAGTTCAGTGCAAACATTCTTCAACACAGTCGGAAAATATTCCAAACGCTCCCATTTGTTTTTCATAGAATTACACAGAATGTACAGCACAGAAACAGGCCATTCGGCCCAACTGGTCCATGCTGGTGTTTATGCTCCACACGAGCCTCCTCCCTCCCTACTTCATCTCACCCTATCAGCAAATCCTTCTATTCCTTTCTCCCTCATGTGTTTATCTAATTTCCCATTAAATGTATCTACACTATTCACCTCAACCACTGCTTGTGGGAGCGAGTTCCACATTCTCACCACTCTCTGGGGAAATTTTAGGGAAGACACATTGCGGGTTGAACCCAGTGAGATACAAAACCGGAACCGATGAGCAGAGCTGAGGGACCTTGGTGTAAATTCCCCAATCTCACGCTCCCAACGGGGAGCTGCGTTTGAAGGGAGCACAGATCGGTGAATCATGGCTACAGTGCCTCATCTCTATCTCTGATCCACGCACCCTTCAAACGTGGTCACTCCGATGGGAGTGTGGCCTCGCTGAGTTCATGCTCTTGTTGCAAGTGACGAGATAAGATACCATTCCAAATCAGATAATGGCAGAAACCCCGAGGGATCACGTTCATGGAACTGATTCACCGGGTGTGCTTTTATTGAATTGTTTACAGTCCCAGGTCTACAGGTCCCATCCCCTTGTTGCTAACTGACTCTGCGTTTCTGCCGAACTCTCTCTTTTCAGCCCCTGAACATCGCCTTCACCCACATCTATAGCGTCTTCCGGAACTTTGTGGGCCCCACTCACTTCAAGACAATCTGCCGGCTCCTGGGATACCAGGGAATCGCCGTGGTGATGGAGGAGCTGCTGAAGATCGTCAAAAGCCTGGTAAAGACAGAGCCTGAAGAAAGAGCGACCGGCATTTATATATCGTCTTTCACCACCTCAGGACGTCCCAAAGCGCTTCAGAGCCAATGAAGTACTTTTGAAATGTTGCCACTGTTGTAATGTAGGAAACGCGGCAGCCAATTTGTGCACAGCAAGATCCCACAAACAGCAATGAGATAAAAGGCCAGATAATCTGTTTTTAGTGATATTGGTTGACGGATAAATATTGGCCCAGGACAGTGGGGAGAACTCCCCCTGCTCTTTTTCCAATAATACATTGGATCGTTTATATCCACCTGAGAGGGCAGATGAGGCCTCGGTTTAACGTCTCATTTGAAAGACGGCACCTCCGACAGTGCAGCACTCCCTCAGTACTGACCCTCAGGCAGTGCAGCACTCCCTCAGTACTGACCCTCCGAAAGTGCAGCACTCTCTCAGTACTGTCCCTCCGACAGTGCAGCACTCTCTCAGTACTGTCCCTCCGACAGTGCAGCACTCCCTCAGTACTGACCCTCCGACAGTGCAGCACTCTCTCAGTACTGACCCTCCAACAGTACAGCACTCCCTCAGTACTGTCCCTCCGACAGGGCAGCACCCGCTCAGTACTGACCTTCCGACAGTGCAGCACTCCCTCAGTACTGACCCTCCGACAGGGCAGCGCTCCCTCAGTACTGACCCTCCGACAGGGCAGCGCTCCCTCAGTACTGACCCTCTGACAGGGCAGCGCTCCCTCAGTACTGCACTGGGAGTGTTGGCCTAGATTGGGACTTGAACCCATGACCTTCTGACTCAGAGGTGAGGGAGCTGCCCACTGAGCTCCGGCTGACACCTAACCTCCTCCACATGATAGTGAACGGCATTACCATCGCCAAATCCCCCACCATCAACATCCTGGGGATCACCATTGACCAGAAACTTAACTGGACCAGCCATATAAATACTGTGGCTACAAGAGCAGGTCAGAGGCTGGGTATTCTGCGGCGAGTGACTCACCTCCTGACTCCCCAAAGCCTTTCCACCATCTACAAGGCACAAGTCAGGAGTGTGATGGAATACTCTCCACTTGCCTGGATGAGTGCAGCTCCAACAACACTCAAGAAGCTCGACACCATCCAAAATAAAGCAGCCCGTTTGATTGGCACCCCATCCACCACCCTAAACATTCACTCCCTTCACCACCGGCGCACCGTGGCTGCAGTGTGCACCATCCACAGGATGCACTGCAGCAACTCGACAAGGCTTCTCGGCGGGGAACTCGGAGGTGTTGGTGTTCCTATGCACCTGGTGACCCTGTCCTTCTAGATGGTGGAGTTCGCGGGTTCGAGAGTTCGCGGGTTCGGGGTTGCTGAAGATCACAGCAGTCTGGGAAAGTGTTCACACGGACAGATATTTTGAAAACCAGAGGGGGTTGAACCTTCCGCGTTCCCTTGGGGCTGAGGCACCTGACTTTGCTTCATCTGGCAGTGGGTGTCTAGTGTCCGTGTTACAGGTCACTCGGAATGTCTGGTCCGACACTGGACAGCTGGACACCTACTGCCAGACAGTGAAAGCAATCGATCGGGTGAAAGGGAGCCACGAGCTTGTTCCCAGCCCCCTGCGTGTTGTTTAATGAAACGTGTTTGATGGCGAGTTTCACAGAGCGCCCTGTGTGCGTCTAATGGCGTCATGTCTGACTCTCCCTCAGTTACAGGGCACCATCCTGCAGTACGTGAAGACTCTGATTGAGGTGATGCCCAAGATCTGCCGGCTGCCTCGACACGAGTACGGTTCACCAGGTTAGTGAACGATGAACGAGAGGGGCCCCGGTTAGTGAACGATGAACGAGAGGGGCCCCGGTTAGTGAACGATGAACGAGAGGGGCCCCGGTTAGTGAACGATGAACGAGAGGGGCCCCGGTTAGTGAACGGTGAATGAGGGGCCGAGGTTAGTGAACGGTGAATGAGGGGCCGAGGTTAGTGAACGGTGAATGAGGGGCCGAGGTTAGTGAACGGTGAATGAGGGGCCGAGGTTAGTGAACGGTGAATGAGAGGGGCCGAGGTTAGTGAACGGTGAACGAGAGGGGCCGAGGTTAGTGAATGGTGAATGAGGGGCCGAGGTTAGTGAACGGTGAACGAGAGGGGCCAAGGTTAGTGAACGGTGAACGAGAGGGGGCGAGGTTAGTGAACGGTGAACGAGAGGGGCCAAGGTTAGTGAACGGTGAACGAGAGGGGCCCTGGTTAGTGAACGGTGAACGAGAGGGGCCGAGGTTAGTGAACGGTGAACAAGAGGGGCCGAGGTTAGTGAACGGTGAATGAGGGGCCGAGGTTAGTGAACGGTGAACGAGAGGGGCCGAGGTTAGTGAACGGTGAACGAGAGGGGCCGAGGTTAGTGAACGGTGAATGAGAGGGGCCCCGGTTGGTGAACGAGAGGGGCCCCGGTTGGTGAACGAGAGGGGCCCCGGTTAGTGAACGAGAGGGGCCCCGGTTAGTGAACGAGAGGGGCCCCGGTTAGTGAACGAGAGGGGCCCCGGTTAGTGAACGAGAGGGGCCCCGGTTAGTGAACGAGAGGGGCCCCGGTTAGTGAACGAGAGGGGCCCCGGTTAGTGAACGAGAGGGGCCCCGGTTAGTGAACGAGAGGGGCCCCGGTTAGTGAACGAGAGGGGCCCCGGTTAGTGAACGAGAGGGGCCCCGGTTAGTGAACGAGAGGGGCCCCGGTTAGTGAACGAGAGGGGCCCCGGTTAGTGAACGAGAGGGGCCCCGGTTAGTGAACGAGAGGGGCCCCGGTTAGTGAACGAGAGGGGCCCCGGTTAGTGAACGAGAGGGGCCCCGGTTAGTGAACGAGAGGGGCCCCGGTTAGTGAAGGAGAGGGGCCGAGGTTAGTGAACGAGAGGGGCCGAGGTTAGTGACGGTGAAGGAGAGGGGCCGAGGATCGGGGGAATTGTGATCCAGAAATGTACCCACGGCCCCCAGAACATAGACCAGAACTGTTGATCGGCCTCGTGTGACCCCAAGTAACCCCGATCGACCCTGAATGACCCCCCCACACACACAGGCCGAGCTCAGCTCCGAGAAGTTGAAGGGGGGAGGTGTTGGTGAGAGACATTCTGGGGTGCAGTGACTGACGGCACCAAATGGGGGAGCACCACAGAGTCCGGCCCGGCCCCGGGAAACGATGCAACTCGGCTCCCAGGAGGTTTCCAGTTTGCAGTGATGGAAAAGGGGTCAGTGTGACAGAGGGTTAGGAATCAGTGTGACAGAGGGTTAGGAATCAGTGTGACAGAGGGTTAGGAATCAGTGTGACAGAGGGTTAGGGATCAGTGTGACAGAGGGTTAGGGGTCAGTGTGACAGAGGGTTAGGAATCAGTGTGACAGAGGGTTAGGAATCAGTGTGACAGAGGGTTAGGAATCAGTGTGACAGGGTTAGGGGTCAGTGTGACAGAGGATTAGGAATCAGTGTGACAGAGGGTTAGGAATCAGTGTGACAGAGGGTTAGGGATCAGTGTGACAGAGGGTTAGGGGTCAGTGTGACAGAGGGTTAGGAATCAGTGTGACAGAGGGTTAGGAATCAGTGTGACAGAGGGTTAGGAATCAGTGTGACAGAGGGTTAGGAATCAGTGTGACAGAGGGTTAGGGATCAGTGTGACAGGATTAGGAAACAGCGTGACAGAGGGTTAGGAATCAGTGTGACAGAGGGTTAGGAATCAGTGTGACAGAGGGTTAGGAATCAGTGTGACAGAGGGTTAGGAATCAGTGTGACAGAGGGTTAGGAATCAGTGTGACAGAGGGTTAGGAATCAGTGTGACAGAGGGTTAGGGATCAGTGTGACAGGATTAGGAATCAGTGTGACAGAGGGTTAGGAATCAGTGTGACAGAGGGTTAGGAATCAGTGTGACAGAGGGTTAGGAATCAGTGTGACAGAGGGTTAGGAATCAGTGTGACAGAGGGTTAGGAATCAGTGTGACAGAGGGTTAGGAATCAGTGTGACAGAGGGTTAGGGATCAGTGTGACAGGATTAGGAAACAGCGTGACAGAGGGTTAGGAATCAGTGTGACAGGATTAGGGATCAGTGTGACAGAGGGTTAGGAATCAGTGTGACAGAGGATTAGGAATCAGTGTGACAGGATTAGGAATCAGTGTGACAGGATTAGGAATCAGTGTGACAGAGGGTTAGGGATCAGTGTGACAGAGGGTTAGGAATCAGTGTGACAGGATTAGGGATCAGTGTGACAGAGGGTTAGGAATCAGTGTGACAGAGGATTAGGAATCAGTGTGACAGGATTAGGAATCAGTGTGACAGGATTAGGAATCAGTGTGACAGAGGGTTAGGGATCAGTGTGACAGAGGGTTAGGAATCAGTGTGACAGAGCGTTAGGAATCAGTGTGACAGAGGGTTAGGAATCAGTGTGACAGAGGATTAGGAATCAGTGTGACAGGATTAGGAATCAGTGTGACAGAGGGTTAGGAATCAGTGTGACAGAGGGTTAGGAATCAGTGTGACAGGATTAGGGATCAGTGTGACAGAGGGTTAGGAATCAGTGTGACAGAGGGTTAGGGATCAGTGTGACAGAGGGTTAGGAATCAGTGTGACAGAGGGTTAGGAATCAGTGTGACAGGATTAGGGATCAGTGTGACAGAGGGTTAGGAATCAGTGTGACAGAGGGTTAGGGATCAGTGTGACAGAGGGTTAGGAATCAGTGTGACAGAGGGTTAGGAATCAGTGTGACAGAGGGTTAGGAATCAGTGTGACAGAGGGTTAGGAATCAGTGTGACAGAGGGTTAGGAATCAGTGTGACAGGATTAGGGATCAGTGTGACAGAGGGTTAGGAATCAGTGTGACAGAGGGTTAGGGATCAGTGTGACAGAGGGTTAGGAATCAGTGTGACAGGATTAGGGATCAGTGTGACAGAGGGTTAGGAATCAGTGTGACAGAGGGTTAGGAATCAGTGTGACAGAGGATTAGGAATCAGTGTGACAGGATTAGGAATCAGTGTGACAGGATTAGGGATCAGTGTGACAGAGGGTTAGGGATCAGTGTGACAGAGGATTAGGAATCAGTGTGACAGAGGGTTAGGAATCAGTGTGACAGGATTAGGAATCAGTGTGACAGAGGGTTAGGAATCAGTGTGACAGAGGGTTAGGAATCAGTGTGACAGAGGGTTAGGAATCAGTGTGACAGAGGGTTAGGAATCAGTGTGACAGAGGGTTAGGAATCAGTGTGACAGAGGGTTAGGGATCAGTGTGACAGGATTAGGAAACAGCGTGACAGAGGGTTAGGGATCAGTGTGACAGAGGGTTAGGAATCAGTGTGACAGAGGGTTAGGAATCAGTGTGACAGGATTAGGGATCAGTGTGACAGAGGGTTAGGAATCAGTGTGACAGAGGATTAGGAATCAGTGTGACAGAAGATTAGGAATCAGTGTGACAGGATTAGGAATCAGTGTGACAGAGGGTTAGGGATCAGTGTGACAGAGGGTTAGGAATCAGTGTGACAGAGCGTTAGGAATCAGTGTGACAGAGGGTTAGGAATCAGTGTGACAGAGGGTTAGGAATCAGTGTGACAGGATTAGGAATCAGTGTGACAGAGGGTTAGGAATCAGTGTGACAGAGGGTTAGGAATCAGTGTGACAGGATTAGGGATCAGTGTGACAGAGGGTTAGGAATCAGTGTGACAGAGGGTTAGGGATCAGTGTGACAGAGGGTTAGGAATCAGTGTGACAGAGGGTTAGGAATCAGTGTGACAGGATTAGGGATCAGTGTGACAGAGGGTTAGGAATCAGTGTGACAGAGGGTTAGGGATCAGTGTGACAGAGGGTTAGGGATCAGTGTGACAGAGGGTTAGGAATCAGTGTGACAGAGGGTTAGGAATCAGTGTGACAGAGGGTTAGGGGTCAGTGTGACAGAGGGTTAGGAATCAGTGTGACAGAGGGTTAGGAATCAGTGTGACAGAGGGTTAGGAATCAGTGTGACAGGGTTAGGGGTCAGTGTGACAGAGGATTAGGAATCAGTGTGACAGAGGGTTAGGAATCAGTGTGACAGAGGGTTAGGGATCAGTGTGACAGAGGGTTAGGGGTCAGTGTGACAGAGGGTTAGGAATCAGTGTGACAGAGGGTTAGGAATCAGTGTGACAGAGGGTTAGGAATCAGTGTGACAGAGGGTTAGGAATCAGTGTGACAGAGGGTTAGGGATCAGTGTGACAGGATTAGGAAACAGCGTGACAGAGGGTTAGGAATCAGTGTGACAGAGGGTTAGGAATCAGTGTGACAGAGGGTTAGGAATCAGTGTGACAGAGGGTTAGGAATCAGTGTGACAGAGGGTTAGGAATCAGTGTGACAGAGGGTTAGGAATCAGTGTGACAGAGGGTTAGGGATCAGTGTGACAGGATTAGGAAACAGCGTGACAGAGGGTTAGGAATCAGTGTGACAGAGGGTTAGGAATCAGTGTGACAGAGGGTTAGGAATCAGTGTGACAGAGGGTTAGGGATCAGTGTGACAGAGGGTTAGGGATCAGTGTGACAGGATTAGGAAACAGCGTGACAGAGGGTTAGGAATCAGTGTGACAGAGGGTTAGGAATCAGTGTGACAGAGGGTTAGGAATCAGTGTGACAGAGGGTTAGGAATCAGTGTGACAGAGGGTTAGGAATCAGTGTGACAGAGGGTTAGGAATCAGTGTGACAGAGGGTTAGGGATCAGTGTGACAGGATTAGGAATCAGTGTGACAGAGGGTTAGGAATCAGTGTGACAGAGGGTTAGGAATCAGTGTGACAGAGGGTTAGGAATCAGTGTGACAGAGGGTTAGGAATCAGTGTGACAGAGGGTTAGGAATCAGTGTGACAGAGGGTTAGGAATCAGTGTGACAGAGGGTTAGGGATCAGTGTGACAGGATTAGGAAACAGCGTGACAGAGGGTTAGGAATCAGTGTGACAGGATTAGGGATCAGTGTGACAGAGGGTTAGGAATCAGTGTGACAGAGGATTAGGAATCAGTGTGACAGGATTAGGAATCAGTGTGACAGGATTAGGAATCAGTGTGACAGAGGGTTAGGGATCAGTGTGACAGAGGGTTAGGAATCAGTGTGACAGGATTAGGGATCAGTGTGACAGAGGGTTAGGAATCAGTGTGACAGAGGATTAGGAATCAGTGTGACAGGATTAGGAATCAGTGTGACAGGATTAGGAATCAGTGTGACAGAGGGTTAGGGATCAGTGTGACAGAGGGTTAGGAATCAGTGTGACAGAGCGTTAGGAATCAGTGTGACAGAGGGTTAGGAATCAGTGTGACAGAGGATTAGGAATCAGTGTGACAGGATTAGGAATCAGTGTGACAGAGGGTTAGGAATCAGTGTGACAGAGGGTTAGGAATCAGTGTGACAGGATTAGGGATCAGTGTGACAGAGGGTTAGGAATCAGTGTGACAGAGGGTTAGGGATCAGTGTGACAGAGGGTTAGGAATCAGTGTGACAGAGGGTTAGGAATCAGTGTGACAGGATTAGGGATCAGTGTGACAGAGGGTTAGGAATCAGTGTGACAGAGGGTTAGGGATCAGTGTGACAGAGGGTTAGGAATCAGTGTGACAGAGGGTTAGGAATCAGTGTGACAGAGGGTTAGGAATCAGTGTGACAGAGGGTTAGGAATCAGTGTGACAGGATTAGGGATCAGTGTGACAGAGGGTTAGGAATCAGTGTGACAGAGGGTTAGGGATCAGTGTGACAGAGGGTTAGGAATCAGTGTGACAGGATTAGGGATCAGTGTGACAGAGGGTTAGGAATCAGTGTGACAGAGGGTTAGGAATCAGTGTGACAGAGGATTAGGAATCAGTGTGACAGGATTAGGAATCAGTGTGACAGGATTAGGGATCAGTGTGACAGAGGGTTAGGGATCAGTGTGACAGAGGATTAGGAATCAGTGTGACAGAGGGTTAGGAACCAGTGTGACAGGATTAGGAATCAGTGTGACAGAGGGTTAGGAATCAGTGTGACAGAGGGTTAGGAATCAGTGTGACAGAGGGTTAGGGATCAGTGTGACAGGATTAGGAAACAGCGTGACAGAGGGTTAGGGATCAGTGTGACAGAGGGTTAGGAATCAGTGTGACAGAGGGTTAGGAATCAGTGTGACAGGATTAGGGATCAGTGTGACAGAGGGTTAGGAATCAGTGTGACAGAGGATTAGGAATCAGTGTGACAGAAGATTAGGAATCAGTGTGACAGGATTAGGAATCAGTGTGACAGAGGGTTAGGGATCAGTGTGACAGAGGGTTAGGAATCAGTGTGACAGAGCGTTAGGAATCAGTGTGACAGAGGGTTAGGAATCAGTGTGACAGAGGGTTAGGAATCAGTGTGACAGGATTAGGAATCAGTGTGACAGAGGGTTAGGAATCAGTGTGACAGAGGGTTAGGAATCAGTGTGACAGGATTAGGGATCAGTGTGACAGAGGGTTAGGAATCAGTGTGACAGAGGGTTAGGGATCAGTGTGACAGAGGGTTAGGAATCAGTGTGACAGAGGGTTAGGAATCAGTGTGACAGGATTAGGGATCAGTGTGACAGAGGGTTAGGAATCAGTGTGACAGAGGGTTAGGGATCAGTGTGACAGAGGGTTAGGGATCAGTGTGACAGAGGGTTAGGAATCAGTGTGACAGAGGGTTAGGAATCAGTGTGACAGAGGGTTAGGAATCAGTGTGACAGAGGGTTAGGAATCAGTGTGACAGGATTAGGGATCAGTGTGACAGAGGGTTAGGAATCAGTGTGACAGAGGGTTAGGGATCAGTGTGACAGAGGGTTAGGGATCAGTGTGACAGAGGGTTAGGAATCAGTGTGACAGGATTAGGGATCAGTGTGACAGAGGGTTAGGAATCAGTGTGACAGAGGGTTAGGAATCAGTGTGACAGAGGATTAGGAATCAGTGTGACAGGATTAGGAATCAGTGTGACAGGATTAGGGATCAGTGTGACAGAGGGTTAGGGATCAGTGTGACAGAGGATTAGGAATCAGTGTGACAGAGGGTTAGGAATCAGTGTGACAGGATTAGGAATCAGTGTGACAGAGGGTTAGGAATCAGTGTGACAGAGGGTTAGGAATCAGTGTGACAGAGGGTTAGGGATCAGTGTGACAGGATTAGGAATCAGTGTGAGAGGGTTAGGAATCAGTGTGACAGGATTAGGGATCAGTGTGACAGAGGGTTAGGGATCAGTGTGACAGAGGGTTAGGAATCAGTGTGACAGAGGGTTAGGAATCAGTGTGACAGAGGGTTAGGGATCAGTGTGACAGGATTAGGAATCAGTGTGACAGAGGGTTAGGAATCAGTGTGACAGAGGGTTAGGGATCAGTGTGACAGAGGGTTAGGAATCAGTGTGACAGAGGGTTAGGAATCAGTGTGACAGGATTAGGGATCAGTGTGACAGGATTAGGGATCAGTGTGACAGAGGGTTAGGAATCAGTGTGACAGAGGATTAGGAATCAGTGTGACAGGATTAGGGATCAGTGTGACAGAGGGTTAGGGATCAGTGTGACAGAGGGTTAGGAATCAGTGTGACAGAGCGTTAGGAATCAGTGTGACAGAGGGTTAGGAATCAGTGTGACAGAGGATTAGGAATCAGTGTGACAGGATTAGGAATCAGTGTGACAGAGGGTTAGGAATCAGTGTGACAGAGGGTTAGGAATCAGTGTGACAGAGGGTTAGGAATCAGTGTGACAGAGGGTTAGGAATCAGTGTGACAGAGGGTTAGGAATCAGTGTGACACGATTAGGGATCAGTGTGACAGAGGGTTAGGGATCAGTGTGACAGAGGGTTAGGAATCAGTGTGACAGAGGGTTAGGAATCAGTGTGACAGGATTAGGGATCAGTGTGACAGAGGGTTAGGAATCAGTGTGACAGAGGGTTAGGGATCAGTGTGACAGAGGGTTAGGAATCAGTGTGACAGAGGGTTAGGAATCAGTGTGACAGGATTAGGGATCAGTGTGACAGAGGGTTAGGAATCAGTGTGACAGAGGATTAGGAATCAGTGTGACAGGATTAGGAATCAGTGTGACAGGATTAGGGATCAGTGTGACAGAGGGTTAGGAATCAGTGTGACAGAGGATTAGGAATCAGTGTGACAGGATTAGGAATCAGTGTGACAGAGGGTTAGTAATCAGTGTGACAGAGGGTTAGGAATCAGTGTGACAGGATTAGGAATCAGTGTGACAGAGGGTTAGGAATCAGTGTGACAGAGGATTAGGAATCAGTGTGACAGAGGATTAGGAATCAGTGTGACAGAGGGTTAGGAATCAGTTTGACAGAGGGTTAGGAATCAGTGTGACAGAGGATTAGGAATCAGTGTGACAGGATTAGGAATCAGTGTGACAGAGGGTTAGGAATCAGTGTGACAGAGGGTTAGGAATCAGTGTGACAGAGGGTTAGGAATCAGTGTGACAGAGGATTAGGAATCAGTGTGACAGAGGGTTAGGAATCAGTGTGACAGGATTAGGAATCAGTGTGACAGAGGGTTAGGGATCAGTGTGACAGAGGATTAGGAATCAGTGTGACAGAGGGTTAGGGATCAGTGTGACAGAGAGTTAGGAATCAGTGTGACAGAGATTAGGAATCAGTGTGACGGGAGTTAGGAATCAGTGTGACAGAGGGTTAGGAATCAGTGTGACAAAGTATAGGAATCAGTGTGACAGGGGGTTAGGAATCAGTGTGTCAGAGGGCTGGGGATCAGTGTGACAGTGGGTTATCGATCAGTGTGACAGGGGGTTCGGGATCAGTGTGACAGGGGGTTCGGGATCAGTGTGACAGGGGGTTATCGATCAGTGTGACAGGGGGTTATCGATCAGTGTGACAGGGGGTTCGGGATCAGTGTGACAGGGGGTTATCGATCAGTGTGACAGGGGGTTATCGATCAGTGTGACAGGTGGTTAGTGACAGGTCGCAGAGCTGCCTGGTGAGGGGTTCCCTCTCCGCTTGTAGTGAAACGATGGTTAAATGTCTGACTGAGTCTGGCGATTGCCCCATCGCAGGAATCCTGGAATTCTTCCACCACCAGCTGAAGGATATCATTGAATACGCAGAGCTGAAGACCGACGTGTTCCAGAGTCTGAGGGAGGTCGGCAATGCGATTCTCTTCTGTCTGCTCATCGAGCAAGCCCTGGTAAGCAACAGAGTTAGAAATGGTCACAACTGGCACAACATGCTGGAATATTCTCCACTTGTCCCCAGGCAGGGCTCGGTGTGTACAGTAGTGTGGTATCGTGGTTCCACTACTCACTAATGATCCAGAGAATTCGAATCCCAACGGCACAGTTTCAGAATTTTAATCCAGTGTAAAAAATCTGGAATTGAAAAGCTGGTATCAGCCAATCTTCACGTGTGTGGTGGCAGGCTATTTGACTGTGAAAGACATCACAGCCATGTTAAATACTTTCCTTACCCAGGGAACACTAACTGATTTTCACACACTCCAGCCCAAGGGTGCTCCATTCAATTTTGGCATCTGCTCTGTGTGTCTCTCACTCCCACACCTGCTCTGTGTGTCTCTCACTCCCACACCTGCTCTGTGTGTCTCTCACTCCCACACCTGCTCTGTGTGTCTCTCACTCCCACACCTGCTCTGTGTGTCTCACTCCCACACCTGCTCTGTGTGTCTCACTCCCACACCTGCTCTGTGTGTCTCTCACTCCCACACCTGCTCTGTGTGTCTCACTCCCACACCTGCTCTGTGTGTCTCTCACTCCCACACCTGCTCTGTGTGTCTCTCACTCCCACACCTGCTCTGTGTGTCTCACTCCCACACCTGCTCTGTGTGTCTCTCACTCCCACACCTGCTCTGTGTGTCTCACTCCCACACCTGCTCTGTGTGTCTCACTCCCACACCTGCTCTGTGTGTCTCTCACTCCCACACCTGCTCTGTGTGTCTCACTCCCACACCTGCTCTGTGTGTCTCACTCCCACACCTGCTCTGTGTGTCTCTCACTCCAACACCTGCTCTGTGTGTCTCTCACTCCCACACCTGCTCTGTGTGTCTCACTCCCACACCTGCTCTGTGTGTCTCTCACTCCCACACCTGCTCTGTGTATCTCTCACTCCCACACCTGCTCTGTGTCTCTCACTCCCACACCTGCTCTGTGTGTCTCTCACTCCCACACCTGCTCTGTGTCTCTCACTCCCACACCTGCTCTGTGTGTCTCTCACTCCCACACCTGCTCTGTGTGTCTCTCACTCCCACACCTGCTCTGTGTGTCTCTCACTCCCACACCTGCTCTGTGTGTCTCACTCCCACACCTGCTCTGTGTGTCTCTCACTCCCACACCTGCTCTGTGTGTCTCTCACTCCCACACCTGCTCTGTGTGTCTCTCACTCCCACACCTGCTCTGTGTGTCTCACTCCCACACCTGCTCTGTGTGTCTCACTCCCACACCTGCTCTGTGTGTCTCTCACTCCCACACCTGCTCTGTTTCTCTCACTCCCACACCTGCTCTCTGTGTCTCTCACTCCCACACCTGCTCTGTGTGTCTCACTCCCACACCTGCTCTGTGTGTCTCACTCCCACACCTGCTCTGTGTGTCTCACTCCCACACCTGCTCTGTGTGTCTCTCACTCCCACACCTGCTCTGTGTGTCTCTCACTCCCACACCTGCTCTGTGTCACTCTCACTCCCACACCTGCTCTGTGTGTCTCTCACTCCCACACCTGCTCTGTGTGTCTCTCACTCCCACACCTGCTCTGTGTGTCTCACTCCCACACCTGCTCTGTGTGTCTCTCACTCCCACACCTGCTCTGTGTGTCTCTCACTCCCACACCTGCTCTGTGTGTCTCTCACTCCCACACCTGCTCTGTGTGTCTCTCACTCCCACACCTGCTCTGTGTGTCTCTCACTCCCACACCTGCTCTGTGTGTCTCACTCCCACACCTGCTCTGTGTGTCTCTCACTCCCACACCTGCTCTGTGTGTCTCTCACTCCCACACCTGCTCTGTGTCACTCTCACTCCCACACCTGCTCTGTGTGTCTCTCACTCCCACACCTGCTCTGTGTGTCTCTCACTCCCACACCTGCTCTGTGTGTCTCTCACTCCCACACCTGCTCTGTGTGTCTCTCACTCCCACACCTGCTCTGTGTGTCTCACTCCCACACCTGCTCTGTGTGTCTCTCACTCCCACACCTGCTCTGTGTGTCTCTCACTCCCACACCTGCTCTGTGTGTCTCACTCCCACACCTGCTCTGTGTGTCTCTCACTCCCACACCTGCTCTGTGTCACTCTCACTCCCACACCTGCTCTGTGTCACTCTCACTCCCACACCTGCTCTGTGTGTCTCTCACTCCCACACCTGCTCTGTGTGTCTCTCACTCCCACACCTGCTCTCTGTGTCTCTCACTCCCACACCTGCTCTGTGTGTACAAATTCTCAAAATGTCCTGCTGGGATTTGAACTCCCATTCTCTGGATTATTATCCAACAACAGTCCCATGACACTAGGGTACCCACTATGTGACCTGGATGTGAAGAGGGCAGGGCTGATAGACTCTCTCCTCCACCACGTCTTCAAGAACCTTCCAAAGAGCAGCACAGGGCTCGATTCTCAAGGTCCAGAGTTCCTCATTTCAGATCCTGCTCATCCAATGGCTGGTCGCCACAATGCTGTTTATCCCTTTGAATTCCTTCACAATTTTTATACTTGTTCCCTGTGACATTGGAACCGCTCAGATTTCCCTTGTTCCAGACTTTGTTTAATTTAATTTTGTCCCTCATGGTTCCATCTGCCAGTCTGTGCCGAACGTGCTGCATTACAGCCAGTTGCTGTGCTGTAATTGGCCTCAGTGCCCCTGGTTAGGGTGGGGTGTGGGGCGGGACACACCAGCCAGGGCTCCTGCTCCTGATCACCACCCAATGACCCCAGCCGGAGAGTGTCGGCATTGGGTGCTCACTGTGATGAGCCCCTTGGTCAAATTGCCTGCTGATCCTCACTATCCAGGTCCACACCGGGGGAATGACCTGACGGGGTCAAGTGTCAGAGGGAAGTCCAGCTGTTAATGACAAGATTGTGTTTGGAGGGTGAACCTCAGTTCGCCTCCTCCTCATTGGTGCCCTTTGCAAAGCTGGGAGCAGGAGACAGCTGCAGATCTGCAGCTCCCAACATCACCATGGGCTTGTGAGGGAGGGGGTTAAACGTTAAAAGGGACATCCCACAATCCAATCAGTCACAGAGTGGGAAACAGAAAAACCCAGAAGTGCCAACCAAAGATTATTGGTGCTTACAGCCTGCAAAATCATAGAAACATAGAAAATACAAAGAAACATAGAAAATAGGAGCAAGAGTTGGCCATTCGGCCCTTCGGGCCTGCTCCGCCATTCAAAATGATCATGGCTGATCGTCGAACTCAGTACCCTGTTCCCGCTTTTTCCCCATATCCCTTGATCCCTTTAGCATGAAGAAATATATCTATCTCCTTCTTGAATGCATCTAATGACTTGGCCTCCACTGCCTTCTGTGGTAGAGAATTCCACAGGTTCACCACCCTCTGAGTGAAGAAACTTCTCCTCATCTCAGTTCTAAATGGCATATCCCGTATCCTGAGACTGTGATCCCCGGTTCTGGATTCCCCAGCCATTCGGCCCATCAAGCCTGTACTGGCTCTTTGTGAGAGCAATCCAGTTAGTCCCATTCCCCCGCTTTTTCCCCGTAGCCCTGCATATTTTTTCCCTTCAAGTATTTATCCAATTCCTATTGGAAAGCCACGATTGAATCTGCCTCCACCGCCCTTTCAGATTGTGTAAAAAAGTTTTTCCTCATCTTGCCTTTGGTTCTTTTGCCAATCACCTTAAATCTGTGTCCTCTGGTTCTCGACCCTTCCGCCAATGGGAACAGTTTCTCTTTATTTACTTTATCTAAACCCGTCATGATTTTGACCTTCTTAACCTTCTCTGCTCTAAGGAGAACAATCCCACCTTCTCCAGTCTCTCCACATAACTGAAGTCCCTCATCCCTGGAACCATTCCAATAAATCTTTTCTGCACCCTCTCTAAGGCCTTCACATCCTTCCTAAAGTGTGGTGCCCAGAACTGGACACAATACTCCAGCTGTGGCCGAACCAGTGTTTTATAAAGGTTCATCATAACTTCCTTACTTTTGTACTCTATGCCTCTATTTATAAATCCCAGGATCCTGCATGCTTTTTTAACCGCTTTCTCAACCTGTCCTGCCACCTTCAATGATTTGTGCACATATACCCCCAGGTCTCTCTGTTCCTGTACCCCTTTTAGAATTGCACCATTTAGTTTATATTGCCTCTCCTCATTCTTCCTACCAAAATGTATCACTTCACACTTCTCTGTGTTAAATTCCATCTGCCACGTGTCCGCCCATTCCACCAGCCTGTCTATATACTCCTGAAGTCTATCACTATCCTCCTCACTGTTCACTACACTTCCAAGTTTAGTGTCATCTGCAAATTTTGAAATTGTGCCCTGTACACCCAAGTCCAAGTTATTAATATATATCAAGAAAAGCAGTGGTCCCAGCACCGACCCCTGGGGAACACCACTGTACACCTCCCTCCAGTCCGAAAAACAACCGTTCACCACTACTCTCTGTTTCCTGTCCCTTAGCCAATTCTGTATCCATGTTGCCACTGCCCCTTTTATTCCATGGGCTTCAATTTTGATGACAAGCCTATTATGCTATTATCCTTCATTGTCGCTGGGTCAAAATCCTGGAACTCCCTTCCTAACAGCACTGTGGGAGAACCGTCACCACACGGACTGCAGCGGTTCAAGAAGGCGGCTCACCACCACCTTCTCGAGGGCAATTAGGGATGGGCAATAAATGCTGGCCTCGCCAGCAACGCCCACATCCCGTGAACGAATAAAAAAAAATGCGGTACTTTATCAAACATCTTTTGAAAGTCCATATACACAACATCAACCGCATTGCCCTCATCAACCCTCTCTGTTACCTCATCAAAAAACTCAATCAAGTTAGTTGAACACGATTTGCCTTCAACAAATCCGTGCTGGCTTTCCCTAATAAATCCACACTTGTCCAAGTGACTATTCATTTTGTCCCGAATTATCGTTTGTAAAAACTTCCCAACTACTGAGGTTAAACTGACTGGCCTGTAGTTGCTGGGTTTATCCTTACACCCTTTTTTGAACAAGGGTGTAACATTTACAATTCTCCAGTCCTCTGGCACCACCCCCGTCTAAGGATGTTTGGAAGATTATGGCCAGTACCTCCGCAATTTCCACCCTTACTTCCCTCAGCAACCTAGGATGCATCCCATCCGGACCGGGTGACTTATCTACTTTAAGTACAGCCAGTCTTTCCAGTACCTCCTCTTTATCAATTTTTAGCCCATCCAGTATCTCAACTACCTCCTCTTTTACTGTGACTTTAGCAGCATCTTCGTCCTTGGTAAAAACAGATGCAAAGTACTCATTTAGTACCTCAGCCATGCCCTCTGCCTCCATAAGTAGATCTTTTTGGTCTCTAATCGGCCCCACCCCTCCTCTTACTACCCGTTTACCGTTTACATGCCTGTAGAAGACTTTGAATTCCCTTTTATGTTGGCCCCCAGTTTATTCTCATTCTCTCTCTTTGCGCCCCTCTTATTTCCTTTTTCACTTCCCCTCTGTACTTTCTATATTCTGCCACATCCAGTCGTGAATGGTGGTGGACAATTAAACAACTAACGGGAGGAGGAGGCTCTGCAAACATCCCCATTCTCAATGATGGCGGAGTCCAGCACGTGAGTGCAAAAGACAAGGCTGAAGCGTTTGCAACCATCTTCAGCCAGAAGTGCCGAGTGGATGATCCATCTCAGCCTCCTCCCGATATCCCCACCATCACGGAAGCCAGTCTTCGGCCAATTCGATTCACTCCACGTGATATCAAGAAACGGCTGAGTGCACTGGATACAGCAAAGGCTATGGGCCCCGACAACATCCCAGCTGTAGTGCTGAAGACTTGTGCTCCAGAACTAGCTGCGCCTCTAGCCAAGCTGTTCCAGTACAGCTACAACACTGGCATCTACCCGACAATGTGGAAAATTGCCCAGGTATGTCCTGTCCACAAAAAGCAGGACAAATCCAATCCGGCCAATTACCGCCCCATCAGTCTACTCTCAATCATCAGCAAAGTGATGGAAGGTGTCGTCGACAGTGCTATCAAGCGGCACTTACTCACCAATAACCTGCTCACCGATGCTCAGTTTGGGTTCCGCCAGGACCACTCGGCTCCAGACCTCATTACAGCCTTGGTCCAAACATGGACAAAAGAGCTGAATTGCAGAGGTGAGGTGAGAGTGACTGCCCTTGACATCAAGGCAGCATTTGACCGAGTGTGGCACCAAGGAGCCCGAGTAAAATTGAAGTCAATGGGAATCAGGGGGAAAACTCTCCAGTGGCTGGAGTCATACCTAGCACAAAGGAAGATGGTAGTGGTTGTTGGAGGCCAATCATCTCAGCCCCAGGGCATTGCTGCAGGAGTTCCTCAGGGCAGTGTCCTAGGCCCAACCATCTTCAGCTGCTTCATCAATGACCTTCCCTCCATCATAAGGCCAGAAATGGGGATGTTTGCTGATGATTGCACAGTGTTCAGTTCCATTCGCAACCCCTCAGATAATGAAGCAGTCCGTGCCCGCATGCAGCAAGACCTGGACAACATCCAGGCTTGGGCTCATAAGTGGCAATCAACATTCGCGCCAGATAAGTGCCAGGCAATGACCATCTCCAACAAGAGAAAGTCTAACCACCTCCCCTTGACATTCAACGGCATTACCATCGCCGAATCCCCCACCATCAACATCCTGGGGGTCACCATTGACCAGAAACTGAACTGGACCAGCCATATAAATACTGTGGCTACGAGAGCAGGTCAGAGGCTGGGTGTTCTGCGGCGAGTGACTCACCTCCTGACTCCCCAAAGCCTTTCCACCATCTACAAGGCACAAGTCAGGAGTGTGATGGAATACTCTCCACTTGCCTGGATGAGTGCAGCTCCAACAACACTCAAGAAGCTCGACACCATCCAAGATAAAGCAGCCCGCTTGATTGGCACCCCATCCATCACCCTAAACATTCACTCCCTTCACCACCGGCGCACTGTGGCTGCAGTGTGTACCATCCACAGGATGCACTGCAGCAACTCGCCAAGGCTTCTTCGACAGCACCTCCCAAACCCGCGACCTCTACCACCTAGAAGGACAAGAGCAGCAGGCACATGGGAACAACACCACCTGCATGTTCCCCTCCAAGTCACACACCATCCCGACTTGGAAATATATCGCCGTTCCTTCATCGTCGCTGGGTCAAAATCCTGGAACTCCCTTCCTAACAGCACTGTGAGAGAACCGTCACCACACGGACTGCAGCGGTTCAAGAAGGCGGCTCACCACCACCTTCTCGAGGGCAATTAGGGATGGGCAATAAATGCCGGCCTCGCCAGCGACGCCCACATCCCATGAACGAATAAAAAAAATAATAAAAAATTCTGCCTGGTTCTCACTTGTATTATCAACCTGACATCTGTCATACGCCCTCTTTTTCTGCTTCATCTTACTCTCCATCTCTTTCGTCAGGGAGCTCTGGCTTTAGTTGCCCTACCTTTCCCCCTCGTGGGAATGTACCTAGACTGTACCTGAAACATCTCCTCTTTAAAGGCCGCCCATTGTTCAATTACAGTTTTGCCTGCCAATCTTTGATTCCAATTTACCCGGGCCAGATCCATTCTCAACCCACTGAAATTGGCCCTTCTCCAATTAATTGTTTTTACACTGGATTGTTCCTTGTCCTTTTCCATAACTGATCTAAACCTGATGATATGATCATTATTCCCTAAATGCTCCCTCCCTGACACTTGCTCCATTGGCCCATTTCATTCCCCAGACCCAGATCCCACAATGCCTCCTTCCTCGTTGGGCCGGAAACATACTGATCAAAAAGGTTCTCCTGAACACACTTCAGAAATTCCTCCCCCTCTCTGCCCTTTACACTATTACTATCCCAGTCTATATTAGGATAGTTGAAGTCCCCCATTATCACTGCTCTCTGGTTCTTGCACCTCTCTGTAATTCCCCTGCAAATTTGCTCCTCTATCTCCTTCCCACTAGTTGGTGGCCTATAGAATACACCCAGTAGTGTAATGGCACCTCTATTGTTTCTTAACTCTAACCAAATAGATTCTGTCCTTGACCCCTCCAGGACATCCTCTCTCTCCAGCACTGCAATATTCTCCTTAATCAATACTGTCACCCCACCCCCCTCCTTTTTTTCCTTCCCTATCTTTCCTGATCACCTTGTATCCAGGAATATTTAGTACCCAATCCTACCCCTTTTGGAGCCAGGTCTCTGTTATCGTCAATACTTCATATTCCAATGTGGACCTCCGCCCCGGTGCTCGCTCCCCGCTCCTCTTAGTCTCCCTGGTTCCTCTCTCCCCGCTCCTCTTAGTCTCCCTGGTCCCTCTCTCTCCGCTCCTCTTATTCTCCCTGGTCCCTCTCTCTCCGCTCCTCTTATTCTCCCTGGTCCCTCTCTCTCCGCTCCTCTTATTCTCCCTGGTCCCTCTCTCTCCGCTCCTCTTATTCTCCCTGGTCCCTCTCTCCCCGCTCCTCTTATTCTCCCTGGTCCCTCTCTCCCCGCTCCTCTTATTCTCCCTGGTCCGCTCTCTCTCCGCTCCTCTTAGTCTCCCTGGTCCCTCTCTCTCCGCTCCTCTTATTCTCCCTGGTCCCTCTCTCTCCGCTCCTCTTATTCTCCCTGGTCCCTCTCTCTCCGCTCCTCTTATTCTCCCTGGTCCCTCTCTCTCCGCTCCTCTTATTCTCCCTGGTCCCTCTCTCCCCGCTCCTCTTATTCTCCCTGGTCCGCTCTCTCCCCGCTCCTTGTTCTCCCTGGTTCCTCTCTCTCCGCGCTCCTCTTATTCTCCCTGGTCCCTCTCTCCCCGCTCCTCTTATTCTCCCTGGTCCCTCTCTCCCCGCTCCTCTTATTCTCCCTGGTCCCTCTCTCCCCGCTCCTCTTATTCTCCCTGGTCCCTCTCTCCCCGCTCCTCTTATTCTCCCTGGTCCCTCTCTCCCCGCTCCTCTTATTCTCCCTGGTCCCTCTCTCCCCGCTCCTTGTTCTCCCTGGTCCCTCTCTCTCCGCTCCTCTTGTTCTCCCGGGTCCGCTCTCTCTGCGCTCCTCTTATTCTCCCTGGTCCGCTCTCTCTGCGCTCCTCTTATTCTCCCTGGTCCCTCTCTCCCCGCTCCTCTTATTCTCCCTGGTCCGCTCTCTCCCCGCTCCTTGTTCTCCCTGGTCCCTCTCTCCCCGCTCCACTTGTACTCCCTGGTCCATGAGACCAAAAGACCATAAGAGACAGGAGCAGGATGAGGCCATTCGGCCCCTCGAGCCTGCTCCGCCATTTAATGAGATCATGGGTGATCTGATTTTTACCTCAACTCCACTTTCCCGCCCTTTCTCCATATCCTTTGACTCCCTCGCTGATCAAGAATTTGTCTAACTCAGCCTTGTATGTATTCAATGACTCAGCCTCCACAGCTTTTTGGGGTAAAGAATTCCAAAGATTCACGACCCTCTGGGAGAAGAAATTCCTCCTCATTTCCGTCTTAAACGGCCGACCCCTTATTCTGAGACTATGCCCCCGAGTTTTAGATTCCCCCATGAGGGGTAACATCCTCTCAGCATCTACCCTATCGAGTCCCCTCAGAATCTTGTATGTTTCAATAAGATCTCCTCTCATTCTTCTAAACTCCAATGAGTACAGACCCAACCTGTTCAATCTTTCCTCATAAGACAACCCTTCCATACCCGGAATCAACCTAGTGAACCTTCTCTGAACTGCCTCCAATGCAAGTATGTCCTTCCTTAAATAAGGGCACCAGAACTGTACGCAGTACTCCAGGTGTGGTCTCACCAGCACCCTGTACAGTTGTAGCATGACTTCCCTGCTTTTATACTCCATCCCCCTAGAAATAAAGGCCAATATTCCGTTTGCCTTCCGGATTACCTGCTGCACCTGTATGTTGACTTTTTGTGTTTCATGTACGAGGACACCCAGATCCCTCTGTACCACAGCATTTTGTACTATTTCTCAATTCAAATAATATTTTGCTTTTTTATTTTTCCTCCCAAAGTGGATGACTTCACATTTTCCCACATTAGATTCCATCTGCCAAATTTTTGCCCATTCGCTTAACCTGTCAATATCCCTTTGCAGACACTTTGTGTCCTCATCACAACTTGCTTTTCCACCTATCTTTGTATCATCAGCAAATTTGGCCACAAGACACTCTGTTCCTTCATCCAAGTCATTGATATATATTGTAAATAGTTGAGGCCCCAGCACTGAGCCCTGCGGCACCCCACTAGTTACAGATTGCCATTTTGAAAATGACCCTTTTATCCCGACTCTTTGTTTTCTGTTAGTTAGCCAATCCTAGAACCATAGAAAAGATACAGCACAGAAGGGGGCCATTCGGCCCATCGTGTCCGCGCCGGCTCGAAGAACAACCAGGTGCCCATTCTAATCCCACCTTCCAGCACCCGGTCCGTAGCCCTGCAGCTTACAGCACTTTAGGTGCAGGTTCTGGTAATTTTTAAAAGAGTTGAGGGTCCCTGCCTCTACCACCAATTCGGGCAGCGATCCTCTATCCATGCCAGTATATTACCCCCAACACCATGAGCTCTTACCTTGTGCAGTAATCTTTTATGTGGCACCTTATCGAATGCCTTTTGGAAATCCAAATATACTGCATCCATTGGTTCCCCTTTATCCACCCTGCCCGTTACTTCCTCAAAGAACTCTAATAAATTTGTCAGACATGATTTCCCCTTCATAAAACCATGTTGACTCTCCTTGATTGTATTATGAGTCTCCAAATGTCCTGCTACTACTTCCTTAATAATGGATTCTAGCATTTTCCCAGTGACAGATGTTAGGCTAACTGGTCTATAGTTACCTGCTTTCTGTCTCACTCCCTTCTTGAATAGGAATGTTACGTTTGCGGTTTTCCAATCCGCTGGGACCTTTCCAGAATCTAGTGAATTCTGGAAGATTACAACCAATGCATCCACTATCTCTGTAGCCACTTCCTTTAAGACCCTTGGATGCAAGCCATCAGGTCCAGGGGACTTGTCAGCCTTTAGACCCATTAGTTTACCGAGTATTTTTTCTCTAGTGATAGTGATTGTTTTTAGTTCCTCCCTCCCCTTTGCCCCTTGATTTTCTACTATTATTGGTATATTATTAGTGTTTTCTACTGTGAAGACAGATACAAAATATCTGTTCAATTCCTCTGCCATTTCCTTGTTTTCCATTATTATTTCCCCAGTCTCATCCTCCAAGGGACCAATGTTTACTTTCGCTACCCTCTTCCTTTTTATATACTTGTAGAAGCTTTTACTGTCAGTTTTTATATTTCTTGCTAGTTTAATCTCATAATTTATTTTCTCCCTCTTTATTATTCTTTTAGTCATCCTTTGCTGGTTTTTAAAGTTTTCCCAATCTTCGGGCTTACCAGTAATCTTTGCCATGTTGAATGCTTTTTCTTTTAACCTGATACCATCCTTGACTTCCTTAGTTAGCCATGGTTGGTTCACCCTTTTTGTGGAGTCTTTCCTCCTCACAGGGATAGATTTTTGTTGCGAGTCATAAAATATCTTTTTAAATGTTTGCCACTGCTTATCCACCATCATACCATCTAATCTGTTTACCCAGTCCACTTTAGCCAATTCCACCCTCATTCCTTTATAATTGCCCTTATTTAAGTTTAATACAGTAGTTTCAGACCCAAGATCCTCGCTCTCAAACTGGATGTGAAATTCTACCATGTTATGATCACTGCTTCCCAAGGGATCCTTTACTTTGAGATCATTAATTAATCTTGTTTCGTTCCCCATTACCAGATCCAAAATGGCCCGTTCCCTGGTGGTTCCCCGACGTATTGGTCTGAGAAACAGTCCCTAATACATTCTATGACCTCCTCCTCAGGGCTATTTTTGCCAATTTGATTTGTCCAATCTATGTGAAAGTTAAAATCGGCCATGATTATTGCATTACCTTTTTTTTCCGCTCTCCCCACACCTCTTGTTCTCCCTGGTCCGCTCTCTCCCCACACCTCTTGTTCTCCCTGGTCCGCTCTCTCTCCCCACACCTCTTGTTCTCCCTGGTCCGCTCTCTCCCGCTCCTCTTGTTCTCCTTCTCCCGCACCCCCCACCAACCCACCCTTTCCCAGTTGAGGGAAGTCATCGAGTTGCACTGAAAAAATGGTGTGTGTAAAATGCCCCTCACCCCAGAATGTATCCGTGGGGCTGCAAAGATTGATCTACCAAACCCTTCAGAGGCAATTCAGGGCTAGGATAATAGGGAGAGGAGCTTCGATACGATAGTTAGGGCATTAATGGCAGGAAGCAAAGGGTAATGGTCGACGGGTGTTTTTGTGACTGGAAGGCTGTTTCCAGTGGGGTCCCACAAGGCTCAGTACTCGGTCCCTTGCTTTTTGTGATATACATTAATGATTTAGACTTAAATGTGGGGGCTCGATCAAGAAGTTGCAGATGATACAAAAACTGGCCATGTGGTTGATAGTGAGGAGGAAAGCTGGAGACTGCAGGAAGATATCAATGGACTGGTCAGGTGGGCAGAAAAGTGGCAAATGGAATTCAATCCAAAGAAGTGTGAGGTAATGCATTTGGGGAGAGCAAACAAGGCAAGGGAATACACAATAAATGGGAGGATACTGAGAGGTGTAGAGGAAGTGAGGGACCTTGGAGTGCATGTCCACAGATCCCTGAAGGTAGCAGGACAGGTAGATAAGGTGGTTAAGAAGGCATACGGGATACTTTCCTTTATTAGCCGAGGCATAGAATATAAGAGCAGGGAGATTATGCTGGAACTGTATAAAACACTGGTTAGGCCACAGCTTGAGTACGGTGTACAGTTCTGGTCACCACATTACAGGAAAGATGTGATTGCACTGGAGAGGGTGCAGAGGAGATTTACGAGGATGTTGCCAGGACTGGAGAATTTTAGCTATGAGGAAAGATTGGATAGGCTGGGGTTGTTTTCTTTGGAACAAAGGAGGCTGAGGGGAGATTTAATTGAGGTGTACAAAATTATGACAGGGCTCGATAGAGTGGATAGGGAGGATCTATTTCCCTTAGCAGAGGGGTCAGTGACCAGGGGGCATAGATTTAAAGTGATTGACAGAAGGATTAGAGGGGAGCTGAGGAGAAATTTTTTCACCCAGAGGGTGGTGGGGGTCTGGAACTCACTGCCTGAGAGGGCGGTAGAGGCAGAAACCCTCAACTCATTTAAAAAGTACTTGAACTGCCGTAACCTGCAGGGCTACGGACCAAGTGCTGGAAAGCGAGATTTAGCTGGATAGCTCTTTTTCGGCCAGTACGGATGCGATGGACCGAAAGACCTCCTTCTGTGTCGTAACTTTCTATGATTCTATTCTATGATTAGAGTGATGGGCTTCAATGGGGGAGTTAGGGCACTAGACGGATGAGCTTCAATGGGGGAGTTAGGAGACTGGAGAGACAGGAACAGGAGGAGGCCATTTAGCCCCTCGAACCTGTTCCGTCATTCATTGAGATCATGGCTGATCTGTGACCTAACTCCATATACCCGCCTTAGCCCCATATCTCTTAATACCTTTGGTTAACAAAATCTATCAATCTCAGATTTAAAATTAACAGTCAACTGTCATTTGCAGAAGAGAGTTCCAAACTTCTACCACCCTTTGTGTGTAGAAGTGTTTCCTAAAAGTCCTGGCTCTAATTTTTAGGCTACGTCCCCTAGTCCTAAACTCCCCAGCCAGCAGAAATAGTTTCTCTCTATCTACCCTATCAGTTCCCCTTAATATCTTGAAAACTTCAATCAAATCACCTCTTAATCTTCTAAATTCCAGGGAATACAACCCTAGTTTGTGTAATCGCTCCTCGTAATTTGATCCTTGAAGTTCGGGTATCATTCTAGTAAACCTACGCTGCACTCCCTCCAAGGCCAATATATCCTTCCGAAGGTGCGGTGCCCAGAACTGCTCACAGTACTCCAGGTGTGGTCTAACCAGGGTTTTGTATAGCTGCAGCATAACTTAGAATCATAGAATCATAGAATCATAGAAGTTACAACATGGAAACAGGCCCTTCGGCCCAACATGTCCATGTCGCCCAGTTTATACCACTAAGCTAGTCCCAATTGCCTGCACTTGGCCCAATAGAATCAACTTCTGCCCCCTTGTACTCTAGTCCTCTAGATATAAAGGCCAGCATTCCATTAGCCTTTTTGATTATTTTCTGTACCCATCCATGACATTTTAATGATCTATGTACCTGAACCCCTAAGTCTCTTTAGACCTCCACTGTTTCGGGTTTTTTACCATTTAGAAAGTGCCCTGTTCAATCCATTTTAGGTGCAAAGTGGATGACCTCACACTTGTTTACATTGAAATCCATTTGCCACAGTTTTGCCCATTCACTTAATCTATTAATATCTCTCTGTAATTTTATGCTTCCATCTACACTGCTTACAATGCTGCCTATCTTTGTGTCATCGGCAAACTTGGATATGTGGCTCTCTATCCCGTCATCTAAGTTGTTAATAAATACAGTGAATAGTTGAGGCCCCAACACAGATCCCTGTGGGACTCCACTAGTCACATCCTGTCAATTTGAGTACCTGCCCATTATCCCTACTCTCTGTCTCCTGCCGCTCAGCCAACTTCCTAACCAGGTCAATAATTTGTCCTCAATTCCATGAGTTCCAACTTTAGCTAACAGTCTCTTATGTGGGACTTTATCGAATGCCTTCTGGAAGTCCATATAAACAATATCCATTGACATTCCCCCTGGCCACTACTTTAGTCACCTCTTCAAAAAATTCAATCAGGTTTGTCAGGCACGACCTACCTTTCACAAATCCATGCTGGCTCTCTCTGATTAACTGAAAATTCTCGAGGTGTTCAGTCACTTGATCCTTAATTATAGACTCCAGTAATTTCCCGACAACAGATGTTAGGCCAACTGGTCTATAATTCCCTGGTTTCCCTCTCTCTCCTTTCCTAAATAGCAGTGTGATGTGCAATTTTCCAATTTAAAGGAACAGTTCCTGAATCTAGAGAACTTTGAAAGATTATAGTTAGGGCATCTGCAATGTGCTCACCTACTTCCTTTAAAACCCTGGGATGGAAACCATCTGGTCCTGGGGATTTGTCACTCTTTAGTGTCATTATTTTCTTCATTAATGTTAATTTGTTTACGTTAATTATGGCGAGTCCCCGTCCCTGATTCAAAATTAGTTTCCTTGGGGTGTCAGGCATGCTATCCTCTTCCCGCACTGTAAATACTGACGCAAAGTAATTATTTAACATGTCCGCCATTTCCTTATTTTGATTTATAATCTCACCATTATCAGTTTTTAAGGGGCCCACATTGCTCCTGACCACCCTCTGTTTCCTAATATAATTGTAAAATTGTTTGTGTTGATTTTGATATCCCTTGCAAGTTTCTTTTCAAACTCCCTTTTTGTAGCTCTTACTATCTGTTTTGTCACCATTTGCTCTTCTTTGTATCTCTCCCAGTCGCCAGGATCTGTGCTATTTTTTGCGTTTTTGAATGCTTTTTCTTTTAGTTTGATGTTGTCCCTTACCTCTTTTGTCGTCCATGGCTGTTTTTTTGGCAAGTAGAGCTCTTGCCCCTCAGGGGTATAAACTGGTTCTGCATCATGTTAAATTCTTTTTTGAACCTCTCCCACTGATCTCCTGTCGTTTTCCCCATTAACAGATTTGCCCAGTTTACTGTGGACAGTCTCTGTCTCATCCCGTTGAAATCGGCCTTACCTAAATTTAGAATCTTAGCAGCTGATACGAGTTTCTCCCTTTCAAACACAACGTTGAACTCGATCATATTATGATCGCTATTAGATAAATGTTCACGCACCGTTAGGCTGTTAACTAAATCTGTCTCATTCCTCATTATTCAATCTAATTTGGCCCTGCCCCCTTGTTGGTTCCAGGACATATTGTTGCAGAAAGCTGTCCTGAACACACTCAAAAAATTCATTACCTTTCTGACATGAGCTCATCTGCTTATCCCAATCTATATGAAAGTTAAAATCCCCCATTAAAACCACTCTGCCTTTGCTGCATGCTTGACTAATCTCTGCATTTATACATTCTGCTGCTACCAGGGGGACGATACACAACTCCCATTCCAGTCTTAAATCCTTTTCTATTTCTTAATTCTACCCATAAAGTCTCCACTGCCCGTTTACCTCGCATTATATTCTCTCTCATCATTGAAGTAATTTTATCCTTAATCACTCAGGCTGCTCCTCCCCCTTTACCAGTTTCCCTCTCCTTCCTGTAGACCTTGTAACTTGGTATATTCAGTTCCCAGTCCTGGCCGTCTTGTAGCCGTGTCTCAGTAATGGCGACCATGTCGTACCCTTTAAGTTGAATTTGCGCCTGCAATTCATTCAGTTTGTTCCTTATACTCTGTGTTTGTGTAAAGAAACGCTTAATTGGGCCACACCCCCGAACCTGTCCTTCTGCTCTCATGTTATTTTTCTCACACATTTCTTATTTCTCTCTCCTGATTTAATTACTTTACATCTTTTAATTTTCCCTTTACCTGGAGGGATGGGCTTCGATGGGAGAGTTGGGGGACTGGAGGGATGGGCTTCGATGGGAGAGTTAGAGTACTGGAGGGATGGGCTTCGATGGGAGAGTTAGAGTACTGGAGGGAGGGGCTTCGATGGGAGAGTTAGAGTACTGGAGGGATGGGCTTCGATGGGAGAGTTAGGGGACTGGAGAGATGGGCTTCGATGGGAGAGTTAGAGTACTGGAGGGAGGGGCTTCGATGGGAGAGTTAGAGTACTAGAGGGATGGGCTTCGATGGGAGAGTTAGAGTACTGGAGGGAGGGGCTTCGATGGGAGAGTTAGAGTACTAGAGGGAGGGGCTTCGATGGGAGAGTTAGAGTACTAGAGGGATGGGCTTCGATGGGAGAGTTAGAGTACTGGAGGGAGGGGCTTCGATGGGAGAGTTAGAGTACTGGAGGGATGGGCTTCGATGGGAGAGTTAGGGGACTGGAGGGATGGGCTTCGATGGGAGAGTTAGATTACTGGAGGGATGGGCTTCGATGGGGGAGTTAGGGGACTGGAGGGATGGGCTTCGATGGGAGAGTTAGGGTACTGGAGGGATGGGCTTCGATGGGAGGGTTAGGGGACTGGGGGATGGGCTTCGATGGGAGGGTTAGAGTACTAGAGGGATGGGCTTCGATGGGAGGGTTCGGGGACTGGAGGGATGGGCTTCGATGGGAGGGTTCGGGGACTGGAGGGATGGGCTTCGATGGGAGAGTTAGGGGACTGGAGGGATGGGCTTCGATGGGAGGGTTCGGGGACTGGAGGGATGGGCTTCGATGGGAGGGTTCGGGGACTGGAGGGATGGGCTTCGATGGGAGAGTTGGGGGACTGGAGGGATGGGGTTCGATGGGAGGGTTAGGGGACTGGAGGGATGGGCTTCGATGGGAGAGTTGGGGGACTGGAGGGATGGGCTTCGATGGGAGAGTTAGGGGACTGGAGGGATGGGCTTCGATGGGAGAGTTGGGGGACTGGAGGGATGGGCTTCGATGGGAGAGTTAGGGGACTGGAGGGATGGGCTTTGATGGGAGAGTTAGGGGACTGGAGGGATGGGCTTCGATGGGAGAGTTAGAGTACTGGAGGGATGGGCTTCGATGGGAGAGTTAGGGGACTGGAGGGATGGGCTTCGATGGGAGAGTTAGAGTACTGGAGGGATGGGCTTCGATGGGAGAGTTGGGGGACTGGAGGGATGGGCTTCGATGGGAGGGTTCAGGGACTGGAGGGATGGGCTTCGATGGGAGGGTTCGGGGACTGGAGGGATGGGCTTCGATGGGGGAGTTGGGGGACTGGAGGGATGGGCTTCGATGGGAGAGTTAGGGGACTGGAGGGATGGGCTTCGATGGGGGAGTTGGGGTACTGGAGGGATGGGCTTCGATGGGAGAGTTAGAGTACTGGAGGGATGGGCTTCGATGGGAGAGTTGGGGGACTGGAGGGATGGGCTTCGATGGGAGAGTTAGGGTACTGGAGGGATGGGCTTCGATGGGAGAGTTAGGGGACTGGAGGGATGGGCTTCAATGGGAGAGTTAGGGTACTGGAGGGATGGGCTTCGATGGGAGAGTTAGAGTACTGGAGGGATGGGCTTCGATGGGAGAGTTAGGGGACTGGAGGGATGGGCTTCGATGGGAGAGTTAGAGTACTGGAGGGATGGGCTTCGATAGGAGAGTTAGAGTACTGGAGGGATGGGCTTCGATGGGAGAGTTGGGGGACTGGAGGGATGGGCTTCGATGGGAGGGTTAGGGGACTGGAGGGAGGGGCTTCGATGGGAGGGTTAGGGGACTGGAGGGAGGGGCTTCCCCAAATATTCCCCAAATCACTTTATGAATTGTATTTGTTGGATTTTTGCAGATTTTTTCTTTGAATGTTGCTGCTGTGTTTAATGACAGTGAATCTTGATCGCTGTTTGTTCAGTGACTCGATTTGGACTTGCTCTTGTTTACAGTCTCAAGAAGAGGTCTGTGACCTGCTGCACGCAGCACCTTTCCAGAATATTCTACCCAGGGTCTACATCAAAGGTCAGCTGTCTGTGTGTGTCTCTGTATCTGTCACACTGTGTGTGTATGTCTCTGTATCTGTCACACTGTGTGTATGTCTCTGTATCTTCACACTGTGTGTGTGTGTCTCTGGATCTGTCACACTGTGTGTGTGTGTGTGTGTGTGTGTGTGTGTGTGTGTGAAACAGTGTGTGTGAAATACTGTGTGTATGGGCCCGATGTTAGCAGGGCTGCGGGTTCTCGGCGGGGGGGCTATCGGGCGCGTGGATAACGCGCCCGGTGAAATTAGCCAGCTTCCCGCGCGATTGTAGCATCCAATCCACTAATTGGATCCACTTACCTGCTCCTCCGGGTTCCCCGCTGCTGATCTGCGCGTCGGGCGGGCTGCGCATGCGCAGTAAGATCTGTCAGCTGGAGGCGCTCTATTTAAAGGGGCAGTCCTCCACTGACAGATGCTGCAACAAATAGAAAAAATCACAGCATGGAGCAGCCCAGGGGGAAGGCTGCTCCCAGTTTAATGATGCCTCACTCCAGGTATCAATACATGGGGTGAGGAGGAGGGGGAGGACAGAGATCTTCCTCCCGGCGGGCGGGAGGAAGCGGCCTGCCTCTGCCACCAGGAAGGCCTGGCTCGAGGTGGCAGAGGAGGTCACCAGCACCACCAACATATCGCCCACCTGCATACAGTGCAGGAGGCGCTCCAATGACCTCAGTAGGTCAGCCAAAGTGAGTACACGTAGTCTTTCCCCTACACTCCGTCTGCCACATCACTGCCCACACCCCACATCTCCTTCTGCACTGCCAACACTACTCTGTCACATCATCCCTCACACCCACTCAAACCTCATCCTCATCTTACCTGCACCTACTCACCTCGCCAGTACTCATCCTGCCACTACCACTCAACCCAATCCTCATACAATCTCATGGCTCTATCTCATACTCACCCTCTCGTGCATCTCTCTCACGGTCAGCCTCACTCAACCTGCCACTACCTGTGCTGCAGTCACAGGGCATGCATCACATATGTGCAGTAGGCAGCGTAAGGCAAACGTGTCGTGAGCATTAAGGGGATGCACAAGGGTGTTTGAGGGTTTGTCATGGTTGTTACTTTTATTGAATTTCTGACCAACTCACATTACATATTATATTGGCACCACTACTGCCATGTCTTCGCGAATCCTGTCTGGTTTGTGCAATAATGCCCGCTCCTGGGTATCACTATGAGGACCCACAACTGATGCCACCCATTGTGTCACTGCAGAGTGGGTGTAGGTGTATTTGCAGGGCTCTTTTGCACAGACGACTGAGAGACATCGGCGATGTCCCCGGTTGCACCCTGGAAGGATGCGGAGGAGAGGTTGTTGAGGGCAGTGGTGACTTTGACAGCGACAGGTAAGAAGATGGTGCTCGGGCCAGCCGGGAGCAGCTCGGCATGAAAGAGGCTGCAGATGTCCACGACTACATGTCGAGTGACTCTGAGCCTCCGTGTGCACTGCTGCTCAGAGAGGTCCAGGAGGCTGAGCCTCGGTCTGTGGACCCTGTGGCGAGGGTAGTGCCCTCTGAGACGCATCTCTCTCTGCGGTAGCCCTCCCTCCTGCTGTGCAGGTGGATGTGTCACAGCACTGTGTTGTGGAGCTCCACGTGTCAGAGGTGGATGTCGAGGCTGGTGAGGCTGGTGCTGCTGTTCGCCCTCCGAGGAGGTCATGACTGCAGCTACGGCGGCCCCCATCTGGAAGATGTACATCTGAGGGGGTCCACAAGGTAGGTACATGTGTCTGGACCCCAGGGTAAGTGTGCAGGTTGGTGACTTTGACTGTCAGGAGGAGGGTGGTGGAGGCCACACTTTGTCCCAAGTGACAGAGTGGCCTCCTGCAATGGCTGAGGGTCTCCCACCCACACCTGTCAAATGGACCTTTGCAGCTGCCACAGGCTGATGGCTGCAACACGTCGATTTGACCTGGGAGTGTTTCCCCCAGTGTGGGAAACAGTCCCAGTTTGCTCTAAAATCCCACCCCTCCTCTCATAATCCCTTAATCAGGTCAGTTAATGACCTGAACAAGCAAAATAAATACCTTCAAGTGGCATCCCGCTGGCTTTAATTGCCTGCGGGATTCCCACCAGCGGGGGCTGCGCGCGCACGCTGGCGCGTCAGCGGGGAACCCGGAAGTGCATGGGTTCGAGGCGGGCTCCGGTCCCGCTCCGGGATTTCCTGATTTTCGGGGCCCCCCCGCCAGGAACGCACCCGATAGCGGGTGCTAAAATGATGCCCTATGTGTGTGTAACAGTGTGTGTGTGTGTAACACCGTGGGTTCGATTTTCCTGGGAAATTGCGGTGCGTTGGGGGCTCAGAAAATCGGGGAAATCCCATTAGGACCGGAAGCCGGCTCCAACCCGATTTCCAAGTTCCCCGCAGACCCACCTGTGTGTGCGCAGGCTTCCCGAATGCGGAAGTCCCACCAGCAATTAAAGCCGGCAGGTTGACAGTTAAAGAGCCAAATATACCTCAGTGAGGTACTTAGGGCTCTTTACTTGTGACATATTAGCTGGTTGGAACGATTTTTAACTTACCCGGGCAGCTTGCCCACTGCTTCTGATTCACACCTGGTGAAAGCAGGGCCGGATCAGGGAAAAAGAAACAAAATAAATTAAATAAAAATCCATTGCACGAAGTTAAAACACAAAATGAACCTACCTTTCCACCCTACTCCGATGTCCGATGTCTCCTTCTCCAATCTCCCCCGATGTCCCCCTGATCTTCCCCTCTCTCCCCCCAATCTTCCCCTCTCTCCCCCCCAATCTTCCCCTCTCTCCCCCGATCTTTCCCTCCCCCCCCCCAATCTTCCCCTCTCTCCCCCGATCTTTCCCTCTCCCCCCCCCCAATCTTCCCCTCTCTCCCCCTGATCTTCCCCTCTCTCCCCTGATCTTCCCCTCTCTCCCCTGATCTTCCCCTCTCTCCCCCTGATCTTCCTCTCTCCCCCCCCCCGATCTTTCCCTCTCCCTCCCCCGATCTCCCCCCCCACCCCCAATCTTCCCCTCTCCCCCCCCGATCTCCCCCTCCCCCGCACCCCCGGATGACGTCTGGCTCTCTCTCTTTCTCGCCCCCCTCCCCCCTGTCGCGTTGTAGCTCCTGACGGTAGCCAGCCTGTCAATCAGGCAGACTGCCGGGCGCGAAACCCGGAGAGGACGTTAATCATCATCAATAAACGTGCGATCGCGTCGGAAACGGTGAGTTTTGTTCATGAGGGTTTGCCTCGTGCACCTTCACCCCCCCGGCCCCCGCTGCCAACCCACCACCATTGCAAAATCGAGCCCTGTGCGTGTGTAACACGGTGTGAGTGTGTTACACCGTATGTGTGTGTGCAACACCGTGTGTATGAGTGTGTGTAACATGGTGTGTGTGTGAGTGTGTGTGTAACACGGTGTGTGTGTGAGTGTGTGTGTGTAACACGGTGTGTGAGTGTGTGTGTGTAACACGGTGTGTGTGTGTGTGTAACACGGTGTGTGTGTGTGTGTGTGTGTGTAACACGGTGAGTGTGTGTAACACGGTGTGTATGTGTGTGTGTGTGTGTGTGTGTGTGTAACACGGTGTGTGTGTGAGTGTGTAACACGGTGTGTGTGTGTGTAACACGGTGTGTGTGTGAGTGTGTAACACGGTGTGTGAGTGTGTGTGTAACACGGTGTGTGTGTGTGTGAGTGTGTAACACGGTGTGTGTGTGTGTGAGTGTGTAACACGGTGTGTGAGTGTGTGTGTGTAACACGGTGTGTGAGTGTGTGTGTAACACGGTGTGTGTGTGAGTGTGTAACACGGTGTGTGTGTGTGTGAGTGTGTAACACGGTGTGTGAGTGTGTGTGTGTAACACGGTGTGAGTGCTCCTGTCACTCTGCAGATTCTTTAAGCATTGTGATATCTGATGAGTTCAGCACAAACCCTCTCTGTTCCTTTCTAACCTTCTGGTGATCAGCACTCTCACTACACAGACTCTTATACCAGCCTGTGCCCAGGTTCCTCTCGCTTTTCCCCAGCGAGATTTAACTCCCCTCGGAGCACAGTGTGGAGACCTGGACATCAAACAGGAAGAGGAGGAATTTGGGTGAAAGCAGGAACTGAAGGAAATGTCAATGGGGAGGGTTTTTAGGGGGCTTTTGAGGGAAGAGAGGACATTGGTTTTGGGAAATGGTGGGATCAAAGATACTAAATGATGAGCCTGCAGTGGGAGAGAAGGAGCAGGAAACAGCAGTAAACCCGAGAGGAAAGGACAGAGGGTGAGAGCGGGAGTTTATGGCCGGGGGAGGGAGCGAGGCCGTGAAGAGATTGGATAAATGAAGACAAGAGTCTTGAAGTGGAGTCCTTGGGGCACGCTGAGCCAGTGGAGCTTGGCTAGGACGGGGGTGATGGGATTGTGGGACTTGGTCTAGGAGGGAACACAGAGTTTAGATAGTGGAGGTGGTCAGGCCAGTGGGGAGAGTGTTTGAGAAATCGATCCCACAGGTGTGGTTTAGGGAGGGGTAGGGAGAAGGGAGAGAGGGAAATGGGCAACATTCTGGAGGTGAAAGAATACAAGAGGCATTTGGGGTAAAAAGGTTGTGTTGTTGACTTTCTACAATACCAGATTCCCTGGGGTGGGGGAGATGCCTTGGGAGTTTGTTGGAGTTGGAGCCAGAGGCAGAGGCCCATTGGTGCTGGTGGGGAGCAGGTAACGGTGACTTTGGTATTGGGCTGAAGAAAACATTGACTCATCCAGCACCTGATGTCCATCAGTCGGTGGAGATGTACAAGTTGATGATGACGGCAAGGCCTTAGAGAGGGTGCGGAGGAGATTTACTAGAATGGTTCCAGGGATGAGGGACTTCAGTTATGTGGAGAGACTGGAGAAGCTGGGATTGTTCTCCTTAGAGCAGAGAAGGTTAAGGGGAGATTTGATAGAGATGTTCAAAATCATGAAGGGTTTTGAGAGAGTAAACAAGAGGTAACTGGCAGGAGGGTCAGTAACCAGAGGACACAGATTTAAGGTAATTGGCAGAAGAACCAGAGGGGAGATGAGGAGAATTTTTTTTTAATGCAGCGAGTTGTTCTGATCTGGAATGCGCTGCCTGAAAGGGCGGTGGAAGCAGATTCAATAATAACTTTCAAAAGGGAATTAGATAAATACTTGAAGGGGAAAAATTTACAGGGCTATGGGGAAAAGGGGGGGAATGGGACTAATTGGGTAGCTCTTTCAAAGAGCCAGCACAGGCACGATGGACCGAATGGCCTCCTCCTGATGGTGGTGAAGAGGTAGAGTTGGGTGTATTGTGGAAGTGGATCCCTGCTGCTGAGAGGTAGCCCAGAGAGGATGAAGGTCAGGGGTCCAAAGATGGAACCCTGGGGAGCTCGGAGGGCTGGGATATGCAGGAACGGGAAGAGAAACAATTTGAGGGGATGTTGGGAGAGATCGGAATGAAACCGCCAGAATGCTGAAAGGAGAATGATGTGGTCAACAGCGTAGAAGATAACAGAGAGGTCCAGGAGGGTCAGAGAGCTGGTGTCGCAGTCAGTCGGGAAGTCACAGGATGGTCTTCATGCTGTCGGCAGGTGGGAAACTGATTTGAAACGGTGAGTTCATAATCACTGGCAAACGAGACAGTCAGAGGCAGGGTGTGTAACTGTATAAATAATCTAGCCGACCCGCAGTGTACCTGGGGACCGATACAGACATTAGAGGGGAAGGTTCAGCTGAATGAGTGCAAGAAGGCGGAGAGTGAAACAAACGTAATTTGATGTTTCGTTCACAGAGGGCGAGCGTTTGGAGGTCAGAATGAAACGCTTGGAAGCAAAATACGCTCCTCTCCACCTCGTCCCATTAATCGAGAGACTCGGGACGCCACAGGTAAGGAAAAGATTGTCTTGTTTACTCTCGGTTCTCCCCCGACTCCAACACTTAGGATCATTTTACCAACTACACACTGGCAGCGGGAGTCTCTCCCATCGGGAGAGCCTTGCCCATCGGGAGCAGGAGCCTCACCCATCGGGAGAGCCTCGCCCATCGGGAGAGCCTTGCCTAACGGGAGCCTCGCCCGTCGTGAGAGCCTCGCCCGTCGTGAGAGCCTCGCCCGTCGTGAGAGCCTCACCCAACGGGAGCCTCACCCATCGGGAGAGCCTTGCCCAACGGGAGCCTCGCCCGTCGTGAGAGCCTCGCCCGTCGTGAGAGCCTTGCCCAACGGGAGCCTCACCCATCGGGAGAGCCCAGCCTAACGGGAGCCTCACCCATCGGGAGAGCCTCGCCCGTCGTGAGAGCCTTGCCCAACGGGAGCCTCGCTCGCCGTGAGAGCCTTGCCCAACGGGAGCCTCGCCCATCGGGAGTGCCTCGCCCAGTGGGAGCGCCTCACCCATTGGGAGAGAACGCCCAACAGGAGCGGGCGCCTCGCCCAGTGGGAGAGAGCACCAGACACGGGCAGCATTCCCCGAGATCTTCAGACGCCCTGCCCTTGGCCAATCACCATCCAGCATCTGCACTCTCTGTCACTGCGAGCTGCAGCCACGGTTTTGCTGTTTGGTGAACGCAAGGAATCTGCTGCCTTCAGTGGCTCAGACACATGTTTCGGGAGGTGGCGCCCCCAGAGGCAGTAGCGCACATGGCGGTTGTATAACCGCTACCGTCAGAACCAGAGCGTGCCACGTCAGTGCCGCTAGCTCAGCCTCTCTGCCACCCGCAAGACCACGGCCAGTTCTCCCGTCGCTGGGCTCTACTTTCATTCCCCGGCTACCTAGAGAAAGACCAGAACTCATGTCAGAGATTGTGAGTTTAACACAAGGTCACTTGCACAATCCTCCTGTGGAGAGCACCCAGCAGAGAGGGGACAGAACTCCCAACGCAGGAAGTGTTAACGGGGCTGAACCCCCAACGCACTGTGACTTCAGGCGGCTGGTGTGCTGTGCACCTCACCTTGGAATCCTCGTCTCCCAGACCCTGAACACCCTCACTGCTCTCTCCCCCTTCCCCCTGCCTTCTCTAGATTCTTCTGCATTGCCTTCTCTTCTCTCCACCTTCAGTGACCAACTCTTCTGCCATCTTGACCCTTCACTGGAACTCTGCCTTATGTGTACGCGTGCATGTGAGTGAGAGGGGTTGAAGGGATACGGGAATACAGTGGGTAAATGTGATTACTGTGGAGGGTAACAACGATACGGACTGGATGGGCCAAATGGCCTGTTTCCGTGTTGGCCCTTGTTCCTCCAGTCCCCGTGCCTGAAATTTAAAATTCTCATCCTTGTGTTCAAATCCCTCCATGGCCTCGCCCACTCCCTATCTCTGTCACCTCCTCCAGCCCTACAACCCTCCGAGATCTCTGCGCTCCTCCAATTCTGGCCTCTTGCGCTCCCCCGATTTTAATCGCTCCACCATTGGCGGCCGTGCCTTCAGCTGCCTGGGCCCTAAGCTCTGGAATTCCCTCCCTAAACCTCTCCGCCTCTCTCTCCTCCTTTAAGACGCCCCTTAAAACCTACCTCTTTGACCAAGCTTTTGGTCACCTGTCCTAATATCTCCTTATGTGGCCCGGTGTCAAATTCTGTTTGATAATCGCTCCCGTGAAGCACCTTGGGACATTTTACTACGTTAAAGGCGCTATATAAATGCAAGTTGTTGTTGCAGCCCAAACACAAGCAAAGTTAAGAAACCGGAGGTGGGGGGGGGGGGGAGGAGGGGGGGAGAGGGGGTTTCCACGGAGACCCTCGGATGTCGCCCACAGTTTCCCCGCCCCCCTCCCCCCCCGGGAGACTGGGTCTCGTGCCCCCAGTGCGTTCTCAGATATTTCGCCCTCTCCCCCGCCACCCAATCACCGATACAACCTCTGTGATTTTCACGGAAAACTGCTTTCCTTCTCCCCCCCGCCCCCGAAAGTCTGTGCTTGAGGACGCGGCTTTGACCACTGCCCTTTGAACCCCTGCCGCCGCGACCTCAGGCATCGCCAGCGGCCAACGCAATGTGACCAACGCCTGGACAGTTTCTTTCCTAAAACAAAATTGTTTTTCCGCCCCCCCAGAACTTTTCCCAGCGATGGAAAGACAATCTACCAGTCAGTGTAAGTACAATCCATCAAACCTTTAGCTCATCGGAGCCGAGGCAGCCTTGGGGAGCTGTCAGCGTCCCCGGCAGGGGAAGAAAGAGACGTCTGTCTGGGGGGGAGGGGGAAGAGAGAGATGTCAGTCTGGGGGGGGAGGATGGGAGAGAGACTTGTCAGTCTGGGGGGGAGCAGGGAGAGAGAGAGACGTCTGTATAAGGGAGAGCAGGTGGTAGAGAGAGACGTCTGTCTGAGGGGGAGCAGGGGGAGAGAGAGACGTCTGTCTGAGGGGGAGCAGGGGGAGAGAGAGACGACAGTCTTGGGGGGAGCGGAGGGAGAGAGACGACAGTCTTGGGGGGAGCGGTTCCGGGGTGGCGGGGGGGGTATGGTCCTGATTGGCATCCCTGCCGGGAAGGGCCCATGTGTTGAAGTCAGGTCAGAGCTGCTCTGGTCACTCGAACAGGAGATGACCATTCGACCCCTCGAGCCTGTCTTGCCCATCCTGGCTGATCTGTACCTCGACCCTATTTACCTGCCTTTGCTTCATATTCACCCCGACACATGGAGTCACTCCGAGTGAAGAATGGGCCACTTGGGTTAGGTCCTGGAGAGCAGTCAGCACCTGTGGAACTGTCCCCCAGTGAGAGTCAGTGTCTGTGGAACTGTATCCCAGTGAGAGTCAGTGTCTGTGGAACTGTACCCCAGTGAGAGTCAGTGTCTGTGGAACTGTATCCCAGTGAGAGTCAGTGTCTGTGGAACTGTACCCCAGTGAGAGTCAGTGTCTGTGGAACTGTATCCCAGTGAGAGTCAGTGTCTGTGGAACTGTACCCCAGTGAGAGTCGGTGTCTGTGGAACTGTACCCCAGTGAGAGTCAGTGTCTGTGGAACTGTACCCCAGTGAGAGTCAGTGTCTGTGGAACTGTATCCCAGTGAGAGTCAGTGTCTGTGGAACTGTACCCCAGTGAGAGTCGGTGTCTGTGGAACTGTCCCCCAGTGAGAGTCAGTGTCTGTGGAACTGTACCCCAGTGAGAGTCAGTGTCTGTGGAACTGTACCCCAGTGAGAGTCAGTGTCTGTGGAACTGTATCCCAGTGAGAGTCAGTGTCTGTGGAACTGTACCCCAGTGAGAGTCGGTGTCTGTGGAACTGTCCCCCAGTGAGAGTCAGTGTCTGTGGAACTGTACCCCAGTGAGAGTCAGTGTCTGTGGAACTGTATCCCAGTGAGAGTCAGTGTCTGTGGAACTGTACCCCAGTGAGAGTCAGTGTCTGTGGAACTGTCCCCCAGTGAGAGTCAGTGTCTGTGGAACTGTACCCCAGTGAGAGTCAGTGTCTGTGGAACTGTATCCCAGTGAGAGTCAGTGTCTGTGGAACTGTATCCCAGTGAGAGTCAGTGTCTGTGGAACTGTACCCCAGTGAGAGTCACTGTCTGTGGAACTGTATCCCAGTGAGAGTCAGTGTCTGTGGAACTGTCCCCCAGTGAGAGTCAGTGTCTGTGGAACTGTACCCCAGTGAGAGTCAGTGTCTGTGGAACTGTACCCCAGTGAGAGTCAGTGTCTGTGGAACTGTATCCCAGTGAGAGTCAGTGTCTGTGGAACTGTACCCCAGTGAGAGTCGGTGTCTGTGGAACTGTCCCCCAGTGAGAGTCAGTGTCTGTGGAACTGTACCCCAGTGAGAGTCAGTGTCTGTGGAACTGTATCCCAGTGAGAGTCAGTGTCTGTGGAACTGTACCCCAGTGAGAGTCAGTGTCTGTGGAACTGTCCCCCAGTGAGAGTCAGTGTCTGTGGAACTGTATCCCAGTGAGAGTCGGTGTCTGTGGAACTGTACCCCAGTGAGAGTCAGTGTCTGTGGAACTGTCCCCCAGTGAGAGTCAGTGTCTGTGGAACTGTACCCCAGTGAGAGTCAGTGTCTGTGGAACTGTATCCCAGTGAGAGTCAGTGTCTGTGGAACTGTACCCCAGTGAGAGTCAGTGTCTGTGGAACTGTACCCCAGTGAGAGTCAGTGTCTGTGGAACTGTATCCCAGTGAGAGTCAGTGTCTGTGGAACTGTATCCCAGTGAGAGTCAGTGTCTGTGGAACTGTACCCCAGTGAGAGTCAGTGTCTGTGGAACTGAACCCCAGTGAGAGTCAGTGTCTGTGGAACTGTATCCCAGTGAGAGTCAGTGTCTGTGGAACTGTACCCCAGTGAGAGTCAGTGTCTGTGGAACTGTACCCCAGTGAGAGTCAGTGTCTGTGGAACTGTATCCCAGTGAGAGTCAGTGTCTGTGGAACTGTATCCCAGTGAGAGTCAGTGTCTGTGGAACTGTACCCCAGTGAGAGTCACTGTCTGTGGAACTGTATCCCAGTGACAGTCAGTGTCTGTGGAACTGTACCCCAGTGAGAGTCAGTGTCTGTGGAACTGTACCCCAGTGAGAGTCAGTGTCTGTGGGACTGTACCCCAGTGAGAGTCAGTGTCTGTGGAACTGTACCCCAGTGAGAGTCAGTGTCTGTGGAACTGTACCCCAGTGAGAGTCAGTGTCTGTGGGACTGTATCCCAGTGAGAGTCAGTGTCTGTGGAACTGAACCCCAGTGAGAGTCAGTGTCTGTGGGACTGTATCCCAGTGAGAGTCAGTGTCTGTGGAACTGTACCCCAGTGAGAGTCGGTGTCTGTGGAACTGTACCCCAGTGAGAGTCAGTGTCTGTGGGACTGTACCCCAGTGAGAGTCAGTGTCTGTGGGACTGTACCCCAGTGAGAGTCAGTGTCTGTGGAACTGTACCCCAGTGAGAGTCAGTGTCTGTGGGACTGTACCCCAGTGAGAGTCAGTGTCTGTGGAACTGTACCCCAGTGAGAGTCAGTGTCTGTGGGACTGTATCCCAGTGAGAGTCAGTGTCTGTGGAACTGTACCCCAGTGAGAGTCAGTGTCTGTGGAACTGTACCCCAGTGAGAGTCAGTGTCTGTGGAACTGAACCCCAGTGAGAGTCAGTGTCTGTGGGACTGTATCCCAGTGAGAGTCAGTGTCTGTGGAACTGTACCCCAGTGAGAGTCAGTGTCTGTGGAACTGTACCCCAGTGAGATTCAGTGTCTGTGGGACTGTACCCCAGTGAGAGTCAGTGTCTGTGGAACTGTACCCCAGAGAGAGTCAGTGTCTGTGGGGCCCGTACCCCAGTGAGAGTCAGTGTCTGTGCAACTGTACCCCAGTGAGAGTCAGTGTCTGTGGGACTGTACCCCAGTGAGAGTCGGTGTCTGTGGAACTGAACCCCAGTGAGAGTCAGTGTCTGTGGAACTGAACCCCAGTGAGAGTCAGTGTCTGTGGGACTGTACCCCAGTGAGAGTCAGTGTCTGTGAAACTGTACCCCAGTGAGAGTCAGTGTCTGTGGGACTGTATCCCAGTGAGAGTCAGTGTCTGTGGAACTGTACCCCAGTGAGAGTCAGTGTCTGTGGAACTGTACCCCAGTGAGAGTCAGTGTCTGTGGAACTGAACCCCAGTGAGAGTCAGTGTCTGTGGGACTGTATCCCAGTGAGAGTCAGTGTCTGTGGAACTGTACCCCAGTGAGAGTCAGTGTCTGTGGAACTGAACCCCAGTGATAGTCAGTGTCTGTGGGACTGTACCCCAGTGAGAGTCAGTGTCTGTGGAACTGTACCCCTGTGAGAGTCGGTGTCTGTGGAACTGTACCCCAGTGAGAGTCAGTGTCTGTGGGACTGTACCCCAGTGAGAGTCAGTGTCTGTGGAACAGTACCCCAGTGAGAGTCAGTGTCTGTGGGACTGTATCCCAGTGAGAGTCAGTGTCTGTGGAACTGTACCCCAGTGAGAGTCAGTGTCTGTGGAACTGTACCCCAGTGAGAGTCAGTGTCTGTGGAACTGTACCCCAGTGAGAGTCAGTGTCTGTGGAACTGTACCCCAGTGAGATTCAGTGTCTGTGGAACTGTACCCCAGTGAGAGTCAGTGTCTGTGGAACTGTACCCCAGTGAGAGTCAGTGTCTGTGGAACTGGACCCCAGTGAGAGTCAGTGTCTGTGGAACTGTACCCCAGTGAAAGTCAGTGTCTGTGAAACTGTACCCCAGTGAGAGTCAGTGTCTGTGGAACTGTACCCCAGTGAGAGTCAGTGCCTGTGGAACTGTACCCCAGTGAGAGTCGGTGTCTGTGGAACTGTACCCCAGTGAGAGTCAGTGTCTGTGGAACTGTACCCCAGTGAGAGTCAGTGTCTGGGGAACTGTACCCCAGTGAGAGTCAGTGTCTGTGGAACTGTACCCCAGTGAGAGTCAGTGTCTGTGGAACTGTACCCCAGTGAGAGTCAGTGTCTGTGGAACTGTACCCCAGTGAGAGTCAGTGTCTGTGGAACTGTACCCCAGTGAGAGTCAGTGCCTGTGGAACTGTACCCCAGTGAGAGTCGGTGTCTGTGGAACTGTACCCCAGTGAGAGTCAGTGTCTGTGGAACTGTACCCCAGTGAGAGTCAGTGTCTGTGGAACTGTACCCCAGTGAGAGTCAGTGTCTGTGGAACTGTACCCCAGTGAGAGTCAGTGCCTGTGGAACTGTACCCCAGTGAGAGTCAGTGTCTGTGGAACTGTACCCCAGTGAGAGTCAGTGTCTGTGGAACTGAACCCCAGTGAGAGTCAGTGTCTGTGGAACTGTACCCCAGTGAGAGTCAGTGTCTGTGGAACTGTAGCCCAGTGAGAGTCAGTGTCTGTGGAACTGTACCCCAGTGAGGGTCAGTGTCTGTGGAACTGTACCCCAGTGAGAGTCAGTGTCTGTGGAACTGTACCCCAGTGAGGGTCAGTGTCTGTGGAACTGTACCCCAGTGAGAGTCAGTGTCTGTGGAACTGTACCCCAGTGAGAGTCAGTGTCTGTGGAACTGTACCCCAGTGAGAGTCAGTGTCTGTGGAACTGTACCCCAGTGAGAGTCAGTGTCTGTGGAACTGTACCCCAGTGAGGGTCAGTGTCTGTGGAACTGTACCCCAGTGAGAGTCAGTGTCTGTGGAACTGTACCCCAGTGAGGGTCAGTGTCTGTGGAACTGTACCCCAGTGAGGGTCAGTGTCTGTGGAACTGTACCCCAGTGAGAGTCAGTGTCTGTGGAACTGTACCCCAGTGAGAGTCAGTGTCTGTGGAACTGTACCCCAGTGAGAGTCAGTGTCTGTGGAACTGTACCCCAGTGAGAGTCAGTGTCTGGGGAATTGTACCCCAGTGAGAGTCAGTGTCTGTGGAACTGTACCCCAGTGATAGTCAGTGTCTGTGGAACTGTACCCCAGTGAGAGTCAGTGTCTGTGGAACTGTACCCCAGTGAGAGTCAGTGTCTGTGGAACTGTATCCCAGTGAGAGTCAGTGTCTTTGGAACTGTATCCCAGTGAGAGTCAGTGCCTGGAACTGTATCCCAGTGAGAGTCAGTGTCTTTGGAACTGTACCCCAGTGAGAGTCAGTGTCTTTGGAACTGTCCCCCAGTGAGAGTCAGTGTCTGCGGAACCAGTACCCCAGTGAGAGTCAGTGTCTGTGGAACTGTACCCCAGTGAGAGTCAGTGCCTGTGGAACTGTACCCCAGTGAGAGTCAGTGTCTGTGGAACTGTACCCCAGTGAGAGTCAGTGCCTGTGGGACTGTACCCCAATGAGAGTCAGTGCCTGTGTAACACATACCCCAGTGAGAGTCAGTGCCTGTGGGACCTGTACTCCAGTGAGAGTTAGTGTCTCTGGAACTGTATCCCAATGAGAGTCAGTGTCTATGGAACTGTACCTGAGTGAGAGTCAGTGCCTGTGGAACTGTACCCCAGTGAGAGTCAGTGCCTGGAACTGTACCCCAGTGAGAGTCAGTGTCTGTGGAACCCGTATCCCAGTGAGAGTCAGTGTCTGTGGAACTGTACCCCAGTGAGAATCAGTGTCTGTGGGACTGTACCCCAGTGAAAGTCAGTGCCTGTGGAACTGTACCCCAGTGAGAGTCAGTGTCTGTGGAACTTTACCCCAGTGAGGGTCAGTGTCTGTGGAACTGTACCCCAGTGAGAGTCAGTGCCTGGAACTGTACCCCAGTGAGAGTCAGTGTCTGTGGAACTGTACCCCAGTGAGAGTCAGTGTCTGTGGAACTGTACCCCAGTGAGAGTCAGTGCCTGGAACTGTACCCCAGTGAGAGTCAGTGTCTGTGGAACTGTACCCCAGTGAGAGTCAGTGTCTGTGGAACTGTATCCCAGTGAGAGTCAGTGCCTGTGGAACCCGTACCCCAGTGAGAGTCAGTGCCTGTGGAACCCGTACCCCAGTGAGAGTCAGTGCCTGTGGAACTGTACCCCAGTGAGAGTCACTGTCTGTGGAACTGTACCCCAGTGAGAGTCAGTGTCTGTGGAACTGTACCCCAGTGAGAGTCACTGTCTGTGGAACTGTACCCCAGTGAGAGTCAGTGCCTGTGGAACTGTACCCCAGTGAGAGTCAGTGCCTGTGGAACTGTACCCCAGTGAGGGTCAGTGTCTGTGGAACTGTACCCCAGTGAGAGTCAGTGTCTGTGGAACTTTAACCCAGCGAGAGTCAGTGTCTGTGGAACTGTACCCCAGTGAGAGTCACTGTCTGTGGAACTGTACCCCAGTGAGAGTCAGTGCCTGTGGAACTGTACCCCAGTGAGAGTCAGTGCCTGTGGAACTGTACCCCAGTGAGGGTCAGTGTCTGTGGAACTGTACCCCAGTGAGAGTCAGTGTCTGTGGAACTTTAACCCAGCGAGAGTCAGTGCCTGTGGAACTGTACCCCAGTGAGGACCTTACGGGAGAGGTGGGTGGAGGGGACGGTCAGAAGGATGACCCATAATTGAATTCTGACTTGGGGGAATACGCTGCCTCACATTTGTGAGGTCTACCAGTTTTAGCAAAGGGGCGTCGATGTTTGAAGAGTTCGCGATGGAGCCGGAGTGTTGTGTCAGGGTCTGTGCCCCCTGACCCCTTGTACTAAGGCGGAGAGCGGGGGTCGAGACCTAACTCCTGCTGATCCCAGCTGCCCTCAGCGGATGAGCTAAAGAAGTCGATATAAACGTTTTTTTTTTAACTGTATTGTTTAGACGTAGTTCAGGATGCTCTGTCGTGTCCCGTCATTCTTGGAGAGAGGCTCCTCTCGCCAGTGTTAATGTTGCGTATCCGTGTCTGCAGCAAATAGCCATTGCTCGGGAGGGGGACCTGCTGACCAAGGAGCGTCTGTGCTGCGGCCTGTCCATGTTTGAGGTCATCCTGACCCGTATTCGGAACTTTCTCCTCGACCCAGTGTGGAAGGGACCACCCGCGACCAATGGCGTCATGCATGTGGACGAGTGCGTGGAGTTCCATCGGCTGTGGAGCGCGATGCAGTTCGTTTACTGCATCCCTGTCGGGACAAACGAGTTCACGGCGGAGTAAGTACAGGGGTGCAAGGGAGGCGCGGCCCGGAGACCGATACAGCGGCTAAGTCCACACGGGCACACACTGATATACGGACTCATACTATGTGCTATCAAGCGGCACTTACTCACCAATAACCTGCTCGCCGATGCTCAGTTTGGGTTCCGCCAGGACCACTCGGCTCCAGACCTCATTACAGCCTTGGTCCAAACATGGACAAAAGAGCTGAATTCCAGAGGTGAGGTGAGAGTGACTGCCCTTGACATCAAGGCAGCATTTGACCGAGTGTGGCACCAAGGAACCCTCGTAAAATTGAAGTCAATGGGAATCAGAGGGAAAACTCTCCAGTGGCGGGAGTCATACCTAGCACAAAGGAAGATGGGAGTGGTTGTTGGAGGCCAATCATCTCAGCCCCAGGGCATTGCTGCAGGAGTTCCTCAGGGCAGTGTCCTAGGCCCAACCATCTTCAGCTGCTTCATCAATGACCTTCCCTCCATCGTAAGGTCAGAAATGGGGATATTCGCTGATGATTGCACAGTGTTCAGTTCCATTCGCAACCCCCCAGATAATGAAGCAGTCCGTGCCCGTATGCAGCAAGACCTGGACAGCATCCAGGCTTGGGCTGATAAGTGGCAAGTAACATTCGCACCAGACAAGTGCCAGGCAATGACCATCTCCAACAAGAGAGAGTCTAACCACCTCCCCTTGACATTCAACGGCATTACCATCGCCGAATCCCCCACCATCAACATCCTGGGGGTCACCATTGACCAGAAACTTAACTGGACCAGCCATATAAATACTGTGGTTACAAGAGCAGGTCAGAGGCTGGGTATTCTGCGGCGAGTGACTCACCTCCTGACTCCCCAAAGCCTTTCCGCCATCTACAAGGTACAAGTCAGGAGTGTGATGGAATACTCTCCACTTGCCTGGATGAGTGCAGCTCCAACACACTCAAGAAGCTCGACACCATCCAGGACAAAGCAGCCCACTTGATTGGCACCCCATCCACCACCCTAAACATTCACTCCCTTCACCACCGGCGCACTGTGGCTGCAGTGTGTACCATCCACAGGATGCACTGCAGCAACTCGCCAAGGCTTCTTCGACAGCACTTCCCAAACCCGCGACCTCTACCACCTAGAAGGACAAGGGCAGTAAGCACATGGGAACAACACCACCTGCACGTTCCCCTCCAAGTCACACACCATCCCGACTTGGAAATATATCGCCGTTCCTTCATCGTCACTGGGTCAAAATCCTGGAACTCCCTTCCTAACAGCACTGTGGGAGAACCTTCACCACACGGACTGCAGCGTTTCAAGAAGGCGGCTCACCACCACCTTCTCAAGGGCAATTAGGGATGGGCAATAAATGCCGGCCTCGCCAACGAGGCCCACATCCCATGAACGAATAAAAAAAAAGTACTGACACACGCGTACACACTGATAAATGGGCACATACGAATTAAGAGCAGGAGTAGGCCATTTGGCCCCTCGAGCTTGCTCTTCCATTTGATAAGATCATGGCTGATCTGATTGTGACCTCAACCCTACTTTCCCGTCTACCTACTATAACCTTTGACTCCCTTGTTAATCAGGAATCTATCTAACTCAGCTTTAAAAATATTCAATGATCCTGCCTCCCCCGCTCTCTGGGGAAGGGAGTTCCACAGACTCACGACCCTCCTGAGATTAAAAATTTCTCCTCATCTCCGTCTTAAATGGGAGACCCCTTATTTATAAACTGTGGCTCCTAGTTCTAGTCTCTCCCACAAGGGGAAACATCCTCTCAGCATCTACCCCTTCTAGTCCCCTCAGGATCTTGTATATTTCAATAAGATCACCTCTCATTCTTCTGAACTCCAGTGTATACAGGCCCAACTTGTCCAACCTTTCCTCATAAGATAACCCCCTCATCCCAGGAATCAGTCGAGTGAACCTTCTCTGAACCGCCTCCAAAGCAATTATGTCCTTTCTTAAATAAGGAGACCAAAACTGCATACAGTATTCTAGATGTGATCTCACCAACGCCCAGTACAACTGTAGCAAAACATCTTGACTTTTATATTCCATTCCCCTTGCAATAAATGATGACATTCCATTTGCCTTCCTAATCACTTGCTGTACCTGCATACTAACTTTTTATGATTCATGTACTCGGACACCCTCTGTACCTCAGAGTTCTGCGCTCTCTCTCCATTTAAATAACATACTGCTTTTCTATTCCTCCTGCCAAAATGGATAAGTTCACATTTTCCCATATTATACTCCATCTGCCAAATTTTTGCCCACTCACTTAACCTATCGATATCCCTCTGCAGACTCCTTATGTCCTCTTCACAACTTACTTTCCCACCTACCTTTGTGTCATCAGCAAATTTAGCAACCATACATTCGGTCCCTTCATCCAAGTCATTGATATAGATTGTAAATAGTTGAGGCCCCAGCACTGATCCCTGTGATACTCCACTTGTTACATCTTGCCAACCTGAAAATGACCCATTTATGCCTACTCTCTGTTTCCTGTTAGCTAACCAATCCTTTATCCATGCTAATATGTTACCCCCTACACCATGGGCTCTTATTTTGTGAAGTAGCCTTTGATGTGGCACCTTGTCAAAAGCCTTCTGGAAATCCAAGTGCACCACATCCACAGGGTCCCCTTTATCCACGTTGCTTGTTACTTCCTCAAAGAACTCTAATAAATTAGTCAAACACGATTTCCCTTTCACACACTGACACACGGACACAGACACACTGACACACAGACACACACCGGGACACGGGCACACACTGACACACAGACACACACTGGGACACGGGCACACACTGGGACACGGGCACACACTGGGACATGGGCACACACCGGGACACGGGCACACACCTGGGCACGGGCACACACCGGGACACGGGCACACACCGGGACACGGGCACACACTGGGACACAGACACACACCGGGACACGGGCACACACCGGGACACGGGCACACACTGGGACACGGGCACACACCAGGACACGGGCACACACCGGGACACGGGCACACACTGACACACAGACACACACCGGGACACGGGCACACACTGGGACACGGGCACACACTGACACACAGACACACACCGGGACACGGGCACACACCGGGACACGGGCACACACTGACACACAGACACACACCAGGACACGGGCACACACCGGGACACGGGCACACACCGGGACACGGGCACACACTGACACACAGACACACACCGGGACACGGGCACACACCGGGACACGGGCACACACTGGGACACGGGGACACACTGACACACGGGCACACACCGGGACACGGGCACACACTAACACACGGGCACACACCGGGACACGGGCACATACCGGGACACGGGCACACACTGATACACAGACACACACCGGGACACGGGCACACACCGGGACACGGGCACACACCGGGACACGGGCACACACTGACACACGGGCACACACTGACACAAGGGCACACACTGGCACACGGGCACACACTGGGACACGGGCACACACTGACACAAGGGCACACACGGGGACACGGGCACACACTGGGACATGGGCACACACTGACACAAGGGCACACACTGGGACACGGGCACACACTGGGACATGGGCACACTGACAAACTGGCACATAGGCACACATGGAAATGGGCACACTGACATGGGCATACTGACACACTGGCACACACCAACATGGGCACACACTGAAACGGGCATATGGGCACACTGACACACGGGCACACACCAACATGGGCACACACTGAAATGGGCATATGGGCACACACTGACACACCGGCACACACCAACATGGGCACACACTGAAACGGGCATATGGGCACACACTGACACACCGGCACACACTGACAGAGGCACAATGACACGGGCACACAGCACACACCAACAGGCACATTGACACTGGCACACACTGGCACACACACTGGCACATACACACATGGGCGCACACTGACACACACTGACATACAGGTGCACACTGACACACGGGCACACTGACACAGGCACAATGACACGGCACACACCAACAGGCACATTGACACGGGCAAACACTGGCACACACACATTGGCACATTGGCACACACTAACACACACTCGGGAATCCAGTCCACATGTTGATCGATGGGCTGAACAGAGAATTAAAGATAGAAAATTGAAACACCTGTCCTCTTACACTAAGAAGGACTTGCATTTCTCCAGCGCCATTTCACCACCTCAGGACGTCCCAAAGAGCTTCACAGCCGATGAAGTCATTTTTTGAAGTAGGGAAATTCAGGAGGCAAACAGCTGAATGGAGGAAGCTGCCAGGGTGCAGTGCTTTACTGTGTCTGATTTTTCCCTCAGGCAGTGTTTCGGAGACGGCCTGAACTGGGCTGGATGCTCCATCATCGTCCTCCTGGGACAGCAGCGACGGTTTGACCTGTTTGACTTCTGTTACCACTTGCTGAAGGTGCAGAGGCAGGACGGGAAGGACGACATTATAAAGAACGTGGTATGTACCGACACCATCGACTCACGACACAGGGCCTGAATGTCCAGGGTGGAAAATGGGGGCACTGTCTGCCGGGGGGGGGGAAGGTGGGGCAGAACGTAGGTCACGACCCTGGCTCCACCCCGTTTCATTTCTGCGCTAAATTCTGATCGGTGGGGCAGGAGCAGCTTCGTCTTCACCCCACCCCCTCTTGTGTCAAGGGCGTGCAACTGGGGGAGGTCCCAGACTGCCCCGGGAATTCCATCCACTGGGCCCTGATCACAGCGGAGCACTCCCCTTTGTCGAGGGCCGGCGGAGTTTCATTGAGACCCCAGGAAAGGACAGGAGTTCCGTTCTCCCTCTGGTGGAGCGGGACTCTCGAGGCCCACAGGCTCTGCTCAACAAGAAACTCCTAGATTCGGAATGATGCAAGCCTGGAGCCAGCCGGGTTTGGCTGTAGAGTGAATTGTAACCAGCTAATTTACATAGAATGTACAGCACAGAAACAGGCCATTCGGCCCAACTGGTCTATGCCGGTGTTTATGCTCCAAAACGAGCCTCCTCCCTCCCTACTTCATCTCACCCTATCAGCAAATCCTTCTATTCCTTTCTCCCTCATGTGTTTATCGAGCTTCCCCTTAAATGTATCTACACTACTCGCCTGAACTACTCCTTGTGGGAGCGAGTTCCACATTCTCACCACTCTCTGGGTAAAGAAGTTTCTCCTGAATTCCCTATTGGATTTATCTTATATTTACGACCCCGAGTTCTGGTCTCCCCCAACAAGTGGAAACATCTTCTCTAAGTCTGCTCTATCAAACGCTTTCATAATCTTAAAGACCTCCATCGGGTCACCCCTCAGTCTTCTCTTTTCTAGAGCTAATTGCATTTCCTGCTGGAATCCCCACGCACTTCCCAGTGGGCAATGGTTGAGGTTCATGGTGTGGTCCATTTTACTCACCCTGGACTTTTTCAATGACCAAATCTCAGGGCACATTTTGCTTCCCTGCTCCAGAAGGAACGTGGTGTTTGGGACAACGCTCAGGACTAGTTGAGTGGCTTTGACCCTGAGCTGGAGATTATCTCGGCCCCCAGCTCTGTATTTAAAGAATTAGGAGTCAGTTTGTCGACATCCTGTTGGCCATCTGGTGACTGTATCGATCCCCGTTGGAACTCAGCTTGGTTCAATGGCTCTGGGACTCCCACCTCAGTGTGTACTAGCCTAAGTCACGCTTAGAGGGTTAAATTACGAGGACAAGTTGCATAGACTAGGCTTGTATTCCCTTGAGTTTACAATTCACCTGCTTGAAGTAACTGTGACCCCTGACTTAACCTCTGTTCAGCCTGAGATCCGCTTTTAAGTGTCATTGTGGAGTGAGTTCCGGTTTTGATTAAGGGGTGATCTAATTGAGGTGTTTAAGATGATTTAAAGGATTTGATAGGGTGGATAGAGAGAAACTATTTCCTCTGGTGGGGGGAGACCAGAACAAGGGGGCAGAACCTTAAAATTAGAGCCAGGCCGTTCAGGGGTGATGTCAGGAAGCACTTCTTCACACAAAGGGGAGTGGAAATCTGGAACTCTCTCCCCCAAAAAGCTGCTGAGGCTGGGGGTCAATTGAAAATGTCAAAACTGAGATTGATCGATTTTTGTTGGGTGAGGGGATTAAGGGTTATGGAACCAAGGCAGGTAAATGGAGTTAAGATACAGATCAGCCATGATCTGATAGAATGGCGGAACAGGCTCGAGGGGCTGAATGGCCTCCCCCTGTTCCGACATCAGCCTCTCAGCGTCTGGTTCTGTCTGAGCATTGTCCGTTCTGTGTTCCCACAGCCCCTGAAGAAGATGGCAGACAGGATCAGGAAGTACCAGATCCTCAATAATGAGATCTTCGCCATGTTGAACAAGTACCTGAAGTCGGTGGAGAATGACAGCTCAACGGTAGAGCACGTCCGATGCTTTCAACCGCCAATTCATCAGTCCCTGGCCACCACCTGCTAAAAGTAACAGGCTCCTGACTTAACCTCTGTTCAGCCTGAGATCCAACGGCGTAAACGGTTTTAAGTGTCATTGCAGAGCGAGTTCCGGTTTTGGTTTTGGTCGGTAACCTGTGGTATCTGCGTTCACTGCGTTAAGAGCTGGTGATCCTAACCCTCAGCTACAGGTCAGAGGAGTTTACCCACCCCCTCCCCTCCACCACCCCTCCTCAGAACTTTATTTCAACTGAGCCATTTTGAAACAAAAAAAATTTCCGTTTAGCATCCGAGTGTCGCAGCCAGTTCTAAAATTAATCTGTCTTTGGAGGTGAAATTAATTTGACTGATTGGAGAGTTGAGATGATCTCTGTGTAACCGAGCTCACCGTACTTTGATTGCTCGTTCCCGCTGCGTGTCCTGCCCACCCAACATGCCCTCAGGTGCGCTCGTGGCATGTTGTTGTAACCTGGTGCTCCCTGGGCACCAGAACCCTGGCACCTGCCGTATCTGAGCTTCTTTGCAGAGCCCTGGTTACGGTGTGACGGGGAGTCCCAGAGGGTTTCCAGCAAGTGCTGCTGAAAACAATGAGAACCTTGCTACAGGAACGGAAAGATGAGGGCATCCAGCCTCGTCACCCCACAAACCGTCTCCTTAAAAACCTCCGAACCTTTGTAGGTCTGGAGAGAAGTGTCCCAGGGATTTACACTTTTACAGTGTCTCTCAGATCCTCGGGACGTCCCAAAACGCTTCACAGCCAATGAAGTACTTTTGAAGTGTAATCACTGTTGTAATAAAGGAAACGCGACAGCCAATTTACACACAGCAAGATCCCACAAACAGCAATGAAATTAAATAAATGACCAGTTTATTTCTTTTAGTGATGTTGGTTGGCCCCAGGACACCCGGGAGAACTCCCCCTGCTCTTCTTCGCATAGTGGCCGTGGGATCTTTTACGTCCACCTGAGAGGGGGCAGACGGGGCCTCGGTTTAACGTGTCAGCTGAAAGACGGAACCTCCGACAGTGCAGCGCTCCCTCGGTACTGCACTGGGAGTGTCGGCCTGGATTATGTGCTCAAGTCTCGGGAGTGGGACTTGAACCCACGACCTTCTGACTCAGAGGCGTTCCAGCTCTCAACTCCGAGCGACAGGCTGGCCGCAGGCTAAAGACCTTAACCCGCCCTCGCTCGGTCCAGTCCAGGTTTGTGAGGTACTCAGCAGGTCAGTTGTGTCAAATAACACGATGCCTTCACACTTTACAAATTTTCACGTGGAGGTAGCTCAATCTTGCAAATAAATTAAAATTTTACAACAGTTCAGACTTAAAGGGGAGATTTTCCTGGGTGTGCTGGACTATCAGATACTGTATTGTAGTGATTGTTACTAGACTAGTAATCCAGAGAAGGTGAGTTTAAAAAAAAAACAACTGGCTCACTGACGTCCTTTAGGGAAGGAAACCTGCCGTTCTTACCCGGTCTGGGCCTATAGGTGACTCCAGTCCCCACACCCAACGTGGTTGACTCTTAACCTCCCTCTGAAGTGGCCCAGCGAGAAACTCAGTTTGTATTAAATCCGCTACCAGCGGTTCAAGAAGACGGCCCAGCACCACCTCGGGGCAACTAGAGGGCAGGCAATAAAGGCCGGCCTGGCCAGCGACGCCCACATCCCGAGAACGAATTTAAAGAAAAGGTCACCAGGACACGACGAATATAGAAAATCAAGCGGCCTCCTTTTACAGGGGCTGTAACTCGCCTGATTTTCCGATATTCGCTGCATCGAGGAAATTAAGTCCAGCCAGGCGTGGACCCAGGAAAATCTCCCTAAAACAGAACTTGTCGAGGCAGAAAAAGCCCACTCGGCCCAACGAGCCTGTTCCATTTTGATATGGAGGTTCTGTCTCCAGCTATGGGGTAAATTGTCAAGAATCATCAGGTGGGAGAGTGAGGGCATCGCTCATTGAAAGAATGATGTCGGACCCAAGCTCTTTGCTTGTTTCACCCCCCCCCCCAATTTACTCCAATCCAGTTCAGGCAATATAATCCAAACCTAAGTCATACAGGCACCTAGACTAGGGAGTGGGACAAGAGTGGGTTCCTGCTCCTGATCGTTCCCTGGTTGCCCCCTCCCTGGGAGGTCTTCGTGTGTGAATGTTGAACGAGGACATTGGGCTCGGTAGTTGATAAACCTTTTGGGGTGTGTGGTCTAGGTTGATGCATAACTTAATGGCCAATATGGGGTGAAGTATTCCTTGGATACTGGGTACAGTTCTGGGCACCTCACCTTGGAAAGGATATTGGCCTTGGAAGGAGTGCAGCGCAGATTCACCAGAATGTTACCGGGGCTCCAAGGGTTAAATTATGAGGAGAGATTCCATAAACTAGGCTTGTATTCCCTGGAATTTAGAAGGTTAAGGGGAGATTTGATTGAGGTTTTTAGGATTTTGAAAGGAATTGATAGGGTAGATAGAGAGAAACTTTTTCCGCTGGTGGGGGAGTCTAGGACGAGGGGAGATATCCTTAAAATCAGAGCCAGGCCATTCAGGAGAGAAGTTCGGAAACACTTCTTCACACAAAGGGTGGGAGAAGTGTGGAACTCTCTCCCACTAAAAGCAGTAGATGCTCAATTAATAATTTTTAATCTGAGATCGATGGATTGTTGCTAACCGAGGGTATTCAGGGATATGGAGCCGAGGTGGGTGGATCGAGTTTGGATGCAGATCAGCCCTGATCTCACTGAATGGCGGAACAGGCCTCCTCCTGTTCCTATGTTCCTAATCGTACCCAGTAAGGAATCCTTGGGGTACTGATTCCAATGCGCCGCTCCTTGGCTTGAGCTGGGATATTGTGTTGCTCGCTCCCAGTGCATGCCCCCCGGGGAATTGACAAACTGGAACTTGTGCCCCAATGCATTCAAGAGAGGAGGGGTGAAAACTGAGGGGGCCTTTCTTTAAATGTTCCAACCCAGGCAAAGATATCTCCCCTCTCCCCCCATTACTGTCCAATACATCTGTTAAAGTCAATATATAATTTCTCAGAAATCTGAGCAGGAAAATCTCAAACAGGAACTCAGGATCTCAATTAAAAAATAATATAAAATATTTATCAAGTGCGGCAGTAAAATAATGGGATTTGCGGGCCAGAGAAAAGAGAGAAATTTATCTAGCTAAACTAATTTATGTGTGATGTGTGAGCTCTGAGCTTCTAATGTAAATTATTATTCCTTAAACTCTTTTTAAACATAGTGACCCTTGGCTTTGTGTCTTTGGCGGTGTTTGTGCTGACGTAATGTTCTTGATTTGAGAGGCAGGGTGTTGGGGTGATTGCTACCGAACTGCCCTCGCTCCTAATTCTTTAACCTCCCCTTTGCACGTGAGGGGAGATCATAACCTCGAGAGCTTCGGCCCTGCCCATGCTCCCGGGCCCAGAGGACATTGCTCATCTGAAACTATTCTTTGCGGCTATGTAAATCAGTGTTTGTTATTTCATGTGCACGGTTTCTTTTTTGGAATGTAAACAGTTTAACCTCCGTAACTGTGAATATTGATGCATAATGTGATAAACTACTGTGGTAAATAAATGAAAATTCCTTCAAATATTAAAACAGCTGCCTGTTACTGAGACTATCGGAAAGTGCAGAACGACGGGGCATGAACTGGATCAAACAAGTGTCCAAGTTCAAAGGAGGAAAGAACTTTCATTTCTGTCGCGCCTTTCACAACCTCAGGACGCTTCACAGCCAATGAAGTACTTTTGAAGTGTAGTCACTGTTGTAATGTAGGAAACGCGGCAGCCAATTTGCACACAGCAAGATCCCACAAACAGCAATGACCAGATAATCTGTTTTTTAGTGATGTTGGTTGAGGGATAAATATTGGGCAGGACACCGGGGAGAGCTCTCCCGCTCTTCTTCGAAATAGTGGCCGTGGGATCTTTTATATCCACCTGAGACGGCAGATGGGGCTTTGGTTTAACATCTCATCTGAAAGATGGCACCTCCAACAGTGCAGCACTCCCTCAGTACTGACCCTCCGACAGTGCAGCGCTCCCTCAGTACTGACCCTCCGACAGTGCAGCGCTCCCTCAGCACTGACCCTCCGACAGTGCAGCGCTCCCTCAGCACTGACCCTCCGACAGTGCGGCGCTCCCTCAGTACTGACCCTCCGACAGTGCGGCGCTCCCTCAGCACTGACCCTCCGACAGTGCAGCGCTCCCTCAGTACTGACCCTCCGACAGTGCGGCGCTCCCTCAGTACTGACCCTCCGACAGTGCAGCACTCCCTCAGTACTGACCCTCCGACAGTGCAGCACTCCCTCAGTACTGACCCTCCGACAGTGCAGCGCTCCCTCAGTACTGACCCTCCGACAGTGCAGCGCTCCCTCAGCACTGACCCTCCGACAGTGCAGCGCTCCCTCAGCACTGACCCTCCGACAGTGCGGCGCTCCCTCAGTACTGACCCTCCGACAGTGCGGCGCTCCCTCAGTACTGACCCTCCGACAGTGCGGCGCTCCCTCAGCACTGACCCTCCGACAGTGCAGCGCTCCCTCAGTACTGACCCTCCGACAGTGCAGCGCTCCCTCAGCACTGACCCTCCGACAGTGCAGCGCTCCCTCAGCACTGACCCTCCGACAGTGCAGCACTCCCTCAGTACTGACCCTCCGACAGTGCAGCGTTCCCTCAGCACTGACCCTCCGACAGTGCAGCGCTCCCTCAGTACTGACCCTCCGACAGTGCAGCGCTCCCTCAGCACTGACCCTCCGACAGTGCAGCGCTCCCTCAGTACTGACCCTCCGACAGTGCAGCGTTCCCTCAGTACTGCACTGGGAGTGTCACCTTGGATTTTGTGCTCAAGTCTCTGGAGTGGGACTTGAACCCATGACCTTCTGACTTGGAGGCGAGAGAGTGCTACCCACTGAGCCACGGGTGACACTTAGAGAGTGAGAAACGGATAATCGGCCCTTCGTGGAATCGTAAGCCCCGATTTTAACTTGGGGGCGAGTCTGGTGGGGGAGGGAGGGGTGAGTGACAAACTGGCAAGGCCGCACCAGCGTGGGGCCCATGACATTTTAACCCCCTCGGGCCTCATCGCCACATCGGAACAAAACTCCCGCCCGAGCAAATGGATCAAAGGCGGGTAAATGGATCAGCCATGATCTAATTGAAAGGTGGAACAGGGTCGAGGGGCTGAATGGCCTCCTCCTGTTCCTGTGAATCCGGCGGGAGCAGGAAACCTGATGGAACGATCCCCGCCTCGGAGGTTAATGGTTGGGAGGAGGTGGGGAGTAATGCCCGGGGTAGGGGAGGCCCGAGGTTTCCGTGTGGGGTGAGAAATCCTGCCCCTTCTGGGCCCGGATCCATCTGCCAACGCGTTTGGTCTGAGTGATATCATGGGACCACCTGCTTTTGAATATTGGCGAGGCCTCGCTCGCCTCCCGAAACCCGAGGGTTAAGACAGCTGTCGGAGGGAGTGCAACGTGTGCGGGGAAGTGGGTACTCTGCCCCTATCTTAACCCACCGTTTACTCTGTTCTAACTGGGCCTAGGGCGGTTTGAAATTGGGGCTATGGAATTTCACAGCACGGAAGGAGGCCATTCGGCCCGTCGCACCTGTGCTGTCTCCCGGACAGATCAATCCCACTTACTCCCCTGTCTTATTCTCACACTGTTTAAAATGTTATTTTTCAATTATTTATCCACTTTCTCCTTGTAATAACCTCGCTCGGTCCGCTGTCCATGTCCAGTAAAGGGTAAAGTTTCTGACACACAGTTGCTGCAGGTCGATGTGAGAGAAGCCGCCATTGGGCCCGGAAACAGGGAGGTCGTTTTGGGAATAATTTATCCCAAAGCTTGACTCAATTAGTAGCACTCTTGCCTGTTAGTCAGCAGATTGTGGGTTCAAGCCCCATATCACTTGATACCCTCACCCAACAAAAATCTTAGTGATCTCAGTAGTGAAAACTCCAATTGACCCCCAATCTCAACAGCTTTTTTTGGGGGGAGAGAGTTCCAGATTTCCACTCCCCTTTGTGTGAAGAAATGCTTCCTGACATCACCCCTGGACGGCCCGGCTCTAATTTTACCCAGTCTACCCTATTGAATCCCTAACTTGATTAGATCACCTCTCAACCATCCAATCGCAAGGCAGTACCAGCCTGGTTTTATGCAACCCGGCCTCATAATTTAACCCTTTCAGGCCTGCATTCCTCGAGTGTTTGTCATTCTCTGTAGTTTCAGTCAGGGGCGAGTCTGAGTTTCACTGCATTGCTCAGGTGTGAGGAAGCTCATCATTCCCATGGAGACAGACCGGGGTGGGGGGTTGGGAATGGGGAGAGGTTCCCATGGAGGCAGAGCAGGTCGGTGGGAAGGGGAGGTTCCCTCGGAGACAGACCGGAAAGGTGGAGGGGGGGCACGGAGAGGGAGAGGTTCCCATGGAGGAAGGGGGAGAGGTGCGGGATCCTCACCTTACTGGTGGCCGTCCCAATCCTTCCTCGATATTAGGGGTGAGGTCCATACTGTGGAAGGCACGGCCGGATCCCTGAATTGGTGGATCCAGTGCTTGCGGTGCCCGTGCAGGGAGAGAGGTACCCTCCACCCAAGGTCAGTGTCGGGAAGACCGGACAATATTGGGGTTCGGGCCTTATATAGATTCCGGCATTGAGCTGCGGGAACGAAATCAGACTGTTGGGGGTGGAAATTGGTTTTCGGGCTTGAAAGAGGCGGCACGCTGGGAGCCCAAGGCCCGAGGCTCACCCGAAATTAGGCCTCATCAGCGTATTGTTGGCGAGCAGCAGAGGAGAGCGATTGGGAGGGAGGAGGGCGATGGGAAAGGAGGGGGCGATCGGGGAGGGGGGAGGGGGATGATCGGGAGGGAGAGAGGAGGGTGATGGGGAGGGAGAGGAGCGATCAGGGGAGGGAGGGGGGCGATGGGAACGGAGCGAGGAGGGTGATGGGGAGCAAGGAGGGTGATGGGGAGGGAGGAGGACGTTCGAGAAGGAGGAAGGGAGGGCGGGGAGCGATTGGGAGGGAGGGATGGGGAGCTCTCGGGAGGGCGATGGGGAAGGAGAGAGGTGATCGGGAGGGAGGGAGGAGGGCGATGGGGACGGAGGGAAGCGACGGGGAGGAGGGAACGATCGTGAGGGAGCGAGGGGGGCAATGGGAGCGGAGTGAGGAGGGTGATGGGGAGGGAGGAGGGCGAGGGAGGGAGGAGGATGATCAGGAGAAAGGGAGGGAGGTGATCGGGAGGGGGAAAGGGAATCGGGGAAGGGGCCGAGTGGGGGACAGTAATGGTGTTGGGGACTGCAGTATGAAGGGGATTTCGGTACTTTCTGCACTCCTGCACCTCTGGCTCCACATCCCTCTAAGCATTTGATGATTTTGCGAGGGGCCTCCAGCGGTTCCTGGTTAGGCCGGGCGTACAACTGCAGGCCCGGCACCGTTTTGGGAAGGGGGCCTCAGACAGCTGTTGGGACCCCGGTTTACATTTGTCACCAGGGGCTAACGCCAGCTCCAGGTCCCGGGCGCCGATACTGGAGCCTTTACCAATATGGCGGGCAGCGCACTTCTGGCGCGGAATGTGTGTGCACGCCACCTGCTATATCGGGCCGCGTGGACGCCGGCCTGTAAAGCGGGCGCAACGTCAACGGGCCTCTGGGCCTCGGTGTTCGGCCTTGGAGCAACGAACACCCAGAGTGTGTGTTGTGTTGTGTTGTGAGAGCGGGTGGTCGGGGAACGAAGGCATTGCCCCGTAGGGAGGAGCCACGTCCCAGCACCGAGTCTGCTCAACGCTGACAGCGAGAGGTGAGAGGAGCGGGGTCAGGAGATCAGTGACTCAATCTCACCCGACCAGTTCCCTCTGAGTCACGCACTGGAATTTTCACCTTGTGTGTTCAAAGTCGTGAGAGGGTTTTGACAGAGTAAATAAGGAGAAACTGTTTCCAGTGGCAGGAGGGTCGGTAACCAGAGGACACGGATTAAGATAATTGACAAAAGAGCCAGAGGGGAGATGAGGAAACATTTTTTTACGCAGCGAGTTGTTCTGATCTGGAATGCGCTGCCTGAAAGGGCGGTGGAAGCAGATTCAATAATAACTTTCAAAAGGGAATTGGATAAATACTTGAAGGGGAAAATTTGCAGGGCTGTTGGGAAAGAGCAGGGGGAGTGGGACTAATTGGAGAGCTCCTTCAAAGAGCCGGCACAGGCACGATGGGCCGAATGGCCTCCTCCTGTGCTGTGTTATTCTATGTGAATGAGCGATGAGCTCATGCCTCATGCCCGAGGGGTCAGCATGGCCCGGAGACACCTGTTTCTCGGGCAGAAAGGGAAGGGGCCTCGGCTGCAGCTCGCTGGATGCGGGCAGGCGGGAGATTGGGGGGGGGTCTAGGGGGATGGGAGGTGGGAGACGGTCCCTGGGGAGGACGCCATCACAGGCCAGAGGTTTTCCATGGGCTCAATGCCGGGTATGACCGGGCGGAGCGAGCAAAGCCTGCCCCACATCCAACAGCACCTGAAAGTTGCAATCAGGGGTCCTGGAACCAGCAAAAGACCTGGATCGTTCCCCGCCACAAACTCTGTTCCCCGGTCACTGTCTGAGGCTGAACCAGACCGTTCGCAACCTCAGCGTCCTATTTGACCCGGAGATGAACTTCCGACCCCATATCGGCTCCATCACTAAGACCGCCTACTTCCACCTCCGTAACATCGCCCGTCTCTGCCCCGGCCTCAGCTCATCTGCTGCTGAAACTCTAATCCGTGCCTTTGTTACCTCCAGACTCGACCATTCCAATGCTCTCCCGCCCGGCCTCCCATCTTCCACCCTCCGTAAACTTGAGCTCATCCAAAGCTCTGCTGCCCCGTATCCTAACTCACACCAAGTCCCGATCTCCCATCACCCCCTGTGCTCACTGACCGACATTGGCTCCCGGTCCAGGAACGCCTCGATTTTAAAATTCTCATCCATATTTTCAAATCCTTCCATGGCCCTCGCCCCTCCCTATCTCTGTAACCTCCTACAATCCTCCGAGATCTCTGCGCTCCTCCAATTCTGGCCTATTGTGCATCCCCAATTTCCAGCCGACAGCAACACTGAGCGAGATCTCTGTCTCAGGACAGACCCCTGTCCCGGGGAGAGACCATTGTCCTGCGGGGGAGACCCCTGTTCTGGGGAGAGACCCCCGTCCTGGGGGGGGATCTGGTGCCTCCAACACAGAGCTCCTGTCCGGTCCAACCACAGCGGGGGCTCTGTTTTTGCTGCTCCCCGTATAAAGGGGGCAGGGAGTCAGCCCACGACTGTCTCTGGGCCGCTGCCGACCTCTCGGGCATGAGGCACGAGCTCATCACTCACTCACAATGAATCACACAGCACAGGAGGAGGCCATTCTGCCCATCGTGTCTGTGCCGGCTCTTTGAAAGAGCTATCCAATTAGTCCCACTCCCCCTGCTCTTTCCCCGTAGCCCTGCAAATTTTCCCTTCAACTATTTATCTAATTCCTTTTTGAAAGTTATTATTGAATCTGCTTCCACCGCCCTTTCAGGCAGCGCATTCCAGATCATCACAACTCGCTGCGTAAAAAATGTTTCCTCATCTCCCCTCTGGCTCTTTTGCCAATTATCTTCAATCCGTGTCCTCTGGTTACCGACCCTCCTGCCACTGGAAACAGTTTCTCCTTATTTACTCTGTCAAAACCCTCTCACGACTTTGAACACACAAGGTGAAAATTCCAGTGCGTGACTCAGAGGGAACTGGTCGGGTGAGATTGAGTCACTGATCTCCTGACCCCGCTCCTCTCACCTCTCGCTGTCAGCGTTGAGCAGACTCGGTGCTGGGACGTGGCTCCTCCCTACGGGGCAATGCCTTCGTTCCCCGACCACCTGCTCTCACAACACAACACAACACACACTCTCTGCCCTCGGAAATGAATCCTGCCCCAGTGGCAGCGCAGTCCCGGGGCCACGGATACCCCACGCACCTAATCAGGCCGGAGGCAGCGCCTCGGCAAACTGGTCTACCAGCCTCGTTTGTTTATTACCAGAGAGCTGCGAGCCCCAGAGGGGGAATCGCTGCCCATTATTGGCCCCCAGGTTTAATGTAGGGTCGGGAGGATCACTCCCATCTCCACATTTCAGGTAAGAAGAAGCAAAAGGAACTTGCATTTCTACAGCGCCTTCCGTGACCTCAGGACGTCCCAAAGTGCTTCACGGCCAATGAAGTATTTTTTGAAGTGTAATCACTGTTGTAATGTAGGAAACAATGCAGCTAATTTCACAGCAAGGTCCAATAATCTGATAATCTGTTTTAGTGATGCTGGTTGAGGGATAAATATTGGCCCCAGGGAGAACTGCCCTGCTCTTCTTTGAAATAGTGTTGTGGGATCTTTTACATCCCCCAGAGGACAGATGGGGCCTCGGTTTAACGTCTCATCAGAAAGACGGCACCTCCGATAGTGCAGCACTCCCTCAGTACTGACCCTCCGACAGTGCAGCACTCCCTCAGTACTGACCCTCCGACAGTGCAGCTCTCCCTCAGTACTGACCCTCCAACAGTGCAGCGCTCCCTCAGTACTGACCCTCCGACAGTGCAGCGCTGCCTCAGTACTGACCCTCCGACAGTGCAGCTCTCCCTCAGTACTGACCCTCCGACAGTGCAGCTCTCCCTCAGTACTGACCCTCCAACAGTGCAGCGCTCCCTCAGTACTGACCCTCCGACAGTGCAGCGCTGCCTCAGTACTGACCCTCCGACAGTGCAGCTCTCCCTCAGTACTGACCCTCCGACAGTGCAGCTCTCCCTCAGTACTGACCCTCCGACAGTGCAGCGCTCCCTCAGTACTGACCCTCCGACAGTGCAGCGCTCCCTCAGTACTGACCCTCCGACAGTGCAGCGCTCCCTCAGTACTGACCCTCCGACAGTGCAGCGCTGCCTCAGTACTGACCCTCCGACAGTGCAGCTCTCCCTCAGTACTGACCCTCCGACAGTGCAGCTCTCCCTCAGTACTGACCCTCCAACAGTGCAGCGCTCCCTCAGTACTGACCCTCCGACAGTGCAGCGCTGCCTCAGTACTGACCCTCCGACAGTGCAGCTCTCCCTCAGTACTGACCCTCCGACAGTGCAGCTCTCCCTCAGTACTGACCCTCCGACAGTGCAGCGCTCCCTCAGTACTGACCCTCCGACAGTGCAGCACTCCCTCAGTACTGACCCTCCGACAGTGCAGCTCTCCCTCAGTACTGACCCTCCGACAGTGCAGCGCTCCCTCAGTACTGACCCTCCGACAGTGCAGCACTCCCTCAGTACTGGACTGGGAGCGTCAGCCTGGATTATGTGCTCAAGTCTCTCAACCCATGACGTTCTATCTCAGAGGCGAGACTGCTGCCACTGAGCCACGGCTGACACCTGATTTAAAAGAAAATTAAAATGTCCCTTTCAGAGGCAGCTCTCGGCAGTCCCTTTAAGGAGTGTGGGTTCGGCAACAAGTGTCTGGGAATAGTGACCACAGTACGCAACGATGCTCCGGTCAGTCACTAACAGATTATGGACAGGGGGGGCTTCAAACAGGCCTTAGGCCCCCTGAGTTGCATATGCAAAGGGCCGAAGGCCTGGTTGAGGTCTGAAGTTAGTGGGGCCAGGACAGGGTGGGGGAGGATAGTTGGAATATTTTAGTGTAGATTGAATATTCCTGAGTACTGAAAACATTCAAATCGAATCCTCCCTTCTCCAGTGGACACTGAAAACATTCCTTGCTTTTACAAAATCCTTGTGTTTACCCTGGGGAAAGGGACACAGAGTTAACAAAAGGAATTGAATTACACGGTAAAGGCCCCATGGGTAAAGGGAGGAGGTTTAATGGTGAGTGATCGTTTCCTAGGCCCTGCCCCTCCTCCTCACCCCACCCCCACTCCTTTAATCACTGAAAGGAGTGAGATTCCACACTAAGTACAGGTGTGCACACACGGTGTCTGTGGAATCTCACACTCTGCCAGTTTCTGCCTCTGTCTCATAGACCTGGCATCATCTCACACACAAAACACTTAAAACAGCATCGTGTCACCAGCACAGCAAACCCCGAGTCCTTAACCCGCTTGTATGTAAAGGTTGCAATGAGGAGACTGCGTTATTTTCTAGAATGACACCTGGACTCCAAGGGTTAAGTTACGAGGAGCGATTACACAAACTAGGGTTGTATTCCCTGGAATCTAGAAGATTAAGGGGTGATTTGATTGAAGTTTTCAAGATGTTAAGGGGAACTGATCGGGCAGAGAGAGAAACTATTTCCGCTGGTTGGGGAGTCATGGCCTAAAAATTAGAGCCAGGACTTTCAGGAGTGAAGTTAGGAAACACTTCTACACACAAAGGGTGGGAGAAGTTTGGAACTCTCTTCATCCATCAGCAGTTGATGCTAGCTTAATTGTTAATTTTAAATCTGAGATTGAAAGAGCCGGCACGGACTCGATGGGCCGAATGGCCTCTTTTCGTGCTGTAACCTTTCTATGATTCTATGATAGATTTTTGTTAACCAAAGGTATTAAGGGATATGGGGCTAAGGCGGGTATATGGAGTTAGGTCACAGATCAGCCATCATCTCATTGAATGGAGGAACAGGCTCGAGGGGCTGAATGGCCTCCTCCTGTTCCTATCTTCCTATGTTATGTAACAACTTTCACTTCTTCAATGGGCTGCAGGACCAGTGAGGAAATGCAAGACCAAACTGAGGTCCGAGTTCAGACCCGAGGGGGAAAGATCAGATAGTCACATCGAGCTCGGTCAGAGGGCAGAGACAGAGACGGCAGAGTGAGGATGGCAGGAGGGTTACAGGGAGAGGGGAGTGGGATTAGGATTGGGAGTAAAGTGATGGGTCACATGGAGCTGGGATTGGGATTAGGATTGGGAGTAAAGTGATGGGTCACATGGAGCTGGGATTGGGATTAGGATTGGGAGTAAAGTGATGGGTCACATGGAGCTGGGATTGGGATTAGGATTGGGAGTAAAGTGATGGGTCATTGGGAGCTGGGATTGGGATTAGGATTGGGAGTAAAGTGATGGGTCATTGGAAGCTGGGATTGGGATTAGGTTTGGGAGTAAAGTGATTGGTCACATGGAGTGGGATTGGGATTAGGATTGGGAGTATAGTGTGTCCTGAGTCTGCTGCTCACAATGCCGTCTCCTCTGTACTGGGGAGAGCGAGTATTTATGTATCTTTCAGCTTTCAGTTCTGATGACAGGTCCACACCTGAAAGGTGAGCTGCCCTCTCCGCAGATGCTGTCTCACCTGCTGAGTGTTTCCGGCATTTCCTGTTTATTCTGCTTGTGCTTTTCCAATGAGCTCTTTATGCTACAATCGATTGGGTGAAGGGGATGGGCCTCAGTACAGTCAGCTTGTAACATTCATACTGGGAGAGAGGAGCAGCACCTGACACCAACACTCAGGCTGTGGCAGTCTGTTTACCGCACTCTACGCCCCCAGAGCCCTGTATATTGGGGTGTGTTCTGGCCTCACTGATCCCAGCTATCTGTTCTTTGCTCCAGATGAGTTCAGCCCCGTCTTGTTTATATTCCATAACTGCTGTGGAAAGTGCTGCTGTTGTCCCTGCAGCGTCCCAGGAGGTGTATCCACTGTCACTCCATGTGACTCCACGTCAGCCCCAACTGTTCAAAAAAAATCACTTCCAATTTTCTCCACTTCCTCCTCTAAAGGTGGGGGTGGGGTGGGGGCAGCGCGAGCAAAACCGGTCAAATGTCAGCTTGGCTCAATTGTAGCCCCCCCCCCCCCGAATCAGAAAGTCGTGGGTTCAAGTCCTACTCCAGAGATTTGAGCCCATAATCCAGGCTGACACTCCTGGTGCTGCACTGTCGGAGGGTCGGTACTGAGGGAGTGCTGCACTGTCGGAGGGTCAGTACTGAGGGAGCGCTGCACTGTCGGAGGGTCAGTACTGAGGGAGCGCTGCACTGTCGGAGGGTCAGTACTGAGGGAGTGCTGCACTGTCGGAGGGTCAGTACTGAGGGAGTGCTGCACTGTCGGAGGGTCAGTACTGAGGGAGTGCTGCACTGTCGGAGGGTCAGTACTGAGGGAGCGCTGCACTGTCGGAGGGTCAGTACTGAGGGAGTGCTGCACTGTCGGAGGGTCAGTACTGAGGGAGCGCTGCACTGTCGGAGGGTCAGTACTGAGGGAGCGCTGCACTGTCGGAGGGTCAGTACTGAGGGAGTGCTGCACTGTCGGAGGGTCAGTACTGAGGGAGCGCTGCACTGTCGGAGGGTCAGTACTGAGGGAGCGCTGCACTGTCGGAGGGTCAGTACTGAGGGAGCGCTGCACTGTCGGAGGGTCAGTACTGAGGGAGTGCTGCACTGTCGGAGGGTCAGTACTGAGGGAGCGCTGCACTGTCGGAGGGTCAGTACTGAGGGAGCGCTGCACTGTCGGAGGGTCAGTACTGAGGGAGAGCTGCACTGTCGGAGGGTCAGTACTGAGGGAGCGCTGCACTGTCGGAGGGTCAGTACTGAGGGAGCGCTGCACTGTCGGAGGGTCAGTACTGAGGGAGTGCTGCACTGTCGGAGGGTCAGTACTGAGGGAGAGCTGCACTGTCGGAGGGTCAGTACTGAGGGAGTGCTGCACTGTCGGAGGGTCAGTACTGAGGGAGTGCTGCACTGTCGGAGGGTCAGTACTGAGGGAGTGCTGCACTGTCGGAGGGTCAGTACTGAGGGAGTGCTGCACTGTCGGAGGGTCAGTACTGAGGGAGCGCTGCACTGTCGGAGGGTCAGTACTGAGGGAGTGCTGCACTGTCGGAGGGTCAGTACTGAGGGAGCGCTGCACTGTCGGAGGGTCAGTACTGAGGGAGCGCTGCACTGTCGGAGGGTCAGTACTGAGGGAGTGCTGCACTGTCGGAGGGTCAGTACTGAGGGAGCGCTGCACTGTCGGAGGGTCAGTACTGAGGGAGCGCTGCACTGTCGGAGGGTCAGTACTGAGGGAGCGCTGCACTGTCGGAGGGTCAGTACTGAGGGAGTGCTGCACTGTCGGAGGGTCAGTACTGAGGGAGCGCTGCACTGTCGGAGGGTCAGTACTGAGGGAGCGCTGCACTGTCGGAGGGTCAGTACTGAGGGAGAGCTGCACTGTCGGAGGGTCAGTACTGAGGGAGCGCTGCACTGTCGGAGGGTCAGTACTGAGGGAGCGCTGCACTGTCGGAGGGTCAGTACTGAGGGAGTGCTGCACTGTCGGAGGGTCAGTACTGAGGGAGAGCTGCACTGTCGGAGGGTCAGTGCTGAGGGAGAGCTGCACTGTCGGAGGGTCAGTACTGAGGGAGAGCTGCACTGTCGGAGGGTCAGTGCTGAGGGAGAGCTGCACTGTCGGAGGGTCAGTACTGAGGGAGAGCTGCACTGTCGGAGGGTCAGTGCTGAGGGAGTGCTGCACTGTCGGAGGGTCAGTACTGAGGGAGAGCTGCACTGTCGGAGGGTCAGTACTGAGGGAGCGCTGCACTGTCGGAGGGTCAGTACTGAGGGAGTGCTGCACTGTCGGAGGGTCAGTACTGAGGGAGAGCTGCACTGTCGGAGGGTCAGTACTGAGGGAGAGCTGCACTGTCGGAGGGTCAGTACTGAGGGAGTGCTGCACTGTCGGAGGGTCAGTACTGAGGGAGCGCTGCACTGTCGGAGGGTCAGTACTGAGGGAGCGCCGCACTGTCGGAGGGTCAGTACTGAGGGAGAGCTGCACTGTCGGAGGGTCAGTACTGAGTGAGTACTGCACTGTCGGAGGGTCAGTACTGAGGGAGAGCTGCACTGTCGGAGGGTCAGTACTGAGGGAGCGCTGCACTGTCGGAGGGTCAGTACTGAGGGAGAGCTGCACTGTCGGAGGGTCAGTACTGAGGGAGAGCTGCACTGTCGGAGGGTCAGTACTGAGGGAGTGCTGCACTGTCGGAGGGTCAGTACTGAGGGAGAGCTGCACTGTCGGAGGGTCAGTACTGAGGGAGTGCTGCACTGTCGGAGGGTCAGTACTGAGGGAGAGCTGCACTGTCGGAGGGTCAGTACTGAGGGAGAGCTGCACTGTCGGAGGGTCAGTACTGAGGGAGTGCTGCACTGTCGGAGGGTCAGTACTGAGGGAGCGCTGCACTGTCGGAGGGTCAGTACTGAGGGAGCGCCGCACTGTCGGAGGGTCAGTACTGAGGGAGAGCTGCACTGTCGGAGGGTCAGTACTGAGTGAGTACTGCACTGTCGGAGGGTCAGTACTGAGGGAGAGCTGCACTGTCGGAGGGTCAGTACTGAGGGAGCGCTGCACTGTCGGAGGGTCAGTACTGAGGGAGAGCTGCACTGTCGGAGGGTCAGTACTGAGGGAGAGCTGCACTGTCGGAGGGTCAGTACTGAGGGAGCGCTGCACTGTCGGAGGGTCAGTACTGAGGGAGCGCTGCACTGTCGGAGGGTCAGTACTGAGGGAGCGCTGCACTGTCGGAGGGTCAGTACTGAGGGAGCGCTGCATTGTCGGAGGGTCAGTACTGAGGGAGCGCTGCACTGTCGGAGGGTCAGTACTGAGGGAGCGCTGCACTGTCGGAGGGTCAGTACTGAGGGAGCGCCGCACTGTTGGAGGGTCAGTACTGAGGGAGCGCTGCATTGTCGGAGGGTCAGTACTGAGGGAGCGCTGCACTGTCGGAGGGTCAGTACTGAGGGAGTACTGCACTGTCGGAGGGTCAGTACTGAGGGAGCGCTGAACTGTCAGAGGGTCAGTACTGAGGGAGCGCTGCACTGTCAGAGGGTCAGTACTGAGGGAGCGCTGCACTGTCAGAGGGTCAGTACTGAGGGAGCGCTGCACTGTCAGAGGGTCAGTACTGAAGGAGTGCAGCAATGTTGGGGGTGCCGTCTTTCTGGTGACATGTTAAACCGAGGTCCCGACTGCCCTCTCGGGTGGATGTAAAAGATCCTACAGCCACTATTTCAAAGAAGAGCAGGAGAGTTCTCCCCGGTGTCCTGGGCCAATGTTTATCCCTCAACCACCAAGAAAAAAACCCGACGAACTGGCCATTCGCCTCATTGCTGTCAGTGGGATCTTGCTGTGCATCCGCAAACAAAACAACAGTGGTTGCAAAGCACTTTGGGACGTCCTGAGGATGTGAACGGTGCTATATAAACGGAGGTCTTTGGACAGTGCAGTGAGTGCCAGTGGGCTGTCTGACCGGTGGAGGGTCAGCAGTCAGGAGTGTAAATCTGTTCCATTTTCACCCCTGTGTTCACCCAGTCAGCAGTCGAGCCTTGACTGACCAGTAAAGTTCCAGGTGGGATCCCAGGACGTGCAGAGTCAGCTGACCTCAGCCAAGGGGCCCGACTGGCCTCGCCACCGCCCAGTGACCAGTGATGGGAGTGTGTGTCTGACGACAGGACCAGGCATGTCGGCAATTTCCCCTGTGGCCACTCAAAGGTTGACGAATGGGACAGTTGAGTGAGTGACCAGAGTGTGTGTGTCTGGTGTCAATCCTTTCATCCAGCTCTCCAATCTAATCTGGAATGTTGACAGTTTCTGCCTCAACCACTGAACCTGGAAGTGAATTCCACAGCCTCACAACTCTCTGTGTGAAGAAGTTTTTCTTGCCGTCTGTTCTGGTATGATACAGCACAGAAGGAGGTCATTCGGCCCATCGTGCCTGTGCTGGCTCTTTGAAGGAGCTATCCAATTAGTCCCACTCCCCCTGCTCTTTCCCCAGAGCCCTGCAATTTTTTTTCCTTTTCAAGTATTTATCCAATTTCCTTTTGAAAGTTATTATTGAATCTGCTTCCACCGCCCTTTCAGGCAGCACATTCCAGATCTTACATTTAATCTTTTATCTATGGCCCCTCGTTCTAGACTACAGGAAACAGTCTGATTCTATCCACCTTGTCTCGATCTTTCACAATTATAAACATTTCCATCATATCGCCCTGCAAACTGTGTTGCTCTAATGAAACATTTTTCAAGTCTTTCTTTGTATTTATCTATCTATCCTCATACCGGGCAGAACCAGAAATTCCAATTTCGGGAGAGAAACAAAATGTTTTTCTCGCTGTTGCCTCACTTTCCATGGAGAAAAGTTGACTTTGCTGAGGGCAGCTCGAGGCAGCGAGTTGCAGAACCAGTTAAAGAAATTTGATGCTGAGGTTTCGCCAAGCGTCAACAAAAGGGGATTGTGTTCCTTTAAGGAGGGAGTTGGTGACACATCAGCAAGGGCGGAGCTGAGGGCAGGTGCTGAGGCAAAGCACGGACACAGGCTTCACACACCAGCTCCCAGAGACAAAAGACCAGAACCGTTCCACTGAGATCTCAGTCTGTGTGTTTTGTTTTAATTCGAAGCTGTGAGAAGGTTTTAAGCAATGGAAGAGGCCACCGTCATGGCAAACCATAACTGCTCGAAGGGTGAGTACAATAAATCATCCACTACTCGTAGAAAGGCGATTTAAATCTCAGGTCGGATAAACCAGCGGTGGGGAAAGTTGTGTAAAGTTTGAGGGTTGGTGGGTTGGTGGGTGACTTGGTATTTACTGTCCCGGGACAGATTCTGACTCTTATACTGTGGAGCACAACTGGGCAGGGGAGAACGACGCAATCTCCCCCGTTACAACTTTTGTTCAACGCTTTCATTGGTTTGTGCTTTTCCAGATCTTTGTTAATTTTATTGAAATCGGTTCTTCTCGTGATTGGAATTTACTGGGACACAGCTCCAACTGAAACATTCAGCCCTTTGAAACAGCCCTAAAGTTCTGAACCATTTTATCAAAACTTTTTGTTTGGTTATCTTCTGTTCAGGATCACAGATTAAACAGGTGTGGGGTGAGGTGGGGAGACTTTGGAGGGATTCACTCAGGGGCTGTGATAAGGCAAAGTACTAAACGTCATTTAAAGCAACATTCTAGAATAATGAAAATTAGATTTGTCAATGGGGGAATAAAACTGAGAGTTTACTAACCGGCTGGATTAATCCCACCATCAGGCAGAGGAGGGAGGAGGAGAAACATCCACTCTGGGAGAGCGGATAGGATTTCAAAGAGCTGATCAATAGGGTTTTTTTTTGCTTTCAAGCAGAAATGTGTGAGCTGATCAAGAGTGACAGATTCAATATTGCTCCTGGTTTAACGGGACCGCTCCTGGTTCAAAGGGACTGCTCCTGGATTAACACGGACTGCTCCTGGTTTAACATGGAGTGCTTCCATTTAACGGGACTGCTCCTGGTTTAACACGGAGTGCTCCCTTTTAACAGGACTGCTCCTGGTTTAACAAGGACTGCTCCTGCTTTAACATGGAGTGCTCCCGTTTAACGGGACTGCTCCTGGTTCATAGGGACTGCTCCTGGATTAACACGGACTGCTCCTGGTTTAACATGGAGTGCTCCCGTTTAACGGGGCTGCTTCTGGTTTAACGGGATTGCTCCTGGTTTAACGGGACTGCTCCTGGTATAACACGGAGTGCTCCCGTTTAACGGGACTGCTGCTGGTTTAACGGGATTGCTCCTGGTTTAACATGTAGTGCTCTCGTTTAACGGGACCACTCCTGGTTTAACGGGACTGCTCCTGGTTTAACACGGAGTGCTCCCGTTTAACAGGACTGCTCCTGGTTTAACATGGAGTGCGCCCGTTTAACGGGACTGCTCCTGGTTTAACGGGACTGCTCCTGGTTTAACACAGAGTGCTCCCTTTTAACGGGACCGCTCCTGGTTTAACGGGACCGCTCCTGGTTTAACGGGACTGCTCCTGGTTTAACAAGGAGTGCTCCCGTTTAACGGGACTGCTCCTGGTTTAACGGGACTGCTCCTGGTTTAATGGGACTGCTCCTGGTTTAACGGGACTGCTCCTGCTTTAACATGGAGTGCTCCCGTTTAACAGGACTGCTCCTGGTTTAACGGGACTGCTCCTGGTTTAACGGGACTGCTCCTGGTTTAACACGGAGTGCTTCCATTTAACGGGACTGCTGCTGGTTTAACGGGATTGCTCCTGGTTTAACATGGAGTGCTCCCGTTTAACGGGACCGCTCCTGGTTTAACGGGACTGCTCCCGGTTTAACACGGAGTGCTCTCGTTTAACGGGACCGCTCCTGGTTTAACGGGACTGCTCCTGGTTTAACAAGGAGTGCTCCCGTTTAACAGGACTGCTCCTGGTTTAACGGGACAGCTCCTGGTTTAACATGGAGTGCTCCCGTTTAACGGGACCGCTCCTGGTTTAATGGGACTGCTCCTGGTTTAATGGGACTGCTCCTGGTTTAACACGGAGTGCTCCTGGTTTAAAGGGACAGTTCCTGGGGGTGCAGCGCAGATTCACCAGAATGATACTGGGGCTACAAGGGTTAAACAGGTTGCATGGACTAGGCTTGTATTCCATTGAGTAAGACCATAAGAGATAGGAGCAGGAGTAGGCCATTCGGCCCCTCGAGCCTGCTCCGCCATTCAATGAGATCATGGCTGATCTGATTTTTACCTCAACTCCACTTTCCCGCCCTTTCCCCATATCCTTTGACTCCCTCGCTGATCAAAAATTAGTCTAACTCAGCCTTGAATGTATTCAATGACTCAGCCTCCACAGCTTTTTGGGGTAAAGAATTCCAAAGATTCACGACCCTCTGGGAGAAGAAATTCCTCCTCATTTCCATCTTAAACGGGTGACCCCTTATTCTGAGACTATGTCCCCTAGTTTTAGATTCACCCATGAGGGGTAACATCCTCTCAGCATCTACCCTATCGAGTCCCTTCAGAATCTTGTATGTTTCAATAAGATCTCCTCTCATTCTTCTAAACTCCAATGAGTACAGACCCAACCTGTTCAATCTTTCCTCATAAGACAACCCTTTCATACCCGGAATCAACCTAGTGAACCTTCTTTGAACTGCCTCCAATGCAAGTATGTCCTTCCTTAAATAAGGGCACCAGAACTGTACACAGTACTCCAGGTGTGGTCTCACCAGCACCCTGTACAGTTGTAGCATGACTTCCCTGCTTTTATACTCCATCCCCCTAGAAATAAAGGCCAATATTCCGTTTGCCTTCCGGATTACCTGCTCCACCTGTATGTTGACTTTTTGTGTTTCATGTACGAGGACACCCAGATCCCTCTGTACCGCAGCATTTTGTACTATTTCTCCATTCAAATAATATTTTGCTTTTTTATTTTTCCTCCCAAAGTGGATGACTTCACATTTTCCCACATTAGATTCCATCTGCCAAATTTTTGCCCATTCGCTTAACCTGTCAATATCCCTTTGCAGACACTTTGTGTCCTCATCACAACTTGCTTTTCCACCTATCTTTGTATCATCAGCAAATTTGGCCACAAGACACTCTGTTCCTTCATCCAAGTCATTGATATATATTGTAAATAGTTGAGGCCCCAGCACTGAGCCCTGTGGCACCCCACTAGTTACAGATTGCCATTTTAAAAATGACCCTTTTATCCCGACTCTTTGTTTTCTGTTAGTTAGCCAATCCTAGAACCATAGAAAAGATACAGCACAGAAGGGGGCCATTCGGCCCATCGTGTCCGCGCCGGCTCAAAGAACAACCAGGTGCCCATTCTAATCCCACCTTCCAGCACCCGGTCCGTAGCCCTGCAGCTTACAGCACTTTAGGTGCAGGTTCTGGTAATTTTTAAAAGAGTTGAGGGTCCCTGCCTCTACCACCAATTCGGGCAGCGATCCTTTATCCATGCCAGTATATTACCCCCAACACCATGAGTTATTATCTTGTGCAGTAATCTTTTATGTGGCACCTTATCGAATGCCTTTTGGAAATCCAAATATACTGCACCCATTGGTTCCCCTTTATCCACCCTGCCCGTTACTTCCTCAAAGAACTCTAATAAATTTGTCAGACATGATTTCCCCTTCATAAAACCATGTTGACTCTCCTTGATTTTATTATGAGTCTCCAAATGTCCTGCTACTACTTCCTTAATAATAGATTCTAGCATTTTCCCAATGACAGATGTTAGGCTAACTGGTCTATAGTTACCTGCTTACTGTCTCACTCCCTTCTTGAATAGGGGTGTTACGTTTGCGGTTTTCCAATCCGCTGGGACCTTTCCAGAATCTAGTGAATTCTGGAAGATTACAACCAATGCATCCACTATCTCTGTAGCCACTTCCTTTAAGACCCTCGGATGCAAGCCATCAGGTCCAGGGGACTTGTCAGCCTTTAGACCCATTAGTTTACCTAGTACTTTTTCTATAGTGATAGTGATTGTTTTTAGTTCCTCCCTCCCCTTTGCCCCTTGATTTTCTACTATTATTGGTATATTATTAGTGTCTTCTACTGTGAAGACAGATATAAAATATCTGTTCAATTCCTCTGCCATTTCCTTGTTTTCCATTATTATTTCCCCAGTCTCATCCTCTAAGGGACCAATGTTTACTTTCGCTACCCTCTTCCTTTTTATATACTTGTAGAAGCTTTTACTGTCAGTTTTTATATTTCTTGCTAGTTTACTCTTATAATTTATTTTCTCCCTCATTATTCTTTTAGTCATCCTTTGCTGGTTTTTAAAGTTTTCCCAACCTTCGGGCTTACCAGTAATCTTTGCCATGTTGAATGCTTTTTCTTTTAACCTAATACCATCCTTGACTTCCTTCGTTAGCCATGGTTGGTTCACCCTTTTTGTGGAGTCTTTCCTCCTCACAGGGATAGATTTTTGTTGCGAGTCATAAAATATCTTTTTAAATGTTTGCCACTGCTTATCCACCATCATATCATCTAATCTGTTTACCCAGTCCACTTTAGCCAATTCCACCCTCATTCCTTTATAATCTAAGAAACAGTCCCTAATACACTCTATGAACTCCCCCTCAGGGCGATATAGTATAGAAGATTAAGGGGTGATCTAATTGAAGTGTTTAAGATGATTAAAGGATTTGATAGGGTCGATAGAGAGAAACTATTTCCTCTGGTGGGAGAGTCTAGAACAAGGGGGCATAACCTTAAAATTAGAGCCAGGCTGTTCAGGGGTGATGTCAGGAAACATTTCTTCACACAAAGGGGAGTGGGAATCTGGAACTCTCTCCCCCAAAAAGCTGTTGAGGCTGGGGGTCAATTGAAAATGTCAAAACTGAGATTGATCGATTTTTGTTGGATGTGGATATTAAGGGATATGGAACCAAGGCGGGTAAATGGAGTTCAGATACAGATCAGCCATAATCTAATTGAATGGCGGAACAGGCTCGAGGGGCTGAATGGCCTCTTCCTGGTCCAAATTAATTGCATTTATACAGCGGCTCTCACAAACCTAGGACGTCCCAAAGCTCTTTACTGCCAATGAAATACTTTTTGAAGTGTCGTCACTGCTGTAGGAAATGCGGCAGCCTATTTGCGCATAGCAAGATCTCACAAACAGCAATGTGATAAATGACCAGACTTTGGACGAGAACAGGGCTCAGCTGTGATGCCCTCCACAGTTGAATAGACCTCTGACATGTCACCACCGATGAAGAGTGGCTCAGCGGCTGAGGGAGGCCAGTGCCCGGGAACCCTGGCTGGGAGTTAGCATCTTTGGGAGAGGGGGGGAGCAAGATTTGTGTGGGGGGGGGGGGCGGAAACAGGAGAAATTCTTACAATAAGGAAGAGGCGTGAAAGAAACGCTCTCCGATTCTGCTTTCTAAACTATGCTTTGCTCTCCCCGCAGGTTCATACGTGACTCTGGTGTGCCCTTCAACTTCTTGTGAGGCCTTGTGCCAAATCGTCCACGTGAAGGATCTAGCCAGCGCTCACCAGAATGCGTCCCTGGCAGTGGGTCCCTCGGGGAGATCACCCGACTTTTATATTGGCCTGGCTTTGGCCATCTTCTCCAGCTTCCTCATCGGAGTCAGTGTCATCCTGAAGAAAAAGGGGCTGCTGCGATTGGCTCAACTGGGCGGCGTCAGAGCAGGTAATGGGTTCGCCTCAGCTCCTTCCCCAGGATTGATAGGGGAGGCACCAGGAGCTGAACTAACTGTATCCCTTTGGTTAATGGCGTAATTACCCTTTCAGTCGGCCACAGAAGGATCCGTGTAAGCTTGTGATGTGGTTTTATAGGCCGCAGTAGGGTTAAGTTTGTTGAGGCCATAAAAGAAGACTTGTGCCTTTAACGACCTCAGGACGTCACTTTTGTAATGTAGGAAACATGGCAGCCAATTTGTGCACAGCAAGATCCCACAAACAGCAATGTGATAATGACCAGATTATCTGTTCTTTTTTTAGTGATGTTGGTTGAGGGATAAATATTGGCCCCAGGACACCGGGGAGAACTCCCCTGCTCTTCTTCCAATGGTGGCCGTGGGATCTTTTATGTCCACCTGAGAGGGCAGATGGGTCTCGGTTTAACGTCTCATCCGAAAGACGGCATTACCAACAGTACAGCACACCCTCAGTACTGCACTGGGAGTTTCGGCCTGGATTATGGGCATAAGTCTCTGGAGGGCCACTGTCAGGAAAGCTGCCCCTCGGGGAGTGATAGGAGGCGGGTCAGTGCCCAAGATGACCTCCTCACCCAACTCCATCCGACACACTATTCACTCATGTCCCTGTGGAGGCTGGGCACTTCCCTACAGAAAGAGGTCAGTCAATGTGAGACCAGCCCTGAATCCCAGCTCAGTCAGTGAGAGACCAGCCCTGAATCCCAGCTCAGTCAGTGAGAGACCAGCCCTGAATCCCAGCTCAGTCAGTGCGAGACCAGCCCTGAATCCCAGCTCAGTCAGTGAGGGACCAGCCCTGAATCCCAGCTCAGTCAGTGAGAGACCAGCCCTGAATCCCAGCTCAGTCAGTGCGAGACCAGCCCTGAATCCCAGCTCAGTCAGTGAGGGACCAGCCCTGAATCCCAGCTCAGTCAGTGAGGGACCAGCCCTGAATCCCAGCTCAGTCAGTGAGGGACCGGCCCTGAATCCCAGCTCAGTCAGTGAGAGACCAGCCCTGAATCCCAGCTCAGTCAGTGAGGGACCAGCCCTGAATCTCAGCTCAGTCAGTGAGAGACCAGCCCTGAATCCCAGCTCAGTCAGTGAGAGACCAGCCCTGAATCCCAGCTCAGTCAGTGCGAGACCAGCCCTGAATCCCAGCTCAGTCAGTGAGGGACCAGCCCTGAATCCCAGCTCAGTCAGTGAGGGACCAGCCCTGAATCCCAGCTCAGTCAGTGAGAGACCAGCCCTGAATCCCAGCTCAGTCAGTGAGAGACCAGCCCTGAATCCCAGCTCAGTCAGTGAGAGACCAGCCCTGAATCCCAGCTCAGTCAGTGAGAGACCAGCCCTGAATCCCAGCTCAGTCAGTGAGAGACCAGCCCTGAATCCCAGCTCAGTCAGTGAGAGACCAGCCCTGAATCCCAGCTCAGTCAGTGAGAGACCAGCCCTGAATCCCAGCTCAGTCAGTGAGAGACCAGCCCTGAATCCCAGCTCAGTCAGTGAGAGACCAGCCCTGAATCCCAGCTCAGTCAGTGAGAGACCAGCCCTGAATCCCAGCTCAGTCAGTGAGAGACCGGCCCTGGATGCTACAAACTGATGTCAGATTGGCCAGTACCAGACGGGAATGTGAATGCGGAAATCAGAAGCCGATCCTGAGGGAATCTCCTGATACCACAGCAGCAATGCAAAGAGTGCCTGCAAAGTCGGGTTGCCAACTCTGGTGGGTCATATTCCTGGAGGTTTCATCACATGACTGCCTGCCTCCAACAGCCCTGCCCCCACACTCCCGCCATTGGTCGCCCGACGCATCCGTCCTCAAGGTGCCCCACCCCCATTCCCACCATTGGTCGCCCGACACGTCCATCCTCTTGAGGCCCCGCCTTCCCACGGCCAATCGGAAAGTGAATGGACCCTTCATTCTCTGATTGGATGATTCTTGACTGTCAATCAAACAGTTTTTCTTCCCCATGCCCGATATATTAAACAAAAGTGTTCAAAGAAAGTTTTTATAAACAATAATTTTGTTTAATGCCCCAGTGATTTTTATCCGGGGTATGCTCAGAGATTATTCCTTAATTCCTGGCAACCCAACCGCAAATCCCTAGCTCTCGTTTCCTGAAACTCAGGCTAATATTCTTGCCTTGATCAGGATCAGGACCAGACCTGGGGCTTTCTACACACTTTTCTCAGCTGCTGTAATCTCAGGTGTGTAAAGGCAACACACTGACTTTATGGTTGACCTTCCTGTTGTCTGTTGTAGGGGACGGAGGCCATGGTTACCTCAAGGACTGGATGTGGTGGGCCGGTCTACTAACAAGTAAGTAACAAACTTGGGGAACAGGTGACTGCCGCTGCCAGTGTTTGCTGAGATAAAAGGAGGCCCCATTCTGCTAGTGAACGGCCTGTCCCAGTAAATAATCAGGGAGCTCAGTGAGGCTTAAATTTACAATTGTACCAATTCTTATGCACTTTCGTTCGAACGAAAATAGTTCGAACACTTATCAATATAGGTAAGTGTGAGGTGGTGCGTTTTGGTAGGAAGGCCACACACTGCTTGGATAATAAACGGGGTAGAGGAGCAAAGGGATCTGGGGGTACAGATACACAAATCACTAAAAGTAGCGACGCAGGTTAATAAGGCCATAAAAAAAGGCAACTCAAGCACTGGGGTTCATTTCTAGAGGGATAGGATTGAAAAGGAAAGAAGTTCTGATAAACACATAGGGCTCGATTTTAAAACCGAGCCGGGAAGGGGGCGGGGGGTCAAATTGAGGACGGGATACCTATTAGTACGGGTTTCCCGGACGTCCTTGCGATTTTGACGTAAGGACATCTTTTTATTGTCGGTTTCCCGTCCGACTGACCGACTGATTGACCGGCTGGTCTCAGTCAGATGGGCGATCAGCCAGGGGGAGAACATGTGCAGGTAAATCTTCAGGTAAGTCTTTGTTTGTATGGATGGTGGGGGGGTCAGGGATGTATGGGTGGGCACGGGGAGGGGGCATGGGTGGGCACAGGGCATGGGTGGGCATAGCCTGGCACGGGAGTCGTGAGTCATGGGGGAAGGGATCGGGGTCAGTCACGGGGCGGGGGTTTTAGGGATCGGGGGTCATCACGGGAGATGGCGATCGTTGAGGGTGGTTCGGGGGTGGGAGGATTGGGGTCGAGGATTGGAGGACTGGAGTGGAGGGGGGAGGATCGGGGTCGGGGATCGGGGGGGGGTGGGGTCCGTGATCGGGGGTCGGACGTCTGCGATCGTTGGGGGGGTCGGTGCAGGTAGGCTTGTTCGGCCTGGGGGAAGCACTCCTGTTCCTCCGGGCCCACAAGCTGTGCCTTTCTGCACATCTACCTGTTAGTCTCGAGCCTTCTTGCCTCCTTTCACGAGGCATAAAACAGAAGGCCTAGGAATCCCAGCCCCCCGGGGTTGAAATTGGTAAGTCCAGAAAAATGGTGGCCCGAAGCCTCCTTGATAGGTTTTAAGGCCCGACCTGCCTCCTGGGAGCGGGTTGGTCGCCCGCCCCTTGTCCCGCTCCGGTGAAAACCAGAAATGGGCGGGTTGGAGACGGGTCTGAAATGGTGGCAATTTTCAATACCCCCCCCACTGCCCCCAACCCACCCATTTCTCACTTTTAAAATTGAGCCCATAGAATCTTGGTTAGACCACACTTGGAGTACTGTGCAGTATTGAGTTCTGGTCTCCATATTACGAAAAGGATGTAGAGGCATTGGGCAGGGTACAAAAAAGATTTACTAGGATGATACTGAGAGGATATAATTATCAGGAAAGGTTGAACAGGCTGGGGCTCCTTTGTCTAGAAAAGGGAAGACTGAGGGGTGATCTGAAAGAGGTCTTTAAGATTATGAAAGGGTTTGATAGGGTAGACGTAGAGAAGATGTTTCCACTTGTGGGGGAGACCAGAACTAGGGGTCACAAATATAAGATAGTCACTAATAAATCCAATCGGGAATTCAGGAGAAACTTCTTTACCCAGAGAGTGGTGAGAATGTGGAACTCACTCCCACAAGGAGTGGTTGAGGCGAATAGCAGCGATGCATTTAAGTGGAAGCTGGATAAACACATGAGGGAGAAAGGAATAGAAGGATATGCTGATAGGGTGAGATGAAGAGGGGAGGGAGGAGGCTCATGTGGAGCATAAACACCAGCATGGACCAGTTGGGCCGAATGGCCTGTTTCTGTGCTGTAGTTTTGTTGTAACTCATAAGAACATAAGAAATAGGAGCAGGAGTAGGCCAATCGGCCCCTCGAGCCTGCTCCGCCATTCAATAAGATCATGGCTGATCTGATCCTAACCTCAAATCTAAATTCATGTCCAATTTCCTGCCCGCTCCCCGTAACCCCTAATTCCTTTTACTTCTAGGAAACTGTCTATTTCTGTTTTAAATTTATTTAATGATGTAGCTTCCACAGCTTCCTGGGGCAGCAAATTCCACAGATCTACCACCCTCTGAGTGAAGAAGTTTCTCCTCATCTCAGTTTTGAAAGAGCAGCCCCTTATTCTAAGATTATGCCCCCTAGTTCTAGTTTCACCCATCCTTGGGAACATCCTCACCGCATCCACCCGATGAAGCCCCTTCACAATCTTATATGTTTCAATAAGATCGCCTCTCATTCTTCTGAACTCCAATGAGTAGAGTCCCAATCTACTCAACCTCTCCTCATATGTCTGGGATTAACCGAGTGAACCTTCTTTGTACTGCCTCGAGAGCAAGTATGTCTTTTCTTAAGTATGGAGACCAAAACTATATGCAGTATTCCAGGTGCGGTCTCACCAATACCTTATATAACTGCAGCAATACCTCCCTGTTTTTATATTCTATCCCCCTAGCAATAAAAGCCAACATTCCGTTGGCCTTCTTGATCGCCTGTTGCACCTGCATACTAACTTTTTGATTTTCTTGCACGAGGACCCTCAGATCCCTTTGTACTGCAGTACTTTCCAGTTTCTAACTCGATATAAAACATTTCCAAAATGTTTTATATAATATTTTCATGCTCCTAATTTGACTAATAGGAGACCTGATGGAAGGTCTTTAAAATTATGACGGGTTTCAATATGTGGAGAAACTGTTTCCGCTTATGGGTGAGTCCAGAACAAAAGGGTCATTAAAATATGATAGTCACTAACAGCTCAAAGAATTTAGGAGGAAACTCTTTACACAGAGAGTGGTGAGAATGTGGAACTCGCTGCCACATGGAGTGGTTGAGGCAGATGGAATTAATGTATTTAAGGGGAGGCTTGATGCATACATGAGGGAGAAGGGAATAGAGGGATACAGGGGGTAGGGTGGGAAGAGGTCATTGGAGTGGGAGAAGGCTTGTGCGGAATATAAACACCAGCATAGACCAGTTGGGCCGAACGCCCTGTTTCTTGGCTTTTATTCCCTTGAGTATGATAGATGTTTGAAAATGATAGCGTAGGTACAGAGAAACCATTTCCTCTGGTGGGGGAATCAAGAACGAGGGGACATAATCTTAAAATTAGAGCTCGGACATTTAGGAGGGAAATCAGGAAGCACTTTTCCACACAAAGGGTAGTGGAAATCTGGAACTCTCTCGCAAAAGGCTGTGGGTGCTGGGGGTCAATTGGAGCTTTCAAGACTGAGATCGATAGATTTTTGTTGGGTAAGGGTATCAAGGGAAATGGAGCAAAGGCGGGTAAATGGAGTTAAGATACAGATCAGTCATGATCTAATTGAACGGTGGAGCAGGGTCGAGGGGCTGAATGTCCTCCTCCTGATCCTACGTTTCTGTGCTGTAGATTGTATGTAATTTTCCTAAATACAGTAATTATTATTGGATGCAGAAGGTGATTACACTGGTAAATGCGAACAGTGGGTACAGGCAGAAACTGGGCCTGTGTTTCGTCAGGTTTTTAAATTCTAGCTGTCCACGAGAACCTGAGAAGGAGGCCCCAACTATCCACTTTTAGACTAGACAGTTCAGTTCTACACTGACCTGTTCTGAAATTTCTAGAATGTAAACCAGACACTAAAGGGTTAATTCTGTGACTGTGCACTCCCAGGGCTCAGCCTCCTATCCCCCCATTTGTAAAATTTCCATTAAAAATCATTTTTAAAATAGAAGTACATTCCACCCCCATCCCTCTCTGATTTACTTCTGTGTCCCATGGCACACGGGATATTCAGGCCCTCGATCAGATTCACTAGCACTGATACATACATCAGAACTAAAACCCTGAATTCTTACCTCTGCCCCACCCCTTGATCTGCTCTGTCTGGTTTGGGCCACAATAAAAAGTGGAAGGCTTAAAGTCTTTTTACAGTTCATTGAATCGTACAAACTACAGCCGTTCGGCCCACTGTCCCGATGCTAGCCCTTCAGCTGGAGCTGCCTACTCCAATCCTATTCCTCAGCCCTATCCCTGCACCCTTTTATATTGTTTCTTTACAAATCCATACCCAATTGCCCTTTGAATTATATTACAGTCTCTCCCTCAAGAGCCTCTATGGAGATGTCAGCCGTGGCTCAGTGGGTAGCACGCTCGCCTTCTGAGTTAGAAGATTGTGGGTTCAAGTCCCACTCCAGAGACTTGAGCCCGTAATCTAGGCTGACGTTCCACACAGCACTGAGGGAGTGCTGCACCGTCAGAAGTGCCGTCTTTCACATGAGACCTTACAACCGAGGCCCTCTCAGGTGGGTGTAAAAGATCCCGTGGCACGATTTGAGAAAGAGCAATGGGAGTTCTCCTGGTGTCCTGGCCAACATTTGTTCCTCTGTCAACATCACTAAACCAGATTATCTGGTCATTTATCACATTGCTGTTTGTGGGATCTTGCCATGTTTCCCACATTACAACAATGACTACACTTCAAAAAATATTTAATTGGATGTAAAGCGCTTTGCAATGTCCTGAGGTTGTGAAAGGCGCTATAGAAATGTCAGTCTTTCTTATTTCCTTAAGGGTTCTTGGATGCATCTTATCCGACCCCTGAGATTCATTCACCAGAAGTTTGCACAGCTGTTTGGCAACCATGCTGGTAGTAGTGTGAATAGTGTCACAACTTAACTCTGCAACACCCTCTAGTTCCTATAAGTTACCTGTCTCCTCCTTGGTGAAAACTGAGGCAAAAAACGTAAGGAACACTTATGCAACCTGTGTCGCATCAGTTGTCATGCACTCACCCGATCCCACTTTCAGTGGCCCCACTCCATCCCTTGTTTTTTCTTTTTCTCTTAATATAACTAAGAAAAACTTTATTATCTTTCACTTCTCTTGCCATATTCAATTCAAAATTTTCCCTTGCCATTTTGTTGCCCCTTTTTACACTCTAGGCATGCCTTTTGCCATTTTCTTCACGGCCTCAAATATTTTTCTTTGAGTTGTATGGCAGTTCTGTTCAACCTGTGCCTTTAAACTTGTTACCTTTGCCTCGCATGGGTACACATTAATCCATTGCATTCAGAATCACCTCCGTGAAGGAATCCATAGTTGCTCCACTCCCCCAGCCATATTGAAAACTGCCAGGACCACTTTGACAAAGACTTCTCAAGTGCAGAAAGTTGGTTGTCTTAAAATTTGGCAATTTTGTTTGGGTTTTACTGATCTCTTCAATCCTTGTAGTGTGAAATGTGATCACATTATGATCACTGGTGCTTAAAGCCTCACCCACCTTTGTGTTGGAGATTTGATCATCTCTGTTACTCGTAATCAAATCCTTGTTGGTTCTTTTACAAACTGAGTCATAAAACAGTCTTCCATTAACCCTAGAAATCCCGTCCAGTGGTGTTTCATTCTGGTGGCATTGGGTGATCCTACTGCCACTCTTATTGGTCCAGTTCAGAATAGTCCCAATTCAGATGGTGCCTTGTGCGTGCCCGGGTGACCCTAGAGAGGGATCAGGCGGTGCCCACCTTTATGCTTGAAGCCTTCTGTGACCAGGGCTGGGCAGAGCATGGCCAGCGGTATCATTAACGAAAGGAAGCAGAGTGTGGTTTGATTTTATTTGTATTTGTAACATTTTGAGTGGATCATTTGTATCAGGCGTTTGATGTTTTGTTACCTCCAGACTTTACTATTCCAATGCTCTCCTGGCCGGCCTCCCATCTTCCACCCTCAGTAAGCTTCAACTCATCCAAAACTCTGCTGCCCAAATCCTAACCTGCACCGAGTCCCGTCACCCATCACCACTGTGATTGCTCACCTACACTGGTTCCTGGTTCGGCAACGCCTAGATTTTAAAATTCTCATCCTTGTTTTCAAATCCCTCCATGGCCTCGCCCCTCCCTATCTCTGAAACCTCCTCCAGCCCTACAACCCTCCGAGATCTCTGCGCTCCTCCAACTCTGGCCTCTTGCCCGATTTCCATCGCTCCACCATTGGCGGCCGTGCCTTCAGCTGCCCTAAACTCTGGAATTCCCTCCCTAAACCTTTCTGCCTCTCTCTCTCCTCCTTTAAGATGTTTCTTAAAATATTATCTTCTTTTGAAACTAATAGAAATTAGCCTTTCAGTTACCTCGCACTAAATCTGCATGATCACTGACCCTTGAAAAACAAAACCGGCTGACCTGGAAGTTCTATAAATAAATAGAACCAAGCTTTCGGTCACCTGTCCCAATATCTCCTTATGTGGCTCAGTGTCAAATTTTGTTTGATAATCGCTCCTGTGAAGCACCTTGGGACATTTTAATACGTTAAAGGTACTATATAAATGCAAATGTTGTTTATGCAGTTGGTTTGTAGATCATTTAACATAGAATCATAGAATCTTACACCGTAGAAGGAGGCCAAAGAATGCCCGTTCCAGCTCTGTGAAAGAGCTATCCAATTAGTCCCAGAGCCCTGCAAATTTTTCACCTTCTAGTATTTATCCAATTCCCTTTTGAAAGTTATTATTGAATCTGCTTCCACCGCCCTTTCAGGCAGCGCATTCCAGATCATAACTTACTGCGTAAAAAAAATGTTCATCTCCCCCTCTGGCCCTTTTGCCAATTATCTTAAATCTGTGTCCTCTAGTTACCGACCCTCCTGCCACTGGAAACAGTTTCTCCTTATTTACTCTGTCACAACCCTCCATGATGTTCAACGTAAATGTGGATCTATTGCATGGCTTAAAAGAAGGAGCTTAAATTAAAGAGAATATATTCTTGTGAATATTTTTAAGCCCAATTCAAGGCAGGTCCAACAGAAACCACTCAAAGGAAGTCAGAAGTTTTAATTCAATGCAGAGTTGCATGGAGCCAGTGTTTATTTTGGTGTCGACTCCACAGTGAGAGAATGAACAAACAAACCCTCATTCATTTCCCCAAATTTGATAGCAGCAATCGGTAATCTAATCTGCCGAGTGTTTGTCACTGATTTTTGTGATTTGTTTCCTGGTCTGGCACTAGTAACCAACTTTCTGGCAGAAAACGCTCTGTGTATTGGTAGTTATGCTGTTAAGGTGTTGGTTTATAAAGTAATTGAAACTCTGAAGGGCCATTGTTATGAAAGGCATTACCAGAGGGGAGCGTCTGCTGCTGGTAACGTGTGTTGTAGAGTCGGCCATTAAGTCTGACGCTGTAAATAACAGTCACTGTGCTCCAAAGGTACTTCACTGTGTCTCGATGTGATCCAGCCACTTAATTGTCGTGGCTACAAGAGCAGGTCAGAGGCTGGGTATTCTGCGGCGAGTGACTCACCTCCTGACTCCCCAAAGCCTTTCCGCAAGGCACAAGTCAGGAGTGTGATGGAATACTCTCCACTTGCCTGGATGAGTGCAGCTCCAACAACACTCAAGAAGCTCGACACCATCCAGGACAAAGCAGCCCGCTTGATTGGCACCCCATCCACCACCCTAAACATTCACTCCCTTCACCACCGGCGCACTGTGGCTGCAGTGTGTACCATCCACAGGATGCACTGCAGCAACTCGCCAAGGCTTCTTCAACAGCATCTCCCAAACCCACGACCTCCAACACCTAGAAGGACAAGGGCAGCAGGCACATGGGAACACCACCTGCACGTTCCCCTCCAAGTCACACACCATCCCGACTTGGAAATATATCGCCGTTCCTTCATCGTCGCTGGGTCAAAATCCTGGAACTCCCTTCCTAACAGCACTGTGGGAGAACCTTCACCACACGGACTGCAGCGGTTCAAGAAGGCGGCTCACCACCACCTTCTCAAGGGCAATTAGGGATGGGCAATAAATGCTGGCCTCGCCAGCGACACCCACATCCAAAGAATGAATTTTTTTAAAAAGGCACTTTATAAAAGCAAGTAATATATATGAAATGATGCACTAATTCCAAGTCTCGTGTCTCTTCCAGTGGGCAGTGGAGAGGCGATGAACTTTGCTGCATATGCTTTCGCTCCTGCGACGGTGGTCACTCCATTGGGAGCACTCAGCGTCCTCGTCAGGTACGCCCAACGAGCCAAACCGGCACCAACACAATCCTGGCTTTGCAGAATTTCCATTCGCGTTCCCCCACCTTATCAGCTTTTCTCCTCTCCTCTCCTGAAGGTGCTGACTCTTTGATGGGTTACAGTTCCACAGGAACAAGTTGTCCCTCTGGTACATTCTTCATGTGTAATATCTCCTTATGTGACTCGTATCAAATTTTGTTTGATAATCGCTCCTGTGAAGCATCTTGGGACATCTTTACTGTTTTAAAGGTGCTATATAAATGCAAGTTGTTGTAAACCTGGACGGTGAAGTTGGCAGGATATTCTACCGTGGGAGACATCACAGCTGAGACAATCCTGTCCCTGCCGGACTTTCCACCGCGGTAGTGATCATGAGCGGGAGTCCTGGCGGAGTTTTTTCCCTCTCTAAACTCAGGAGCACTGAGGCCAAACGTAGCAACCGCTAGTGTTGCCCCGCTGAGAATGTGAGACCTTCCTGCTGTGTGTGGGTCATCACCAGCCCAGGCAGCGCAATAACCAGCCAGGTGCCTAGCAGTCTGATGCATGCACGAGCTGCCAGGTTTTAGCTGCACTGAGTTCAAGGCCTGGGAATGAAAATCGCCACTGCCTGTAGCCTAGCTTCTCAACCTGAGTGTGAAGCAGGATCGCGCCATCCAGCCACTTAAACGAGGGATGTGCCTAATTGATCATTTGTCTGCTATTGGCCTTAATCCTCCAACCCTGTCAATACTTGACTTTTATAGTGCAACAGTCTTAATGTATAAATACATCAGCACCAAACTGGAGAATAATCAAGGGAAAAACGGCCAGTAGCTCCATTTTCCATGATGTTGTGTCCATCTCTAGAGAATGGTATAGTGGATCTGTTACCGGACCAGTAATCCAGAGAACATGAGTTCATAATCCCACCAGAGCAGTTTGAGAATTTGAATTGTTTAAAAAATAAATCTGGAAATAAAAATCTGGTCTCAGTAAAAGTGGCTACAAAACTGTCAGATTGTCGTAAAAATCCAACTGGTTCACTAATGTCCTTTAGGGAAGGAAACCTGTCGTCCTCACCCGGTCTGGGCCTATAGGTGACTCCAGTCCCACACCAACATGGTTGACTCTTAACTGCCCTCTGAAGTGGGCCTAGTGAGAAACTCAGTTGTTACAAAGAAGTAACATCACCTTCTCTGGGCAATAAATGCTGGCTTGGCCAGCGATGCCCACACCCCGAGAATGAATTAAAAGAAACAGGCAGCTGTCATCTCAAACTGTAAATGTCCTCTATAAATGGTGCAGTGCACACCTCAGAGGGTTAAATTAAATGACATGGGAGTGGCCGGGGAAGGGCCTGATACTATCCTCCTATTTTCTAGCACCCTGGAACAGGCAGACTGATTCAGTCCCTCAGGCAGATTCCATTTAATGGCACCTTTAAACCCTCCAGGATTGTCCTGGAGTCTCCAGGAATTAAAGATTGATCTCCTGGACACTGCTTCCAGCAATCTGGGAGAAAAATTATTAGGGGCATTAAAAAAAATTTTTTTTTTTCATTTTCTTTGCACATTTTCATTTATTGATTGTAAAAATATTGGAGATGGGGAAAAAAGGGCTGTTTGACTGAGAGTCAGGGTAAAGGAGAGTCTGCTCACTTTCCAGTCGGCCATGAGGATGGCTGTGTCAGGTGACCAATGGCGGGGGAGCGATGTGGTCAAGTGACAATACCTCCAGAAATACGTTCTAACCAGGGTTGGCAATGCTATGGCACCACCAGCAATCCCTGAGTGCTAATCTAGATTAGCAGCTCAAGACCTGCAGCGGGAGCTCGTAGCCACAGCCCTCTGACCCAGAGTCGAGAGTAGCAGGAAATGAGCCAAACTATCCCTGAAGAACAGGTGGACCTGTACGGATAATTTCAGTTGATGTTTGTTTAGATCAGTGAGATGTTTGGAGTTCTTTTGCGCTGCTGATTTCTTTTCTTCTTTCTCCCCTCCCACGTACAGCGCTGGGCTGTCATCCTATCTCCTGCAGGAGACGCTGAACCTGCTGGGGAAGCTGGGATGTGTGCTCTGCATTCTGGGGTCGACCGTGATGGTGATGCATGCACCTCAAGAGGAGGAGGTGAAAACACTGGAGGAAATGGCACTGAAACTCAAAGATCCAGGTTAGTTTGGGAACAGAGAGGGGCCTTTACTCACTTTTTCAAAATTCATTCTCGGGATGTGGGCGTCGTTGGTAAGGGGGGGGGAGGACCTGTGAAGTCCTTGACGGGAGCCTTGGTCAATTTGAACTCCTGGGCCTCATTTCCATTTCGGGGGTTGAACTCCGGCCTGAACCCTGCCCAGTGGGTGGCAGTGAGCTTTCAGGCAGCGGGAGACTGTTGCTGGGGACCCGAGAGAACGATCCCTGGGAAAAGGAACGTGGTGAGGTGGTGAGGTGGGAGAGGAGGCGATTGCAATTGGGGGAGGTTTCCACACGGGGCACGTGAGGAGCATGCCTGCTCCACCTGCGCCTCTCCCGGCCACGGTCCTGCCTCCCGCCAGCTTTCACCGGCAGCTCCGGCACTGGGCGCCTCTGTCGCGATCGGCGGTTAAAATCGCGTCGAGGCCCGAATCACAACATTAGATACAAACCTTTAAATATCGATCAAGTCCCCACACTGCTTGTGTCGGATGCTTTACCCCCCGACCGCAATTGGCCGGGTTAAAATGGCTGCAGGCGCCCGACCGCCATTTTAACCCCCGCTCCCACCGGGCAGGGTTAAAATCGCGCCTCAATAGTTTTGTTTTAATAAAGATTTTGTACCGGCAGGTTTCCTGGTGTTTGCTTCCCTCTTGCTGATTGCGGTTTTCATCCTCATCCTATTCGCGGCCCCCAGATATGGACACACCAACATCCTGGTCTACATTGCCGTCTGCTCCCTCATCGGTGCTTTCTCCGTCTCATCTGTGAAAGGGATAGACATTGCCATCCGCGGATGCTTAGCCAATCGCCCAGTGTACAAACACCCGTTAACCTGGATTCTCATCTTCTCCCTGCTGGCCTCCATCATCACCCAGGTCAACTACTTAAACAAATCCCTGGACGTTTTCAACACCTCTGTGGTCTACCCCATTTACTACGTCTTCTTTACCACTGTGGTTATCACCACTTCAGTCATCCTGTTCAAAGAGTGGTACACCATGTCTGCGGCAGACATTGTGGGCTCCGTGACTGGCTTTGGGACCATCATCCTTGGAGTCTTCATGCTTCACGCCTTTAAAGACCTGAATTTCAGCCTGAAGAACTTGCCACAGGCTCTGAAGATGCAAGAGGAAACCTCTGTGACCCCCATGCTGAAGATGGACGACAAGCACATCCTTATCGAAAGCATGGACAACGCAGTCTTCACCGAGGAAAAGCCCAGGGTCTTTGTTATATACGGGTGAAGGTTTAGGTTTACAGACGATCATTTAAAGTGCAACTATCAGAGTCAGACTCGGGCAGACTTTGAAACCGTTTAATGTTTTGATGCAGGTTTGTTCCCTTTGTCCAATGACCGCAGATTTCACTGGTGCAAAGGTCGGGGGGGGGGGGGGGGCCCGCAGGATTTCAGTTCGGTTCCGATCCAGAATCTGTGCTGCAGTTTGAGGTGACAATCTGAATCAGCTGATCATAGAACGATCCCGACTCAGGACTCCCTCACACCTCGAACACTTCACTCCACCTGTAGTATAACTGCGACCGGTGCAAACGCAATTTTAATTTTAAATGGGTTTTAACGCTAGTGAGACGACTGACCCGGAACAGGAACAGTGGAAATGAACCCGTGCTCAGGACTGCTCTGCCTCTGGGCAGGATTTAATGATCAAATCGGGTGCCGGTGTCAAACCCATCAGGACTGCGGCACAAATAACCAGAGTGGTGTTACAGGAAACTCTGAGATCTGACCAGCTCTCAGTCCCCGCGTGAAACTCTCCTCTTGGCACAAGTTCCATTTCTATCTAAACAGTGTGGTTTCAAAGTGTGTGTTTTTAAAATTTCCGCCAGAGGATTTGCTGAATTGATGGTAAGCGTGGAGTCTTGTCTCCAGATCCTCTTACACTGTTTGTTTGTTAGTGGTTAAAAGTTCACGAGAAACCGGTCTGTTCTGTTAGCTCAGTTCAGTTGGAGGGACAATACATTGCCCAGGCTAGGGGAAGGGAGAATCAGCCAGTCTTCCTGCTCCTGATCACTATCCGGTGTGAAAAGTGTGTGTGTGGTTCAATAATCTCCTGACACTCACTGTCCAGGCTCATACATAAAAACTGATCAGTTGGGTGAGGCATTGGAGGGGAGACAGGGTCTGTGGGACTGAACCCCAGTGAGAGTCGGCACCTTCTGGCGAGGGGGGAGGGTCGAGGTCTGTGGGACTGAACCCCAGTGAGAGTCGGCACCTTCTGGCGAGGGGGGAGGGTCGAGGTCTGTGGGACTGAACCCCAGTGAGAGTCAGCACCTTCAGGGGAGGGGGGAGTTTGGGGTCTGTGGGACTGAACCCCAGTGAGAGTCAGCACCTTCAGGGGAGGGGGGAGTTTGGGGTCTGTGGGACTGAACCCCAGTGAGAGTCGGCACCTTCTGGCGAGGGGGGAGGGTCGAGGTTTGTGGGACTGAACCCCAGTGAGAGTCGGCACCTTCTGGCGAGGGGGGAGGGTCGAGATCTGTGGGACTGAACCCCAGTGAGAGTCAGCACCTTCAGGGGAGGGGGGAGTTTGGGGTCTGTGGGACTGAACCCCAGTGAGAGTCGGCACCTTCAGGGGAGGGGGGAGTTTGGGGTCTGTGGGACTGAACCCCAGTGAGAGTCGGCACCTTCAGGGGAGGGTCGAGGTCTGTGGGACTGAACTCCAGTGAGAGTCGGCACCTCCAGGGGAGGGGGGGGGGGAGTTCGGGGTCTGTGGGACTGAACCCCAGTGAGAGTCGGCACGTTCAGGGAAGGGGGGAGGAAATTAGAAGGATGGGGAACTGCACAAAAGTAATTTTACATTCCCTGTCCCCTTTTCAACAGTGAAAGACGGCGACTCACTTGCTGGTCTCCTGTAGTCAATACTCGGTGAAAGCTTCTCAAACATCACACCCGTGTTGGCCATTCTACTCCCCCCACATCATTTCCAGAGAGCCATGGAAAGCAATATGAGATTGGCTGGTGTCCAGATAGGGATTAACTATGTCCCCACAGCACTGATTGGCTGACCTGGTTTAAAACCTGTTCACACTGTGCAGCTGGTGTGATAAACAACTTGCATTTATATAGCACCGTTAATGTAGAATAATGTCCCAAGCCGCTTCACAGGAGCGTAATCGGACAAAAATGGACACCGAGCCAAAGAAGGAGATATTCGGAGGGGTGACCAAACGCTCCTGGGTTTTAAAGAGGGTCTTAAAGGCGGACGGAGAGGTTTAGGCACAGCCATCAAAGGTGGGGTGATGGGAGTGGGAGGTGCACAAGGGGGACTGCAAGGTTGGAGGAGCTATTGTGGGAGAGGAGTTTAATGGATGTTTGAAGGCTGCAGATATAGTTGAGGCCCATTCGTGCTCTGCCTGTAGGGGGCTTGCGGTGGGGCTGCCAGAAAGCTACCGGCTGGTTGTGGGGAAGGCTCATATTTTGCTTTGCTGCTGCTGTGGGCCAGTTCAGTGGCTTCTGTTCGACTCCCACTGGGGCACGGGCAGGGGCAGGGGGGGCAGCAAGGACAGCGGCAGGGGTTGGGCGGAGCAGGAGCAGGGGCGAGGGGGGACAGGGGCAGGAGCAGGGGCGAGCGGGGGCAGGGACAGGAGCAGGGGCGAGGGGGGGCAGGGACAGGAGCAGGGGCGAGGGGGGGCAGGGACAGGAGCAGGGGCGAGGGGGGGCAGGGACAGGAGCAGGGGCGAGGGGGGGCAGGGACAGGAGCAGGGGCAAGGGGGGGCAGGGACAAGGCAGTAAATATTGATCATGATTGCATTCATTGCCTCCCTGTATGCAAATTGAGAGCTCAGCAGAAAATAGCAGGCCCTGAGGGAAGGGCCAAAACTTCCCTCCAGAGGCAGGAACAAAACTCCATCGCCCGAGTTGGAGTCTCCGTGCCCTCGGGAACACTGCTGCAATATAACAGGACATGTATCATAGAACCACAGAGGTTTAGAGCACAGAAGCAGGCCATTCGGACCATCGTTTCTGTACTGGGTCGTTGTCAGAACAATTCAAAACTGCCTTGTGCTCTCCCTACAGCCCTGTATCTTCCTCTGCTTCAAATATTTATCCCTTAAAAGATGCAATGGTCTCTGCCTCCACCGCCCTCTGTGGCAAAACATCCCACAGCAATTCTTCGAATGATGAGAAAAAGTGTTTCAAAACCTCCAAACTGCTTGCAGTGAAACTAACTGTGAATGTCCTGATTTCAGTCTCAGGCTCAAATTGTTTAGCTAATTTTATATATCTTTTTCCAATGTTTAATCTGATCAAATGCACAAAGACAGCTTAAAGGGGCTGTTGGTAGGGAGGCTGTGCTACTCAGATGGAGCTGTCATTTACTCAGAACGTGCAGTCGGTGGGTTTCTAACAAACTGCCCGTTCGAGGGAATTCACAGATATCAAGATTGAGAGCTTGGATCCCAACAGCAGCGGGATTGGTGTTTTTGTGGGTCCCACAGACACCCAATTGATCTCCAATTCTCTGTCCCCAATGTGGGACTGAGCCACACGGACTAGGGGAGCACCGCCCAGTGTGGGACTGAGAGACATGGAGCGGGAGAGCACTGCCCGATGTGGGACTGAGAGACAGGGAGCGGGAGATCACCGCCCGGTGTGGGACTGAGAGACACGGAGCTGGAGATCACCGCCCGGTGTGGGACTGAGAGACAGAACGGGAGATCACCGCCCGGTGTGGGACTGAGAGACACGGAGCTGGAGATCACCGCCCGGTGTGGGACTGAGAGACACGGAGCGGGAGAGCACCGCCCGGTGTGGGACTGAACTCCACGGAGCGGGAGAGCACCGCCCGGTGTGGAACTGAACTCCACGGAGCGGGAGAGCACCGCCCGGTGTGGGACTGAACTCCACGGAGCAGGAGAGCACCGCCCGGTGTGGGACTGAACTCCACGGAGCAGGAGAGCACTGTCCGGTGTGGGACTGCACCCCATGGAGCAGGAGAGCACTGTCCGGTGTGGGACTGCGCCCCATGGAGCAGGAGAGCACTACCTCAGTGCTGCTCTGGTGTGTCAGCTTAGGTTCAGTCTCTGGAGTTTGAACCCACAATCTTCTAACTCACAGAGGTGAGAGAGTTACCACTACTAAGCCAAAGCTGATAATTTGTCGAGGCAGCAAACACCTGTCCTCTCTCAACCCTCATTGGTGTACTTGTGCCTTGACTTATGACACTTCTGTAAAGTCAGCTCGACTAGCTCAGTCCTTAAAGCCATTTCATCATGTGATACAACCCTTGCGGAATATGTTGGCAACCCTAAAGGCGATGAATTCCCTCACTAGTGCTGGATCGTTCAATCGCAGTACCGTCAGGTTCATGCCTGTGAGTAATTGTTCCAATCTTGCTCAACCTCGACTGCACAGTGATAATTCTTGTGACACCTCTTTTCAGATGTCTTGAAATTACTTTGAAATCCTTATTGCTGCTTTGTTCTATGTCGAACTTAAGATGATAGAACATGAGGTGAAAAATCTGTATGTATGCAGTTTTGTTTGTGCACAAATTGATTTGTTAACAGTTCCTTCCATTTGAGGTTCAGGACCTGAGGGGATTTTTAAAAATTTGTTCTTCAGGCGACGCCGGCATTGATTGCCCATCTCGAGTTGCCCTTGAGGTGGTGGGTGGACCTTCACCCTGAACCGCTGCAGTCCGGCCTTGAAGGGGATCTGCATTGTGTGTGTGAATTTAAAGAGGAGTCAAACCCCACCCCTTATAGTCCCACAGGGAACAGTGCACACAACACACAATTTTCCATCTGTAGCCGTGATTTCCCGCGATATGTTAGCTGTAAATGCCGTTCCCTCCTGGGAGTGCGTAGCTCAGAATCTCCCCTCATGTTTCTGCTGTAGGCATGATGTTCTGGTGGGTTAACCTGGTACTAATCTGTACAGACCAGGAGGTCCCAGGTCCCAGCTTCAATCCCCGGTCTGTACTGAGTTAACTGATCTCAGCTGGCTCAGCAACAGGGGTGCTAGAATTGGCCTCAGTGCCCGTGGGCTGGGGTGGGAAATCAGACTGGGTTCCTGCTCCTGATCACTGTCCCTAAAAAAAGGCGACACACCCAGAGGAAAGAAAATTGGAAAATGCAGAAAAATATTTAAAGAAATAGACATTTACAAATGTTCAGTAGGATCCTGAATGTGGTTCCGGTTCCGTATGTCCCCAAATGTAATCCTAGTTCTGTATGACCCCAAATGTGATCCTAGTTCTGTATGACCCCAAATGTGATCCTAGTTCTGTATGTCCCCAAATGTGATCCTAGTTCTGTATGACCCCAAATGTGATCCTAGTTCTGTATGACCCCAAATGTGATCCTAGTTCTGTATGTCCCCAAATGTGATCCTAGTTCTGTATGACCCCAAATGTGATCCTAGTTCTGTATGACCCCAAATGTGATCCTAGTTCTGTATGACCCCAAATGTGATCCTAGTTCTGTATGACCCCAAATGTGATCCTAGTTCTGTATGACCCCAAATGTGATCCTAGTTCTGTATGACCCCAAATGTGATCCTAGTTCTGTATGTCCCCAAACGTGATCCCGGTTCTGTATGTCCCCAAATGTGATCCCAGTTCTGTATGTCCCCAAATGTGATCCCGGTTCCGTATAACTCCAAATGTGATCCCGGTCTGTATGGCTCCAAATGTGACCCCGGGTCTGTATGGCTCCAAATGTGATCCCGGTCTGTATGGCTCCAAATGTGATCCCAGTTCTGTATGGCTCCAAATGTGATCCCGGTCTGTATGACCCCAAATGTGATCCTGGTTCCGTATGACCCCAAATGTGATCCCGGTCTGTATGGCTCCAAATGTGATCCCAGTTCTGTATGACCCCAAATGTGATCCCGGTCTGTATGGCTCCAAATGTGACCCCGGGTCTGTATGGCTCCAAATGTGATCCCGGTCTGTATGGCTCCAAATGTGATCCCAGTTCTGTAAGGCCCTTAATTCTGATCCAGGTTCTGTAATGTTAGTGCAAGTTGGATCTATATTTGGATATAGACCAGGGGAAATATTTTGATCACTTTCAATCCTTAGTAAATTAATACACGTGAAGCTTCACCACATTGGAACAAGGTGGCGACAGCCCAGTATGTATTTTTCTAATTTATTTATATTTTTTTAATATCTTTTTGCTGATTTTTTTTGTAAAGATAAATTATATGTCTCTGTTAACGCATTATGATTCCGTCAGTGTTGAGTGCATTTAGCAGCTGACTTAAAGTCCAACAGAAGCAACCTATAAATGGAGTAATGACAATAAATAAAGAATGACTGACTTGCATTTATATAGCACCTTTCACAAGCTCAGGACATCCCAATGCATTTACAACCAATAAAGTACTTTTGAAGTGTAGTCACTGTTGTAACGTTGGAAACGCAGAAGCCAATTTGCACATAGCAAGATCCCACAAGCAACAATGAGATAAATGAGCGGATAATCTGTTTTAATGATGATGGTTGAGGGACAAATATTGGCCCAGGACACCGGGGAAATCTCCTCTGCTCTTCTTCAAAATAGTGGTTGTGGATTCTTTTACGCCCACCTGAGAGGGCAGACGGGGCCTCGGTTTAATGTCTCATCCAAAAGACGGCACCTCCGACAATGCAACACTCCCTCAGTACTACACTGGAGTTTCAGCCTGGATTATGTGCTCAAGACTCTGGAGTGGGACTTGAACCCATGACCTTCTGACTCAGAGGCGAGAGAGTGCTACCTACTGGGGCACGGCTGACACCATATCGTCTCAGAAGCTATATTGTTAAAGTTTCTACAGAATAAAGATGAATTATAATATTTATAATAGTTAATTTGAAAAATGAATTTAACTTTTGCAGTTAACCAGTAAGATGTTCCTGCTAAGTGTTTGACCCTTGGCCTGTGCTGCGTCAGCTGATCTCAGCTGGGACAGCAGTAAGGGGGGGGGGGGAAGAGGGCAATATTTGGTCTCAGTGTCCCTGGGTTACAGAGGGGTCAAAATCAGCCAGGGTTCCTGCTCCTGACCGCTGTTTAGTGACACTCGCTGGAAAAGTAGATACCGGGTGAGGACAGGGTCGGGCTCGCCTGTGATTCCTTCCAAGGTCAAATATCCTGCTGACTCTCCCGGGGGAGAGGGATTTTAACTGCCAGCGGGTTTGTGGCGGGAAACAGCTGGTTTCGGTTAGTTTCCCGCCCGCGACAGTTTGAGGCCACGCCGAATGTAACCGCTGGGCCTCATTAACATGGCACTGGTCCACTTGCGGTGGGCTAAAAGGGTTAAAACTATGAGGATAGGTTGCATTGACTGGACTTGTATTCCCTTTGAGTTTAGAAGATTAAGCGGTGATGTAATTGAGGTGTTTAAGATGATTAAAGGAGTTGATAGGGTAGATAGAGAGAAACTATTTCCTCTGATGGGGGGAGTCTAGAACAAGGGGGGCAGAACCTTATAATTAGAGCCAGGCCGTTCAGGCGTGATGTCAGGAAGCACTTCTTCACACAAAGGAGAAAATCAGGAACTTTCTCCCCCAAAAAGTTGTTGAGGTCAATTGAAAATTTCAAAACTGAGATTGATGGATTTTTGTATTAAGAGTTACAGAACCAAGCCAGGTAAATGGAGTTAAGATATAGAGCAGCCATGATCCAACTGAATGACGGAACAGGCTTGAGGGGCTGAATGCCCTCCTCCTGTTCCCATGGATGGGCGGGAAGGAGTTCCTGCCCTCTGGATATTTGGACAGACCTTGGCCACTCACTGGCACTCTGTAACGTACAGGGAAGGGAAGGGGGGTCTCACAGTAGGGGAGGCGGGGGAGTCTGGGGAGGGGAGGCCTAAACTTTCCCTTGCGGGGTCCAGATGAGCACTCCTGCTCCTCCTGGCCCCACAAAGGAAAGTAAAAGATTTCGCTGGAGGGCCTTTTCTCCTTCCCGATCCAAGAGCCAAGACAGCTGGTCCACTCAGGTCCAAGTTAAAGTCACTGTCGGGGCCCAATGACGTCATCGGATCCTGATTAGCATCTGTGAATTAGCTGCCTGCCCAGAAGCATTTCAGTTATAAACAGGGATCCGGGCAGCTTTCCGACAGGTAAATAACCCGGTGGCATTTTAATTGCCCATGCCCGGTCTCCGCCGGGCTGGTAGGGTTAAAATCCCTTCAACACCCTGTCTCAGCTGACACATGAAGAATGGGCACTTGGGTGACTAACCAGAGGATGCCCGATGCCCATGGAACTGTACCTATGAGAAGTCAGCAACTTCAGCACAGGGGGAGGGAAAAGGGAGGGAGGCGCAGGAGAAGTCAATAAAAGGTTAAAAATTCAAAAAATGTCTCAGCGAATGAATCTGGTCTTATGACGGTGTTCCACATTTTAACGGAAAGTCTGGGAGCGGTTTGGATAGCTCCGAATCAGCAACGAGGAGTTTAGTGCGCTCGTCTGTGATTTGTTCTCAGATGTTGACCCTTCCACACCTGGCACCATAACTTGAGCTGAATTTAAAGGAAAGCAGGAGCTAATGTCTCGTGAAAATATTTCACAACATCAAGACGTCTCAAAGTGCTTTACAGCCAATGAAATACTTTTGAAGTATGTTCACTGTTGTAATGTAGGGAAACGCGGCAGCCAATTCACGCACAGCAAGAAAATAAATGACCAGAGTAAGTGGGGAAGTCGGGGTAATCGAGTTGTGGAGTAAGTTCTCAGGAAAGGACTGTGAAGTGGAGAGTGTAAACGTGGTTGAGACAATTAGGTGTTTCTGGAGAGAGAAGGGATTGAGGGATATGGTGAGATGGTGGGATTGAGGGATATGGGGTTAATGTGGGATTGAGGGATATGACAGGTGGGATTGAGGGAACTGATGAGACGATGGGTAGGTGAGATTGAGGGATAGGATAGGTGGGATTGAGGTACATGGTGAGTAGGTGGGATTGAGGGATAGGGAGAGAAAGTGGAGATGTGCTATATGGTGAGAAGGTGGGTAGGTGCAGTTGAGGGTATAGAGAGGAGGTGGGTAGGTTACACCCTGCCCTTAAACACCCCGCCCTTTATACACCTCGCTCATTATAGACCTGCAAGCTATACACTCACCTGTTATACACCCTGTCCATTACACACCTCGCCCTTTATACACCAGCCTGTTATACACCCTGTCCATTACACACCTCGCCCTTTATACACCAGCCTGTTATACACCCTGTCCATTACACACCTTGCCCTTTATACACCAGCCTGTTATACACCCTGTCCATTACACACCTTGCCCTTTATACACCAGCCTGTTATACACCCTGTCCATTACACACCTTGCCCTTTATACACCAGCCTGTTATACACCCCGTCCGTTACACACCTCGCCCTTTATACACCAGCCTGTTATACACCCTGTCCATTACACACCTCGCCCTTTATACACCAGCCTGTTATACACCCTGTCCATTACACACCTTGCCCTTTATACACCAGCCTGTTATACACCCCGTCCGTTACACACCTCGCCCTTTATACACCAGCCTGTTATACACCCTGTCCATTACACACCTCGCCCGTTATACACCAGCCTGTTATACACCCTGTCCGTTACACACCTCGTCCTTTATACACCCCGTCCGTTACACACCTCGCCCTTTATACACCAGCCTGTTATACACCCTGTCCATTACACACCTCGCCCTTTATACACCAGCCTGTTATACACCCTGTCCATTACACACCTCGTCCTTTATACACCCCGTCCGTTACACACCTCGCCCTTTATACACCAGCCTGTTATACACCCCGTCCGTTACACACCTCGCCCTTTATACACAAGCCTGTTATACACCCTGTCCGTTACACACCTCGCCCGTTATACACCAGCCTGTTATACACCCTGTCCGTTACACACCTCGCCCGTTATACACCCCGCCTGTTATACACTTCCCCCCGATATTCCTTTCGATTGACTTCAATAATCTGTCGAGTGGAACCTTATTAATGGACAGGGTGTATAACAGGCTGGTGTATAAAGGGCGAGGTGTGTTACGGACAGAGCAATTAGGAAGGCAAATAGTATGTTAGCCTTTATTGCAAGGGAGTTGGAGTGCAAGCGTAAGGAGATCTTGCTGCAATTAAATAGGGTTTTGGTGAGACCACACCTGGAGTACTGCTTTTGCGTACAGTTTGGGTCTCCTTATCTAAGGAAGGATATACTTGCTTCAGAGGGGGTGCAACGAAGGTTCACTAGATTGATTCCTGGGATGAGAGGGTTGTCCTATGAGGAGAGATTGAGTAAAATGGGCCTAGATACTTTGGAGTTTAGAAGATTGAAAGGTGATCTCATTGAAAAGTATAAAATTCTTCGAGGGCTTGACGGGGTAGATGCTGAGAGGCTGTTTCCCCTGTCTGAAGAATCTAGAACTCGGGGTCATAGTTTCAAGATAAGAGGTCAGCCATTTAGGACTGAGATAAAGAAAAATTTCTTCACTCAGTGGGTTGTGTATCTTTGGAATTCTCTATCCCAGAGGGCTCTGGGTGCTCAGTCATTGAATATAGTCAAGATTGAGATCGATAGATTTTTGGGCACTAGGGATATGGGGTTCAGCAGGAAAGTGGAGTTGTGATAGAAGATCAACCATGATCTTATTGAATGGCAGAGCAGGCTCGAGGGGCCGTATGGCCTACTCCTGCTCTTATTTCTTATATTCTCAAGTTTCTTACGAAGGGGGGCGGGGGAGGTTGGTGGTGAAGAGGGGCAGGTATGGGGGGGGGGGTGCCGGTACTAGGGACGGTAGATGGTGAAGAGGGCAAATACTGGGGGGGTGGGGGAGGTAGATGATGAAGGGGGCAGGTACTGGGGGGGTCCTGTAATGTGGTGACCAGAACTGTACGCGGTTCTGAAGCTGTGGCCTAACCAATGTTTTATACAGTTCTAGCATAATCTCCCTGTTCTTATATTCTATGCCTCGCTAATAAAGGAAACTATCCCGTATGCCTTCTTAACCACCTTATCTACCTGTCCTGCTACCTTCAGGGATCTGTGGACATGCACTCCAAGGTCCCTCACTTCCTCTACACCTCTCAGTATCCTCCCATTTATTGTGTATTCCCTTGCCTTGTTTGCCCTCCACAAATGCATTACCTCACACTTCTCCGGATTGAATTCCATTTGGCACTTTGCTGCCCACCCGACCAGTCCACTGATATCTTCCTGCAATCTACAGTTTTCCTCCTCACTATCAACCACACGGCCAATTTTTATATCATCTGCAAACATCTTGATCAACCCCCTCACATTCAAGTCCAAATCATTAATATATATTTCAAAAAGCAAGGGACCTAGTACTGACCCTTCCAGTTGCAACAACACCCGTCAACCATTACCCTTTGCTTTCTGCCACTGAGCTAATTTTGGATCCTTCTAGCCACTTTCCCTTGGATCCCATGGGCTTTTACTTTTTTGACCAGTCTGCCATGTGGGACCTTATCAAAAGCTTTGCTAAAATCCATGTACACTACATCAAACGCCTTACCCTCACTGATCCTCCTTGTTACTGCATCAAAAAATTCAATCAATTTAGTTAGACACGACCTTCCCATAACAAATCCATGCTGACTGTCCTTGATTAGCCCGTGCCTTTCTAAATGACGATTTATCCTGTCCCTCAGAATTGATTCCAATAATTTGCCCACTACCGAGGTTAAGCTGACTGGCCTGTAATTACTCAGTCTATCTCTTTCTCCCCTTTCTAAACAGAGGTACGTTAACAGTCCTCCAATCCTCTGGCACCACGCTTATAGCCAGGGAGGATTGGAAAATGATGGTCAGAGCCTCCACTATTTCCTCCCTTGCTTCTCTTAACAGCTTTTCATTAGGGCCTGGTTATTTATCTACTTTCAAAGATGCTAATCTGCTTAATACTTCCTCTCTCACTATGTTTATCACATCCAATATTTCACACTCCTCCTCAACGGCAACCTCTGCATCGTCCGCCTCTTTTGTGAAGACAGACGCAATGGGTAGATGAGGGGGGAAGAGGGCGAAGGGGAGAGAGTGAAGGGGTGAAGGGGGAGATGGTAAAGGGGAGAGGGTGAAGGTGAAGGGGGGAAGAGGGTGAAGGGGGGAAGAGGGTGAAGGGGGGAAGAGGGTGAAGGGGGGAAGAGGGTGAAGGGGGGAAGAGGGTGAAGGGGGGAAGAGGGTGAAGGGGGGAAGAGGGTGAAGGGGGGAAGAGGGTGAAGGGGGGAAGAGGGTGAAGGGGGGAAGAGGGTGAAGGGGGGAAGAGGGTGAAGGGGGGAAGAGGGTGAAGGGGGGAAGAGGGTGAAGGGGGGAAGAGGGTGAAGGGGGGAAGAGGGTGAAGGGGGGAAGAGGGTGAAGGGGGGAAGAGGGTGAAGGGGGGAAGAGGGTGAAGGGGGAGAGGGTGAAGGGGGGAGAGGGTGAAGGGGGGAGAGGGTGAAGGGGGGAGAGGGTGAAGGGGGGAGAGGGTGAAGGGGGGAGAGGTGAAGGGGGGAGAGGGTGAAGGGGGGAGAGGGTGAAGGGGGGAGAGGGTGAAGGGGAGGTAGTGACGGGGTGAAGGGGAGAGAGGGGAGGGGAGAGAGGGGAGGGGGTCGGGAGGGAAGGGGGAGATGTTGAGGGAGAGAGTGAAGGGGGGAAGATAGTGAAGGGGGTCGGGAGTGAAGGGGGGAGATGTTGAGGGAGAAAGTGAAGGGGGGAGATAGTGAAGGGGGTCGGGAGTGAAGGGGGGAGATGTTGAGGGAGAGAGTGAACGGGGGGAGATGGTGAAGGGGGGTCGGGAGTGAAGGGGGGAGATGTTGAGGGAGAGAGTGAAGGGGGGAGATGGTGAAGGGGGGTCGGGAGTGAAGGGGGGAGATGGTGAAGGGGGGTCGGGAGTGAAGGGGGGAGATGGTGAAGGGGGGTCGGGAGTGAAGGGGGGAGATGGTGAAGGGGGTCGGGAGTGAAGGGGGGAGATGGTGAAGGGGGTCGGGAGTGAAGGGGGGAGATGGTGAAGGGGGGTCGGGAGTGAAGGGGGGAGATGGTGAAGGGGGTCGGGAGTGAAGGGGGGAGATGGTGAAGGGGGGTCGGGAGTGAAGGGGGGAGATGGTGAAGGGGGTCGGGAGTGAAGGGGGGGCACTGCCGATACTTTTTTTTTCTTTTCTTTTGGCACTGCCGATACTCACGGGGGGATCCGGTTGTCATGGCGGCCGGGGGCGGGGTCACGGGACCAGCCGAGGAACGGTTGACTCCACACCGGCCTCTGATTGATGGGTTGTGTCACATGACAGAACCGCCGCTTGGTGATTGGGGAAAATTCAAACGAGCGGCGGTTTGAAGCTCGAGACCGACCCGGAGAGAGAGAGAAAGAGAAAGATATAGACAGAGAGACAGAGAGAGAGAGACACCGACACCGACACCGACCCACCCCACCCCACCGCGGGGAGAGAAACAGAGAGAGCGCGAGCGATACCGACCCGGGGGGGAGAGGCCGGGAGTGGCGGCTGCTGTGGGCCTCGGTCCGGCGTTGAGGGGTGAGGGCGGCCGGTAAACACGCGGCGGGATGTCGTTCCCCAGAGCGGCGCTCAAACGCTTCAACGACAAAGTGGGTGAGTTACGGGGGCGGAGGGGGTGACGGGCTTGGGATGAGACGTTAAACCGAGGCCCCGTCTGCCCTCTCAGGTGGATGTGAAAGATCCCACGGCCACTATTTCAAAGAAGAGCCGGGGAGTTCTCCCCGGTGTCCCGGGGCCAATATTTATCCCTGAACCAACATCAGTAAAACAGATGATCTGGTCATTTATCACATTGCCGTTTGTGGGATCTTGCTGTGCATAAATTGACTGCTGCGTTTCCTACATTACAACAGTGACCACACTTCAAAAAGTGCTTCATTGCTGTAAAATGCTTTGGGACATCCCAAGGTCTTAAAAGGTGTTAAATAAATGCAAGTTTGTTCTTTTTATCTGTGATGTGGAGATGCCGGTGATTGACTGGGGTTGACAATTGTAAACAATTTTACAACACCAAGTTATAGTCCAGCAATTTTATTTTAAATTCACAAGCTTTCGGAGGCTACCTCCTTCCTCAGGTGAACGATGTGGAAAATTACTTTTTATCTGTGACAGTAAAGTGCTAATGAAGCTTGAGCTTGTGGTGTGCGGAACATGTCCAGACACATCCAGCGGTGGCTGCTTCCATATTCTCGGGCCAAGGGCTCCTTTCCACGCTTCCCAATGTGGGTCTCAGGTTTGTGGGCCTGGCCAAAGGTAGTGACTTCAGCTGTCCTGATGTTTCGCTGCAGAAAGATGCGGTTCATCCAGGCCTTGATGTCTGGCAGCATAGAGGCAGTCGAGAGAAGTATCAGAGGTGATGCTAGGTGTTAGCAATAGTTGCTGCTGAGGGGCATCGTGTTGGTAGTGTGGAGCGAAGGTGGGGGTAATGTGGAAAATTGCCTGATGTGTGGCATTTGACTTGGCCATCCATGACATCGAGGTGGCTGCCAGTCTGGAGGTAACAAAGGCATGGATCGGAGTTTCAGCAGCAGATGAGCTGAGGCATGGGTGGAGACGGGTAATATTATGGAGGTGGACGTAGGCGGCCTTGGTGATGGAGCGGATGTCGGCAGCTCATCTCGGGGTCAAATTGGACGCCAAGATTGCGAATGGTCTGATTTAGCCTCAGACAGTGGCGAGGGAGAGGGGTGGAGTCGGTGGCTAGGGAACAGAGTTTGTGGCAGGGAGCAAAGACAATGGCTTCGTCTTCCCAATATTTCCCAATGGAGGAAATTTTTGCTTATCCAGTATTGGATGTCAGACAAGCAAGGTGACAATGGAGTGTGTCGAGGGAGATGATGTAGAGCTGGGTGTCGTCAGCGTACATGTGGAATCTGACATGTTTTCGGATGATGTCGAAAAGGGGTAGCATGTAGATGAGAAATAGGGGGCCAAGGATAGATCCTTTGGTCGGGGGGGCTCCATAGGTAACAGTGCGGAAGCAGGAAGAGGAGCCATCGCAGATGATTCTCTGGCTGTGACTGGATAGACAAGAATGAAACCAGGCGAGTGCAGTGTTACCCAGCCGGACGACAGAAGAGAGGTGTTGGAGGAGGATGGTGTGGTCAACCCTGTCAAAGGCTGCAGACAGGTCGAGAAGGATGAGGAGGGATAGTTTACCTCGGTCACAGTCACATAGGATGTAATTTGTGACTTTGATTAGGGTTGTCCTAGTACTGTGGCAGGGCGGAAACCTGATTGGATGGATTCAAACATGGAGTTTTAAATCACTTTTACGGTTGTAACAGCACAAATGCTCGCTTGTTCTCGCTGTTGCAATACTAATATGCTTCTTTCCTTTTTTAGGCTGTGCCCCAGCACCAGGCCACTATGATGTTAAACAGCTGGAGGGCTCTAAGGGTCCAGTATCCTTTGAAAAAGCAAACCGATTTAAAAAGCAGCAAGGTAGGAGTCCATTTTTCTGATAGGATCAGTACAAGTTCAATTACCTCCTGAATGCTGGGATAGCAGAATGGACATAAACACATAATTGTTTGAAACTTCAGACCTTGTATATAGGTATGATATATAGTGTAGTGGCTATGGTACTGGACTAGCGAGAGGTTGAATATTCATATCCCACCATGACCAGAATTCAGTAAATCTGGTAACATTTGGGCTGGTACCAGGAAAAAAAACTTGCTATAGAAGCTGCCATCTGGTGGTCCTTTTAGCGTATGAGTGACTCTAGTCCTACACTATGGTTGGCTGTATGGCCCTCCTGAAATATCCTAGCTTGCCACTCCATTGTTACGGCAACTAGGGATAGGCAATAAATGTAGCCTTGCCAGTGCCATCCACGTCCTAAGAACGAATTTTTAGACACTAGTTTATAGCTGGTCTACTGATGCCAACGGAGGGGGAGGAAGAGAGGCGTGGAATTTAGAAATCTAATCAGGAAAGTCAAGGCAATAGAGCAGTGGAGTGATTTGGGTAAAGGTAAGTAGCGTGTGGCAGGAAGGGGCAGAGTGTTTACCAATAGTGCATCAGCAAATAATGTCAAAGCAGGAAAAATGGTAAAAAGTCAAAATTAAAGGCTCTTTATCCGAATGCACGGAGTATTCGTAACAAGATAGATGAATTAGTTGCATAAGTAGAGATTAACGGGTTTGATGTAATAGCCGTTACAGAGACATGATTGCAAAGTGACCAAGGTTGAGAACTAAATATTCCAGGGTACATGACGTTTAGAAAAGACAAGCAGAATGGAAAGGGAGGGTGTGTTGCCCTAATAAAGGATGACATAAGAACGATGGTGAGAAAGGATCTTGGCTCGGAAGATCAGGAAGTAGAATCAGTATGGGTGGAAGTAAGAAATAACAAAGGAAAGAAAGCTTTGGTGGGAGCAGTTTATAGGCCCCTTAACAGTAGTTATACTGTTGGATAGAGTATTAATCATGAAATAATAGGAGCTTGTAACAAAGGTAATGCAGTAATCATGGGGGACTTCAATCTTTATAGACTGGGCAAATCAAATTGGCAAAGGTAGTTTGGAGGATGAGTTCATGGAATTAGAGACAGTTTCCTAGAGCAATACGTCATGGAACCAACCAGGGAACAGGCTATTTTAGATCTTGTATTATGTGATGAGACAGGGTTAATTATTAATCTCACAGTAAGAGATCCTCTGGAGAAGAGTGATCATAATATGGTAGAATTTCACGTTGATTTTGAGTGACGTACTTAAGTCAGAAACTAGTGTCTTAAACTTAAAGCCAGTTACATAGGTGTGAGGGGGGTGAGTTGGCTAAGGTAGATTAGGAAACCAAATTAAAGGGTTTGATGGTTGAAAAACAATGGCAAACATTTAAAGAAATATTTCAATATTCTCAACAAATATACATTCCCATTTGAGAAATAAAAACTCCAAGGAAAAGTGATCCACCTGTAGCTAACTAAAGAAGTTAAGGATAGTATTAGATTAAAAGAGGCCTATAATGTTGCCAAGAAGAGGAGTAAACCTGAGGATTGGGAGAGCTTTAGACACCAGCAAAGGATGACTAAAAAATTGATTAAAAAGAGAAAATAGAATATGAAAGTAAACTAGCAAGAAACATAAAAACAGATTGTAAGAACTTCTATAAGTATGTAAAAAGGGAGAGTAGCAAAAGCCTTAGATGCTGAGACAGGAGACATTATAATGGGAAATCAGGAAATGGCAGATGCGTTAAACAAATATTTTGTATCTGTCTTCACAAAAAGCATACCAGAAATAGTGGGGAACCAAGGGGCTAATGAGAGTGAGGAACTTAAAGAAATTAATATCAGTAGAGGAAAAAGTACTTGAGAAACTAATGGGGCTAAAAGCTGATAAGTACCCTGGACCTGAAGGTTCTAAAAGAGGTGGCTGCAGAGATAGTGGATGCAAAATTACCTAGATTCAAGAACGGTCCCAGTGGATTGGAAGGTAGCAAATGTGACCCCGCTATTCAATAAAAGAGGGAGGGAGAAAACAGGGAACGACAGGCCAGTTAGCCTGACCTCTGTCGTCGGGAAAGTGCTGGAATCCATTATTAACGAATTGGTAACAGGACACTTAGAAAATCATAATATGATTAGGCAGAGTCAACATGGTTTTATGAAAGGGAAATCATGTTTGACATAGAAACATAAAAAATAGGAGCAGGAGTAGGCCATTCAGCCCCTCGAGCCTGCTCCGCCATTCAATATGATCATGGCTGATCCTCTATCTCAATACCATATTCCCGCTCTCTCCCCATACCCCTTGATGATGTCTTTTGTGTCTAGAAATCTATCTAGATCTTTCTTAAATGTATTCAGTGACTTGGCCTCTGCAGCCTTCTGTGGTAGAGAATTCCACGGGTTCATCACCCTCTGAGTGAAGAAATTTCTCCTCATCTCAGTCCTAAATGCCCTACCCCGTATCCTGAGACTTTGACCCTTCGTTCTGGACCCTTCAGCCAGGGGAAATATCCTCCCTGCATCCAGTCTGTCTAGCCCTGTCAGAATTTTAGATGTTTCAATGAGATCCCCTCTCATTCTTCTAAACTCTAGTGAATACAGGCCGAGTCGACCCAATCTCTCCTCACATGACAGTCCTACCATCCCAGGAATCAGTCTGGTGAACCTTCGCTGCACTCCCTCTATGGCAAGTATATCCTTTCCTAGGTAAGGAGACCAAAACTGCACACAATACTCCAGGTGTGGTCTCACCAAGGCCTTGTATTACTGCAGTAAGACGTCCTTGCCTCTGTACTCAAATCCTCTTGCAATGAAGGCCAACATACCATTTGCCTTCCTAACTGCTTGCTGCACCTGCATGTTTGCTTTCAGTGACTGGTGTACAAGGACACCCCAGTCCCTTTGTACATCAACATTCCCCAATCTATCACCATTTAAATAATACTCTTCCTTTCTGTTTTTCCTTCGGCAGTGGATAACTTCACATTATACTGCATCTGCCATGTATTTGCCCACTCACTCAACTTGTCTAAATCGCTTTGAAGCCTCTTTGCATCCTCCTCACAACTCACGATCCCACCTAGTTTTGTGTCGTCAGAAAATTTGGAAATATTACATTTGGTTCCCTCATCCAAATCATTGATATATATTGTGAATAGCTGGGGCCCAAGCACTGATCCCTGTGGTACCCCACTAGTCACCGCCTGCCACCCTGAAAAAGACCCATTTATTCCTACTCTGTTTCCTGTTTGTCAACCAATTTTCAATCCATGCCAGTATATTACCCTCAATCCCATGTGCTTTAATTTTGTACAATAACCTCTTATGTGGGACTTCATCAAAGGCCTTCTGAAAATCCAAATACACCACATCCACTGGTTCTCCCTTATCTATTCTACCAGTTTCATGCCCAAAAAACTCCAGTAGGTTTGTCAAACATGATTTTGTTTCATAAATCCATATTGACTCTGTCTAATCCCGTTGATATTTCCTAAGTGTTCTGTTATCACATCTTTTATAATTGACTCTAGCATTTTCCCTACTACTGATGGGCTAACCGGTCTGTCATTCTGTTTTCTCTCTCCCCTTTTTTGACAAACCTATTAGTTTGTTGAGGATGTAACTAGCAGGGTAGATAAAGGGGAACCAGTGGATGTAATATATTTGGATTTTCAAAAGGCATTTGATAAGGTGCCACATAAAAGGTTGTTACACAAGGTAAGGGCTCATGGGGTTGGGGGTAACATATTGGAATAGATAGAGGCTTAGTTAAAGCACAGAAAACAGAGTAGGGATAAACGGGGTCATTTTCAGGTTGTAACTAGTGGGGTGCCCTAAGGTTTGGTGCTTGGGCCTCAGCTATTTACAATCTATATTAATGACTTGGATGAAGGGACGGAGCGTAATGTATCCAAGTTTGCTGATGATACTTTCCCTCTAACATTGTAAGCTGTAAGGAGGACACAGAATCTGCAATGGGATATAGACATTGTGGGCAAGAAGGTGGCAGATGGAGTGTAATGTGAGGTTATTCACTTTGGTGGGAAGAATAGAAAAACAGAATGTTTTTTAAATGGTAAGAAACTATTAGCTGTTGGTGTTAAGAGAGATTTAGGTGTTCTTATCCATGAAACAGAGTTAGCATGCAGGTACAGCAAGCAATTAGGAAAGCAAATGGAATGTTGGCCTTTATTGCAATGGTGTAGGATACACTTGGCACTGGGATTGATGAAGTGGCTAATTTCATTCAGCTTAGAAGTTTTCACCAGAACCAGCTGGGACTGAGCACCTGAAAGTGATGCTATTCTTGGGGAGCTTGCTGTCTGTAGAAGGTCTCATTCTGTCTCTCCTGATTGTTCTGGAATGGCGAGTCAACTAACTCAGCACAGACTCTAGCTGGAACAGGGCCCTCCTGTGGCACTAAGCAGTGCAGTACCACTGGGCCACCAGAGATGGTGAAAGTTATTTCTTTTACCTGAAACCAAAGAATCATCCACACGGAGCCGTAGAAGTTTGCAAGAGTAAGGAAGTCTTATTACAATTGTACAGAGCTTTGGTGAGACCCCACCTGGAGTACTGTGTACAGTTTTAGTCTCCTTATCTAAGAAAGGATATACTTGCCTTAGAGGCAGTGCAACGAAGGTTCACTAGATTCATTCCTGGGATGAGAGGGTTGTCCTGTGAGGTGAGATTGAGTAAAATGGGCCTATGCTCCTCTGGCGTTTAGAAGAATGAGGTGATCTCATTGAAACATATAAGGGTAGATGTTGAGAGGTTGTTTCCCCTGGCTGGAGAGTCTAGAACTAGAGGGTGTAGTCTTGGGATAAGGGTTCGGCCATTCAAGACTGAGATGAGGAGGAATTTCTTCACTCAGGGTTGTGAATCTTTGGAATTCTCTACCTCGGAGGGTTGTGGATGCTGAGTCGTTGAATATATTCAAGGTTGAGATAGACAGACTTCTGGACTCTATGGGGATTGGGCAGGAAAGTGGAGTTGAAGTTGAAGATCAGGCATGGTCTGATTGAACGGTGGAGCAGGCTTGAGGGACCATATGCACTACTCCTTCTCCTATTTCTTATATTATGTTCTAAGGTTGCCACTGCTTTCTCGTGGCCCGCTAGGTCTTTTAATTTTGCAATCCAATCTGTTCTAAGGACAATAAGATTGTCAGTGGTTCTGTCTTGCACAAGTATGGGCCATGATGTGAGGTTGTGTTGGAGTGCCAACGTGAGAGTTGAGGCGTGGCCTCCCCATCCATCAAAGCGCAATGGGTGGCTGAGAACAGTGGGATGTGTATGGCTTGGGGGTGGGGGAGATGGAAAAGCATGTGCGAGATATGTCAGAACAGTTATACTACAAAAATAAATTCAACGTTCTTGTGTTGCCAAATTGTTGATACAGTGGAAGCATTGTGCTTTAAAATGTTCCTCCAGTAACATTTTGTTTGCTGCTTCCAGATGCTGGAAACCAGCCGGCAGTTGAAGTTGAGAAAGGGATGACATCGCCAGCAAGTTCACGGAAAAACCTCAACTTTTCTGCAGTTAGTAAAACTGATTCATTGTTACTTCAAAATGTATTTGAATTTAATACAAGATTTCCTGGTTGTGGATGCAGTGATTTTTGTCTCCAGTTTTATTCAACACTTGTAGATATCACTAGCAGAATTTTTTTTAAACTATTGCTAGTTTCCCCCCCGGAGGTGCCGCCTTTCCATGAGACGTTAAACCGAGTCCTGGTCTACCCTTTCAGGGGGATGTAAAAGATCCCGTGGCCACTATTTTGAAGAAGGGCAGGGGAGTTCTCCCTGGTGTCCTGATCAATATTTATCCCTCAACCAATATCACTAAACCAGATTATCTAGTCATTATCACATTGCTGTTTGTGGGACCTTGCTGTGCCCAAATTGGCTGTCATGTTTCCTACATTACAGCAGTAACTTGCACTTCAAAAGTACTTCATTGGCTATAAAGCGCTTTGGGACACCCTGAGGGCGTGAAAGGTGCTATATAAATGCAAGTCTTTTTAATTTAATGTCTTCTTTATAAGTTGGTCTTAAAGTGCTGCTATCATGATTATGGGATAGTAAATTGACCATACATTGTTAATGGCTTCATCTCTGCTGCCCTGATTGAAAATTGGCCTGTGGAGATGGGGCTAGCTGTAGGAATTTTTTGCTGTTCATTGGGCCTGCCTGATATTCTTTTGGTGGGCCTTTTCTCTGTGATGTACAATGAATGCTGGTGCTGGAGAAGTCCTCATCAACCCAGGCCAGAAAACAGTTAACACTACAGCCTTAAAAAGAAAAGCTCAGTACCGATGACCTTTATCTTCCCAATCCTTCTATGTAGGATACACTTGGCACTGGGATTGATGAAGTGGCTAATTTCATTCAGCTTAGAAGTTTTCACCAGAACCAGCTGGGACTGAGCACCTGAAAGTAATGCTATTCTTGGGGAGCTTGCTGTCTGTAGAAGGTCTCATTCTGTCTCTCCTGATTGTTCTGGAATGGCGAGTCAACTAACTCAGCACAGACTCTAGCTGGAACAGGGCCCTCCTGTGGCACTAAGCAGTGCAGTACCACTGGGCCACCAGAGATGGTGAAAGTTATTTCTTTTACCTGAAACCAAAGAATCATCCACACGGAGCCGTAGAAGTTTACAGCACAGACTGAGTCCGTAGTGTCTGCACTGGCTCCGTGAGAAAAATCCCAAACTAATCCCATTGGCTTGCTCTCTCCCCGGAGCCCTGTATCTTTTTGTTTCAAATATTTAAAACTGTCAGTGATCCTTTCATGTTGAACAAAGTGATAGCTTTGGCTGATCTGAGGCCCCTGTTTACTGTAAGTAAATTCAAATTTTGGAACCATAGCAAGAGTGGTTATCACAATCAAGCTACAAGCTCAAGGATGCTGATAATCACTGAACATTTTTTATCACAATGTAACACTTTCCTGTAGACCAGCTTGTTAATGCTTATTTTCAAATCCAGTGGTTCTGTTCATTTTTAATGGGTGTGCTGCTTTTCTGTGAATTGCCTCTAGACCAGTGTCCAGAAGGATGTGACCTTGGTGTTGGAGCATAAGAAGCAGAAAATGTTGGAACAAGAGGCAAGTAGACCTTTACCAACAGTTAACATTTACAAAAGAAAATGTGCGATGTCAGACCCAGGCATTCATTTTTACTATTAGCATAAAAAGTAATGCTAATAGAGGTAGGGCAGTGGTAAATCATTCAAAATTGGGGTTGAAACACCAGAGGAAAAAGGGGATTACTTTAATTTTGAGGTGACTTCCTACTCCCTGTCCCAATTAATACCATATTGCAACGCTAGACAACCAATGTTCAATACCTTGTTTAGTAACAAAAAGATCTATCTATCTGTTGCATTGCACGTGAGGAGTCGAGATCAACTGCAGTATTCAGGTCCCGCAGTTAGAAGGTGATGGGTTAACCTGACCCAGATATGGGAAGGAAGAAGGGAGTAGAGAATAAGAGAGAGAGAGACAGGGGTGGAGGAGGGAGGATGAGGTGGACTAGTTTTTCAGGGGTGGGGGGTGCAGGAGGGAGAAGGAGTTGGAGGAGGATGTTTGGACAATTAGTGATGTGGGAGCGGGGAGGAAACAGTTTCCCAGGGCCAGTTTTGCTCTGTGTGGAGTGGTGGGCACTGGACCAGGGACTATTTTCCTGCTTGTTGGGTGGGTGTGGACTGGGGTCAGTCACCTCCTGGTCTGTGGGGTGTAGGGCTGGTGTTGCAGTCCTTCTCGAGGAGGGCTGTCTGAAATGATGTTTCCGGAGGATCCACTAATGTCCTTCAGGGCAGGACCTGCCACCACGATCTGTCTTGCATGTGAGCCAGTCCCATGCTAGCTGGTTGACTTTTCATTGCCTCTGGGCAATGAGATGGCCAAAGGATACTGCTTCCTTAGTGTTCCCTGCATCTTAAGAATTTTTTAAACATTTAACTGCAATACCTTTATTTTTAACAAGTACAATGAGTTTTGCTATAGATGGGAGTCTGATGTAGGCGTTTTCAATGAATTCTAAATTGGAATGTTGCAACGCACTCAGCTGGTCTCTTACTTAGCTGTTGTGTTTTGTGGTGTCACAATGTGCTTTTCCTTGCCACTTTGCTCCCTCCTTTCCTCCAGAAGGTTTGGGCTAGGGGACCTGTGTCTTCAGTTTGGGGTTGTTACATTGCAGTCAGGAGTGAAAACTCTGGTCGTCACACTGTTTGCCGTAACTACTTAGCTACTGGGAGCTGTACAATGACAGCTGAGGTTTTCACTCTAGTACATAGTAAATAAATACCCTTAGTTCCTGCAATTAATGCTACATCCCTTTTTTTTTCTTTTATAATCATTAAACTTTTAATCTCTTTACTCCATAAATGGCCAATTCTAGTTTGTGCATGAGAAATTCAGGAAAATATTTTGAATAATAGCCGTGATCTGTGCTTATTTTGAATAACTTGCATTTATATAGTGCCTTTAACCTAGTAAATCGTTTATATAAACTATACAACTGCAGATTCGTTGCCTGTTGCAACAGCGAGGGGAACAGGATAAACGACTTCAGGCTCTGGAAGAGGAGGTGAAGAAGGTTGAAAGCAAGCTAACTGTAGCTGTGAGAGAGAAAACATCCCTGACATCAAACATTGCTTCCCTGGAAAGACAACTTGCTGAGCTCCACAAAGCCAATGAGTTACTTAAGACAAAGGTACTGGTTAATTGTGGCTGCACTCTGCAATCTCTTCCCCTGGCCAGTTAGAATTTGACACTGATTCTATTTGGGACTTTTGATACTGTAGCATTAAACTTCCTTGCTGCCATGTATATCTGCACTTATGAAATTATGAATACTGCAGTATGTTGATTCTGTGGGGTCAATTGTAACTTTAAGTTTAGCTGTTGATGCAGCTGAGCAATTTTAAAGAAGCTCTACACTGCTGATTATTATAGGCTTTCTGTTTCAGAAGTACCCTTCACTGCAGCAGAATGCTGGAAAAATACCCTCTGTTTAAAATCTAACTTCTAAACTTTTTGGCTGCAGTCACAATTGAAAGTTGAGACTCGGTAGTGGCCCTGCCCCTTGTTCTTTCTTGGTATGATGTTTTTATTGTCTCAATTCTTGCAAATTCAAAGAAGACAGTGCTGGGTGGGGGGGGGGGGGGTGGGGTCCAGAATGTGGCCTTCCACAGTGGATTAGATAAGGAGGCCAGTGCAAAATAAGACTTTCCATGGGAGTTGGCAATGTCCTCTAATTGTGTGAGGGAGGTCTGCAGTGTTTTATTTGTGGGCATTGAACTTTTCAAAAAGAAAAAGGGAAGATAATGCCTACCATGGATAATGTAACACATTCAGTCCTGACTAGTTTGCTTTTGGATTTTTGTGTGATGTATAAACCAAATGAGCAAAGCATAGGTCAACTGATTTTGAGCAACAAATAGATGAATTTGGCATTTATAAATATTTACATTTACAAAAGATAAAGTGCATAGAATGTAGGAATTCTTATTCAACATCCAATTTGCCTTCAAACACAGAACACCATCTCACTGAGAATGGGATACCACTATTACATAATGGTCAGAATATAATTTCTAAAGCTGGTTGAATTTTACCAACAAGGTGTATTAGTGCCCCATGTGTTATCGTAGTAGGTACAGCGCAGGAGGCCATTCGGCCCATCGTGCCTGTGCTGGCTCTTTGAAAAAGCTATCCAATTAGCCCCATTCCCCTGCTTTTTCCCCATAGCCCTGTAAATTTTTTCCCTTGAAGTATTTATCTAATTCTCTTTTGAAAGTTACTGTTGAATCTGCTTCCACCACTCTTTCCAGATCGTAACAACTCGCTGTGTTTTTTTAAAAAAAAAATTTTCCTCATCTCGCTTCTGGCTCTTTTGCCGATCACAATTCTGTGTCCTCTGGTTACCGACCCTTCTGCCACGTGGAACAGCCTCAGTCTCTCCACATAACTGAAGTCCCGCATCCCTAGAACCATTCTGGTAAATCTCTTCTGCGCCCTCTCTAAGGCCTTGACATCCTTCCTAAAGTGTGGTGCCCAGAATTGAACACAATACTCCAGCTGGGGCCTAACCGGTGTTTTATAAAGGTTTAGCATAACTTGCTTTTGTACCCTATGCCTCTTAATAAAGCCCAGGAGTCGCTTTTTTAACAGCCTTCTCAACTTGCCCTGCCACCTTCAAAGATTTGTGTATCTGTACCCCCTTTAAAATTGTACCATTTAGTTTATATTGCCTCTCATTCTTCCTACCAAAATGTATCACATCACACTTTTCTGTGTTAAATTTCATCTGCCATGTGTCTGCCCATTTCACCAGTCTTTCTCTGTCCTCCTGAAGTCTGCTACTATCCTCCACATAGTTTACTGCATTTCCAAGTTTCATTTCATCTGCAAACTTTGAAATTGTACCCAAGTCCAGGTCATTAATATATATCAAAGAGCAGTGGCCCTAATACGGACCCTTGGGGAACACCACTGTACACTTCCCTTTAGTCTGAAAAATAACCGTTTACCCCTACTCTCTGCTTTCTGTCCCTTAGCCAATTTTGTATCCATGCTGCCACTGTCCCTTTAACCCCATGAGCTTTAATTTTGTTAACCAGCCTATTATTTGGTACTTTATCAATGTTAGCTGTCTTTGTTTCCTTCAGTTTTCAGATGATGGTACCAAGAAGAAGATTAATGCCCTGTGCTTGGAATTGATTGAAGTGAAAAATAAGACTGATGCTAAGGACAAGGTATTGAAGCTTTATTACTTGCTGTGGAAGGTGTCATTGGTGATTCTCTCCAGCCCTCTTTAAAACGTAGATTGGTCCAGCATCTTCCAATCTTGTTAAATGGCCGGGGAACAAAAGCTGAAGGGTCTTAATTTGGCAGAAAAATCACATCTTTCATTTCTTTGTAAAATGTGTAGAATTTAACACTCAATTTTTAAAGAAGTTTAGTTTTGCAGAGATTTTCAGTGTGAGCATTCAGCACTGCAATTGTAGTCTGTTTGAGTTCAGTATTGCACGCTCAGACTGTGTTCAAATGACCAATCCATTTTGAGGTGATTTGTGAAGCAATGTTTAAAGCTTTCTCTCATAGCTTGGAGAACTGTGCTTCTGGTGAAACTGAGTTGGAGTTGCACAGAAAGTCAGGATGACCAGTATTCAATTCTTATACCTTAGTCATCTGGTGTGTGTATTGTGCATTCCTGGTTCAGGTTGCAATACAATTGGATGTAGAGTAAAGCTTAGGGGGCCTGTCTGACATGTTTCCACTTCCCACATGAGCCACCCTGTGACCTAAGACTGTCAGTTTTGTACTGTATGCCTGTAGACACTAGGAACTTGATTGCAGCCAACAGGACACTTTTGCCAACCTTGCCCCCCTCTCCCACTTAATTTTCTTTTTTAAAAAAATCCTGTTTTAGTCAATATTCTGCCCTCCTCTCCTGAAGGTGCGGAGTCCTGCTGAATGGCACCAGTGGAGCTGCACAGCATAGAATGGTTTACAGCATTAAAGGAGGCCACTTGGCCCGTCGAGTCTGTGCTGGCTCTCTGCAAGAGTAATACAACCAGTCCCATTTCCCTGTGGCCCTGCAAATTTTTTGCCTTCAAGTAGTTATCCAATTCCCTTTTGAAAGCCACGATTGAAACTGCCTCCACTGCCCCCTCAGGCAGTGTATTCCAGATCTTAACCACTCACTGTGTTTAAAAATAAGTTTTCCCTCATGTCTCCATTGGTTCTTTTGCCAATCACCTTAAATCTATGTCCTCTGGTTCTCGACCCTTCCGTCAATGGGAACAATTTTTCTCTGTCTAGACCCTTCATGATTTTGAATACCTCTATCAAATCTCCTCTCAATCATCTCTATTCCAAGGAGAACAACCCCAGCTTCTCCAGCCTGTCCAGGTAACTGAAGTCTCATCCCTGGTACCATTCTAGTAAATCTCCTCTGTACCCTCTCTAATGCCTTGAGGTCTAAGTGTGGTGCCCAGAATTGAACACAGTACTCCAGCTGAGGCCTAACCAGTGTTTTTATAAAGGTTTAGCATAACTTCCTTGCTTTTGTTCTCTATGCCTTTATTAATAAAGCCCAGGATCCCATATGCTTTTTTAACAGCCTTCTCAACTTGTCCTGCCACCTTCAAAGATATGTGTACGTACAACCCCAGGTGTCTCTGCTCTTGCACCCTCTTTAAAATTGTACCATTTATTTTATATTGCCTCCTCATTCTTCCAAGCGAAATGTATCACTTCACGCTTCTCTGCATTAAATTTCATCTGCCATGTGTCTGCCCATTTCACCAGTCTTTCTCTGTCCTCCTGAAGGCTGGGTGAGTGGGCGGAGATTTGGCAGATGCAATATAATATTGGAAAATGTGAGGTTATGCACTTTGGCAGGAAAAATCAGAGAGCAAGTTATTTTCTTAATGGCGAGAGACTGGAAAGTACTGCAGTACAAAGGGATCTGGGGGTCCTAGTGCAAGAAAATCAAAAAGTTGGTATGCAGGTGCAGCAGGTGATCAAGAAAGCCAACGGAATGTTGGCTTTTATTGCTAGGGGGATAGAATATAAAAACAAGGAGGTATTGCTGCAGTTATACAAGGTATTGGTGAGACCGCACCTGGAATACTGCATACAGTTTTGGTCTCCATACTTAAGAAAAGACATACTTGCTCTCGAGGCAGTACAAAGAAGGTTCACTCGGTTAATCCCGGGGATGAGGGGACGGACATATGAGGAGAGGTTGAGTAGATTGGGACTCTACTCATTGGAGTTCAGAAGAATGAGAGGCGATCTTATTGAAACATATAAGATTGTGAAGGGTCTTGATCGGGTGGATGCAGTAAGGATGTTCCCAAAGATGGGTGAAACTAGAACTAGGGGGCATAATCTTAGAATAAGGGGCTGCTCTTTCAAAACTGAGATGAGGAGAAACTTCTTCACTCAGAGGGTGGTAGGTCTGTGGAATTTGCTGCCCCAGGAAGCTGTGGAAGCTACATCATTAGATAAATTTAAAACAGAAATAGACAGTTTCCTAGAAGTAAAGGGAATTAGGGGTTATGGGGAGCGGGCAGGAAATTGGACATGAAGCTGAGTTCGGATCGGTCAATGCCCTGTGGGTGGCGGAGAGGGCCCAGGGGCTATGTGGCCGGGTCCTGCTCCGACTTCTTGTGTTCTTTAGATTTGTGGTTGGGATCAGATCAGCCATGATCTTATTGAATGGCGGAGCAGGCTCGAGGGGCCGATTGGCCTACTCCTGCTCCAATTTCTTATGTTCTTATGTTACTATCCTCCGCATTGTTTACTCTGAGTTTCATGTTATTTGCAAACTTTGAAATTGTATCCTCTATACCCAAGTCCAGGTCATTAATATATATCAAAAAGAGCTTTGGTCCTAATACTTAATCCTGAGGAACACCACTGTATACTTTCCTGTAGTCTGAAAAACAACCATTCACCACTACTCCCTGCTTTCTGTCTTAGTCAATTTCGGATCCAAACTGCCACTGTCCCTTTTTTAATCCCATGGGTTTAATTTTGCTAACAAGTCTATTATGTGATACTTTCTCAAATGCCATCAAATAAAATATTATATTTGATCTTTGTGTTCCCTCAGTTTTAGACGCCGTGTCTCCATGTTTTCATTGCCTATTAGATTTTTTCAATTTCTACCAATTCATACTGCCTGTGATGTAGTTAAGTCTTGTTTTGCTACATGGATCAAAATGGCATTGATTGATGGCAGTCCATTGTCTTATTGTATGATTGCAATAACTGGTTTAAAATATTATCCTGTCATTTTACTAGCTAGACCCAGAAACTAGGAGTCAATAATTCAGAATAAATAAATATATTCAAACAACCAAAGTACATACTCCTTAGGAAGTGTCATTAGCATTTTACTAATAGGAAGAAATTAGATAATGTAGCCTTTATCACTGCCACTTTTTCATAATTCCACCCCCACTAGCAGTGGTGATTCATGCTGAAGTAGTGGTCCACTGATATAGCAGCCTGTCTCTCTTTTTGTGTTGGGGTAAATGGAAGAGTCACAACTGAGGCAGACACCCAGGGGTAAATTTTAACCTAGAGCTGGAAAGGGAGAAGGGTGTTCGGCGGCAAAACCCGGAAGGTGAGTGGGCGCAATTGCGACTTTAATGAGGCTAATAGATTTCACTTCTGGGTTTCGCGCATAGCAGCCAGGCTGTCGGGCAGGAAGGCCTGGTGCAGCAGGACGCAGCTGGGAATGGGATTGGGGGGCGGGGGTGGTGAAGATCAGAGGTCTGGTGAAGATTCAGATGTAGGTGGGGGTAGTTGATTGGGGGCTCCTGTCAGCCAAGTGAGCTCGAAGGGCCTAGATGAAGCCCTCTTCCTCACCCACAAGCAATAAAGGCGGTCACCTCATGGATCTGGCCCTTCCCACCTGCTTTCACCTGATGTGAAGACTGGGAAGATTGGGTTTGTTTTCCTTGGAGCAGAGGAGGCTGAGGGGGGACATGATTGAGGTGTACAAAATTATGAGGGGCACAGATAGGATGGATACTAAGGAGCTTTTTCCCTTCCCTTTCGGGTTCTATAACAAGGGGACATAGGTTCAAGGTAAAAGGCGGGAGGTTTAGAGGGGATTTGAGAAAGAACTTTTTCACCCAGAGGGTGGTTGGAGTCTGGAACTCACTGCCTGAAAGGGTTGTGGAGGCAGGAACCCTCCAACATTCAAGAAGCATTTGGATGAGCACTTGAAATGCCATAGCATACAAGGCTACGGACCAAATGCTGGAATATGGGATTAGAGTAGACAGGGCTGATGGCCGGCGCGGACACGATGGGCCGAAGGGCCTCTATCCATGCTGTATAACTCTATGACTTTCTATGACTCTATGATGTGGATGGGAAACCCGAACATATACAGTTAAATTCATTTTATTCTAATACACAATATTAAGTACCTCAAGTATTTCAATGAGGTTCATTGCCCTTTTAAATGTCGGCCCACTGGCTTTGAGTGGGGGCTGGACTTCCTGATGTCTGCTGTCCACACACAGACAAACCTGCCGGGGTTAAACCCAGAAGTGGGCGAATAGGAGCTGGGATGCGGTCCTGCTCCAAAAACCTGTTTTTAGCCTCCCACCTGCCCCCAACCTACCTGTGCTTGGGGTTAAAATTTTATCCTCCCCGCCCCCCCCCCCCCATATCCACATGCTGTACTTCGACCAGAGAAGTTATTTCCCATTGAGCTGATTGGTAAAGAGAAGTGCTGCATACCCTTGGGGATGCTGAAGCCAGCTCAATAGGCACAACCGAAGAAGGAATTTTTATATAATGTCGTTCACATTCTTGATGTCCCAAAGTACATCAAATTAATTTATTTTTGAAAAATGCAGCAGCCAATTTTGCACAGCGTGAGGCTGTACACACAGCAAATGAGATGAATGACTAGCTTATCTGTTTTGGTGATGTTGGTTGAGGGCTGAATATTGGTCAGGCTGCCAGGAAAACACCTGGGGGCATGAGATTTTTAATAGCCCTCTGAACAGGCAGATGTGGCCGCGGTTTAATGTCTCGCATGAAAGATGGCATCTCCGGCAATCCAGCACTCACTCAATATTGCATTGAAGAGTTTGCCTAGATTAGGTGCTCGAGTCTTTGAATGTACCTTTAACCCAGCCAAGGACCTTTCTGGTCTGTAGCTCAGTACCCCACCATCTGGTGCATATGTTCAAGCCGTCAGTAATGGGGAGTGTGAGTTCTACTAATTCACTTGTTTTGTTTTTGTTCTTTTGAATTGCTACTCATACTGTTAATGTTGATTTTTGTTTTCTGAAGCTTTATCATAAAAGGTTAGCTTAATAGCATTTCTTACTACTTAAATGGTTGCTAGTGGGAAGAAATCCTGTTCTTGGCTTCTGTTGTGGGTACTGTTGAGAACTGGAGTTTTTAACTTGGTTTCCAATATTAGCCATTAGCTGTGCAATTTTTCTCCCCTTAATGCATGCAAGAATATAAGGGTGAGAAAGCCACTCAGTCCATCTAACTTGCTCCAGGTCCTATTGATGCTATGTAAAGACAATAACCAAAAATCCATTATCTTGCAGTGCAATTTGAGAGATCGGCTTACTCTGGTGTAATCGTACAACAGAATTAATATGCCATAGCTTAAACTTTCTTGAATTGCATATGATCTTTACAGATGATTTTTATTCACTAATTCACCAATTTCCCATTTACACATTGGCATGTTTTGGAACCTTGGATAAGCTGAAATTCATTTTACTCGAGTTCTTCAGAACCTTTAACTTGAGTGCTGATGGCATCAGTGGGTTTGGAGGTTAATAGTTTGCAGGAGTCGCTAGTCCTAGACGTGGTAAGACCCCAGTTACCATGTTGGATACTGGATTTAGAGCTGCAATTGTTAGATCAGCTCTTGTGTTGCAGCTCATTAAATCCAACTAGCCCCTGATGTTATTAGTGGTCAATTTGTAGAAATAAAGGGATTTCTAAAATTGGTGTCCCCAGTTTGGTGCTAGTGGTGTACTGAGAGTGTACAAATGCTGAATAGTGCCCTGGTGTGCGATCCCTTCCTGAAACTCGCTTTAAGTGGACTTGTTGCAGTACAACTGAATTTGGCACCTCCACATTATCTGTGAATCCTGAAACAACGCCAGAGGGGTCGGGGGGCGTGGGGTGAAGATCTCCATGTACCAGTGGGGTAATTTCTGAAATGAACCCTGACATTTTGCTGTTTATTATTGGAGAATCATTATAACTTTACTAGAATATTGAGCTGCTTAAATTCATCTGTAAAGTATTAATGGAAACCTGGATCCATAACATAACATAACACGTGTGTAGTCAAGTTTATATTACTAACACGTGTACATAGCTTTTAGCTCATTTCTTGAAAGCTCAACAAAAATCTTGTAACTGGGTGCGTCCCCGTGTTCAATAATGCTTTGCTGGCAATCATGGTAACATGGGGCTATTAGAAATCTGTTGTCCTGTCAAATTTATTACCTTTTTTAAAATTGTTGTTGGCTTGATCAGCTCTTAACAACACTAAATTGGCTTTTAAAAAAAATACAAGAACTCCATCAATCTTTGTGGTTCTCCAAAGAGCAGGAAATTCAACTTTCATGTGCATTGGCTGTCATTGTGCTGCCATCATTGAGTACAGACTAACAGTGGAACCCTAAACCTAGGAACAGGAGGAGGCCATTCAGCCACTTGAACCTGTTCTGCCATTCAAAAAGATCATGGCTGATCTGTATCTTAACTCCATTTACCTGCCTTGGTTCCCTATCCTTTAGTACCTAAGTGCCTAACAAATCTATCTATCTGTTTTGAAATTTTCAATTGACCTACTCTCAACAGCATTTTGGGGGAAAGAGAGTTCCAGATTTCCACTCCCCTTTGTGTGAAGAAGTGCTTTCTGATATCACCCCTGAACAGCCTGGCTGTAATTTTAAGGTTATGCCCCTTTGTTCTGGACTCTCCCACCAGAGGAAATAGTTTCTATCGACCCCATCAAATCCTTTAATCATCTTAAACACCTCAATTAGATCACCCCTTAAACTTTTAAATTCGAGGGAATACAAGCCTAGTCCATGCAACCTGTCCTCATAATTTAACCCTGGTATCGTTCTGGTGAATCTGCGCTGCACCCCCTCCAAGGCCATTATATCTTTCCTGAGGTGCGGTGCTCAGAACTGAAGGCAGCACTCCAGATACGGTCTAATCACAGCTTTATACAACTGGCATAACTTCCACACCTTTATATTCCAGCCCCTTTGAGATAAAAGCCAACATTCCATTAGCCTTTTTAATTGTTTTTGTACCTGTCCACTAGTTTTGTGATTTCTGTACATGGACCCCTAAATCTCTCTTGCTCCTGCACTGTTCCTAGCTTCATAGAAAATATTCTGAACTATCTTTCTTGGGTCCAAAATGGATGACCTCACACTTTCCCACATTGAGCTCCACCTACTACAGTTTTGCCCATTCACTTAATCTATCAATGTCCATTTGCAACTTTCTGCTCCAGTCTACACTACTGTGCCACCTAACTTAATGCCATCAGCAAACTTGGATGTTCAGCTCTCTGGTCTTTTATCTAAGTCACTTAAAAATATAAGAAATAAGCCATCTAGCCCCTTGAGCCTGCTCCACCATTCAACAAGATAACGGCTGATCTTCTACCTCAACACCATTTTCCTGCACTATCCCCATATGCCTTTTAGTATCTGAGATCAATAGATTTCTAGTCATTTAAGTGCATTCCAAACAGAGCCTCCACAGCCCTCTGAGGTAGAGAATTCCAAAGATTCACCACCCTCTGAGTGAAGAAATTTCTCCTCATCTCAGTCCTAAATGGCTGACCCCTGGTTCTAGACTCTCCAGCCAGGGGAAACATCCTCCCTGCATCTACCCTGTCGAGCCCTGTAAGAATTTTGTATGTTTCAATGAGATCACCTCTCATTCTTCTAAACTCTGGAGAATACAGGCCTACTCTACTCAATCTCTCCTCCATACAACAATCCTGCCATCCCAGGAATGATTCTGGTGAACCTTTGTTGCACTCTATGGCAAGTATATCCTTTCTTAGGTAAGGAGACCAAAATTGTGCACAATACTCCAGGTGCAGTCTCAACAAGGCCCTGTATAATTACAGTAAGACATCTTTGCTCCTGTACTCAAATTCTCTTATAATAAAGGCCAACATACCATCTGCCTTCCTAATTGCTTGCTGCACCTGCATGTTAGCTTTCAGTGACTCATTACAAGGACACCCAGGACCCTTTGAACATCAACATTTCTTAATCTCTCACCATTTAAAAAATACTCTGCATTTCTGTTTTTCCTATCAAAGTGGATACATTCACATTTTTCCACATTGTTTCATCTGCCATGTTCTTGCCCATTCTCTTAGCCTGACTATATCCACATAAATCCATGTTGACTCTGCCAAATCCTATTTACATAGTGAAAAGCTGAGGCTCCAATACTGATCCCTGGGAGACACTACTAGTCACATCCTTCCAAGTGGAGTACATACCCATTATCCTGCTCTGTCTGTTGCCTCCTAACCAATTCCCCCACCAATGTCAAAAAGTTGCCTCCAATTCCACACCCTTTCTGTTCAGTCTCTTGTGTGGAACCTTCTCCAATGTCTTCTAGAAATCCATTTAATTAACATGTACATCACTCCCTTATCTACCATGTTGGTGACCGCCTCAAAAATTCAATTAGGTTAGTTAAACATGACTTACCCTTTACAAATCTAAGTTGGCTCTCTCTGATCAGTTCATGTTTGTCCAAGTGCTCAGTCACTGTCTCTAATAACTGATTCAAGGAGCAGAACTTGGTCCCCTCTCCCCTCCAAAGGGAGCTACAGTGCCCTCCACTGCAGTCACTCGAGTAATTCTACACTTTCAGCTGCCAAAAGTGTAGACGAGTATGTACATTTAGGTTTTTCCAATAGATCTTGAAATTGGTTAGAAATACACACGTTCTAACATGTCTGCACTTAGTTTCAAACTGTTGCGACATTTTTTCCATTCCATAAAAGATCCAGTAGACACACAGACCATTTGAATAAGAATTGAATGGTTTGATTCAGTTGACTCTGCAAGCTCCCTTTTTTTTCTGGAGTGGTGTGTTCTAGATCGTCCTCTTGTTTGCTTCTTTACTACATTTGCGTGATTTTAATATCTAGAAAGTAAACCAGAAGTCATGGCTTTATAAAAATGTAAACTCATCGCGCTGGGCAAGAATGCACATACTTTCATCTTTCTGAATTGGCCAATAAAGTGATTTGAAATTGGGGCACATTGAGTGGTGTTGTAGTATGTCAGATTTCTTGCTCCCTCCTCATGTGTTGTATGAACATCACACAACTCCAGCGCACCTTTTGCATGCTATACCCCTCCCATTTCAATGTGTGATGTGGCTCCTGTGAAGTAATATATTGTAATGTAATATTAATCCATCAGCTTTATTCATGTTTAAATCCCTGTATTGCAGGAGATCAGCTACCTTCAGATTAGTTTGGAAGGTCAAGTGAAACTTCTACAAGCTGACCTGGAAGCCTCCAAAGCTACAGTAGCTGCATTGCAAGAAAGAAATGGATCACTGGGTAACTTTTCAATCATATAAATTGAAATGGTTTGTTTCATTTTGTAGTTTTATTCCTTTTTTAAGATTACAAAAAGGGATAGACTAGTTAGGCCTAATAGTCTTTTCTTGCAGTGTAAATGCAAGTTAGGGCTCCAGACTGTTTCTCCTTATCGCAGGCAGCTTTGTAGCATTGTGTTGTGAGAATGTCACTGGCCTCAAACTGACGTTAGAAAGTGAAAATGAGAACTGATTTGGAAGAGTTAGCATAAATTGCCTCTCCGAACCTGTTCGAACAGTTTGCTTGGGGCAGAGTCGATGCATCCGCAAAGCTTTTTGTCTGCAATCCACTGAGTGGGTAAGAGAAGCCTCACATGTTTACAGTAATAACATGCCAGTTTCTGGCAGTGACTGGAGACTATCCTAGCTGAAGCGAACTATGCATGGTTCATGTCTGCCTGCGATTATGACAATCTGCACACTTTGTTTATTCTCCCAACAGAAGAGATTCATCAGGAAACTAAAGCCCATAATGAGGACCTGGAAAAAGAAATGGACAAATTTCATGGTAATACTCTAGACACTTGACTGTTACTCCAGCGGTCTTGCGCACTGTTTTGAGTCATTTTTACTTTGCCTTGAATGTTCAGTAGGGAAAACTGTTTATTTTAATTCTATGAAAAGTATACATGTAGTCACACAAAACTAGAATTTTCCGAAAATATTTTGATATAGAATCAATATCAACAGAACAACATGCTAATAGAGCCAAGTACTAAAAAGTGGAACTTTGAACACACCAAAGGGTAATGATTTGGTCAAGAGTTTGGACAGACAGAAATTTGTCAACTTGACCACTTTCACATAATTTTAAACCAATGCTTGAAGCAATTTCACATGATATTTGAACACAAGTTATTTATTTTTAAAATGACTTGAGTACACACGCATTCAAGTTCTCACTAGGGGTTAAAATTTGTGTACACATGCTGATGTTACATTTCCGCCCTGCTTCTCTCTCTCTCTTTTCCCCCTTCCGCCCAAAGGTAAGTTTCATTTCTAACTGGGCATATTGGTACAATTTTTTTTTCGTTTGAGGCCTCAAAAGAACCACCTTCTTGAGCATGATGTTTGTCAAGGAAAGAGTAATCCTCTTAACTCCATTCAGAAATTGGGTTATAAATGGATAAACATCACTATTGATGGTTCCCATAAAGATTACATTAAAGAGATGTTTTTTTTTAACCAGCTCTAACAGAAGAGTTGCGTGAAGAAAATAAAGTGCTGCAAGATTATTTGGATAATGCCAATGAACAAATTCAGGTAATTGTTGCAAAAAAAAACTGTCAAGACTTGTTTGTTCTTTCCAATTTTCTCCCCTTACATCCTGACGGTTTGGACCAGATGGTCTATGTGGCCTTTGTTCATATGTCAGCCTTGACCTTGTTGGAAGATTATTCAGCCCTGTGGGCATTACAGTCAAGCCTGGTCCTATCTGCACTTTGTCCTCACACGTTTCCTGCAGGGGTCACTGGGTAGCAATCTGGTATGTGAACTCCTGGCTGTTTAGCCCAGGAGTGCAGAGGTAAATAGTGCCATTACTCTGCATAGACCAGGGATTGAATCCAGGACCTGCCTAGTTTGTGTGTTTCAGATGCTCATTTGATACATTCGTTGAGCCAACAAGGGAGCCCTGAATTTGTTTTTGAAATTCTGTAAAGGATGTCCATTGTGTATTTACCTGTAGTTACTTTTCCATACAATTTCAATGAGTCAACAACTATTGAAAAAGGGCAGGAATTTGTGTGGAATGACATTCTTTCCTTAAATTTATAGGATCTCTATATACAGTTGAGCTCCAAAGTGAATGTATACGAGAACAAATTGGAGCAGCTCTCCATCGACATAGAAAAAAAGTGTACGGTGAGATTTGGCAACTATGGCTGATTATGTTGTTCAACAGACTGACAATGTAACTCATCAGGGTACTGTAGCTGGGGAAATGGGCAAAATGTGTTCCATTGTTTCACTTATTAAACTCAGGCTGAAGAAACATAATTACAAGTTTCAATGATAACTAAGGATGTTCTTGCTACAGCTCCAGCTTAAGCGAGCTGGTTACATATGGAATCTACCCACACGTTCATCACTACAAATTTCTCTCGAATGAGAGCACTCTGGCTTTGGATTCTGAAGGTTGTGGGTTCAAGTCCAACTCCAAATCTTGAGCACATATTCTATGATACTCCAATGCAGTACTGAAGTAGTGCTGCATTGCCAGAAGTCTCATCCTTTTGGATGAGCTATTAAGTTGAGGCCTTGCCTGCCTGCTGCTGTGGTCCTGATAACTGTTAAAATGTCATTGCACTATTTGTAGAAGAGTTTTCCTGGTGTACTGGCCAATATTCCTCCCTCAGCTAACACTATTATAAACAGAGAACTCTGTTATTGATCCAGTTGCTCTGTGGGGTTTTTATGTCCAAATTGGCTGCCATGTTTGCCATTCAAATCACTGCACTTTTTAAAGTTATTCATTGCATGTAAGATGCTTTTGAAAAAACTATATATAAATATGCAAGACTTTTTAAATACAATTTACCCCTCATTATTGATCTAAATCTGCTTATCAAAAGGCATGGGGACATTTGTAATGGGATCAAACTGACTCAAATGCTGGTCAACAGGGTGTTTGTACTCAATGAACTGGAATTAAGTCTCTTACTGGCTTGTGTGTTAAGGCAGATGGAGAGGCAGCTCAGTGAATGAGGCAACCTTGGTTAGAAGACTGTGTACTTGCCAAAACATAGGCACATCAGATCCACTAACTTGGCTGTTCTTTGAGAAGTTGTCAACAGCCGAGTGACTCCTTGGAGTAGCAGGGTAATTGGGCCCCATTCTTGGCCACGTTTATTTTCCCCAAACACACACAACTGGAAAATTTTGTGTAGCTTTGCAAATTCCATGGATGATGCTGTCCATGCAAACCATTATTTGCTTATCTGTAGCTGTTAGAGTTCAGTTATCAGCTGGACTGCCTGGAGGCATTCGGTCCATCGGCCAAGCTTATTGTGCATCCTTTGCTTTGGCCAGTTTCAGTAGATGTGCTGGGGCCTTTGTGGTGCTTTTGAGCCTTCAAAATCAGGAGATGGATGACAGCATGAGAATGCAGCTGTTGGCAATTCCTGAACAGATACTGTTTTATGATCTCCATTTACTGATCAAACAGAAGCTGAGGGCAGGGGGGATATCGGGCACACAAAAGGCCTGTTCCACTGGAGATGAGACCCAATTGGAAAATGCAGGCCTTTACCTTAGTTAGCATGAGCAGTCAAATGTATTTTTTTGCTTTGTATGTTTTCATGTGACATATTATCTGACACTTGGGCGTAATTCTATTTAAGCTCTCAACAATCAAGCAACAAGAGGTTGAAAAGAATTTGCTAGCGGTGCAGAGTCGTCTGAAACAATCAACTGAAGAAGTTGCTGAGCTTCAGGGAAAACTGTATGTAGTTTATATAAAAAAAACGAAACTATTCAGTTTGTTGTAGAAGCTACCTGATCCCCATAGCAGCAATCATAGTTCTACTCTTAATAGTTTTGTACAGTTTGTGTGTTTTAGTATGATTTCTTGACGGCTCAATATGTAGTACTGAGCAGTACAGAAAGGGATGATCCAGTTCAGTCACCAGTCTGTGCTAACTTAGCTGAACTATAGGCCTTTACTAACCACAAGAGAATTTTAATAGTGTTTATCAATGTCCTGATATATTTTCACATTGTATTCATAGCAAACTTACATTATGTAAAAGTCCTAGTTGTTAACAACAGTGGCTACACTTTGAAATAATTCAAGTGCTTTGAGATGTCCTCAGGACTTGAAAGGCACGATATAAATGCAAGTTCCTTGCAGTCAATGGAGGGAGTGACTATGCTTACTGCAAGACTTGAACAAAGTATCTTGAAAAATTAGAATTCCACATCATCTAGTTTAATTAGAAATCTTACATAAGTATAAATTATAGCTGTAACTGTTAAAGGATGGTGGCATACCAGCATAGACCCATAAAGCATTACTGATTGTATCTTTTTAACTTTGTTTAGGGCTGTAATAGAACAGGAGAAAGTGAAATTGGAGGAAGATAAAGTTGAAACGGAAATGAAACTCTCCCGCTATTTGGAAGAACTCGGGTACTTTTCAGGCTACTGATGCATATCTGAGAAATCTCTATCTCCTGTGTAAATCAGATGGTGTGACTTTCAAATCACTTAAACCTGGGAATTGAAATTAATGGCAAAGAAAATAAATTCATGAACAAATTTGAGTTACCTTTTTAGTTTACTGTAGAATGGTGGTTTTGATGAATGCAGAGAAGTGATAAGGTTGTGTATATTTTATCTGACATGATTTTCCACGTTGACATAGTTCAAGAATGTTGCACATTTCTTGCTGTCTACCTGGTTGGTTCTAACCTTTAAATGTGGAGGGAGCAGGATTGTGGGGTTAGTATTGGATTGCTTTAGCAATGGGTTGGTAGAAAACGATGGGCCAAATGGCCTCCCTTCTGCACTGTGAACTTCTACCCTTTTATGGGATAAGGAAGACTGTTTCTACACTTGCTGAGAAAATGTTTACACCTCTGCCAAAACTCAAAATTACTGAGATCCCGATGACTAGATTTACCGATCATTCTAAGCTTGGGCTGGGATTGAGGGCTGCCTGCGTTTGGCTCCCATGTACCTTTATTCACCCAAAATAATTCTTCATGTTTAAGGTAGTAGGAACATAGGGGACATAGGAACAGGAGTAGGCCATTCAGCCCCTCGTGCCTGCTCCACCATTTGGTAAGATCATGGCTGATCTGTGATCTAACTCCATATACCTGCCTTCGGCCCATATCCCTTAATACCTTTGGTTGCCAAAAAGCTATCTATCTCCGATTTAAATTTAGCAATTGAGCTAGTATCAATTGCTGTTTGCAGAAGAGAGTTCCAAACTTCTACAACCCTTTGTGTGTAGAAATGTTTTCTAATCTCGCTCCTGAAAGGTCTGGCTCTAATTTTTAGACTGTGCTCCCACTCCTAAAATCCCCAACCAGCGGAAATAGTTTCTCTCTATCCACCCTATCTGTTCCCCTTAATATCATATAAACTTCGATCAGATCACCCCTTAACCTTCTAAACTCTGGAGAATACAACCCCAGTTTGTGTAATCTCTCCTTGTAACTTAACCCTTGAAGTCCGGATATCATTCTAGTAAACCTACGCTGCACTCCCTCCAAGGCCAATATGTCCTCCACAAAAAGCAGGACAAATCCAATCCGGCCAATTACCACCCCATCAGTCTACTCTCAATCATGAGCAAAGTGATGGAAGGTGTCGTCGACAGTGCTATCAAGCGGCACTTACTCACCAATAACCTGCTCACTGAAGCTTAGTTTGGGTTCTACCAGGATCACTCGGCTCCAGACCTCATTACAACCTTGGTCCAAACATGGACAAAAGTGACTGCCTTTGACATCAAGGCAGCATTTGACCGAGTGTGGCATCAAGGAGCCCTAGTAAAATTGAAGTCAATGGAAATCAGGGGGCAAACTCTCTCTAGTGGCTGGAGTCATACCTGGCACAAAGGAAGATGGTAGTGGTTGTTGGAGGCCAATCATCTCAGCCCCAGGATATTGTTGTAGGAGTTCCTCAGGGCAGTGTCCTTGGCCCAACCATCTTCAGCTGCTTCATCAATGACCTTCCCTCCATCAGAAGGTCAGAAATGGGGATGTTCACTGATGATTGGAGTGTTCCGTTCCATTTGCAACCCCTCAGATAATGAAGCAGTCCGTGCCCACGTGCAGCAAGACCTGGACAACATGCAGGTTTGGGCTGATAAGTGGCAAGTAACATTTGTGCCAGGCAATAACCATCTCCAACAAGAGAGAGTCTAACCACCTCCCTGTGACATTCAATCGCATTATCATCGCCAAATTCCCCCACCATCATCATCCTGGGGGTCACCAGTGACCAGAAACTTAACTGGACCAGCCATATAAATACTGTGGCTACAAGAGCAGGTCAGAGGCTGGGTATTCTGTGGTGAGTGACTCCCCAAACCCTTTCCACCATCTACAAGGCACAAGTCAGGAGTGTGATGGAATACTCTCCACTTGCCTGGATGAGTGCAGCCCCAACAACACTTAAGAAGCTTGACACTATCCAGGACAAAGCAACCCATTTGATGGCACCCCATCCACCACCTAAACATTCACTCCCTTCACCACCGGTGCACAGTGGCTGCAGTGTGTACCATCCACAGGATGCACTGCAGCAACTCTCCAAGGCTTCTTCGACAGCACCTCCCAAACCCATGACCTCTACCACCAAAAGGACAAGGACAAGGGCAACAGGCACGTTCCCCCTCCAAGTCACACACCATCCCGACTTGGAAATATATCGCTGTTCCTTCATCGCTGGGTCAAAATCCTGGAACTCCCTACCTAACAGCACTGAGAGAACCTTCACCACACGGACTGCAGCGGTTCAAGAAGATGGCTCACCACCATCTTCTTGAGGGCAATTAGGGATGGGCAATAAATGCTGGCCTTGCCAGCGATGCCCACATCCCATGAACGAATTTTTAAAAACAATTGTGGTGAGATGAATTAATTTTCCAGTTTTAGAGGATATTTCTTTTGTATTTATATCTTTTTTCTTAATTTTCTTTCTCCTCCCCCAAATGTATGCTGGGGTTTGGACCATTGATGCCAGTCACCATCTTGTATGTTGCCCAAGTGGCCATTCTTCAGATGTGAATTTCACTGGGCATCAGCATGACCCAGTTGTGTTCTGAAGCATTGTCAACGTCTGTACTTTCAACGGGAGTTGCTGGATAGCGATCTGGAGTATTGTGTACAATTTTGATCTCCTTACCTAAGAAAAGATATACTTGCCATAGAGGGCGTGTGACGAAGGTTCACCAGACTGATTCCTGGGATGGCGGCATTGTCGTATGAGGAAAGATTGAGTAGACTAAGCCTGTATTCTCTAGAGTTTAGAAGAATGAGAGGTGATCTCATTGAAACATACACAAGTCTTACAAGGGTCAACAGGGTAGATGCAAAGAGGATGTTTCCCCTGGCTGGGGAATCTAGAACCAGTGGTCACAGTCTCAGAATAAAGGGTAGGCCATTTAGGACTGAGATGAAGAGAAATTTCTTCACTCGGAGCGTGGTGAATCTTTGGAATTCTCTACCTCAGAGGGCTGTGGAGGCTCAGTCATTGAGTATGTTCAAAACAGAGATCGATAGATTTCTAGATATTTAAAGGCATCAAGGGATATGCGGTTAGTGCAGGAAAATGGCTGAGGTAGAAGATAAGCCATGATCTGATTGAATGGTGGGGCAGGCTCGAGGGGCCAGATGGCCAACTCCTGCTCTTATGTTCTTATGGCCCTCTGCTGGATTCTATATTTTTCATCCTTGTGTGCTTGCTCTCCCTCTGTTCCCTTGTTCTCTTTCTTTCTCCCTCTGTTCCCTTTCCCCCTCCAAACTGAGAAGAAAGGAAGTGTCAGTGGCAATGGTCCTCCCACCATTGTGGCTGAGATCAGCAAGCTCTGGCACACAGACCAGGAACTTCTCTGGTCCTTGTGCCTTTTAAAAGCCCCATATTCTCGGCCAAAAATCTTGAACACAAAATTGTCCCATCAGTGTGAAAATGCCGTGTCTAAAACAACGGCAGCTGGAGAGTTTAGCAACTTCATTCATAAGTGAATCTCACTTGATGGAAATCAGAAGTAACACATGTTCTAATTGCCCTGCCTACATGCCACACCATGTAAATTTGAAAACATTATACTTTTATAGATCTGTTTGAGTATTCAGCAATTTGGTTATGGAATGAGATAGAATATTGGAATTTAGATTTGGATGCAGTGCAAGTGCTTGTAAAAACTATTGCTGTATTAAAATGAGCTTTTCTTATTCAGCCAGATAAAGATGCAGCTTGAAAGATCTAAAGAGGAGATCTTTCGGTCAGAGGAGCAGCTTGTTCAGAAGGAAAAAGAAATAATAAATCTCAGAAACTGTCTAAAAGAGAAAGAGGAGATTCATTATGAACAGATAAACGAAGTTAATGAGAAATATCTGCATCTCGAACAGGAAAGAGGTACTGTTCTTAAAGAATGACTAACGTCCGTCATGTATTGGGGTATTATCTGTCTTCATAGTCACCCTGCTCTCATCACTTTCTCCGTGAATGATTCGCCGAGTTTATAGTAATCATGTTGCTATTCCGTCAAATGTGTTGCAGGTTAAAATTACCATGGAAATTTTCCCCTTTTGAAAAGTCTGACTGTAGGCAGATGCTGCTGGGAATTGAGCTCTTAACTAATGACTGGGGCTAGTGATTTATAACTCAGATCCACTGAAATGGCATTTTATCTGTCTTTGGAACATTTTATGGAAAATTGTAAGACTTGGACAGCATAGAAACTTACGGGTATGTTGTACATGAACAGACATTTGTTTCTGTTGCTGAACAGCTTTCTATTGGTTGCTTGGTGTCTTGGGGATTGCACACTGTTGCTTATCAATGCTTAGAGATTCACCCTTTAGTTGGGTTAAATCCAAATGTGTTGCCAGTATAGTGCACTCCCCACTTGTGGAACTCGCTACCACAAGGAGTGGTTGAGGTGAATAGCATAGATGTATTTAAAGGGAAGCTAGATGAACACATGAGGGAGAAAGGAGTAGAAGGATATGCTGATACGTTGAGATGAAGTAGGGAGGGAGCGTGGAGGCTCGAGTGGAGCTTAAACACCAGCATAGACCAGAAGGGCCAAATGGCCTGTTTGTGCTGTGCATTCTGTGTAATTCTTTCCTCACTGAGCTGGAAGTGATTATTGTGAAAGTGGTCATAAGCTGCTTTACTCCAAAATAAAACTTCCAGGATGTCAGTCAAAGATCAGTGTCTGGGCTAGCACTTGAATAGTGCCTGGAGAGCTGCTGAGGTCTTAAAGAAACCCAATTGAGAGCCAGTGCCTTCAGAGGAGGGGAGAGAATTACTTTATTAAAAAAAAATGATTTGCTAGTTGTTGCAGTAAGTCAGTCTAAACTGACATTTGAATAAGTGGAACATCCATTAGTGTTCAACAATAAAAATGAATACATAATGTGAGCTCCACTTTACTTCAGGGAGCTCCACTTTCTGCCACTAAAGGGCACGGTGGTGGCATTTTTACTGAATTAACTTTTTTTTTTCTGTAGAAAGAGTGGAGGCAGAATGTAATGGGAAGGAGCAAAGTTTAACTATAGAGCTGGCTGTAATGAAGGAAAAGCTGGATCAAATGGAAGAAGATCTTCAGCAGAAGCAAGATGAACTGTCCTCCATGAAACAGGAGAAGGTAGAAGTTATGGAAAATGGGCAGTTACTAGTTGCAAGAACTGTATAGCAGCCTGTGCACTTTCTTTTTAATATACCTTAGTTTAATGAATCATAGAAGTTCATGATATGACATTCATACTGTAACCCTGCAACTGTAATAACTTTCACCTCTGCACTGTGTGCTTATTTTAGTTTTATATTTGTCCCGCTATTACTTTGTACATAGTGGTGACAGACTGGTGCCACTCAAGTGAGAGCAAAGGGCTCTGTTCATTGCATGGCATTGATTCTCAATCCATTATTGGGGAAAATATCTCCATAGTAACGGTGATCAGTGCAATTGCTGATCCTCCTATAGGATGTACACAGTTTAATGGGCATACCATACCTGAAGATGGTGATGTATAATTCTCATAACTGAACAGTTACTATTAATGTGTTTTGCTCTGGGGTTTCCTGTGACTGTAAAATGAATAATGGTTTGAAGGGCAGCTGAATAAAAGCTGGTTGTTTTCGGGGGGTGGGGGGGTTTGATGGCTGCTGTGCAATATGTTTGAGGGTATGACATGTTTTTGAGTCCTGCCCTACATTTTTCAACTTCAAAGGTTACAAATGTGACTTTCAACCAGTAAACACTTTATCACTGCCTTCAGTTGCCAAGTGATAGGATCTTTGCTGTTTTTGTTTTTAACTTCGACACACTCTCTTTATAATCTACCATTCTTTAAATGTTGTGCAGCGGAAAAACACATGCTATGTAACTGCCCAACTGTGTAGTTTAACATCTTAGACATGGTTTACCATGGCGCATTAATTTGAATTGTCATACGTGGCTCAGTGGTAACACTCTCACCCTCCCCCCTCCGAGTCAAAAGGTTGTGGGTTCAAGCCCCACTCCAGAGACTTGAGTCTGTAATCTAGGCTGACACTCCAGTGCACTACCAAGGGAGTGCTGCACTGTCAGATGTTGTCTTTCGGATGAGACATTAAACTGAGGCCCTGTCCGCCCCCTCGGGTGGACGTAAAAGATCCCATAGCACTATTCGAAGGGGGTGTTCTCCCCAGTGTCCTGGCCAATATTTATCCCTCAACAATCACTTTTTTTATTTTTAGAAAAAACAGATTATCTGCCCATTATCACATTGATGTTTTGGGATCTTTTGTGCAAAATGGCTGCCACATTTCCTCCATTACAACAGTGAATGCACTTCAAAAGTACTTCATTGGTTGTAAAATGCTTTGGGACATCCTGAGGTCGTGAAAAGCGCTATATAAATGAAGTTCTTGCTGAACTTAATTTTTTTTCCATCAGATTTTTCACAGCTTGTTTCATTGTGAATAAAGCCTGCCCAAAAAAAAAATAATCCAGCGCAGACTCTGATTTGTCGTCTCCATGTGCTAGCAGTGACTTTTGGCAGGTTGGACAGTCCCAACCTAGATTCTACTGGATGTGAATCCACAGCGTAAAGCAATATGGCTGCCTCTTTCAGCAGAATAGTATGAAGAATTACCATTAAGATGGGGTAGGATGCTTGGTTTGTAGTGCAGGGTGTTTAACAGTACTGATCTCTCAAAGGTTAGTAGCTTTAGGTGATTACTGCAACTGGGTGGCAAGGCATAGCTGTAGCTAACATGAATTTTTGAACTGGTGGCTTATAAGAAAGTAGTTAATTACATAATACTTCCAGGTATGAAATTTATACATGATAGGCTTTGGCTACAAACACATAACTTAAAGCTTCTAGATTGGGATAGTACATACAGCATTAAGGAACTGCTCAAAACTGAGGTGAGCTGTTTCAATTAAAGTAGCTAATTATGAATATCTCGAGTGTTCATGTTTCTTGCTCTGATTTACTTTTGTATTTGAAAACTGATCTTGTCCTTCTGCAGGAACTGTCTGATTCCTTGTGTCAGCAGCTTGATACCATCCAAAAGGAAATGACTAAGGAGAAGCTTCTGTTGGAGGAGGAGCTGGAGGGAGCACTGGATGAGCTGGAACAGTTACAGCTGAAGGAGGTGGAGGCTGAGGAGTTGGCAAAACAGCTGGAGAAGGAGAACCAACTGAGAACGAGAGCGCTTGCTGAGCTGCGGGGGGAACTGGATGGGTCAGTCTACTCGCGTGGCCTCATTCCCTGCTGAATAAAGGGAAATGTTAGGACTATTACCTTTTCGGAGTTGCCTGTTATGGAATGAATGGCTTGAGTTTCATTACTTCTATCAAAAATAATGCAGATCAAATGTTTCCACTGACTATTGGCATTAGGAAGTTGTACAATATGGTTGTCATAATGCTACGGTAGCTTTTGTGATTTAAAAGTTAAATTCCCTGCAGTGGACACAATTTTATGTAATGGCTAAAAGCCCTAATTTTAATAATTAGTGTCTAATCTACTCTGGTTTCCCCTGGTTACAGTTTGACTGCAGGAAAGACTTGCCCCCTGCAATATCCGGTTAATTCTATTGCCTTAAACGTTGGTATTCAGAACCAAATGTCTAGTCTTCCTTTTTCCCTCTAAATAGGAAAAATGCTGAACTGGAGAAGATCAATGAGATTCACAGCGAAGTTGTCAGTCAGCTACGCGAGGAGCAGAGTAAATCACTGAGAAAGCTAGGAGATATTGAGGCAGAATTTGAAAGGTACGACTGTTACGTAAACAGAATGAGTACATAATCGACTAAATGTGCTCAAGGTTGCTCTGTGACTTGTGTTGCGGTGCAGGGCTTGAATGTGACTTTTGGTTTCTTGCACAAAAATATGCTAGTTAGGCAGTCTCATCGGAATCATCTTCATTCAAAACCCTTTCATCTCCGTGTCAAAGTTCCCCTTGAGGGTTTTTTAAGGTGTTTAAAAAGTACTCTTAGGATGTGGAATATAGCTTATTGTGAATACTTACTGTGCAGCTAATTTGCATAGTCTATTCTAAAGCTTCAGTTTGAGACTGAAATGGATTTTCCCATTGAAGAATGCTAACTTCTGTAACATTTATTTAGCTACAAGCTGTCTGTAACTGAAGAGCTGGGATGTCTCCAGAAGAGCAACACCGCATTGGGGAAAGAAGTTGCACAGTTCCAGCATCAAACCAAGGAGCAGCAGCAGCAGCTAGCAGACAGCCAGATTTCTAAAGAGAAAGCAAAGGAAGAATATGCAAGGTATAAAGTTAATTTACATTGTATAGAAAATATTTAATTTCCCTCTGGAAAAAGGCTAGGGTTTTAACAGGGATCTTGTATTCCTCATTTGTACAGTAGGCCCATTGATACCAACCAGTGTTTATAAATCCCAATTGGACCTAATGTAACTTTCTGGTAATACAACATGTGTGGATATTATCTGAGCAATATTGCATTTTGGGACATTTATGTTGCTTACTGTTGGGGGGGGGGGGGGGGCCTCTTGATCCAGCAATGTCACCTCTATTTCCCCACCAGCTCCTCCTCCCTCTTTTCCTGCACCTTTTCTTCAGAAAAACAAAATGGTTTCTCAAACATCAACAATTGGGTACCGTATGTGACTGTGCCAGAATATTGACAACGTACCCTAGGGTAATTATATATCCTCGGGAAGGCAGGTCTGAGATGGCCTATACTGTAGCCCTAATTCTCTGGCCATGCTCCCTATCAGCACAGCTCCAGCTGGTAGTGCAGGATTAAGGAACTGCCCCTTCTAATCTTGGTCATCCTGCTCTTTGGTAAAGGGCAGTACAGTATCTTTCAGCATTTACATTGTTGACTCTAGTGGAGTCTTTATGGTTTCAGGCACCCTATAATCAAGCTCAACAACAAATTGTCTCAAGGCTTTAACAGCACTGCCAAATAGAGAGGGCATCATTACTGCATTCTGGTGAGGGGAGTGGGGGGGGCAGAAAAGAACAATGGCTTCACTGTATGGTCTCCTTCCCAAGTCTATTCTGAACAAGTTTGCAATGTGCTGGGGTTTATATACACTAATTGTTTACCACTCTGGTCAATAATAGTTGCCGGATGTCTGGACTTTGGTTCGAAAAGTACATCTTGTCACCTTTGTTCCATCTTCCATATAAGAGCCACCTGGTTGAACATCCCCTTTCCATACCATGAAGTCCAATGTGAAAGGACATTCGACCAATTAATATACATACAAGCATTACCTATACAATTGATTACTGACACTGGATAATTCTAGAATACATAGATATTACTCACAATTAATGACCAACAAGAACTGAGACCCCTCTCCCTCAGGACCCAACGACAGTTGGGATGAGTTCCTATTCATCGTGCCATCTCCATTAATCATCAATTTATATGCACTGATAATTGCCTTATTATCCTTAAACAATCATGTCCAGGTTAATTACAGTATTTATTGCCAGCTAAGAGGCCTTTATTCGGTTGAACACACTGCATTTATACATGGCATAAACTCCTGTTAACAAATCAAATGCCACACTGTTTATATGAGCAGCAACTCAGGAATTGTGCTTATATCTATTAAACCGATATAGTCGTCACATGCAAGCTTTCTGCTTAATTAAGACTTGACAGTTAAAATGCAAGAAAACAATTTAGGCATTACTAAGTGTATTAGCATAGAACAACATTTTAAGTAAAATTCAATGTGGGTCTCTTTAAAAAATGGTAAATGTGGTGGTTTTGGTTTTAAACCATTATATCTTGTATTGACTGAAAGCCTCTTATACAGGGTCTGTTTATAATGATCTGGGTAATTTGATATGAAGTTATTTCCTGGGATTTTTAAATTTATTTCTGTTGTGTGATGATCAACCTTAAAACAAATAAGACCAACATATAGCAAACTTTCAGCAATAGGCATTACTTCTGTGTTGGTGCATTATATATGTAACGTATCAGTGAGCTTTTGTTCCTTGTCTAAGTACTTGAGGCAATCATAATCAGTGTCTTGTACCGTTCACCATTTAGATGGTGATGTAAATGTAGTATAAGTCTGGAGTTAAGCCCTGATGACATCAGAGTGAAGTGGCTTCCCGTTTTATATCCATTTATGGGATGTGGGCATCGCTGGCAAAGCCAGCATTTATTGCCCATCCCTAATTGCCCTTGAGAAGGTGGTGGTGAGCCGCCTTCTTGAACCGCTGCAGTCCGTGTGGTGAAGGTTCTCCCACAGTGCTGTTAGGAAGGGAGTTCTAGGATTTTGACCCAGTGACGGTGAAGGAATGGCGATATATTTCCAAGTCGGGATGGTGTGTGACTTGGAGGGGAACGTGCAGGTGGTGTTCCCATGTACCTGCTGCCCTTGTCCTTCTAGGTGGTAGAGGTCGTGGGTTTGGGAGGTGCTGTCGAAGAAGCCTTGGCAGGTTGCTGCAGTGCATCTTGGTATACCATACAGATTGGTACAGTTGTAGAGTGAATACAGCTTGGTGTATGTCCAGCAATGAACTCTTGGTTTGTTAAAGTTTTATTGGTGTGTGTGCACAATACTGTAATAATTAGTTTAAAAGTTGATTTTTGTAAAACATGTACTTACAAAATGGAAACACTTGCTCTGTAGTATGTTCTAAACAACTAAAAGTCCTGCTCTTGCTTTGCAGAGAAGCTCCTCAGTCAGTGCAGACCTAACACAGCATTAATGTAAGTGGAATTACCTTTTCTTCCCCCAGAATGCTGCTAGAAACACAGACTAAGCTAGCTCAGAAGGAGGTCGCAGTTCGAAAGCTGGATGAAGCTTGTAATCTGAGAGTGACCGAGCTTCAAGCGAGATTGGAACGGAGCCAAGCATGCCAGGAGGTGACAAAACAAAGGTACAAATGTATTCATCAAGTTTTGCAGTGTGGCTGAGTCTCTGAGATCTAAAAGTAATTGATGAGCTTTATCTGTAGACAGCTCTAATTCCAATATTACTAGTTTACTCGGTCCCATCGGATTCTTCAAGTTTGAATGATTTAATTGGGAGGTGGGTATGATGAGTTACTGCGCTGGCTTATTAGTTTTTTTTGTTTAAATTGGGGAAGCCCAAGTGAAGGGTGAAAAAGAAAACGCAAAGACAATTGTGGGGAACCCACGTGTTAATAGAAATTCCAAGGATGAACCGTCCATTACAGCAGAGAGTGGTTTGAGAGGAAGCGTAAACTTGGCTTTGCTGCAAGACTATACAATAACTTGTCTAGAAAGACATGGGGCCTGGACCTAGCCCGGGGCTTCTGGAACATTGAAGGCAATAACTGCTTATTCACCAGTGTTTAAGAATAGATGTTCAGAGATCTGTATTATTGGCAACAAAATCACCCAGAGGCAAGCCATGCTGAACAATACTGCCAATCGTGGATAGTCAGTAATTTAGTGCTCTAGCCTACGTGTCACTTTCACCGGTTAAACATAAATGGTTCAGTGACTTCCCCAGCCAGTTTCTTCAACATTGCCATTCTAATCCCTGCCCAGAAAACTCCTTTAAAGAGTCATCAGTAACTCTTTTGAAAAGCGCATCAATAATTCCATGATTGTGACTGATGCCGAACAGTGGAGGAAAGTGGTTTTCAATCCTTAACTACTGTTTTCTGTATCTTGATTACAGGCTCTGAAGTGATTTAATGTAGAAGTGCTGGATGCAACAGTATCTCCAAACCAAGTGTTTGAAAGGAACACTTTATACTTTCCTCCTAGTGAGCAATTTTTTGACCACCCTTCCTAATGTTCCCCTTCTTTGCCTCAGTGTCCATTTCTATCTGTGTAGGCCTCTGTGAAGGGCCTTGGGACACTTTTTCTAATTTTAAAGGCACTATAAAAATGCAAGTTGTAGTGTTCCTTTTTGAGGTATATTCGGCGGCAGTCTATTTTATAAGTAGCATTTCCTTTTAAGTAATTGGTTTCATTTTATAAAGCAGAAGGTGAAAGTTTTCAGTTTTCCAAATGAATTTTTTCTTCTGTCGTAGGAATGATGCTGTGGCTGAGAATGTGGTTACGGAGCTAAAAGCTGAAGTACAGAAATGGCAAGTACTTTATGAAGAATTACACAACAAGGTCCAACCTTTCCAGGTATGTGATCTCTTCCAACATTAAACTTTGTTCCATCTGATTAGAGCTAGTTTTTTATTAGAATGGGGACAGTTCCCAACACGTCAGTAGACGAGCCTAGTCGTTTAACCGAAAGGTTAGATGCAGTCCCTTCAAGAGTTGATAATTGCAACCATTGTACGAGTCCTTTAGGGGCTTCTCTGCTGCTTTTGAGTACTGAGCAACTGGAGTCTGCTCACTAGTACTGCAGTAACCTGCAAAAACCTAGCTCGTCATGTTTTGTTTCAGTGCTGAGCTTGAAAACTGCACTTTCTCTAGCTTGCATCTGGTAAATGTAAACATGTCCACTGCCCCAGGAAACTTTTTAGGAAATGTAAACAATTTTACAACACCAAGTTATAGTCCAGCAATTTTATTTTAAATTCACAAGCTTTCGGAGGCTTCCTCCTTTGTCAGGTAAATGTTTTAGGAAATGAGCATGGGTGACCTGTGCCAGGGGTGACTGGCACGCAGGGTGGCTCCCTGTTGGGTAAATGCCTAATTCCTGCTGCTGTGGAAGGTGCAGAGCATCGGAGAGGAATCTAAATGGGAGGTTGTGGGTCCATTTGTCTCCTACCATTCTATGCATGTTGGTTTGGGACTCCAGCAAGCTGTGTTGCCTCTATACCAAGTGTGTTTTTTATACATATCTTTGAGGTCTGTGGTGGGTGTGGTTGCTGTTCCTCTACTTGGATCTTAAATCGACATTTTGCTTGATGCACGATTGGTGGTGGATTTAATTGGTGTTCCAAACTACTGTGTGCAGGAGCAACTTGACTCATTTGAAAGGGAGAAGAATTCCCTCCTCAGTGAACATGGAGCAACCCAGGAAGAGCTGAATAAACTCAGTGCAGCTTACACTAAACTGCTGGGCCACCAAAACCAGAAACAGAAGATCAAACACGTGATGAAACTGAAGCAGGAAAACGTGCAACTGAGACAGGTAACCCGCTCGAAGCAAACTGCTGCCCTGAGCTAGCAATCATTGGGAATCTATCCACATGCATTCAGCCTCCATGTACAGATGGAGAATAAGCTTGCTGGTTTGGAAAACTAGTTGAATGTTCTGTGTACATATCTGCTGATTTACTAAAAGTCCCCTCTCGCAGTGCTAAATGTGTTGGCCCCTTGCCTGTGTACAGTCTGGGGGCCTGGTGCCTTTCAGTACCTCACCCCAGTGGCCATTGTTGTGTGTGAGCCTAAACAGTGTCTCCCTGAGGCTGCATGATTGTGAGCGTGTCATAGCCAAATCTGTCTGGGAGAGGATTAGGGTGCTGAGGCCCATTGTAGTGCACTTATTGTTTCCTCAGCTGACTTAGCGCAGACCTGTCGTTGAACCTGGGACTTTTAGCCTGACTCAGCTTCTCACTAGCTTAACAATCTAAGCCATCACAGTAGCAACAAAGTATGACTTGTAAAATATAAAGTAACTATTTTGCCTACAACTTTAAAGCTTGTTTGGTCCCCACATTGTGGGGACTGTGAGCAAGCAGCACAAATAGTCCTGTTGTAAGTAGGCAGTGTCTCTTCAGAACTTGTGTTGAGAGCCTGAATGTAGAAAGTACCGAGTCAATAAATCCCCACTCATATTCCTGAGCTTCAACATTAATTTTTCAAAATGCTGCACATTGCAAAATAAAATAATTTTAAGACTTAAGATCTACTGAACTACAAAGCTCAAAGTATATCACTAGTGAATTTTCAGAATTCTAAACCAAGAGTACACTTGTATACTCTGCCTTAGTCCTTGTTACTGTGTGTAGTGCTTAAATAAATGCTGCCTACAGGCAGTCTGGCCATGGGCATTTGATGTAGTTCACCCCCACCCCCCCCCCCCCCCCCCCCACCCACCCAAACATTCTCGTTACTGGATCATAACTACTACACGTCAACTACCTTTACAAGTAACAAGTCTACCCACTCCCAAGCATCATCTGACCAGTACCTTTTTTTAAATCCTAAAATATAGTGAGGAGTATCGATACTATATCTCTGTTCAATCAGTGCATTAAATTCCCTTTGTACTAAAGCAACATTTGTGCTCTGGCTCTGGTTTAAACCCGATGCTCAAGTTCAGCTTAAAATAAGGTATGTTTAGTTACTAAACTAAACCACTGTTGTCCAATAGAAATTGCTGACGAACTACAGGGGTGGCTATGGTAACACCATTTTAGCTACGTGCCCTAATTTTAGTGGAACGCCCCTTAAATATGCAGATAATAAGGTAAATGTATTTCACATGCACTTAAACATCTCCCACCATTCAGTAACCAAGGAAGTAAAGCACTAAACAATCAAAAAACACTCTCTCTGCTTTTCATCTTACCGTTTTACCCACCGACGCACAGAGGTTAAAGTTCTCGTGTGAATGAGTATTGAGATCACGTGCCCAACGACTGTGTCTATTACTCATCTTTTACTTATTAGAAATGCAATTATCTACATCTGGACTATAAATTAGCCACAAACACTATAGAGGGAGTAGCTTTGAGGGCTGAATGTCTTATTCATGGCTTTCCTGTGTGGTTTTCTTCCCTTTCCCAGGCAATTTGCAATGCCTGTTTGTTAACTGGAACACGTGCATGGTATTTTGGATTTTGACATGGTTTAATTTCATGTAAATCAATATCTTTTTAATGGGAAAGTACAGAAACCTGACTTGTGGAAAATAAATGTTCTGGTCCCCCTACCTGGCAGGAGCTGACAAAACTTCGAACCCAGCTGTCCAAGGAGAAGCAGACTGAACAGAAACATCAAGAGCAGCGTTGCAAGGTTCAAGGCATCAAGCGCTTTGATCCAGCCAAAGTTTTAAAGCACACTGCAAAGGAGAATGTTGCTCCTACAACACCATTGAGAGAAGGTATACTATTTTTTGGAAAGACATTTTTAAGGTCTTGTGGAACTTGTCTTGTTGGTTAAATTTAATTGCTTTCCTGGGTTATAGCACGTTCATCTACCGTAACATTGCAGTTAGGTAGTTAGGGTCATCGTTTTATACATTGCATTGGCACAAGGTACTGAGGGCTGACCGGCTGGGATTGTTCCAGGATATAGGCCAGCAGACTTGCAGATCACTGGGCAAGGGTAGGGCTAGGGCATTATGCAGCCTTTGTGAGCGGTGCTGCAAGTAGTGGGAGTCTGGTCTCCATCTCAACTGTTTCTTCAGCGGGGAGGCACATGGTGTAGTGAGGGACACCCTTATGTTTACCCAGTTGCATGTATGACCTTACTCGGACTGGCTGTTGCTTTGCCCACATGTTTGTTATGGCGATGGGGGTTTGTCAGGTTGCACCATGTGGGCAGTAGAGTGCCAGTTTGCCTGCAGTCTGCCAGCACTCAATGGTCAGTTGGATACAAGTTGTCGGGTGGGTATATTCCATACAGAATTTTGAACTGCTCCAACCCATGTCAGTTATAATTGCCGTCCACTAGTCCCTACATTGTGGTCCAGGGCTATGAACTCCGTAGATTATCTGATGTCTCCTTGTAAGGGGAGGTGGTGTCTTCACCTAATTATTTATTTGGAGGAATAGTTCTAATGGAATTGAGCTTGCGTTTCATTTTTGAGGAAAATGGCACAGTCTGAGGGGACTAACAGTTTGGTGTCACAATAGGGCTTGGCTTGTGTCTCTTTTTATGGAAAGGGGTAGGATTCTTATTTGCTTCTGGGGTGGGCAAAGACTGTACCATTAGTTTTGGAGAAGCTGATCTTTTAGTTGGGGAGGGTGATGTGGGGCTGGTGCCAGAAGGGATGTCCTCTCCCCAGTGATGGTACTCTGCTGTACTCCTGGTCTGAACACCATGGGCTGCTTCTTATGGCTTCAGCAAAGAGTTCAATAGTCAGTACAGGCGAGAGCGGTGAGAGGGTAATGGACACCCCTGCCTGAGGTGGAAGTGGAACACTAGCAACATTTCAGGCAATGGACCAAAGGCCATTTGCGTGAGCCCTGAGCTTGGGTGGAAATGGGAGTGAAGAGAGAAGAGGAAGTTACAGGCTCTACCTGGGTAACGGGTGTTTTTACTTCCAGGGATGCATGTATTGATTAAGCACGTTGAAGAGTTGTCTGGTACGATCCCCCAAGACCTATTCTCCTACGAAGGTCAATTGGTCAGTGTAGACGAGAGCCACAGGGTCCAGCCAGGAGGACAGGACTTTGGGCAGTATTGTATAGTCACTTGGGATATGGATCCTAAAGACATCCAGTATTATTAAACAACTAGTTACATTTAGTTCTTCAAAAATGCAGCAGATTTATTTTTAAGCGTGTTGGCAGGACGTTGCAGGTGGGGCAAAAAACTTGCTGCCTTAGAGCAGGAATGCATTAATCTGGTTCTTGGAGCAGGAATGCATTAATCTGGTTCTTGGAGCAGGAATGCATTAATCTGGTTCTTGGAGCAGGAATGCATTAATCAGGTTCTATCTTCTATAAACAGCCTTGTGTGGTAGAGTTCCTTTCCCATCCAATCTCTGTAGTATGGAGCATCCTCATTCTGTACAACTCTGGATTTAAATTTCACTTCATCCCTAATCTCGAATAGAGCTTGTAGTTTGGCAAAATGTCACCAATACATGTTAATGCCATCTGCTTGATATCTTGTGTAGCTAAATACTTGCTATAGCATGTATGTATAGTGTTTTCTGTATGAATCATTTGTTTTTACAGGGGACACGAATGTACTTTGAGCTCGATGAAGTCTGATTCTATGCCTCCAGGCAGAAGACATTTTTGATTGGGACGAGGTGCTGGTAATGTTACTGTGGATCAAATGGCTTGTATTCGACTGGCAGGTGTTGAGATCATGATACACCATAGAAACAACCTTGCTCCACATTAAGTTGTTTTTACTCAATTTTTCAAAAATTGGGTAAAGTCTTTATAAATGCATATTTAAAAATTCAATTCCTTTTGGATTATGTAAATTAATTTGTGAATGTCCCTCATCATTGTAATCCTATTCATGAGTGATTTTCATAAGACCAAATGTACATTTGTGTTGGATTGTAAATAATTCTGCAGGGTTTTTCTGTTCAGTTGGCAGTTGATGTTGGGAAGAATAAATGGTTCTAGGTTCACAGAACATTTGTAAAGAAGAATTAGTTTCCAAAGAGCTGGGCTATTAATAAAGATGGCCGTTGATCCAGCAATCTACTGACGTGTAATTCTACACTTTTCTCTCTCTCTTGCGCGATCGCTTGCAATTGCTCAATGGTTTCACTTTTGAAAGGGTAAGATTATATTCCTTAATAACAGACAAGGTCTGGTGTTAAATGATCAATTATAATCATAACAATAAATTAGAGTTCAGGGATCATGTTCAATGAGGGTGTGTTACTTTAATCATACATGGGGAAATATACCCTGGAGTTTGGTTGGCGTGGGGATCAATGTCAGACTAGCCGGGAGACTGCCCAGTCCAAGAGCAAGCTTGACCTATTACAGCCTGAAATCTATGGGTAACAATCAGCCTGTAACAATTGGCAAGATATTGGTCCTTGGTTTTACAATTATTTCTATGGCACCTCTGTACTGAAGTGACATTCAATGTTCAAATAAACTGCAAACCTGCTTTGGGACAAATGAAGTGAGGCTGTTGGAAACTGGTGCAAGTACCCAGTACTTGTTCTGAAATGTAATCCTCCAGTCATGTTCAAGTGTTTCCTAACTCTCTGAAAATTTTAAAGTAAATTTAGGTTTTCAATGGGTTTGTGTCCAGGGGATGGTTCTTGTTTCAATACATGTATTTTAAAAATGGTAACTTGGAGCTGCCCTTGAGGTAGTCCATAATGTGATCAGAGCAAGGAATTCCTTTCACCATTTCATACAATGTACCTTGCTCCCAAGTATAGGATATTTCTTGCAGTTCTGTGTTTGCTGGGCTTGTTTTGATTACTTGAAATTGTTGTACCTTTTTTGGTATTTAACTTTACTGTAAATATGTAATATTTTAAGCTATGCATTGGTTTGTGAATTATGCTGCTTGTGTACAAAAAATTAGATCTAGGAATAAAACTGGACACAACACAATCCAATTTGAAGCACTTCCATTCTGTCATGCTCCACACTGGAGAGAATCCAGTCTAGTTTATTTACAAGAATTACCTCATTTTAACTATGTAAGTCTCCTAGTAATAATAAACTCAACTAAATAACTCAACTTGCTGGTGATGGCTGAAATCTATAAAGTTTTTAAAGCTAATAAGTGTACTGATTTGAGTTTTAATGGTGATTTCACAGCAAGCAATTTTTTTTGTCAGTGGGTATAGGGCTTGTAATTCTAGGTCTTGGTGTACACAATAATTGAGTAACTGACCATTGCACCTTGACTCCAGTGGAAGGGAAAAGGGGACAGCAGAGAGATTAAGATCCCTTCAGTGTCTAATTCATTCTTTCAAAACTTCTGGAGTAAAGTGCCATGTAATCGATTGAATAAACAGATGAACAGTTCAATACGTGGCTAGGAACTGACCACGTGTTCTTTTGAAGTGGGGACAGGGGTAGTGTGTAAGCTTGGCTTAGTTGATGCTCCTATCTCTGCATCAGACTATTGTGGGTTCAACCCCCTACTCCAGGAGTTAAACACATAATCTAGATTTACATTTCAGTGCAGAACTGAGCTGCCATCTTTTAGCTAAGCTGTTAAACCCAGGAATAAAAATAACAAATACTGGAAACACTCAGCAGGCCAGTGGAGAGAAAGAGTTAGCATTTCAGGTTGATGACCTTTTTGTCAGAACTCGCTATAGATGCTGCCTGCCCTGCTACGTGTTTCCAGTATCTTCTGCTTTTATTTCAGATTTCCAGCATCTGCAGTATTTTGCTTCAGTTAAACCAAAAGTTCCCATGTACTTTTTCCAAAGAGGGAGTTTTCCCAGTATCCTAGCAAACATTCATCGATCAACTAACACGACCAAAAGAACAGATTAGTTATCACTTATCCATTTTCTGTTTATGGGATCTTCCTGTGTGCAAAACTATGTCTACACTTCAAATATCATTTATCGGTTGTAAGCACTGGGGAATCCTGTGATTGTGAGAGGCACTGTTTAAATGCAAGTTTTTTCCATTCATGGTTGGGTTGAAACTGCAACGAGAGCTTTGATAACACACCAGATGACCATCCCATCTATAATATAAAAATTGTACGTCTCGTGTGCATTTCTTGATTCACATTTTTCCTTTCTCTTTTACTGAAATTTCTGCCATGCTGCATACGGCTGTCATTTCATGCAAAGGTCTCACTAGTGCTGCGTGACCTTACCAATCACACTTAGACGACACTCTGGCTATGCCCTCTGTCCACAGAGCCATTACATTCTAACCTTATCTCAGTGTTTACTTAACAATTCTATTTCGTGGTGTTCAAGGGACAAACGTCGCCTTTATAAAATGGCATGTCATCTTCACCACAGGAGAGCTGATTGTACAGAAATGAGCAAACTTGGAGGTGTAACATGGGGCTGGACGGGTACAGTTAAAGTGAGAGTCACTGATCCTGTTGGTATCCCTAACCTAATTGCTTGCTGTTTCGATGTAGGATTTATCTGTTCCTGTGAAAAGGAGAAACCTGTGAGAAATATATGCACATATAAAGCTTCCCCCACCAACCCTGGTGTCCAGGCCAATATTTATCCCTCAACCAATATTACTAAAACAGATTATCTGGTCATTATGACATTGCACATTGTGGGAGCTTGCTGTGCACAAATCGGCCTCTGTTTCCTACGTTCCACCAGTGCCTACACTTCAAAAAATACTTTGGGATGTCCTGAAATCTTCAAAAGTGCTACATAAATGCAAGTTCTTCCTAACTTGGAACCTCAGTTCTCTGTTGCTCTGTCCAGGCCCAGCAGCACGTGAGGCAACTTTGACACTCAGCAGGTGATGCTGTATCTGTAATGAAGAACCCTCTTTATGTGGGCAGATTCTTAGCCTCACTGGGGTTTTACCACCCAAAGCAGGAGCAATTACTTTGCTGGGGGCTTGGGTTCAAATCATTTAAGAAACAATTAGATGCAGTAATTGGGAGGGGGGGCAGGGGATCGGTAGGGTCTTTCTGGGTGGATATATATAGATGGGCTGAATGGCTTTCCTCAGTCGGAAGGATCTTGGGAATGTGCAGGAGCAGGCAAGTACCATTCAATCAATCCGGCTGGCCTGAGAGGTCAACAGAATATACACCTCACCACCGGTATCCTTCCATTCATTTCCCTCATCAAATGTCCATCCAACTTCCTGTTACAATTACTGATATTGGCATTGACCACTGCCCTGTACAATACTTTCCAAATGTTTCCCCACTGTATGCAGCAGTTCTATCTGACCTGTCCATTCCAAATATTACCCCCTATGTACAGTATTTCTACCTGATTTGTCCATTCCCTCCCCTCTGTACAGTAGTTCTGTGATTTCTCCAGGCCCCTCCCCTCTTCATCGCATGCCCTCTCGCCATGATAAGCACTTTTGCAGGGTTCAACTTGTCCATACCTTTAAGGATCACGAAAGCCCCAATAAGGTCCTTGCTTAGTCTTCTCGGTTTCATTCTATTCTGCTTACTCAACTCCAAGAATATGACTATTACCTGGATTGTGCCAATCTGCAAGTTGCTTTTGACATAAGCTGTGGAAGGAGTTGAAATAAGTGGGGTTGAGGTTAAATGGGTGGGTAGAGTCCATGAAAGGGGAGGGTGTACACGGGCTGTGGGAGGAAATTAAATGGGTGGGTAGAGTCCATGATAGGGGAGAGTGTACATGGGCTGTGGGAGGAGATTAAATGGGTGGGTAGAGTCCATGATAGGGGAGAGTGTACGTGGGCTGTGGGAGGGGATTAAATGGGTGGGTAGAGTCCATGATAGGGGAGAGTGTACGTGGGCTGTGGGAGGAGATTAAATGGGTGGGGAGAGTCCATGATAGGGGAGAGTGTACATGGGCTGTGGGAGGGGATTAAAATGGGTGGGTAGAGTCCATGATAGGGGAGAGTGTACGTGGGCTGTGGGAGGAGATTAAATGGGTGGGGAGAGTCCATGATAGGGGAGAGTGTACATGGGCTGTGGGAGGAGATTAAATGGATGGGGAGAGTCCATGATAAGGGAGAGTGTACATGGGCTGTGGGAGGAGAGGATTGATGGACTCCATTGCCTTTTCTATTCCATGCATTCTTGCAAGTTCTTAACGAATGCACCTGGAGAAAGATGAAAAATGAAGCGGGGCGAGGGAATGGGCAAGGAAAAAGATTCTCAAAATGTAGCTAACCATTTCCATCGCTATAGAGATGACAACCCAATCTGAATAGGTCCTGACTCACTGTACTGGTCCCCATTCACTCTCTGCTCGTCTCCACTCCCTCTGCTGGTCCCCCACCCAGTCTGTACTGGTGCCGTTCTCTTTTGGGGGGGACATTTCACTGGGTCTGTTTTAAATCACGGAGAAGAACCGCGTCCCGATCTGTCGCACGGACCCCCGGGTTGTGTAGATTTCGGTGACTGGCGCCTTTAAAACCCTTCCCTTTAACTGATCGGCGAACGATCCTCGGGCGGTCCGAGGGAATCCTGTCCAACTCCGGCAACACAACCAACATTCCCAGCTGGGTCCTCACCTCACCCGGTGTCTCCCGATTCAACCGAGCATGGAGCAGGTAGGCTGCGAATTATTGTGCAAAGAATCATATCTTATCATTAAATAACATTTATTGCTGAAAGTTCTGGGACTTGCATCGAGCTGGTCTGACTGGCAATGAAATGTAATCATTTACTAGGAAATTGAACTTAGCACAATATAAATCAGTCATTTCATAATCTTTATTATATCCCAGGACCGTTGTCAAGAAAACCAAAAATACAGCCTCAGTTTTGCTAATGTTGTAAAATATCTTATTAACCCCATCGAATGGAATGTCACAGAGCTGGGCTCCCATAGGGTGGGGAGACTTTTAAAAAATTCGTTCATGGGATGTTGGCATTTATTGCCCATCACTAATTGCCCTTGAGAAGGTGGTGGTGAGCCGCCTTCTTGAACCGCTGCAGTCCGTGTGGTGATGGTTCTCCCACAGTGCTGTTAGGAAGGGAGTTCCAGGATTTTGACCCAGCGACGATGAAGGAACGGCGATATATTTCCAAGTCGGGATGGTGTGTGACTTGGAGGGGAACGTGCAGGTGGTGTTGTTCCCATGTGCCTGCTGCTCTTGTCCTTCTAGGTGGTAGAGGTCGTGGGTTTGGGAGGTGCTGTTGAAGAAGCCTTGGCGAGTTGCTGCAATGCATCCTGTGGATGGTACACACTGCAGCCACAGTGCGCCGGTGGTTAAGGGAATGAATGTTTAGGGTGGTGGATGGGGTGCCAATCAAGCGGGCTGTTTTGTCCTGGATGGTATCGAGCTTCTTGAGTGTTGTTGGAGCTGCACTCATCCAAGCAAGCGTAGAGTATTCCATCACACTCCTGACTTGTGCCTTGTAGATGGTGGAAAGGCTTTGCGGAGTCAGGAGGTGAGTCACTCGCCGCAGAATACCCAGCCTCTGACCTGCTCTTGTAGCCACAGTATTTATGTGGCTTGTCCAGTTGAGTTTCTGGTCAGTGGTGACCCCCAGGATGTTGGTGGGGAATTCGGCGATGGTAATGCTGTTGAATGTCAAGGGGAGGTGGTTAGACTCTCTCTTATTGGAGATGGTCATTGCCAGGCACTTGTCTGGCATGAATGTTACTTGCCACTTATCAGCCCAAGCCTGGATGTTGTCCAGGTCTTGCTGCATGCGGGCACGGACTGCTTCATTATCTGAGGGGTTGCGAATGGAACTGAACACTGTGCAATCATCAGCGAACATCCCCATTTCTAGGAACATAGGAACAGGAGTAGGCCATTCAGCCCCTCGTGCCTGCTCCGCCATTTGATATGATCATGGCTGATCTGAGATCTAACTCCATATACCTGCCTTTGGCCCATATCCCTTAATACCTTTGATTACCAAAAAGCTATCTATCTTGGATTTAAATTTAGCAATTGAGCTAGTATCAATTGCCGTTTGCGGAAGAGAGTTCCAAACTTCTACCACCCTTTGTGTGTAGAAATGTTTTCTAATCTCATTCCTGAAAGGTCTGGCTCTAATTTTTAGACTGTGCCCCCTACTCCTAGAATCCCCAACCAGTGGAAATAGTTTCTCTCGATCCACCCTATCTGTTCCCCTTAATATCTTATAAACTTCGATCAGATCACCCCTTAACCTTCTAAACTCTGGAGAATACAACCCCAATTTGTGTAATCTCTCCTCGTAACTTAACCCTTGAACTCCGGGTATCATTCTAGCAAACCAACGCTGCACTCCCTCCAAGGCCAATATGTCCTTCCTAAGGTGCGGTGCCCAAAACTGCTCACAGTACTCCAGGTGCGGTCTAACCAGGGTTTTGTATAGCTGCAGCATAACTTCTGCCCCCTTGTACTCTAGTCCTCTAGATATAAAGGCCAGCATTCCATTAGCCTTAATGATTATTTTCTGCACCTGTTCATGACACTTCAATGATCTGTGTACCTGTACCTCTAGGTCCCTTTGGACATCCACTGTTTTTAACTTTTTACCATTTAGAAAGTACCCTGTTCTATCCTTTTTTGATCCAAAGTGGATGACCTCACATTTGTCTACATTGAATTCCATTTGCCACAGTTTTGCCCATTCACCTAATCTATCAATATCGCTTTGTAATTTTATGTTTTCATCTACACTGCTTACAATGCCACCAATCTTTGTGTCATCGGCAAACTTATATATGAGACTTTCTATGCCTTCATCTAAGTCGTTAATAAATATTGTGAATAATTGTGGCCCCAAGACAGATCCCTGCGGGACTCCACTAGTCACATCCTGCCAATGTGAATACTTACCCATTATCCCTACTCTCTGTCGCCTTTCGCTCAGCCAACTTCCTAACCAAGTCCGTACTTTTCCCTCGATTCCATGGGCTTCCATCTTAGCTAACAGTCTCTTATGTGGGACCTTATCAAATGCCTTCTGGAAGTCCATATAAATAACATCCATTGACATTCCCCTGTCCACTACTTTAGTCCCCTCTTCCAAAAATTCAATCAGGTTTGTCAGGCACGACCTACCTTTCACAAATCCATGCTGGCTCTCTCTGATTAACTGAAAATTCTCGAGGTGTTCAGTCACCCTATCCTTAATTATAGACTCCAGCATTTTCCCCACAACAGATGTTAGGCTAACTGGTCTATAATTCCACGGTTTCCCTCTCTCTCCTTTCTTAAAAAGCGGAGTGACGTGAAATTTTCCAATCTAGAGGGACAGTTCCTGAATCTAGAGAACTTTGAAAGATTATAGTTAGGGCATCTGCAATGTGCTCACCTACTTCCTTTAAAACCCTGAGATGGAAACCATCTGGTCCTGGGGATTTTTCACTCTTTAGTGCTATTATTTTCTTCATTACTGTTGCTTAATTTATGTTAATTTTATCACGTCCCTGTCCCCGATTCAATATTAGTTTTCTTGGGATTTCCGGCATGCTATCCTCTTTTTCTACTGTAAATACTGACGCAAAGTAATTGTTTAACATGTCCGCCATTTCCCCATTGTCAATGACAATATCCCCACTTGCAGTTTTTAAGGCCTTATGATGGAGGGAAGGTCATTGATGAAGCAGCTGAAGATGGTTGGGCCTCGGACACTGCCCTGAGGAACTCCTGCAGCGATGTCCTGGGGCTGAGATGATTAGCCTCCAACAACCACTACCATCTTCCTTTGTGCAATGTATGACTCCAGCCACTGGAGAGTTTTCCCCCGATTCCCATTGACTTCAATTTTACTAGGGCTCCTTGGTGCCACACTCGGTCAAATGCTGCCTTGATGTCAAGGGCAGTTACTCTCACCTCACCTCTGCAATTCAGCTCTTTTGTCCATGTTTGGACCAAGGCTGTAATGAGGTCTGGAGCCGAGTGGTCCTGGCGGAACCCAAACTGAGCATCGGTGAACAGGTTATTGGTGAGTAAGTGCCGCTTGATAGCACTGTCGACGACACCTTCCATCACTTTGCTGATGATTGAGAGTAGACTGATGGGGCGGTAATTGGCCGGATTGGATTTGTCCTGCTTTTTGTGGACAGGACATACCTGGGCAATTTTCCACATTGGTGGCCACAGAACTCGGCTCCCACAGGGAGGGGAGAATGTTGGCCACAGAGTTGAAGACTAGTGTTGGAGATAACTGGTTTATGGGGCAGTGCTGCTCTCTGTCATTCTGCTTTTAAATAAACAAGTCGGTGCAGGTTCCTCCCAATGAACTCAGCTTGCAGCCTCCCCACACTATTCCAATGCTGGCCTCCCATCTTCCACGCTCCATAAACTTCAGCTCATCCGAAACTCAGCTGCCCGTTCCCTAATTGCCGTATCGCACCAAATCCCGTTCTCCCATCACCCCTGTGCTCTCTGATCTACATTGACCCCCGGTCCGGCAATGCCTCAATTTTAAAATTCTCATCCTTGTGTTCAAATCCCTCCATGGCCCTCGCCCCTCCCTATCTCTATAACCTCCTCCAGCCTTACAACATAGAAACATAGAAAATAGGAGCAGGAGGAGGCCATTCGGCCCTTCGAGCCTGCTCCGCCATTCAATATGATCATGGCTGATCCTCTTTCTCAATACCATATTCACGCTCTCTCCCCATACCCCTTGATGCCTTCTGTGGCTAGAAATCTATCTCGCTCCTTCTTAAATATATTCAGTGACTTGGCCTCCACAGCGTTCTGTGGTAGAGAATTCCACAGGTTCATCACCCTCTGAGTGAAGAAATTTCTCCTCATCTCAGTCCTAAATGACCTACCCCGTATTCTGAGACTGTGATCCCTCGTTCTGGACCCCCCCCCAGCCAGGGGAAACATCCTCCCTGCATCCAGTCCGTCCAGCCCTGTCAGAATTTTATATGTTTCAATACCTTCGCTGCACTCCCTCTATGGCAAGTATATCCTTTCTTAGGTAAGGAAACCAAAATTGCACACAATTCTCCACGTGTGGTCTCACCAAGGCCACCAAGGCCCTGTATAACTGCAGTAAGACATCATTGCTCCTCTACTTTGATTCTGTCTTCACAAAGGAGGACACAAATAACCTCCTACAAATTTTAGGGAACCAAGGGTCTAGTGAGAGGGAGAAACTGAAGGAAACCAGTATTAGTAAAAAGAAAGTAGTGCTAGGGAAATTAATGGGGCTAAAGGCTGACAAATCCCCAGGGCCTGATAATCTACATCCCAGAGTACTAAAGGAAGTGGCCCTGGAAATAGTGGATGCATTGGTGATCATCTTCCAAAATTCTATAGACTCTGGAAAAGTTCCTACAGATTGGAGGGTGGCAAATGTAACCCCACTATTTAAAAAAGGAGGGAGAGAAAAAACAGGGAATTACAGACCAGTTAGCCTAACATCAGTAGTGGGGAAAATGTTAGAGTCTATTATAAAAGATGTGAGAACAGAACACTTGGAGGGCATTAACGGGATTGGACAAAGTCAGCATGGGTTTATGAAAGGGAAATCATGCTTAACAAATCTACTGGAGTTTTTTGAGGATGTAACTAGTAGAATAGATAGGGGAGAACCAGTGGATGTGGTGTATTTGGATTTTCAGAAGGCTTTTGATAAGGTTCCACACAAGAGGTTAGTGTGCAAAATTAAAGCACATGGGATTGGGGGGAATATACTGGCATGGATTGAGAATTGGTTGACAGACAGGAAACAGAGAGTAGGAATAAATGGGTCTTTTTCCGGGTGGCAGGCAGTGACTAGTGGGGTACCGCAGGGATCAGTGCTTGGGCCCCAGCTATTCACAATATATATCAATGATTTGGATGAGGGAACTGAATGTAACATTTCCAAGTTTGCAGATGACACAAAGCTGGGGTGGAATGTGAGCTGTGAGGAGGATGCAAAGAGGCTCCAATGTGATTTAGACAAGTTGGGTGAGTGGGCAAGAACATGGCAGATGCAGTATAACGTGGATAAATGTGAGGTTATCCACTTTGGTTGTAAAAACAGAAAGACAGATTATTATCTGAATGGTGACAGATTGGGAAAAGGGGAGGTGCAACGAGACCTGGGTGTCCTTGTACACCAGTCGCTGAAAGCGAGCATTCAGGTGCAGAAAGCAGTTAGGAAGGCGAATGGTATGTTGGCCTTCATTGCAAGAGGATTTGAGTACAGGAGCAGGGATGTCTTACTGCAGTTATACAGGACCTTGGTGAGACCACATCTGGAGTATTGTGTGCAGTTTTGGTCTCCTTATCTGAGGAAGGATGTCCTTGCCATGGAGGGAGTGCAACGAAGGTTTACCAGACCGATTCCTGGGATGGCAGGACTGACGTATGAGGAGAGATTGGATCGACTAGGCCTATATTCACTAGAGTTTAGAAGAATGAGAGGGGATCTCATCAAAACATATAAAATTCTAACAGGACTAGACAGACTAGATGCAGGGAGGATGTTCCCGATGGCTGGGGAGTCCAGAACCAGGGGTCACAGTCTCAGGATACGGGGTATGCCATTTAGAACCGAGATGAGGAGAAATTTCTTCACTCAGAGGGTGGTGAACCTGTGGAATTCTCTACCGCAGAAGGCAGTGGAGGCCAAGTCATTAGATGTATTCAAGAAGGAGATAGATATATTTCTTAATGCTAAAGGGATCAAGGGATATGGGGAAAAAGCGGGAACATGGTACTGAGTTAGACGATCAGCCATGATCATTTTGAATTGCGGAGAAGGGCCGAATGGCCTACTCTTGCTCCTATTTTCTATGTTTCTATGTACTCAAATCCTCTTGCAATGAAGGCCAACACACCATTTGCCTTCCTAACTGCTTGCTGCACTTGCATGTTTGCTTTCAGTGACTGGTGTACAAGGACACCCCGGTCCCTTTGTACATCAACATTCCCCAATCTATCACCATTTAAATAATACTCTGCCTTTCTGTTTTTCCTTCCGAAGTGGATAACTTCACATTTATCCACGTTATACTGCATCTGCATCTGCCATTCACCCAACTTGTCTAAATCACCTTGAAGCCTCTTTGCATCCTCTTCACAACTCACAATCCCACTTATTTTCGTCAGCAAACTTGGAAATATTACATTTGGTTCCCTCATTCAAATCATTGATATATATTGTGAATAGCTGGGGCCCAAGCACTGATCCCTGCGGTACCCCACTAGTCACTGCCTGCCACCCTGAAAAAGACCCGTTTATTCCTACTCTCTGTTTCCTGTCTGTCAACCAATTCTCAATCCATGCCAGTATATTCCCCCCAATCCCATGTGCTTTAATTTTGCACACTAACCTCTTATGTGGGATCTTTTCAAAGGCCTTCTGAAAATCCAAATACACCACATCCACTGGTTCTCCCTTATCTATTCTACCAATTACATCCTCAAAAAACTCCAATAGGTTTGTCAAACATGATTTCCCTTTCATAAATCCATATTGACTTTGTCTAATCCCGTTGATATTTTCTAAGTGTCCTGTTATCACATCCTTTATAATAGATTCTAGCATTTTCCCTACTACTGATGTTAGGCTAACCGGTCTGTTTTTGCTCTCCCTCCTTTTTTAAATAGTTGGGTTACATTTGCCACCCTCCAATCTGCAGGAACTGTTCCATAATCTATAGAATTTTGGAAGATTACAACCAAAATTTTGGAAGATGACAACCAACCCGCCAAGATCTCTGCGCTCCTCTAATTCTGGCCTCTTGCGCATCCCCGATTTCCATCGCTCCAGCATTGGCGGCCGTGCCTTCAGCTGCCTGGGCCCTAACCTTTGGAATTCCCTCCCTAAACCTCTCTGCCTCTCTCTCCTCCTTTAAGATGCTCCTTAAAAGCCACCTCTGTCCTAACATCTGCTTCTTTGGCTCAGTGTCAAATTTTGTTTGATAATCGCTCCAATGAAGCACTCGGGACGTTCTACTATGATAAAGGCACTATATAAATGCAAGTTGTTGTTGTCAGGTATTCAAGGGACCTATCGAGGAAAAGCACCATAGGACGCCCAACGCAAGTGCCTGCCCCAGGTGGTACTACTTGCCGTGTGCCACCATTATGTTTTGCCAGTGAGTGGGCTATTGTCGGCAGCTTGCCAGCTGTGGCTTCTGTCTTGCAGACTTTGCCCAGATATTGGCAAAGCTGGAAAAATAAAGTTGCAGAAGGTAAACGGGGTGAATTCTAGGCTCCCACACCCTTGTCATATTTGGGAGCCAATCCCAAGTGTAGAGCATGGCAGAGTAGTGGTTATGTTACTGCACTATTAATCCAAAGGCCTTAGACTAATAATCCAGAGTTCAAGTCCCACCACAGCAATTTGAGAATTTGAATTCAGATTTTAAAAAAAATCTGCAAATAAAAAGCCAGTCTCAGTAAAAGTGACCATGAAACTGTCGGATTGTTGTAAAAACCCAACTGGTTCACTAATGTCCTTTAGGGAAGGAAATAGAGTATAATGTGGAGAAATGTGAAATTATCCACTTTGGTAGGAAGAATAGAAAAGCAAAATATTTTTTAAAAGGTGAGAGACGAAGAAATGTTGTTAGTCAGAGGAATTTGGATGTTCTTGTACATGAATCACAGAAAGTTAACATGCAGGTACAGCAAGCAATTAGGAAGGCAAATGGTATGTTGGCCTTTATTGCAAGGGGGTTCGAGTATAAGAGTAAGGAAGTCTTGCTGCAATTGTACAGGGCTTTGGTGAGACCACACCTGGAGCACTGTGTACAGCATTGGTCCCCTTACCTAGGAAGGATATATTTGCTTAGAGGGAGTGCAACAAAGGTTCACTAGATTGGACAACCCTCTCTTCCCACGAATCAATGAGAAGAGTTTGAGTAGACTGGGCCTACACTCTCGAGTTTGGAAGAATGAGAGGTGATCTCATTGAAACGTATAAAATTCATAGAGGACTTGTCAGGGTAGATGCTGAGAGGCTGTTTCCCCTGGCTGGAGAGTCTAGAACTAGAGGGCATATTCGCAGAATAAGGGGTCAGCCATTTAAGACTGAGATGAGGAGGAATTTCTTCACTCAGAGGGTTGTGAATCTTTGGAATTCTCTACCCCAGAGGGCTGTGGATGCTCAGTCGTTCAGTATATTCAAGACTGACATCGATGGACATTTGTACACTGAGCGAATCAAGGGATATGGGGATAGGGTGGGAAAGTGGAGCTGAGGTCGAAGATCAGCCATGATCTTATTGAATGACGGAGCAGGCTCGAGGGGCCGTATGGTCGACTCCTGCTCCTATTTCTTATGTTCTTAAACCTGACATCTTTGCCGGTCTGGGACAATATATGACTACAGTCCCACACCGACATGGTTGCCTCTGAAGTGTCTTAGTAAGACACTTGGTTGTAGCAAAGAGGTGAGGTGAGAGTGACTGCCCTTGACATCAAGGCAGCATTTGACCGAGTGTGGCACCAAGGAGCCCCAGTAAAATTGAAGTCAATGGGAATCAGAGGGAAAACTCTCCAGTGGCTGGAGTCATACCTAGCACAAAGGAAGATGGTAGTGGTTGTTGGAGGCCAATCATCTCAGCCCCAGGACATTACTGCAGGAGTTCCTCAGGGCAGTGTCAAAGACCCAACCACCTTCAGCTGCTTCATCAATGACCTTCCCTACATCATAAGGTCAGAAATGGGGATGTTCGCTGATGATTGCACAGTATTCAGTTCCATTCGCAACCCCTCAGATAATGAAGCAGTCCGTGCCCGCATGCAGCAAGACCTGGACAACATCCAGGCTTGGGCTCATAAGTGGCAAGTAACATTTGTGCTAGACAAGTGCCAGGTAATGACCATCTCCAACAAGAGAAAGTCTAACCACCTCCCCTTGACATTCAACGGCATTACCATCGCTGAATCCCCCACCATCAATATCCTGGGGGTCACCATTGACCAGAAACTTAACTGGACCAGTCATATAAATACTGTGGCTACGAGAGCAGGTCAGAGGCTGGGTATTCTGCGGCGAGTGACTCACCTCCTGACACCCCAAAGCCTTTCCACCATCTACAAGGCACAAGTCAGGAGTGTGATGGAATACTCTCCACTTGCCTGGATGAGTGCAGCTCCAACAACACTCAAGAAGCTTGACACCATTCAGGACAAAGCAGCCTGCTTGATTGGCACCCCATCCACCACCCTAAACATTCACTCCCTCCACCACCGGCGCACTGTGGCTGCAGTGTGCACCATCCCGACTTGGAAATATATCGCCGTTCCTTCATCGTCGCTGGGTCAAAATCCTGGAACTCCCTTCCTAACAGCACTGTGGGAGAACCTTCACCACACGGACTGCAGTGGTTTAAGAAGGCGGCTCACCACCACCTTCTCAAGGGCAATTAGGGATGGGCAATAAATGCCGGCCTTGCCAACGATGCCCACATCCCATGGATGAATACAAAAAAATGTTACATAGAATCCCACTCGATGAGAAGCCCTAATAAGAATATGCCCTGAAATTAAGTTTAAATTAAGGTGTTTGATTTTCCCCTTCCCCATCCCAGGGATAACGGGGCTATTGTGACTCGCCAACTGAGATCAGCTAACTCAGTACAGATGTGGGATCCAATCGTGCTGCTTCTGAGTCCATCTATCCTTTGAATTTTGTTCTAACAAGGACCCATTCTTTTTTTTTATTCGTTCACGGGATGTGGGCGTCGCTGGCGAGGCCAGCATTTATTGCCCATCCCTAATTGCCCTCGAGAAGGTGGTGGTGAGCCGCCTTCTTGAACCGCTGCAGTCCGTGTGGTGACAGTTCTCCCACAGTGCTGTTAGGAAGGGAGTTCCAGGATTTTGACCCAGCGATGATGAAGGAACGGCGATAGATTCCCAAGTCGGGATGGTGTGTGACTTGGAGGGGAACGTGCAGGTGGTGTTGTTCCCATGTGCCTGCTGCTCTTGTCCTTCTAGGTGGTAGAGGTCGCGGGTTTGGGAGGTGCTGTCGAAGAAGCCTTGGCGAGTTGCTGCAGTGCATCCTGTGGATGGTACACACTGCAGCCACAGTGCGCCGGTGGTGAAGGGAGTGAATGTTTAGGGTGATGGATGGGGTGCCAATCAAGCGGGCTGCTTTATCTTGGATGGTGTCGAGCTTCTTGAGTGTTGTTGGAGCTGCACTCATCCAGGCAAGTGGAGAGTATTCCATCACACTCCTGACTTGTGCCTTGTAGATGGTGGAAAGGCTTTGGGGAGTCAGGAGGTGAGTCACTCGCCGCAGAATACCCAGCCTCTGACCTGCTCTCGTAGCCACAGTATTTATATGGCTGGTCCAGTTCAGTTTCTGGTCAATGGTGACCCCCAGGATGTTGATGGTGGGGGATTCAGCGATGGTAATGCCGTTGAATGTCAAGGGGAGGTGGTTAGACTTTCTCTTGTTGGAGATGGTCATTGCCTGGCACTTGTCTGGCGCGAATGTTACTTGCCACTTATCAGCCCAAGCCTGGATGTTGTCCAGGTCTTGCTGCATGTGGGCACGGACTGCTTCATTATCTGAGGGGTTGCGAATGGAACTGAACACTGTGCAGTCATCAGCGAACATCCCCATTTCTGACCTTATGATGGAGGGAAGGTCATTGATGAAGCAGCTGAAGATGGTTGGGCCTAGGACACTGCCCTGAGGAACTCCTGCAGCAATGTCCTGGGGCTGAGATGATTGGCCTCCAACAACCACTACCATCTTCCTTTGTGCTAGGTATGACTCCAGCCACTGGAGAGTTTTCCCCCTGATTCCCATGGACTTCAATTTTACTAGGGCTCCTTGGTGCCACACTCGGTCAAATGCTGCCTTGATGTCAAGGGCAGTCACTCTCACCTCACCTCTGGAATTCAGCTCTTTTGTCCATGTTTGGACCAAGGCTGTAATGAGGTCTGGAGCCGAGTGGTCCTGGCGGAACCCAAACTGAGCATCGGTGAGCAGGTTATTGGTGAGTAAGTGCCGCTTGATAGCACTGTCGACGACACCTTCCATCACTTTGCTGATGATTGAGAGTAGACTGATGGGGCGGTAATTGGCCGGATTGGATTTGTCCTGCTTTTTGTGGACAGGACATACCTGGGCAATTTTCCACATTGTCGGGTAGATGCCAGTGTTGTAGCTGTACTGGAACAGCTTGGCTAGAGGCGCAGCTAGTTCTGGAGCACAAGTCTTCAGCACTACAGCTGGGATGTTGTCGGGGCCCATAGCCTTTGCTGTATCCAGTGCACTCAGCCGTTTCTTGATATCACGTGGAGTGAATCGAATTGGCCGAAGACTGGCTTCCGTGATGGTGGGGATATCGGGAGGAGGCTGAGATGGATCATCCACTCGGCACTTCTGGCTGAAGATGGTTGCAAACGCTTCAGCCTTGATCTTTTGCACTCACGTGCTGGACTCCGCCATCATTGAGAATGGGGATGTTTGCAGAGCCTCCTCCTCCCGTTAGTTGTTTAATTGTCCACCACCATTCACGACTGGATGTGGCAGGACTGCAGAGCTTTGATCTGATCCGTTGGTTGTGGAATCGCTTAGCTCTGTCTATAGCATGTTGCTTCCGCTGTTTAGCATGCATGTAGTCCTGAGTTGTAGCTTCACCAGGTTGGTACCTCATTTTTAGGTACGCCTGGTGCTGCTCCTGGCATGCTCTTCTACACTCCTCATTGAACCAGGGTTGATCCCCTGGCTTGTTGGTAATGGTAGAGTGAGGAATATGCCGGGCCATGAGGTTACAGATTGTGGTGGAATACAATTCTGCTGCTGCTGATGGCCCACAGTGCCTCATGGATGCCCAATTTTGAGCTGCTAGACCCGTTCTGAATCTATCCCATTTAGCACGGTGGTAGTGCCACACAACACGTTGGATGGTGTCCTCAGTGCGAAGACGAGACTTCATCTCCACGAGGACTGTGCGGTGGTCACTCCTACCAATACTGTCATGGACAGATGCATTTGCGACAGGTAAATTGGTGAGGACAAGGTCAAGTAAGTTTTTCCCTCGTGTTGGTTCGCTCACCACCTGCCGCAGGCCCAGTCTAGCAGCTATGTCCTTCAGGACTCGGCCAGCTCGGCCAGTAGTGGTGCTACCGAGCCACTCTTGGTGATGGACATTGAAGTCCCCCACCCAGAGTACATTCTGTGCCCTTGCTACCCTCAGTGCTTCCTTCAAGTGGTGTTCAACATGGAGGAGGACTGATTCATCAGCTGAGGGAGGACGGTAGGTGGTAATCAGCAGGAGGTTTCCTTGCCCATGTTTGACCTGATGCCATGAGATTTCATGGGGTCCAGAGTCAATGTTGAGGACTCCCAGGGCCACTCCCTCCTCCCTCATTAAGTGTCAATCTCAGCCTGTGTGGCGAGGTGTGGGTTCAAGCCATTGGGAATTGTGTCTGCCATCTCTGATCATAAACCCATATTTCCTACACAGTGGGAGGGTTTTCTGGGCTCCCACAACCCAAACGATGAGGGGGGGCCACGCACGCCCAACGGACATGAGAATCCCACTGGATGTCAACCCAGAATTCAGAGCCAGTCTCCCCTCCCCGGGACCGTCTGGAGCTCCGATCTCCACTCGCCGGGAATGCTGCCACTGAGCTAAAGGCTTGCTGCTCGTCTTGGACTATAATAAACGAGTGACATGTTTCATGTTGATTTAATAATGATCGCCAATCCTGCTGGTAATAAGTGAGCAGTGGATATTTCGGGGCATATTTCAGACAGTGGAGTGGAGACCGGAGCTCCAGACGGTCCCGAGGAGGGGAGACCGGAGCTCCAGACGGTCCCGAGGAGGGGAGACCGGAGCTCCAGACGGTCCCGAGGAGGGGAGACCGGAGCTCCAGACGGTCCCAGGGAGTGGAGACCGGAGCTCCAGACGGTCCCGAGGAGGAGAGACCGGAGCTCCAGATGGTCCCAGCGAGTGGAGACCGGAGCTCCAGACAGTCCCGGGGAGCGGGGACCGGAGCTCCAGACGGTCCCGAGGAGGGGAGACCGGAGCTCCAGATGGTCCCAGCGAGTGGAGACCGGAGCTCCAGACAGTCCCGGGGAGCGGGGACCGGAGCTCCAGACAATCCCGGGGAGCGGGGACCGGAGCTCCAGACAGTCCCGAGGAGGGGAGACCGGAGCTCCAGACGGTCCCGAGGAGGGGAGACCGGAGCTCCAGACGGTCCCGAGGAGGGGAGACCGGAGCTCCAGACGGTCCCAGGGAGTGGAGACCGGAGCTCCAGACAGTCCCGGGGAGCGGGGACCGGAGCTCCAGACAGTCCCGGGGAGCGGGGACCGGAGCTCCAGATGGTCCCGAGGAGGGGAGACCGGAGCTCCAGACGGTCCCAGGGAGTGGAGACCGGAGCTCCAGACAGTCCCGGGGAGCGGGGACCGGAGCTCCAGACAGTCCCGGGGAGTGGAGACCGGAGCTCCAGACAGTCCCGAGGAGGGGAGACCGGAGCTCCAGACGGTCCCAGGGAGTGGAGACCGGAGCTCCAGACAGTCCCGGGGAGCGGGGACCGGAGCTCCAGACAGTCCCGGGGAGCGGGGACCGGAGCTCCAGACAGTCCCGGGGAGCGAGACCGGAGCTCCAGACAGTCCCGGGGAGTGGAGACCGGAGCTCCAGACAGTCCCGAGGAGGGGAGACCGGAGCTCCAGACGGTCCCAGGGAGTGGAGACCGGAGCTCCAGACAGTCCCGGGGAGCGGGGACCGGAGCTCCAGACGGTCCCGGGGAGCGGGGACCGGAGCTCCAGACGGTCCAGGGGAGCGAGACCGGAGCTGCAGACAGGTCAGACGGTCGTCTCTGGGCTCTTCCTGTCTGGGCCGGGTGCCGGGCGGGGGGGGGGGGGGGAGTCTGGCTGTTGCCGGGGAGGGCGGGCTGGTGATCTCAGGCACGGCCATGATTGGCCCGTCTGATACATCAATCAACCTGGGCTCCATGGTGACGGTAGTTGTAAAAACCAATTGACTCGGCAACCGACCAATCAGCTCAAGGGCTGAATATGAAGCCCGCCCCTTCACCACTGATTGACAGGCTGGAGCACCAATCATGCTAAGGGGAGGGTGTGTCACTTGGATACTCTATGCTGATTGGTCGAATCTAGTGACCGTCATTATAGTTTCCGTGGTAACAATCCATTTGATTGGATCGTTACGGATGAAGGGTGGGGCCTCTCTGTCTGACCCTGTTGTGATTGGTGAATGCAGATACCAATCACGGTGAGGGAGGCGGGGCCTGCTCAACTGCGGATGTGATTGGTGGACTGAGCTGTCAATTAGCGGGAAAGGGGCGGTACCACCTCTGCCCGATCCGCTTGTGATTGGTGGATCGCTTTGTCCGTCACAGAATGAGGCGGGAGTTCGGCGGGGACGTCATGGAGGGCGGCCTGTCAGTGATTGGCCAATCCACACGTCACTCCATAGAGGAAAGCGGAGCTGAGAAACTGATTGGTGGAGTCGGGTGTCAGTCAGGGCGGTTGCTGTGGTGAAGGGGGCGGGGCCGGGGGGTTGCCGTGGTGAAGGGGGCGGGGCCGGGCCGGGCGGGAGGAGCGCTCGGCGGCAGAGTGGCGCCGCCATGGTGGGGAAGGAGAAGGAGCTGAAGATCCACTTCACCCCGGGCTGTGTCCGGCTGCTGGAGGTAAGCGGCGCCCCGGCGGCCCGGCTCCCCCTCACAGGCCGCGAAGAACTCCCAGCCCTAGGGGCTGCGGCCTACCCACTGCCCCGCAGCCTCGGCCTCCAGTTAGCAACAGCAGCAGCCCAGCGGAGAGCGACTGGGCCCCGTCTCAGGCCGGGAACTGCAGGCCTCTAATCCTGGGGTGGGGGACCGCAATAATAATAATAATAATAAAAACTCCGAGTGGAACCGCAGGCAGAAATAAACCCGAGCGGAAGCCGGCCCGGCCCGGACTCGGGGCCTACCGAGAGAGGGCGGCTGATCCCGCCCCCCGGGTCAGAAGGCCGTGGGTTCAAGTCCCCACTCCAGAGACTGGAGCCCATAATCCAGGCCCACACTCCCAGTGCAGTACTGAGGGAGCGCCGCACTGTCGGAGGGTCAGTACTGAGGGAGCGCCGCACTGTCGGAGGGTCAGTACTGAGGGAGTGCTGCACTGTCGGAGGGTCAGTACTGAGGGAGTGCTGCACTGTCGGAGGGTCAGTACTGAGGGAGTGCTGCACTGTCGGAGGGTCAGTACTGAGGGAGTGCTGCACTGTCGGAGGGTCAGTACTGGGGGAGTGCTGCACCGTCGGAGGGTCAGTACTGAGGGAGTGCTGCACTGTCGGAGGGTCAGTACTGAGGGAGTGCTGCACTGTCGGAGGGTCAGTACTGAGGGAGTGATGCACTGTCGGAGGGTCAGTACTGAGGGAGTGATGCACTGTCGGAGGGTCAGTACTGAGGGAGTGCTGCACCGTCGGAGGGTCAGTACTGAGGGAGTGATGCACTGTCGGAGGGTCAGTACTGAGGGAGTGCTGCACTGTCGGAGGGTCAGTACTGAGGGAGCGCTGCACTGTCGGAGAGTCAGTACTGAGGGAGTGCTGCACTGTCGGAGGGTCAGTACTGAGGGAGTGATGCACTGTCGGAGAGTCAGTACTGAGGGAGAGCTGCACTGTCGGAGGGTCAGTACTGAGGGAGTGATGCACTGTCGGAGGGTCAGTACTGAGGGAGAGCTGCACTGTCGGAGGGTCAGTACTGAGGGAGTGCTGCACTGTCGGAGGGTCAGTACTGAGGGAGTGCTGCACTGTCGGAGGGTCAGTACTGAGGGAGCGCTGCACTGTCGGAGGGTCAGTACTGAGGGAGCGCTGCACCGTCGGAGGGTCAGTACTGAGGGAGTGATGCACTGTCGGAGGGTCAGTACTGAGGGAGAGCTGCACTGTCGGAGGGTCAGTACTGAGGGAGTGCTGCACTGTCGGAGGGTCAGTACTGAGGGAGTGCTGCACTGTCGGAGGGTCAGTACTGAGGGAGCGCTGCACTGTCGGAGAGTCAGTACTGAGGGAGCGCTGCACTGTCGGCGGTGCCGTCTTTCGGATCAGACGTTGATCTGAGGCCCCGTCTACCCTCTCGGGTGTATGTGAAAGATCCCATGAAACTATTTGGAAGATGAGCCGGGGAGTTCTCCCCGATATTTACCCCTCAACCAACATCATGAAAAACAGACCATCTGCTCGTTTCTCTCATTGTAAATGTGCCCAGAAACAGCAACGTTTGAAGTACGAAGTTAACCGTCAAACACAATAAAGAAATACCCAGAGACATTTTATTTTTTAAGTAAATGAAGTGGCTGGTGAGCAGCAGCTACTTATCGAATTGTAAATCAGCTTCCATTTATCAGGGTTGTGAGTCAGTGTTTAGTTTAAAGCCCAGGAACTCAGAGGGTAACCAGAGCAAGCTCACACAAACACCAGATAATCTGGTTTTTTTTAGTGGTGTTCTTTGACGGATAAATATTGGCCCTGGGACACCGGGGAGAACTCCCCCCTGCTCTTCTTCCAATAGTGGCCATGGAATCTTTTACATCCACCTGAGAGGGGCAGACGGGCCCTCGGTTTAACGTCTCATCCGAAAGACGGCACCTCTGACGGTGCAGCGCTCCCTCGGCGCCGACCCTCCGACGGCGCGGCGCTCCCTCAGATCTGACACCGGGTGTGTCGATCTGGAAAAAGGGTGTAAAGATTAATGTTGAGTTTCCTCCTGATATTTCGGAGTGTAACGGTACGGAGTGGCTCTGGGCCATACAGTGTTCGATTTCTGGACTGTGCTGAGTGAGCTGGGAAGTCTTGGGACTTGGAAAGGGAAAATAATTTGCCTGGGATCTTTGGCAGGGAGAATGGGCACAATGAAAGGCTGGCTGGATGACTGGTCCTTGTATCTTCTATTCCAGGAGGATGTTCACGTCCCAGACAGACGAGTCCTGGTCACCGGGGCAACAGGCCTGCTCGGCCGAGCTGTTTATAAGGAGTTTATGGACAACAGCTGGAACGCAGTGGGCTGTGGCTACAGAAGAGCCCGGCCCAAGTTTGAAAAAGTGAACCTGCTGGATCCAACAGCTGTGCGGAAAATCATCCAGGATTTTAAGGTATTGTACGTCAGCGTATTCTGCAGGCAGTTTAAGGCACCTTATGTCAGCTCTGGGCACGGGTTCAGGGGGTGACTCTCTGGGCACGGGTTCGGGGGGTGACTCTCTGGGCACGGGTTCGGGGGGTGACTCTCTGGGCACGGGTTCGGGGGTGACTCTCTGGGCACGGGTTCGGGGGTGACTCTCTGGGCACGGGTTCGGGGGTGACTCTCTGGGCACGAGTTCAGAGGGTGACTCTCTGGGCACGGGTTCGGGGGTGACTCTCTGGGCACGGGTTCGGGGGTGACTCTCTGGGCACGAGTTCAGAGGGTGACTCTCTGGGCACGAGTTCAGAGGGTGACTCTCTGGGCACGGGTTCAGAGGGTGACTCTCTGGGCACGGGTTTGGTGGGGGGCGGGGTGGTGACTATTCACAGCTTTCAATTACCCTCTGGTTTCTCACACAAATAACCACTCTTCATGTGTTAGCCTAAAGTCACTGTGACTGTTTCCAGGCAATTCGACCATGAGGGATCACAGCAAGCCCTCTCACTATCCTCACATGATGTCGCATCTGTCTTACTGATGCTGATTGAGGACAGGCCAGGACACCGGGGAGAACTCCCCTGCCCTTCTTCAAATAGTGGCCGTGGGATCTTTTGCGCCCACCTGAGAGGGCAGACGGGGCCTCGGTTTAACGTCTCGTCCGAAAGGCGGCACCTCCAACAGTGCAGCACTCCCTCATAACTGCATCGGGAGTGAGCGCCTGGATTTTGTGCTTAAGTGGGGCTTGAACCCATGACCTCCTTCATCTCATTGCAACGTATAAAATTCTGACAGCGCTAGACAGACTGGATACAGGGAGGAAGTTTCCCCTGGCTGAAGGGTTCAGAACGAGGGGTCAAAGTCTCAGGATACGGGGTAGGACATTTAGGACTGAGATGAGGAGAAATTTCTTCACTCAGAGGGTGATGAACCTGTGGAATTCTCTACCACAGAAGGCTGTGGAGGCCAAGTCGCTGAATATATTTAAGAAGGAGCTAGATAAATTTCTAGACACAAAAGGCATCAAGGGGTATGGGGAGAGAGCGGGAATCTGGTATTGAGATAGAGGATCAGCCATGATCATATTGAATGGTGGAGCAGGCTACTGGTGATGTGAGGAGCAAAACTGCGTTTGCCCCAGAGCGGGAACAAACAACTCGCTGGGTAACACTGCCGGTACTTTGAGGTCACGTTATCTTTCACAAAACCGTGACGTTTAACAGCAATATAATACCAATAAAATGCTTAAAAGAAAGTGGCAACTTACAGGAACTCTCGCTATACACCTGACCTTTAGTAGGTGATATAATTGCAAGTGTCTTGTGGTGCTATGCACAGCGAGTTGTAGGATTCACTGTGTTATCGCCATGGGGTGTAATGTCATTTAACAGACAATGTATTAGCAAGGCCACTTTTGTACAGTGCTGCTTATCTTTCATGGTATTCTGGGATTTGCGATTTTATTTAAAGGAGATGCATTTAAGGGGAATCTAGATAAACACATGAGGGAGGGAGGAATAGAAGGATCTGCTGATAGGGTGAGATGAAGGAGGGAGGAGGCTCGTGTGGAGCATAAACACCGGCACGGACCAGTTGGGCTGAATGGCCTGTTTCTGTGCTGTTCATTCTATGTAATTATCCATATCTATAATCTGTTTATGGTGCATGTTAATTTATGGGCTACAATTGTATCCTGCTTCTGGGACAAACCACTCATGGGATATAAATCAGTAGCCCATGGGCTCATCATGTATTTTGTTAATTGACTTCAATGGAAATGAAAATCGGGTCGGTAGTGTAAACCGGGCCTATTATACAATCACCCGAAGTCAAAATCATCCCACGAGTATTTGTTGGGACAGTGTAGAGGGAGCTTTACTCTGTATCTAACCCTGTACCTGCCCTGGGAGTGTTTGATGGGACAGTGTAGAGGGAGCTTTACTCTGTATCTAACCCTGTACCTGCCCTGAGAGTGTTTGATGGGACAGTGTAGAGGGAGCTTTACTCTGTATCTAACCCTTGCTGTACCTGCCCTGGGAGTGTTTAATGGGACAGTGTAGAGGGAGTTTTACTCTGTATCTAACCTGTGCTGTACCTGCCCTGGGAATGTTTGATGGGACAGTGTAGAGGGAGCTTTACTCTGTATCTAACCCGTGCTGTACCTGCCCTGGGAGTGTTTGATGGGACAGTGTAGAGGGAGCTTTACTCTGTATCTAACCCTGTACCTGCCCTGGGAGTGATTGATGCCGACACCGAGTGTTTGGTGTTTCTTACAGCACAATGAAATAAAAATGCCTCTCAGGAAGAAGACAAGTTGTGAGTTGGTTCACTTTATAAACTGTCTACATCGACACACGGATTGCAGATTCTCGATCCGTTCTCTTGCTTGGATTAAAACAATTTGTTTTCTTCCTTGAGAAAGGGCATTCAGCCAGTCAAGCCTGCTCCACCCAGTGTCCATCTAAGGTCATTCAGCCGCGGATTCCCTGCTCCCTGCTCCCTGCTCCAGTACGTTGATCTCCTCCTTTAATCAACACCAAGTTCCTTTCCCTAACTTCCTAGAAAAATAAAATCAAGCTGTGCTGTTAAAATCTGTAGGAATACCTTCAGGAACGGCACTGGAAATAGGTTGGCATACTGACTGCGAGTCTTGTGTTCATCCCGTTACAGCCACAAGCTGTTATACACTGTGCTGCGGAGCGGAGACCTGATGTAGTGGAGAGTCAGCCCGAGTACGCCAGGCAGTTGAATGTAAGCACCTCGGGATGCATAGCCAAGGAGTCAGGTATTAAAACTCTTTCTGGGCTCGTATGCTTAAGAAATAGAGCTTAATGGTTCTTACCTGAAGGAATGTCTGTGGGACAGCTGTACGACATGTTCAAAGTCTTCAGCCAGTTGTTTTATTCTTTCTTGGGATGTGGGCGTCGTTGGCAAGGCCGGCATTCATTGTCCATCCCTAGTTGTCCCGAGAAGGTGGTGCTGGGCCTTCTTGAACCGTTGCTGGCATGTTTGATACAACTGAGGGGGCTCGCTAGGCCTCTTCAGAGGGCAGTTTAGAGTCAACCACATTGGTGTGGGACTGGAGTCACATATAGGCCCAGACCGGGTAAGGACGGCAGGTTTCCTTCCCTAAAGGACATTCGTGAACCTGTTGGGTTTTTATGACAATCCAGAGGTCTCGGTTAATAATCCAGAGAACGTGAGTTCAAATCCCACCGTGGCAGTTCAAGAATGTGAATTCCACTTCAAGAAACAATCTGGAAATAAAAAGCTGGTATCAATAAAAGTGACCGTGAAGCTGTCGGATTGTCGTAAAAACCCAACTGGTTCACTGATGTCCTTTTAGGGAAGGAAACCTGCCGTCCTCACCTGGTCTGGGCCTACATGTGACTCTCACTTGCCCTCTTCGGGAATCACCACCTTCTCAGGGCAGCTAAGGATGGGCAATAAATGCCGGCCTTGCCAGCGACGCCCACATCCCAAGAACGAATGATAATAAAAACATTTGGGGATGTTGCTGGGATTTGTGGGAGCCGTAACCCCAAAAAAGGGTCTCTGCTTTCAGGAGAGGGACGGAGGAGAAAAATGTTGCCCCATTTTAAAAAAAAAAACAAATATTGCTGAAGTGAAATGAGCAGAATGTTGTGACCAGTTGAAACTATTTGCAATTACTTTTTTAAAACAAAAAGCTGACGTGTCTGTTCCTTGCAGCCGAAATTGGAGCATTCCTGATCTACATGAGCACAGATTACATATTCGATGGATCGCACCCTCCTTATCGAGAAAATGACTCACCAAACCCCCTCAACCAGTACGGTAAAAGCAAGCTGGAAGGAGAGCGACTGGTTTTACAAAATCACCCGGGTGAGCAACCAGAGCAGGAACCCAGCTCCACTATTTATGGTTGGCTCCAGGATCCTGAAACTAGGGACAACTGGGATAAAGTGGTGGAATAACAGGGCGGAATGTTTAGCAGCTGAAAATGCCATTAAAAGCCCAACAGGTCTGTCCTATTTCAGTAGGTGTAAAGCCCCAACACTGCCTTCTCATCATATCCATCGTTACCGTCTCTCTCCAGAAGCACATCGAATTGCCTCGTGAACCCAATTATACTGCCTGTTCCCTGATACCTCCATCCTTCTCTGTGCACGTCCAGCCTTGCTCCCGAGCTGACCAAGCCCACGTGTATCCATCTCTGCACAATGGCTCGTTTGTGTTTCTGCCAGTCACCTCAACGGTGGGTTTTCTCCAACGCTTTCCTCTGTGCCCCTTCCCCACCACCATTCAATACTTAATTTCATCCAGTACTTCGCAGCGCGAGTCCCTTCTCCCCCCTCAGACCCGCACTCTGACCACCCGTGTCATTGCCAAGTCCCACTGGCTCCCTGTCCCCTAGTGTATCAACTTGTTATTCACCTGCGAATCCCTCCACGTTACCCTGTGATCTTCTCCAGCTGTACGTCCTGTCCCACATCAGGCCCTCTGCTCAGACTACTATTTCCCACCTCCCTCCCCGTCTCCACCATCAGAGCTTGACCCTTCGGCCATTGCTGTCTGAAACTCTCCCTGGGCTAATTTCCCTCCCAGTCTCTGTCCCTTCCTTCAAAAACCAACCATTTCTCTTCTAGGTTATTTTTGATTCCAGTTTTTCCTTTTTGCTCAGTCTCCCCTTCCCAATGTGGAATACTCTGAGACGTTGTATGTGAGGGATGATTTACGAATGGGAGAGTGGGACTAATTGGAAAGCTCTGACAAAGAACCAGCACAGGCACGATGGGCCGTATGGCCACCCTCTGAGCTGTAAGATTCTATGATAAATGCAAGAGAGTGTAATTGTAACTTATTCCACATCCATGTTAACCTTTGGACCTAATTTCACTTAATCCCATCTTACTTGTTAACTTGGATTTTCAGTGCTATGAAGGAGGTGTTCACGGTCTCTGCGTACAGTGCGGGGGGGTGTTCACGGTCTCTGCGTACAGTGCGGGAGGGTGTTCACTGTCTCTGCATACAGTGCGGGGGGGTGTTCACTGTCTCTGCGTACAGTGCGGGAGGGTGTTCACGGTCTCTGCGTACAGTGCGGGGGGGTGTTCACGGTCTCTGCGTACAGTGCGGGGAGGGTGTTCACGGTCTCTGCGTACAGTGCGGGGGGGTGTTCACTGTCTCTGCGTACAGTGCGGGGAGGTGTTCACGGTCTCTGCGTACAGTGCGGGAGGGTGTTCACTGTCTCTGCGTACAGTGCGGGGAGGTGTTCACGGTCTCTGCGTACAGTGCGGGAGGGTGTTCACTGTCTCTGCGTACAGTGCGGGGGGGTGTTCACGGTCTCTGCGTACAGTGCGGGGAGGTGTTCACGGTCTCTGCGTACAGTGCGGGGGGGTGTTCACTGTCTCTGCGTACAGTGCGGGGGGGTGTTCACGGTCTCTGCGTACAGTGCGGGGGGGTGTTCACTGTCTCTGCGTACAGTGCGGGGAGGTGTTCACAGTCTCTGCGTACAGTGCGGGGGGGTGTTCACGGTCTCTGCGTACAGTGCGGGGGGGTGTTCACTGTCTCTGCGTACAGTGCGGGGAGGTGTTCACGGTCTCTGCGTACAGTGCGGGGGGGTGTTCACTGTCTCTGCGTACAGTGCGGGGGGGTGTTCACGGTCTCTGCGTACAGTGCGGGGGGGTGTTCACTGTCTCTGCGTACAGTGCGGGGAGGTGTTCACGGTCTCTGCGTACAGTGCGGGGGGGTGTTCACTGTCTCTGCGTACAGTGCGGGGGGGTGTTCACTGTCTCTGCGTACAGTGCGGGGGGGTGTTCACTGTCTCTGCGTACAGTGCGGGGGGGTGTTCACTGTCTCTGCGTACAGTGCGGGGGGGTGTTCACTGTCTGTGTACAGTGCGGGAGGGTGTTCACTGTCTCTGCGTACAGTGCGGGAGGGTGTTCACTGTCTCTGCGTACAGTGCGGGAGGGTGTTCACTGTCTCTGCGTACAGTGCGGGAGGGTGTTCACTGTCTCTGCGTACAGTGCGGGGGGTGTTCACTGTCTCTGCGTACAGTGCGGGGGGGTGTTCACTCTCTGCGTACAGTGCGGGGGGGTGTTCACTGTCTCTGCGTACAGTGCGGGGGGGTGTTCACTGTCTCTGCGTACAGTGCGGGGGGGTGTTCACTGTCTCTGCGTACAGTGCGGGGGGGTGTTCACTGTCTCTGCGTACAGTGCGGGGGGGTGTTCACTGTCTCTGCGTACAGTGCGGGAGGGTGTTCACTGTCTCTGCGTACAGTGCGGGGGGGTGTTCACTGTCTCTGCGTACAGTGCGGGGGGGTGTTCACTGTCTGCGTACAGTGCGGGGGGTGTTCACTGTCTCTGCATACAGTGCGGGGGGGTGTTCACTGTCTCTGCGTACAGTGCGGGGGGGTGTTCACTGTCTCTGCATACAGTGCGGGGGGGTGTTCACTGTCTCTGCGTACAGTGCGGGGAGGTGTTCACGGTCTCTGCGTACAGTGCGGGGGGGTGTTCACTGTCTGCGTACAGTGCGGGGGGGGTGTTCACTGTCTCTGCGTACAGTGCGGGGGATGTTCACTGTCTCTGCGTACAGTGCGGGGGATGTTCACTGTCTCTGCGTACAGTGCGGGAGGGTGTTCACGGTCTCTGCGTACAGTGCGGGAGGGTGTTCACTGTCTCTGCGTACAGTGCGGGGGGGTGTTCACTGTCTGCGTACAGTGCGGGGGGGTGTTCACTGTCTCTGCGTACAGTGCGGGGGGGTGTTCACTGTCTGCGTACAGTGCGGGGGGGTGTTCACTGTCTGCGTACAGTGCGGGAGGGTGTTCACTGTCTCTGCGTACAGTGCGGGGGGGTGTTCACTGTCTCTGCGTACAGTGCGGGGGGGTGTTCACTGTCTCTGCGTACAGTGCGGGGGGGTGTTCACTGTCTCTGCGTACAGTGCGGGGGGGTGTTCACTGTCTCTGCGTACAGTGCGGGGGGGTGTTCACTGTCTCTGCGTACAGTGCGGGGGGGTGTTCACTGTCTCTGCGTACAGTGCGGGGGGGTGTTCACGGTCTCTGCGTACAGTGCGGGGGGGTGTTCACTGTCTCTGCGTACAGTGCGGGGGGTTGTTCACTGTCTCTGCGTACAGTGCGGGGGGGTGTTCACTGTCTCTGCGTACAGTGCGGGGGGGTGTTCACGGTCTGTGTGTACAGTGCGGGAGGGTGTTCACGGTTTCTGCGTACAGTGCGGGGGGTGTTCACGGTTTCTGCGTACAGTGCGGGAGGGTGTTCACGGTCTGTGTGTACAGTGCGGGAGGGTGTTCACGGTCTGTGTGTACAGTGCGGGAGGTGTTCACGGTCTGTGTGTACAGTGCGGGAGGTTGTTCACGGTCTGTGTGTACAGTGCGGGGGTGTTCACGGTCTGTGTGTACAGTGCGGGGGTGTTCACGGTCTGTGTGTACAGTGCGGGGGGTGTTCACGGTCTGTGTGTACAGTGCGGGAGGTTGTTCACGGTCTGTGTGTACAGTGCGGGGGTGTTCACGGTCTGTGTGTACAGTGCGGGGGGTGTTCACGGTCTGTGTGTACAGTGCGGGGGGTGTTCACGGTCTGTGTGTACAGTGCGGGGGTGTTCACGGTCTGTGTGTACAGTGCGGGAGGTTGTTCACGGTCTGTGTGTACAGTGCGGGAGGTTGTTCACGGTCTGTGTGTACAGTGCGGGGGGTGTTCACGGTCTGTGTGTACAGTGCGGGGGGGTGTTCACTGTGGTTTCTGTGTACAGTGCGGGGAGGTGTTCACGGTCTGTGTGTACAGTGCGGGAGGTTGTTCACGGTCTGTGTGTACAGTGCGGGGGGTGTTCACGGTCTGTGTGTACAGTGCGGGAGGTGTTCACGGTCTGTGTGTACAGTGCGGGAGGTGTTCACGGTCTGTGTGTACAGTGCGGGGGTGTTCACGGTCTGTGTGTACAGTGCGGGGGGTGTTCACGGTCTGTGTGTACAGTGCGGGGGTGTTCACGGTCTGTGTGTACAGTGCGGGGGTGTTCACGGTCTGTGTGTACAGTGCGGGGGGTGTTCACGGTCTGTGTGTACAGTGCGGGAGGTTGTTCACGGTCTGTGTGTACAGTGCGGGGGGTGTTCACGGTCTGTGTGTACAGTGCGGGGGGGTGTTCACTGTCTCTGCGTACAGTGCGGGGGGGTGTTCACTGTCTCTGCGTACAGTGCGGGGGGGTGTTCACTGTCTGCGTACAGTGCGGGGGGGTGTTCACTGTCTCTGCATACAGTGCGGGGGGGTGTTCACTGTCTCTGCGTACAGTGCGGGGGGGTGTTCACTGTCTCGGCGTACAGTGCGGGGGGTGTTCACTGTCTGCGTACAGTGCGGGGGGGTGTTCACTGTCTCTGCGTACACTGCGGGGGGGTGTTCACTGTCTCTGCGTACAGTGCGGGGGGTGTTCACTGTCTCTGCGTACAGTGCGGGGGGGTGTTCACTGTCTCTGCGTACAGTGCGGGGAGGTGTTCACTGTCTCTGCGTACAGTGCGGGGAGGTGTTCACGGTCTCTGCGTACAGTGCGGGGGGGTGTTCACTGTCTGCGTACAGTGCGGGGGGGGTGTTCACTGTCTCTGCGTACAGTGCGGGGGGGGTGTTCACTGTCTGCGTACAGTGCGGGGGGGTGTTCACTGTCTCTGCGTACAGTGCGGGGGGGTGTTCACTGTCTCTGCGTACAGTGCGGGAGGGTGCTCACTGTCTCTGCGTACAGTGCGGGAGGGTGTTCACTGTCTCTGCGTACAGTGCGGGGGGGTGTTCACTGTCTCTGCGTACAGTGCGGGGGGGTGTTCACTGTCTCTGCGTACAGTGCGGGGGGGTGTTCACTGTCTCTGCGTACAGTGCGGGGGGGTGTTCACTGTCTGCGTACAGTGCGGGGGGGTGTTCACTGTCTCTGCGTACAGTGCGGGGGGGTGTTCACTGTCTGCGTACAGTGCGGGGGGGTGTTCACTGTCTGCGTACAGTGCGGGAGGGTGTTCACTGTCTCTGCGTACAGTGCGGGGGGGTGTTCACTGTCTCTGCGTACAGTGCGGGGGGTGTTCACTGTCTCTGCGTACAGTGCGGGGGGTGTTCACTGTCTCTGCGTACAGTGCGGGGGGGTGTTCACTGTCTCTGCGTACAGTGCGGGGGGGTGTTCACTGTCTCTGCGTACAGTGCGGGGGGGTGTTCACTGTCTCTGCGTACAGTGCGGGGGGGTGTTCACTGTCTCTGCGTACAGTGCGGGGGGGTGTTCACTGTCTCTGCGTACAGTGCGGGGGGGTGTTCACGGTCTCTGCGTACAGTGCGGGAGGGTGTTCACTGTCTGCGTACAGTGCGGGGGGGTGTTCACTGTCTCTGCGTACAGTGCGGGGGGGTGTTCACTGTCTCTGCGTACAGTGCGGGGGGGTGTTCACTGTCTCTGCGTACAGTGCGGGGAGGTGTTCACTGTCTCTGCGTACAGTGCGGGAGGTGTTCACGGTCTCTGCGTACAGTGCGGGGGGGTGTTCACTGTCTGCGTACAGTGCGGGGGGGGTGTTCACTGTCTCTGCGTACAGTGCGGGGGGGGTGTTCACTGTCTGCGTACAGTGCGGGGGGGTGTTCACTGTCTCTGCGTACAGTGCGGGGGGGTGTTCACTGTCTCTGCGTACAGTGCGGGGGGGTGCTCACGGTCTCTGCGTACAGTGCGGGAGGGTGTTCACTGTCTCTGCGTACAGTGCGGGGGGGTGTTCACTGTCTCTGCGTACAGTGCGGGGGGGTGTTCACTGTCTCTGCGTACAGTGCGGGGGGGTGTTCACTGTCTCTGCGTACAGTGCGGGGGGGTGTTCACTGTCTGCGTACAGTGCGGGGGGGTGTTCACTGTCTCTGCGTACAGTGCGGGGGGGTGTTCACTGTCTGCGTACAGTGCGGGGGGGTGTTCACTGTCTGCGTACAGTGCGGGAGGGTGTTCACTGTCTCTGCGTACAGTGCGGGGGGGTGTTCACTGTCTCTGCGTACAGTGCGGGGGGGTGTTCACTGTCTCTGCGTACAGTGCGGGGGGTGTTCACTGTCTCTGCGTACAGTGCGGGGGGGTGTTCACTGTCTCTGCGTACAGTGCGGGGGGGTGTTCACTGTCTCTGCGTACAGTGCGGGGGGGTGTTCACTGTCTCTGCGTACAGTGCGGGGGGGTGTTCACTGTCTCTGCGTACAGTGCGGGGGGGGTGTTCACTGTCTCTGCGTACAGTGCGGGGGGTGTTCACGGTCTCTGCGTACAGTGCGGGGGGGTGTTCACTGTCTCTGCGTACAGTGCGGGGGGTTGTTCACTGTCTCTGCGTACAGTGCGGGGGGTGTTCACTGTCTCTGCGTACAGTGCGGGGGGGTGTTCACGGTCTGTGCGTACAGTGCGGGAGGGTGTTCACGGTCTGTGTGTACAGTGCGGGGGGTGTTCACGGTTTCTGCGTACAGTGCGGGAGGGTGTTCACGGTCTGTGTGTACAGTGCGGGAGGGTGTTCACGGTCTGTGTGTACAGTGCGGGGGGTGTTCACGGTTTCTGGGTACAGTGCGGGAGGGTGTTCACGGTCTGTGTGTACAGTGCGGGAGGGTGTTCACGGTCTGTGTGTACAGTGCGGGAGGTGTTCACGGTCTGTGTGTACAGTGCGGGGGTGTTCACGGTCTGTGTGTACAGTGCGGGAGGGTGTTCACGGTCTGTGTGTACAGTGCGGGAGGTTGTTCACGGTCTGTGTGTACAGTGCGGGGAGGTGTTCACGGTCTGTGTGTACAGTGCGGGGGTGTTCACGGTCTGTGTGTACAGTGCGGGGGGTGTTCACGGTCTGTGTGTACAGTGCGGGGGTTGTTCACTGTGGTTTCTGTGTACAGTGCGGGGAGGTGTTCACGGTCTGTGTGTACAGTGCGGGAGGTTGTTCACGGTCTGTGTGTACAGTGCGGGGGATTGTTCACGGTCTGTGTGTACAGTGCGGGGGGTGTTCACGGTCTGTGTGTACAGTGCGGGAGGTGTTCACGGTCTGTGTGTACAGTGCGGGAGGTGTTCACGGTCTGTGTGTACAGTGCGGGGGTGTTCACGGTCTGTGTGTACAGTGCGGGGGGTGTTCACGGTCTGTGTGTACAGTGCGGGGGTGTTCACGGTCTGTGTGTACAGTGCGGGGGGTGTTCACGGTCTGTGTGTACAGTGCGGGGGTGTTCACGGTTGCTGTGTACAGTGCGAGGAGTTGGTGACTGTATGTTCTCTTGGTTTCAGGTGCTGCAGTGCTCAGAGTTCCGATCCTTTATGGGGAGATAGAGAAGCTGGAGGAAAGCGCAGTTACTGTCCTATTTGAGAAAGTGCAGTGCAGTAACATACTGGCCAACATGGACCACTGCCAACAACGGTTTCCCACGCACGTGGCTGATGTGGCCAGAGTTTGCAGGCAGATGTCGGAGCGCAGATTACAGGTAGGCCTAGTGGACATATCCCATTGGTAACAACCACCTACAACCTGTTGCCCAGTTTAAAGCACTTAGGTAGGCTTCGTTCAAACTTGATTGTTTAATTTTGTGTTATCCAGCATACTGTTTATTTTTTCTCATTTCCAAGTGATTTTAAAGTTTTTTTTCTTAGAATCACCAGTATGCAAAAATTCCCGAAGCCCCTCACTAGATTTGAAGGTTAAGTGCGATCTCAAATAAGTTAGTAGCACTGTCACCTCTGAACCCATCCCCCAGGACCTGGGCTGATGCTACGGTGACTGTACTGAGGTGCTGTGTTTTGGATGAGATGTTAAACTATTATCGTCCAATAGAAATCGCTGACTATCCACAGGTGTTGCTATTGGGGCACTGTTTTAGCCACAGGCTCTAACTTTAAAAAAAAAATGCCTTACACACAATCCAGGTAAATGAACCTCAAATGGGGATATTTACTGACCAAACATCTCCCACCATTCAGTAACCAAGGAAGTAGAGCAGCCACAACGATCATAAACACACTCGCACACTCTCTCTTCATCTTACCGTTTTACCCACCAACGCACAGAGGTTAAAGTTCACATGCAAACGCTGTGCGTAAACGAATATTGAGATCACAGGCCCAACAATGGAGTCTATTACTCATTTATTATTTACTAACCTGAAATGCAATTAGCCACATCTGGATTCCCAATCAGCCACATGTGGCCAATGGCTAATGTATTGGACCGAGGCCCTATCTCCCATTGCAAAAGATTCAAAGAATAGCAGGATTTCCAGCAACACTCCAACCCTAAACCAGCATCACCAAAAAAAACATCAACTGATGAGTCACCTCATTTAAAAACAGAAAATGCTGGAGAAGCTCAGCAAGTCAGGCAGCATCTGTGGAGAAAAACAAAGATACATTCCACTGAGAAAGAAAGACTCTAGGGGAAGGACGCACCATCCGTGGCTAACTCAGGAAGTTAAAGATAGTATCAAATTGAAAGAAAAAGCATACAATTCCGCGAAGATTAGTGGCAGGTCAGAAGATTGGACAGAGTATAAAAAACAGCAAAGAATGACTAAAAGAATAATAAGGAGGGAGAAATTAGAGTACGAGAATAAGCTAGCTAGAAATATAAAAACAGAAAGTAAGAGTTTCTATAGGTATTTAAAAAGGAAAAGAGTAAGTAAAGTGAGCGTTGGTCCTCCAGAGAGTGAGTCTGGGGAATTAATAATGGAGAATAAGGAAATTGCGGATGAATTGAACAGATATTTTGCGTCCGTCTTCACTGTAGAGGATACAAGTAACATGCCAGAAATAATTGTGAATCAAGAGGTGGAAGGGAGGGAGGAACTTAAAACATTTACAATCACCAGGGAAAGGGTTTTGAAAAAATTATTAGAACTAAAAGCTGACAAGTCCCCAGGTTCTGACGGACTTCATCCTAGGGTCTTAAAAGAAGTGGCTGCAGAGATAGTAGATGCATTGGTATTAATTTTCCAAAATTCCCTAGATTCTGGAAGGGTCCCATCAGATTGGAAAATAGCGAATGTAACTCCTCTATTCAAGAAAGGAGAGAGACAGAAAGCAGGAAACTACAGGCCAGTTAGCTTAACATCTGTCATAGGGAAAATGCTAGAATCTATTATTAAGGAAAATGCTAGCATCTATTATTTGAAATCACCAAGCTCCGAAAGCTTGTGATTTCAAATAAAGCTGTTGGACTATAACCGGGTGTTGTGCGTCTCCTTACATTTGTCCACCCCAGTCCATCACCGGCATCTCCACGTTAAGGAGGTTATAGCAGGCCACTTAGAAAATCTCAGTGCAGTCAGGCAGAGTCAACACGGCTTTGTGAAAGGGAAATCGTGTTTGACTAATTTATTAGAGTTCTTTGAGGAAGTAACAAGCAACGTGGATAAAGGGGATCCTGTGGATGTGGTGTACTTGGATTTCCAGAAGGCTTTTGATAAGGTGCCACATCAAAGGCTACTTCACAAAGTAAGAGCTCATGGTGTAGGGGGTAACATATTAGCATGGATAAAGGATTGGTTAGCTAACAGGAAACAGAGAGTAGGCATAAATGGGTCATTTTCAGGTTGGCAAGATGTAACAAGTGGAGTGTCACAGTGATCAGTGCTGGGGCCTCAACTATTTACAATCTATATCAATGACTTGGATGAAGGGACCGAATGTATGGTTGCTAAATTTGCTGATGACACAAAGGTAGGTAGGAAAGTAAGTTGTGAAGAGGACATAAGGAGTCTGCAAAGGGATATCGATAGGTTAAGTGAGTGGGCAAAAATTTGGCAGATGGAATATAATGTGGGAAAATGTGAACTTGTCCACTTTGGCAGGAGGAATAGAAAAGCAGTATATTATTTAAATGGAGAGTGATTGCAGAACTCTGAGTTACAGAGGGATCTGGGTGTCCCAGTACATGAATCACAAAAAGTTAGTATGCAGGTACAGCAAGTGATTAGGAAGGCAAATGGAATGTCATCATTTATTGCAAGGGGCATGAAATATAAAAGTAGAGATGTTTTGCTCCAGTTGTACTGGGCGTTGGTGAGACCACATCTGGAATACTGTGTGCAGTTTTGGTCTCCTTATTTAAAAAAGGACATAATTGCTTTGGAGGCGGTTCAGAGAAGGTTCACTCGACTGATTCCTGGGATGAGGGGGTTATCTTATGAGGAAAGGTTGGAGAAGTTGGGCCTGTATGCACTCGAGTTTAGAAGAATGAGAGGTGATCTTATTGAAACATATAAGATCCTGAGGGGACTAGAAGGGGTAGATGCTGAGAGTTTGTTTCCCCTTGTGGGAGAGACCAGAACTCGGGGTCACAGTTTAAAAATAAGGGGTCTCCCATTTAAGACGGAGATGAGGAAAAACTTTTTCTCTCAGGAGGGTCGTGAGTCTGTGGAACTCCCTTCCCCAGAGAGCGGTGGAGGCAGGGTCACTGAATATTTTTAAGGCTGAGTTAGATAGATTCCTGATTAACAAGGGGGTCAAAGGTTATAGTAGGTAGACGGGAAAGTAGGGTTGAGGTCACAATCAGATCAGCCATGATCTTATCAGGTGCAGGCTCGAGGGGCCGAATGGCCTACTCCTGCTCTTAATTGGTATGTTCTCATGTTTAGTTAACGTTTCAGGTCAATGACCTTTCGTCAGAACTGGATGATGTTAAGAGTTAAAGTTTTTAAGCAAGTGCAGAGCCAGGGAAAGGAGGGGAGGAGAATGGACCTCACCTGGAGTACTGTGTACAATTTTGGTCTCCTTATCTAAGCGAGGATATACTTGCCATAGAGGGAGAGCAACGAAGGTTCACCAGACTGATCCCAAGGATGGCGGAATTGTCATATGAGGAGAGATTGAGTAGACTAGGCCAGTATTCTCTAGAGTTTAGAAGAATGAGAGGTGATCTCATTGAAACATACAAAATTCTTACAGGGCTCGACAGGGTAGATGCAGGGAGGATGTTTTCCCTGGCTGTGCAGTCTAGAACCAGGGGTCACAGTCTCAGAATAAGGGGTCGGCCATTTAGGACTGAGATGAGGAGAAATTTATTCACTCAGAGGGTGGTGAATTTTTGGAATTCTCTGCCCCAGAGGGCTGTGGAGGCTCAGTCATTGAGTACATTCAAAACAGAGATCGATAGATTTCTAGATATTAAAGGCATCAAGGGATATGGGGATAGTGCAGGAAAATGGTGTTGAGGTAGAAGATCAGCCATGATCTTATTGAATGGCGGAGCAGGCTCGAGGGGCCGGATGGCCCACTCCTGCTCCTATTTCTTATGTTCTTATGGAAGGTCTGTGATAGGGTAGAGGGCACGAGTGTTTAAATGACAAAAAGGATGATGGTGCAAAGCAAGGAAGTTGATAATGGGACAGGTTAAGAAACAAAAGATTGGTCAGGAGTAGCTGTAACTGGCAACAGCAGAACCATTACCAGCACTGGCTGACCGAAAAGAATGGGAGCAGTCATATCATAGAATCATAGAAGTTACAACATGGAAACAGGCCCTTCGGCCCAACATGTCCATGTCGCCCAGTTTATACCGCTAAGCTAGTCCCAATTGCCTGCACTTGGCCCATATCCCTCTATACTCATCTTACCCATGCAACTGTCCAAATGCTTTTTAAAAGACAAAATTGTACCAGCCTCTACTACTGCCTCTGGCAGCTCGTTCCAGACACTCACCACCCTTTGAGTGAAAAAATTGCCCCTCTGGACCCTTTTGTATCTCTCCCCTCTCACCTTAAATCTATGCCCCCTCGTTATAGACTCCCCTACCTTTGGGAAAAGATTTTGACTATCTACCTTATCTATGCCCCTCATTATTTTATAGACTTCTATAAGATCACCCCTTAACCTCCCACTCTCCAGGGAAAAAAGTCTCAGTCTATCCAACCTCTCCCAAAAAGTCAAACCATCAAGTCCCGGTAGCATCCTAGTAAATCTTTTCTGCACTCTTTCTAGTTTAATAATATCCTTTCTATAATAGGGTGACCAGAACTGTACACAGTATTCCAAGTGTGGCCTTACCAATGTCCTGTGCAACTTCAACAAGACATCCCAACTCCTGTATTCAATGTTCTGACCAATGAAACCAAGCATGCTGAATGCCTTCTTCACCACCCTATCCACCTGTGACTCCACTTTCAAGGAGCTATGAACCTGTACTCCTAGATCTCTTTGTTCTATAACTCTCCCCAACGCCCTACCATTAACGGAGTAGGTCCTGGCCCGATTTGATCTACCAAAATGCATCACCTCACATTTATCTAAATTAAACTCCATCTGCCATTCATCAGCCCACTGGCCCAATTTATCAAGGTCCCGTTGCAATCCTATATAACCTTCTTCACTGTCCACAATGCCACCAATCTTGGTGTCTTCTGCAAACTTACTAACCATGCCTCCTAAATTCTCATCCAAATCATTAATATAAATAACAAATAACAGCGGACCCAGCACCGATCCCTGAGGCACACCGCTGGACACAGGCCTCCAGTTTGAAAAACAACCCTCTACAACCACCCTCTGTCTCCTGTCGTCAAGCCAATTTTGTATCCAATTGGCTACCTCACCTTGGATCCCATGAGATTTAACCTTATGTAACAACCTACCATGCGGTACCTTGTCAAAGGCTTTGCTGAAGTCCATGTAGACCACGTCTACTGCACAGCCCTCATCTATCTTCTTGGTTACCCCTTCAAAAAACTCAATCAAATTCGTGAGACATGATTTTCCTCTCACAAAACCATGCTGACTGTTCCTAATTAGTCCCTGCCTCTCCAAATGCCTGTAGATCCTGTCCCTCAGAATACCCTCTAACAACTTACCCACTACAGATGTCAGGCTCACCGGTCTGTAGTTCCCAGGCTTTTCCCTGCCGCCCTTCTTAAACAAAGGCACAACATTTGCTACCCTCCTATCTTCAGGCACCTCACCTGTAGCGGTGGATGATTCAAATATCTCTGCTAGGGGACACGCAATTTCCTCCCTAACCTCCCATAACGTCCTGGGATACATTTCATCAGGTCCCGGAGATTTATCTACCTTGATGCGCGTTAAGACTTCCAGCACCTCCCTCTCTGTAATATGTACACTCCTCAAGACATCACTATTTATTTCCCCAAGTTCCCTAACATCCATGCCTTTCTCAACCGGAAATACCGATGTGAAATATTCATTCAGGATCTCACCCATCTCTTGTGGTTCCGCACATAGATGACCTTGTTGATCCTTAAGAGGCCCTACTCTCTCCCTAGTTACTCTTTTGCCCTTTATGTATTCATAGAAGCTCTTTGGATTCTCCTTTGCCTTATCTGCCAAAGCAATCTCATGTCCCCTTTTTGCCCTCCTGATTTCTCTCTTAACTCTACTCCGGCAATCTCTATACTCTTCAAGGGATCCACTTGATCCCAGCTGCCTATGCATGTCATATGCCTCCTTCTTCTTTCTGACTAGGGCCTCAATCTCCCGAGTCATCCAAGGTTCCCTACTTCTACCAGCCTTGCCCTTCACTTTATAAGGAATGTGCTTACCCTGAACCCTGGTTAACACACTTTTGAAAGCCTCCCACTTACCAGACGTCCCTTTGCCTGCCAACAGACTCTCCCAATCAACTTCTGAAAGTTCCTGTCTAATACCATCAAAATTGGCCTTTCCCCAATTTAGAATTTTAACTGTTGGGCCAGACCTATCCTTCTCCATAGCTATCTTAAAACTAATGGAATTATGATCACTGGTCCCAAAGTGATCCCTCACTAACACTTCTGTCACCTGCCCTTCCTTATTTCCCAAGAGGAGGTCAAGTTTTGCCCCCTCTCTAGTTGGGCCATCCACATACTGAATGAGAAATTCCTCCTGAATACACTCAACAAATTTCTCTCAATCCAAGCCCCTAATGCTATGGCTGTCCCAGTCAATGTTGGGAAAGTTAAAGTCCCCTACTATTACCACCCTATTTTTCTTGCAGCTCTCTGTAATCTCCTTACATATTTGCTCCTCAATTTCCTGTTGACTATTTGGGGGTCTGTCGTACAATCCTATCAAAGTGATCTCTCCCTTCTTATTTTTCAGTTCTACCCATATGGACTCAGTGGGCGAACCCTCGGATATATCCCCTCTCACTACTGCCGTGATGTTCTCCCTAATCAAGAACGCAACTCCCCCTCCTCTCTTACCTCCTGCTCTATCTTTCCTATAGCATCTGTACCCTGGAACATTGAGCTGCCAGTCCTGCCCTTCCCTTAGCCATGTTTCAGTAATAGCTATAACATCCCAGTCCCATGTACCCATCCATGCCCTGAGTTCATCGGCCTTGCCCATCAGACTTCTTGCATTGAAATAAATGCAGTTTCATCTGGACTTCCCTTGGTCTTTGCCCTGCTTTCTCAGACCATCTGTCCGGTCATGTTCTGTACACTCTCCCTTACTGCCTTTTGTTTCTGTCACCACTTTACTTCCCACTGACTTCCTGCATCGGTTCCCATCCCCCTGCCACATTAGTTTAAACCCTCCCCAATAGCACTAGCAAACACTCCCCCTAGGACATTGGTTCCAGTCCTGCCCAGATGCAGACCGTCCAATTTGTACTGGTCCCACCTCCCCCAGAACCGGTTCCAATGGCCCAGGAATTTGAATCCCTCCCTCTTGCACCATTTCTCAAGCCACGTATTCATCCTAGCTATCCTGTCATTCCTACTCTGACTAGCCCGTGGCACTGGTAGCAATCCTGAGATTACTACCTTTGAGGTCCTACTCTTTAGTTTAACTCCTAACTCCCTAAATTCAGCTTGTAGGACCTCATCCTGTTTTTTGCCTATATCGTTGGTGCCTATATGCACCACGACAACTGGCTGTTCTCCCTCCCCCTCCAGAATGTCCTGCAGCCGCTCCGAGACATCCTTGACCCTTGCACCAGGGAGGCAACATACCATCCTGGAGTCTCGGTTGCGTCCGCAGAAACGCCTGTCTATTCCCCTTACAATCGAGTCCCCTATCACTATAGCTCTGCCACTCTTTTTCCTGCCCTCCTGTGCAGCAGAGCCAGCCACGGTGCCATGAACCTGGCCACTGCCACCTTCCCCTGTTGAGCCATCTCCCCCAACAGTATCCAAAACGGTATACCTGTTTTGGAGGGAGATGACCGCAGGGGACCCCTGCACTGCCTTCCTACTCTTCCTCTGTCTGTTGGTCACCCATTCACTATCTCCCTCAGTAATTTTTATCTGTGGTATGACCAACTCACTGAACGTGCTATCCACGACTTTCTCAGCATCGCGGATGCTCCAAAGTGAGTCCATCCGCAGCTCCAGAGCCGTCAAGCGGTCAAACAGTAGCTGCAGCTGGACACACTTCCCGCAGGTGAAGGAATCAGGGACACAGGAAGGATCCCTGAATTCCCACATCCCACAAGAGGAACATGACACGGCTCTGGGATCTCCTGCCATGACTTAACCCTTAAGTTAGCAGTGGTTATGATCTGAAGTTATTGAAATCAGTGTTGAGTCCGGAAGGTTGTAAAGAGCCTAATCAAAAGATGAGGTGCTGTTCCTCGAGCTTCATTGGAACAGTGTAAGAGGCCGAGGACCGAGAGGTCAGAGTGGGATGGAGAATTAAAATGGCCAACGACCGGCAGGTCAGGGTCACGCTTGTGGACAGAGTGGAGGTGTTCAGAAAAGTGATCACCCAGTCTGCGTTTGGTCTCCCCAATGTAGAGGAGACCGCATTGTGAGCAGCAGATACAGTACAGTAAATTGAGAGAAGTACAAGTAAATCACTGTTTCACCTGGAAGGAGTGTTTGGGGCCCTGGACGATGGGAAGGGAGGAGGTGAAGGGGCAGGTGTTGCATCTCCTGCGCTCGCACGGGAAGGTGCCGTGGGGAGGAGAGCGGGTGTTGGGGGTGATGGAAGAGTGGACCAGGGTATCACCGAGGGAGCGGTCCTTTCGAAATGCTGAAAGGGGAGGGGAGGGGAAGATGTGATTGGTGGTGGGATCGCGCTGGAGGTGGTGGAAATGGCAGAGGATGATACGTTGAATGTGGAGGCTGGTGGGGTGGAATCAGGATCTGTGGAGCAGCAGGGCTCCTGGGGCCCAGGGCTGGCAGAGAGACAGCCTGCAGCTGGCACACACTGCCACTCATCACCTGGCATTAGGTTCTGCGGCAATCACCGCTGGCACACACCGCCACTCTCATCTCCTGGCCTTGGGTTCTGTGATGATCACCGCTGATGGTGAAGAATTGTGAGGTGTGTTGAGGGCCGCAGGAGGCGCCGAGAGACTCTGCACGTAACTCCTGTCGTTAACGCACGTAAAAAAATTGATCACCCCAAAAATAAACGCTTTAATCGCAGAAGTAATAAATTCAAAAATATTAAGTTCACTTGTCACACATGTAAGTGTCTGCTCTGGGTAGCACTCTCGCCTCTGAGTCAGAAGTTTGTAGGGTCAAACCCCACTCCAGAGACTTTAGCCCGTAATCTAGGCTGACACTCCAGTGCAGTACCGAGGGAGTGCTTTGCTGTCAGAGGTACCGTCTCGGATGAGACATCGGACCGGGGCCCTGTCTGCGCTCTCAGCCGTAAAAGATCGCATGGCACAATTCGAAGGGGAGCTCTCCCTGGTGTCCTGACCAATATTTATCCCATACCACCAAAACAGATTACCTGGTAAGTTATCCCATTCCTGTGGGATCTTGCAGTGCGTAAATTGGCTGCCGCGATTCCCTACATTACAGAAGTGACTACACTTCAAAAGTACTTCATTGGGTGTAAAGCGCTTTGGGACATCCTGAGGTCATGAAAGGCGCTATAAAAATGCAAATTTGTTCATTCCTTCCTTCATTAATGACTATTCAGCTTGTTGCTGGGCAGTTGTTTGAGGGAGTAGCCAAACCACTCAATTCAAATATGCTGTGATTTGATTAAGGGGGTATAATGTCTGATTGGCAGCTTTTCAATTTATCAGTTATATAAATTCTGTTTGGTTTTGGCTATTTTCAAAGCTGCCTTTTTTTTTTCGAAGAGCAGTTCCATAATCTTTGAAGTGAATCTGTCTAAAACCTCTGAAGCTGGGCATTCCTGCCATTGGTGAGAGTATAAAAAAGGCTAACCACGCATAGAAATTACTAACAGTTTATTGCGGAAGGTTTCCCTTTCACCGAGGAGCTGACTAAACGTAACTATCGTAAAGAGGTTCTCAATACCAAGTTATTTGGCAGTTAAAGTCTTGAATAATGTGCAGTGCAGTGTTATGCTGCCACTTTTCGAATACAAGGCAGAATCACGGAGCCATGGAATGGAACAAGTAGCTGAACCAGTTTTAGAAAAGGGTTCTGTGTTTGTTATTCCTGGCACGGTGTAAAACTTGCCTTGTTATCGGGGCAAGTGAAGGGCATAGGGAGCTGGGATCACCCTCTGAGTGAGCCAAGCTGACACTGACCGTCTGCTCCGTACCTCCTCATTTACAGGTCCATCTGTAATACAGTTGGATATAAAGATGAAATGGACACCTAACTGTTATCTTCAATGAAGCCATTTCAAATGGGTTAAACTTTGCTGGATTTAATTGTTGTTAATCTTTCTCCTTATTCAGAATTTTTTTCCCGTTATCTGCCTCTTAACAGGACCCGTCGATCAAGGGGATTTACCACTGGTCCGGGAACGAGCAAATGACCAAGTATGAGATAGCTTGCACAATGGCGGAGGTCTTCAATCTCCCAAGCAGCCACCTGCGACCAGTAAGTGCGAGTGGTTTCTGTCCGGCGTTTTATCGTGCGGTTGCAGTCTCGCTGCGGACCTCGACGTGGTACTCGCGTACGCTGCTGCAGCCCGTGTACCAGGGTGCAACTCGGCTCCTGATGGGCCAGTGCTCGCTGCCCAGTGTGGTACTGCTCCTTCTCAGGGTGACTAGGGGATGGGCAATAAATGCTGGCCTTGCCAGCAACTCCCACATCCCAAGAATGTATTTTTAAAAAAACCATGGATGGGCAGTTTGAGAATTTGAATTCAGTTTATATAAAAAAAAAATCTGGAAATAAAAATCTGGTCTCAGTAAAAGTGACCATGAAACTGTCGGATTGTCATAAAAACCCAACCGGTTCACTAATGTCCTTTAGGGAAGGAAACCTGCCGTCCTTACCCGGTTTGGGCCTGTATGTGACTCCACTCTGTCCCCCTTCTGCTACTCCCACAGGTTAGTTTAAAGTAGTTTTCTGAATTTCCCGCACTATTTACTGCCTTACACGCTCCTGTAGATTACCTCTCGGGGACTGCCTTTACAGGCTGAAAAGCCCATGCTTCTCCAGTCGTTCCCCTGTCCCCCTATCACTAGGATTAGCCTCGTAGCTCTTCTGTGCTCTGCCTCCAGTTCTCAATATCTCCCTCATATTGCAGTGACTAGAACTGGACCCGGTACTCAAGCTCAGGCCTTACCAGGGCTGGACATTGCTTGGGGTTAAACAGCTGGTTGTCTGATTATTTTTGTTTTCTGCTTTCACCCATCTGCACGTCTTATGCAAGTGATTTTCAGCCAGTAAATGAAGTGGTGCCAATGATCACAGTGATCCTGTCAACACCAGTTTGTTCCTAGTGTTTTTTTAAAATTGTTTTGTGATCAAATGTTGGAACTTTACCCAGCTAGGTGCAAACACAGAAGTTTCCAGATCCATCTTCCCATCTCTAGTGTTAGTGAAATTGAAATGAAATTGAAAGGGAAAAACCTACTTGACCTCGTCCTCACCAATCTACCTGTCGGAGATGCATCTGTCCATGACAGTATTGGTAGGAGTGACCACCGCACAGTCCTCGTGGAGATGAAGTCCAGTCTTCACACTGAGGACACCATCCAACGTGTTGTGTGGCACTACCACCATGCTAAATGGGATAGATTCAGAACAAATCTAGCAGCTCAAAACTGGGCATCCATGAGGCGCTGTGGGCCATCAGCAGCAGCAGAATTGTATTCCAGCACAATCTGTAACCTCATGGCCCGGCATATTCCTCACTCTACCATTACCAACAAGCCAGGGGATCAACCCTGGTTCAATGAGGAGTGTAGAAGAGCATGCCAGGAGCAGCACCAGGCGTATCTAAAAATGAGGTGCCAACCTGGTGAAGCTACAACGCAGGACTACATGCATGCTAAACAGCGGATGCAACATGCTATAGACAGAGCTAAGCGATTCCACAACCAACGGATCAGATCAAAGCTCCACAGCCCTGCCACATCCAGTCGTGAATGGTGGTGGATAATTGAACAACTAACGGGAGGAGGAGGCCCTGTAAGCATCCCCATCCTCAATGATGGCAGAGTTCAGCACGTGAGAGCAAAAGACAAGGCTGAAGCGTTTGCAACCATCTTCAGCCAGAAGTGCCGAGTGGATGATCCATCTCGGCCTCCTCCCGATATCCCCACCATTACAGAAGCCTGTCTTCAGCCAATTCGATTCACTCCACGTGATATCAAGAAACAGCTGAGTGCAATGGCTACAACAAAGGCTATGGGCCCTGACAATATCCTGGCTGTAGTGCTGAAGGCTTGTGCTCCAGAATTAGCCCTGCCTCCAGCCAAGCTGTTCAAGTGCAGCTACAACACTGGCATCTACCCGACAATGTGGAAAATTGCCCAGGTATGTCCTGTCCACAAAAAGCAGGACAAATCCAATCCGGCCAATTACCGCCCCATCAGTCTACTCTCAATCATCAGCAAAGTGATGGAAGGTGTCGTCGACAGTGCTATCAAGCGGCACTTACTCACCAATAACCTGCTCACCGATGCTCAGTTTGGGTTCCGCCAGGACCACTCGGCTCCAGACCTCATTACAGCCTTGGTCCAAATATGGACAAAAGAGCTGAATTGCAGAGGTGAGGTGAGAGTCATAGAGTTATACAGCACGGATAGAGGCCCTTCGGCCCATCGTGTCCGCGCCGGCCATCAAGCCCTGTCTAATCTAATCCCATATTCCAGCATTTGGTCCGTAGCCTTGTATGCTATGGCATTTCAAGTGCTCATCCAAATGCTTCTTGAATGTTGAGGGTTCCTGCCTCCACAACCCTTTCAGGCAGTGAGTTCCAGACTCCAACCACCCTCTGGGTGAAAAAGTTCTTTCTCAAATCCCCTCTAAACCTCCCGCCTTTTACCTTGAATCTATGCCCCCTTGTTATAGATCCCTCAACGAAGGGAAAAAGCTCCTTAGTATCCATCCTATCTGTGCCCCTCATAATTTTGTACACCTCAATCATGTTCCCCCTCAGCCTCCTCTGCTCCAAGGAAAACAAACCCAATCTTCCCAGTCTCTCTTCATAGCTGAAGCGCTCCAGCCCTGGTAACATCCTGGTGAATCTCCCCTGCACCCTCTCCAAAGCGATCACATGATTGAGGTGTACAAAATTATGAGGGGCACAGATAGGATGGATACTAAGGAGCTTTTTCCCTTCGTTGAGGGTACTATAACAAGGGGACATAGATTCAAGGTAAAAGGCGGGAGGTTTAGAGGGGATTTGAGAAAGAACTTTTTCACCCAGAGGGTGGTTGGAGTCTGGAACTCACTGCCTGAAAGGGTTGTGGAGGCAGGAACCCTCACAACATTCAAGAAGCATTTGGATGAGCACTTGAAATGCCATGGCATACAAGGCTACGGACCAAATGCTGGAATATGGGATTAGAGTAGACAGGGCTGATGGCCGGCGCGGACACGATGGGCCGAAGGGCCTCTATCCGTGCTATATGACTCTATGACTCTATCCTTCCTGTAGTGTGGCGACCAGAACTGCACACAGTACTCCAGCTATGGCCTAACCAGTGTTTTATACAGCTCCATCATAACCTCCTTGCTCTTATATTCTATGCCTCGGCTAATAAAGGCAAGTATCCCATATGCCTTCTTTACCACCTTATCTACCTGTTCCGCCACCTTCAGGGATCTGTGAACTTGCACACCAAGATCCCTCTGACCCTCTGTCTTGCCTAGGGTCCTCCCATTCATTGTGTATTCCCTTGCCTTGTTAGTCCCTCCAAAGTGCATCACCTCGCACTTTTCCGGGTTAAATTCCATTTGCCACTGTTCCGCCCATCTGACCAACCCATCTATATCGTCCTGCAGACTGAGGCTATCCTCCTCGCTATTTACCAACCTACCAATTTTTGTATCATCCGCGAACTTACTGATCATACCTTTTACATTCATATCCAAGTCATTAATGTAGACCACAAACAGCAAGGGACCCAGCACCGATCCCTGTGGTACCCCACTGGCCACAGGCTTCCAGTCACAAAAACAACCTTCGACCATCACCCTCTGCCTTCTGCCACTAAGCCAGTTTTGTATCCAAAGTGCCAAGGCACCCTGGATTCCATGGGCTCGTACCTTCTTGACCAGTCTCCTGTGGGGGACTTTATCGAAGGCCTTACTGAAATCCATGTATACCACATCCACTGCGTTACCCTCATCCACACGCCTAGTCACCCCCTCAAAAAATTCAATCAAATTAGTCAGACATGATCTTCCCTTGACAAAGCCATGTTGACTATCCCTGATTAATCCTTGCTTCTCCAAGTGGAGACTAATTTTGTCCTTCAGAATTTTTTCCAATAATTTTCCTACCACTGATGTTAGGCTCACTGGCCTGTAGTTCCCCGGTTTTTCCCTACTCCCCTTCTTGAATAATGGTACTACATTAGCGGTTCTCCAGTCCTCTGGCACATCCCCTGTGGCCAGAGAGGTTCTGAATATATGTGTCAGAGCCCCCGCAATCTCCTCCTTTGCCTCACACAGTAGCCTGGGATACATTTCGTCCGGGCCTGGGGATTTATCCATTTTTAGGCCTGCTAAAACCGCCAATACCTCCTCCCGCTCGATGTTAATATGTTCGAGTATATCACAGTCCCCCTGCCGTATTTCTATGTCTACATCGTCCTTCTCCATAGTGAAAACAGATGCAAAAAATTCATTTAGAACCCCTCCTACATCTGCCGGCTCCACACACAGATTGCCATTTTTGTCCCTAATGGGCCCTATTTTTTCCCTAGTTATCCTCTTACCCTTAATATACTTATAAAACATCTTAGGATTTTCCTTTATTTTGCTCGCCAGTGTTATTTCATGGCCCCTCCTTGATCTCCTAATTTCTTTTTTAAGTATCCCCCTGCACTTTTTGTACTCCTCTAGGGCTTCCTCCGTCTTTAGCCTTTTGTATCTGCCAAAAGCCCTCCTTTTTTTCCTAATCCATTCTCGTATATCCCCTGACATCCAAGGTTCCCTGGAGTTCTTGGAACCACCCTTGACCTTTACAGGAACATGTTGCCATTGTATGGTCTCAATCTCCCTTCTGAAAGACTCCCATTGCTCCGATGCGGATTTTCCTACAAGCAGCTGATCCCAGTCCATTTTGGCCAGATCCTGCCTTATCCTATTAAAATCGGCCTTCCCCCAATTTAGAACCTTTATTTCCGGCCCCTCCCTGTCCTTTTCCATGACCACCTTAAATCTCACCGAATTATGGTCACTGTCACCAAAGTGCTCACCTACTAGCACTTCTTCCACTTGGCCGGCCACATTCCCTAGAATTAGGTCCAGTACCGCCCCCTCTCTTGTAGGACTTTCTACATGCTGGCTCAAAAAGCTCTCCTGGATGCACGTTAAGAATTTTGTACCCTCTAAGCCTTTTACACTCTGAGTATCCCAGTTAATATTGGGGAAGTTGAAATCCCCCACTATTATTACCCTATTATTTGCACAATTTTCTGAGATTTGCCTACATATCTGTTCCTCTATCTCCCCCTGACTGTTTGGGGGCCTATAGTACACTCCCATCAAAGTGCTTGCCCCCTTTTTGTTTTTAAGCTCCACCCATATGGCCTCATTAGAGGAACCTGCTAATATATCATCCCTCCTTATGGCAGTAATTGATTCTTTAATTAATATTGCGACCCCCCCTCCTCTTATACCTCCCCCTCTGTCTCGCCTGAAGATTCTGTACCCCAGAATATTGAGCTGCCAGTCTTGCCCCTCCCTCAACCATGTCTCTGTGACAGCAACAATATCATACTCCCATGTGTTTATCAACACCTTCAGTTCATCCACCTTATTCGCAAGACTCCTTGCATTAAAATAGATGCCATCCAGCCTTGCCCTTACATATTTGCCCTGTCTTCCAAGCTGACTTGTTTTTTTCCTCTATGCCCTTGACATCAAGGCAGCATTTGACCGAGTGTGGCACCAAGGAGCCCCAGTAAAATTGAAGTCAATGGGAATCGGGGGGAAAACTCTCCAGTGGCTGGAGTCGTACCTTGCACAAAGGAAGATGGTAGTGGTTGTTGGAGGCCAATCATCTCAGCCGCAGGACATTACTGCAGGAGTTCCTCAGGGCAGTGTCCTTGGCCCAACCATCTTCAGCTGCTTCATCAATGACCGACCTTCCCTCCATCCTAAGGTCAGAAATGGGGATGTTCGCTGATGATTGCACAGTGTTCAGTTCCATTTGCAACCCCTCAGATAATGAAGCAGTCCGTGCCCACATGCAGCAAGACCTGGACAACATCCAGGCTTGGGCTGATAAGTGGCAAGTAACATTCGTGCCAGGCAATGACCATCTCCAACAAGAGAGAGTCTAACCACCTCCCCTTAACATTCAACGGCATTACCATCTCTGAATCCCCCACCATCAACATCCTGGGGGTCACCATTGACCAGAAACTTAACTGGACCAGCCATATAAATACTGTGACTACAAGAGCAGGTCAGAGGCTGGGTATTCTGTGGCGAGTGACTCACCTCCTGACTCCCCAAAGCCTTTCCACCATCTACAAGGCACAAGTCAGGAGTGTGATGGAATACTCTCCACTTGCCTGGATGAGTGCAGCTCCAACAACACTCAAGAAGCTTGACACCATCCAGGACAAAGCAGCCCACTTGATTGGCACCCCATCCACCACCCTAAACATTCACTCCCTTCACCACCGGCGCACGGTGGCTGCAGTGTGTACCATCCACAGGATGCACTGCAGCAACTCGCCAAGGCTTCTTCGACAGCACCTCCCAAACCCGCGACCTCTACCACCTAGAAGGACAAGGGCAGCAGGCACATGGGAACAACACCACCTGCACGTTCCCCTCCAAGTCACACACCATCCCGACTTGGAAATATATCGCCGTTCCTTCATCGTCGCTGGGTCAAAATCCTGGAACTCCCTTCCTAACAGCACTGTGGGAGAACCGTCACCACACGGACTGCAGCGGTTCAAGGCGGCGGCTCACCACCACCTTCTCAAGGGGCAATTAGGGATGGGCAATAAATGCCGGCCTCGCCAGCGGCGCCCACATCCCATCAACAAATTTTTAAAAAATCGGCAGAGTGAAAATTTGCCCCCACCCTCCCTCCCGTTCTAGTTGACGCACTCCGTCCTTGCCCCAAACAGTTTCCCCCACTGTCAATGTTTTGGAATGAATACAAGTGAGATCAGCTGACATCAATGTTCTAATCCCCACTGATTTGCACGTTCTTAATCCCTGTGCATTTTGCACATTGCTACTGGACAGGTGAAGCCTGCAGCAGATTAAATGCTCGGGAATGAACGCAGGGATTTCAACTCCTTGATCAGCAGCTGGTCTGAGTCCAGCATTGAAGTGTTGGTGTTCACAGATTAAACCTCGCGTTCTGGGGCGCAGGGCATTGGGGGGCCGGGGGGCTGGGGGCCGTTCGAGTTTAACCTGACAGCAGATGTCATCTCCTAGTGTTGTTGGGAGCCTGTTGTTAAATGTTACGGCAGCTGGTTACTGTATCTGTCAACAGGAAGTGCTGAGGTCATCGCTAATTTAAACATGATTAAGAGGTACAAGGTTCTACATTTAAGCACTTGGAGATGCAACGTTGTAAATTCTTCTGCTTTAAACAGGAAGCCCTTTGGTTTACCGCACTGGGCTGGGTGAAAGGTCAGGAGGGGAAGCTACGTGTTAAGTGGCAGGCGTTTCTCTAAAGAGTTGAGCAAGGCATTGATTGGGCCTTTGGACGCTGAGGGCATTAAACTGCCTTTAAATAATTTATAATATCTGTCGAAAGAAAATGTGCTTCTTATACAATATTAAAATATTTATTCTATCACAAGGGTACTTAATAAATATTACAAGGCATTTCATTCACAGCAGTAAATGACTGACTGTTATTAATACACATCCCAGAGCTATAGTGATAGGGGACTCAATTGTAAGGGGAATAGACAGGCGTTTCTGCGGCCGCAACCGAGACTCCAGGATGGTGTGTTGCCTCCCTCGGAGCGGCTACAGAACATTTTGGAGGGGGAGGGCGAACAGCCAGCTGTCGTGGTGCACATAGGCACCAACGATATAGGTAAAAAAGGGGATGAGGTCCTAAAAGCAGAATATAGGGAGTTAGGAGGTAAATTAAAAAATAGGACCTCAAAGGTAGTAATCTCAGGATTGCTGCCAGTGCCACGTGCTAGTCAGAGTAGAAATAGGAGGATATTTCAAATGAATACGTGGCTAGAGGAATGGTGCAAGGGGGAGGGATTCAAATTCCTGGGACACTGGAAAGGGTTCTGGGGGAGGTGGGACCAGTACAAACCGGATGGTCTGCACCTGGGCAGGGCCGGGACCGCTGTCCTAGGAGGAGTGTTTGCTAGTGCTGTTGGGGAGGGTTTAAACTAAAGTGGCAGGGGGTTGGGAACCTGAGCAGGGAGAGAGAGGAAAGCGTAACAGGAAGGGACAGAAGGTATGGAGTAATAGGTAAAGTGTTAAAAAAGGAAAAAGCAGGAACTAAGCGTCACAAAACAGATTTGAAAGTTCTTTATCTGAATGCACGTAGCATTCGTAATAAAATGGACGAGTTAACGGCACAAATAACTACGTATGGGTATGATCTTGTGGCCATTACAGAAACATGGCTGCAGGGTGACAACGACTGGGAATTAAATATGCCAGGGTATTTAACAATCAGGAAGGACAGGCAGGAAGGAAGGGGAGGTGGGGTGGCTATGTTAATAAAGGAAGGAATCACTGTAATACAGAGAAATGATATTGGGACAAAGCATCAAGATAATGAAACAGTTTGGGTGGAGATAAGGAATAATAAGGGAAAAAAAACATTAGTGGGCGTAGTATATCGGCCTCCTAATAGTTGCAACTCTGCTGGAAGAAGTATTAATCAGGAAATAGTCGGGGCATGTAATAAGGGAACAGCCATAATTATGGGGGATTTTAATTATCATATTAACTGGACAAATCAAATTGGGCAGAGCAGCCTTGAGGACGAGTTCATTGAGTGCATCAGGGATGGATTTCTTGAGCAGTATGTAACTGATCCTACAAGGGGGCAGGCAACCTTGGACCTGGTCCTGTGTAATGAGTCAGGATTAATTAATAATTTCCTAGTTAAGGATCCCCTTGGAACGAGCGACCACAACATGGTTGAATTCCATATCCAATTAGAGGGTAAGAAGGTTGATTCTCAAACAAGCGTACTGAGCTTGAATAAAGGAGACTATGATGGTATGAGAGCGGAATTGATTAAAGTGGACTGGGAAAATAGATTAAAGGGTAAGACGGTACATGAGCAGTGGTGTTCATTTAGGGAGTTATTTTACAACTTTCAAAATAAATATATTCCACTGAGGAAAAAAGGGTGTAAAAGAAATGACAGCCATCCGTGGCTAAGTAAAGAAATCAAGGATAGTATCCGACTAAAAACAAGGACATATAAGGTAGCCAAACTTAGTGGGAGGATAGAAGATTGGGAATTCTTCAAAAGACAGCAAAAAGTAACTGAAGGATTGATTAAGAAAGGGAAGTTAGATTATGAAAAGAAATTAACAAAAAATATAAAAACAGATAGCAAGAGTTTCTATAGTTATATAAAAAGAAAAAGGGTGGCTAAGGCAAACATAGGTCCCTTAGAGGATGAGACCGGGAAATTAATGGTGGGAAACATGGAGATGGCAAAAATGCTGAACAAATATTTTGTTTCAGTCTTTACAGTAGAGGACACTAAGAATATCCCAACACTGGACAAACAGGGGACTCTCGGGGGGGAGGAGCTAAATACGATTAAAATCACTCAGGAGATGGTGCTCAGTAAAATAATGGGACTCAAGGCGGATAAATCCCCTGGACCTGATGGCTTCCATCCTAGGGTCTTGAGGGAAGTGGCAGTAGGGATTGTGGATGCTTTGGTGATAGTTTTCCAAAATTCCCTGGACTCAGGAGAGGTCCCGGCAGATTGGAAAACTGCTAATGTAACACCGTTATTTAAAAAGGGTAGTAGGCAGAAGGCTGGAAATTATAGGCCAGTTAGCTTAACATCTGTGGTGGGTAAAATTTTGGAGTCTATTATTAAGGAGACAGTAACGGAACATTTAGATAAGCATAATTTAATAGGACAAAGTCAGCATGGCTTTATGAAGGGGAAGTCATGTCTGACAAATTTGCTTGAGTTCTTCGAGGATATAACGTATAGGGTGGATAAAGGGGAACCAGTGGACATAGTGTATTTAGACTTCCAGAAGGCATTCGACAAGGTGCCACATAAAAGATTATTACTTAAGATAAAAAATCACGGGATTGGGGGTAGTATTCTGGCATGGGTGGAGGATTGGTTATCGAACAGGAAGCAGAGAGTTGGGATAAATGGTTCATTTTCGGACTGGCAACCAGTAACCAGTGGTGTTCCACAGGGGTCGGTGCTGGGTCCCCAACTCTTTACAATCTATATTAACGATTTGGAGGAGGGGACCGAGTGCAACATATCAAAATTTGCAGATGATACAAAGATGGGAGGGAAAGTAGAGAGTGAGGAGGACATAAAAAACCTGCAAGGGGATATAGACAGGCTGGGTGAGTGGGCGGAGATTTGGCAGATGCAATATAATATTGGAAAATGTGAGGTTATGCACTTTGGCAGGAAAAATCAGAGAGCAAGTTATTTTCTTAATGGCGAGAGACTGGAAAGTACTGCAGTACAAAGGGATCTGGGGGTCCTAGTGCAAGAAAATCAAAAAGTTGGTATGCAGGTGCAGCAGGTGATCAAGAAAGCCAACGGAATGTTGGCTTTTATTGCTAGAGGGATAGAATATAAAAACAAGGAGGTATTGCTGCAGTTATATAAGGTATTGGTGAGACCGCACCTGGAATACTGCATACAGTTTTGGTCTCCATACTTAAGAAAAGACATACTTGCTCTCGAGGCAGTACAAAGAAGGTTCACTCGGTTAATCCCGGGGATGAGGGGGCGGACATATGAGGAGAGGTTGAGTAGATTGGGACTCTACTCATTGGAGTTCAGAAGAATGAGAGGCGATCTTATTGAAACATATAAGATTGTGAAGGGTCTTGATCGGGTGGATGCAGTAAGGATGTTCCCAAAGATGGGTGAAACTAGAACTAGGGGGCATAATCTTAGAATAAGGGGCTGCTCTTTCAAAACTGAGATGAGGAGAAACTTCTTCACTCAGAGGGTGGTAGGTCTGTGGAATTTGCTGCCCCAGGAAGCTGTGGAAGCTACATCATTAGATAAATTTAAAACAGAAATAGACAGTTTCCTAGAAGTAAAGGGAATTAGGGGTTATGGGGAGCGGGCAGGAAATTGGACATGAAGCTGAGTTCGGATCGGTCAATGCCCTGTGGGTGGCGGAGAGGGCCCAGGGGCTATGTGGCCGGGTCCTGCTCCGACTTCTTGTGTTCTTTAGATTTGTGGTTGGGATCAGATCAGCCATGATCTTATTGAATGGCGGAGCAGGCTCGAGGGGCCGATTGGCCTACTCCTGCTCCAATTTCTTATGTTCTTATGTTCTTATCCCTAGTTAGTCTGCTGGCTTCCTCCTGCCTCCCCTCCCTCACTGCCCCGTCTCTTGCTGTCCCTGTTCCAGGGACCCTGGGGACAAGCATCCCAAAACCAGCCCCCTGCACCTCCCCATCCCCCCACCTAAATAAAAATAAGTTTTTAAGACCATGAAATTGAAACCTAGTTTACAATATTTATTCCCCCCCCTCCCCAATGCTCCACATGTTCCCAGTAGGCTGTCCATCCAACTGGAGAAACAAATGACCAGGACGCAGGCCCCTTTAGGAGTGGGTGAAGCTTGCATGGTTTTACCCACCCCTTCCGAACATACTAATTAAGAGCAGGAGGAGGCCATTCGGCCCCTCGAGCCTGCTCTGCCATTTGATAAGATCATGGCTGATCTGATTGTGACCTCCACCCTACTTTCCCGCACCGTATCTGAGCACAGCCTGATCCCAGCCCTCTGCTGTTGCTGTCGGTTACATTTTTTGGGTTCTGTTGCTGAAGCATCCTTCAGTTGAGTACCAAAGCTTGTGCTGGGCCGTTTCCACGGTTGTGAGGGGGATTGGGAAAGTTGGCAGATTGTTCACCACGGGGAAGGGTTCAAATACACCGAGAGGGGAGAGTTTTAAAAATTATGAAGTTAGGAGTAACGAGGGAAATCTTTTCTGATGGGACCTCTTTGCAGCCAGAGGATAATCGAGTTGCAGAGAAAATTACTGGGGAGATATACTCAAATATGGGTTAGGGTTAAATAAAAATCTGGTCTCAGTAAAAGTGACCACATAGCTGTCAGATTGTCGTAAAAACCCAACTGGTTCACTCATGTCATTTAGGGAAGGAAACCTGCCGTCCTTACCCGGTCTGGGCCTATATGTGATTCCAGTCCTGTATCTGTGAGTCCAGTTGACTCTTAACTGCTCTCTCAAGTGGCCCAGCAAGAAACTCAGTTTGTATCAAACCCGCAACCAGTGGTTCAAGAAGACGGCCCAGCACCACCTTCTCAGGGCAACTAGGGATGGGCAATAAATGCCGGCCTCGCCAGTGATGCCCACATCCCAAGAATGAATCATAAAAAGACGAGGTCTATCCAGTCAGTCTACTGCTTATGGTAGACTAGCAACTCACAGAGAATGAGTTCAAATCCCTGCATTGCAAGGTGTGAAATTGGCCTTCAATGAATCTTCTAATTTGGGGCTGGCACCAGAGAAGAGTGACCATGAAACCTACCAATTGTTGTAAAAAAAAGCCCAACCGGTTAGCGATGCCTTACAGGAGCGGGAACCTGCCACACACACCTGGCCGAGCTGGCATGTCTCTCCAGTCCCACACCAACGTAGTTGACTCCTGATGCCCTCTCAAGTGACCCAGCAAGCCATCCTGTAGTACAGTCATTCAAGAACTCTGGGGAAATCCTCTCCGACTCCCTAAGTCGATCAAGCAAAGCACCAAGCGACCACAATTGTCCAGGACTCATCCCAATCTCAGCTAACTAGCAACTTACCCTGTATAGTCGGAAATTATCTCCCCTCAGGAACTTGTCAAGTTCCCTTTTAAACCAGTGTTGTCCAATAGAAATCACTGACTAGTCGCAGGTGTGGCTACAGCGACACTGTTTTAGCCACAGTAGAAAACGTCTTCGGAGCATCGGAACAGGAGGAGGCCATTCAGCCCCTCGGACCTGTTCTGCCATTCAGTTAGATCATGCCTGATCTGTATCTTAACTCCATTTACCTGCCTTGGTTCCCTAACCCTTAATCCCCTCACCCAACAAAAATCTATCAATCTCAGTTTTGAACTTTTCAATTGACCCCCCAGCCTCAACAGCTTTTTGGGGGGAAGAGAGTTCCAGATTTCCACTCCCCTTTGTGTGAAGAAGTGCTTCCTGACATCACCCCCGAACGGCCGTTACCATCCCCTTAAAACCTGCCTCTTCTCCCTCCTAATGTCGTCTCCTTCGGCTCGGTGTCGAGTTTGTTTGATTTACTTTCCTGTGGAGCACCTCGGGACGTTAAAGGCGCCACATAAATGCAAGTTATTGTTGTAGAGCCGCATTGTGCAGGTTCAGTTGAATCATCTCTCCTCCCTCCCCTCCCCCCAGGTCATGGACGGCTCTCTCGGAGGAGCCCTTCGACCCCAGAACGCCCAGCTCAGCTGCTGTCGTCTCGAGAAAATGGGGATTGGGCAGCGGACCCCGTTCCGAGTGGGAATCCGACGCTGTCTCTGGCCGTTCCTCCTGGACAAGCAGTGGAGGCAGACGGTGTTTCACTGAGAGCGGCCGCAGAGGTTGTGGAGCGAGAGGCAGCGGCAAGAAGTGAGATTGATGTCAAAGCACAAGGGGGGTTGGATAGCTTGAGACGCCGTGCCTCTCCCCCACGCAGGATGCTTCTTGTGACATTGGCTATTTAAGGTCTCTGCTGTTGCGCGTCCTTGCACATCGCTGGCTTTCCTGCTCCACGTATCCGTCTGTCGATATCTATGGGTAACCTTTTTTTTAAAACGTAGGCACCCTTTGAACTGTTCCCTTTCTGCTTTGCTTTGTAATTTCGTCTGTATGTGGCATGGGAGCCTGTACTTGTTTATAATTTGTTTGGACACATTCCAACTGAGGGAAAGGAGGAAACTAGACAACTAGGTATTTTATTCAGCCTGATACAAGGACAGGATGGAATTTGCCAGCCCTCCCTCCCACAACCCTCACTTAAAACTGTGCGAGTGACTGGAAAATGAACTGAGTGGTTTCGGCAGTGGTTGACTGTATCCTGTTCACTGGGAGATGTGTGTGAATTGACTCATTGCCTGGGCACCCTTCCTCTCTCGCTCTCTGTAGGGCCAGGGTTGTGCAGGGGCCTGAGTTCCACTCACTCAGTCTCCTCCTCCTGACAACGAATTTAAGTAATCTAAACGGAGAAGGAAGCAGAGTGTGATGGTGTGTTTTTTTCCCATTCTCCAGTTTCCCTCTGACTCTTGCTGGGCTGCAGCTCCCTGGGCTGCCCTCCACCTACCTCGCCCAAGGAGCTGCTCTCCATGGGTGAGCCTAGGCCTCGAGCGTCGGCAGGCTGTTCGACTGTGTAGGGCTTCGTACCTGAGCCCGACCCCGTGTTCTCACGCGCATCTGCCAGTAGCAGTCATTGCGTAGCAATCAGGAGCAGGAACCCTGGCTGATTCTTTTCCCCCCTCTCCCCTAGCCCAGAAGCCAGTTTTGGCTCCCACGCCGATGCCACCTAATGGGTACGGTCGCCGAGTGGTTCTGGTGCTGGACGGGGCAGTCCAGTGGTCGTGAGTTCAAATCCCACCGTGGTAATTTGGGAAACTGAATTTAATAAATCTGATAATCTGTGGGCTGGAACCAGAGAAATGACCATGAGACCTGCCGGATTGTCAGAAAAACCCGGCAGGTTCACGAATGTCCTTACCTGGCCTGCTACACGTGACTCCAGTCCCCATGCCAACATGGTTGCTGTCACGCAACTAGGGATGATGAAACATATCCACTTTGGGGGTTTTCGAGAGCAGAGTTTGTTTTCTGATCTTCAGTGCACAGGAATGACTTTGAGTTTCGAATGTGATTTGGCGAATCACCGTTCCAATTATTTGTACAAGTTTTGAAACAAATGCAAAGTTATTGGACCCACATCTTCAAACCTGAATCGTTGGTGAGGAAACAATTAGAACGGTTCTGGGTTTAATTCTTGTTCAAGTTGAAATGTGTTTGTGTTTGTTTCCATTTGTAAACCATGTTTCAGATTGTAAGATTCAGACCTTTGCTCCCTACGCATTTTCCCATTGTTTAATAATCGCGAGCTCAGCGGAAGCTCCAGTAATTACTGCACAACGTTACGGTTTCTAATCTCGGTGAGTTTCAGTCCTGCGGGTTAATTGAAGTCAGCCCGTGGCTCACTTTCTGAATGCTTGTGCAGTTCACACCTCCTGCTTCCTGGATATGAAGGTTCCACTCAGCAGCTTAGTGCTGGAAAGGCGGTTGATGTGAGATTTGTGACCATGTATAAGCTCGGGATCCAGGCGGGCCCCGGATTTTGCCGTCCGATATTAACGGAGAGCGATAGAAAGAGGAGCGTTACAGTCTCAGACAGTGAGTGTGTGTAGACACTGAGCAGGAATGAGTCCAGTATTGAACAGGTTAGTCTGGGCAGACGAGTTGGCCGATCCCCCTCCAGCCCAGTCCACTGCCAGCAGCGGTAAGAGGAGCTGCTGATTGCACGGTTCATGTGATGGAAACCCAACGTGCCCACTGTCGTGCTCGTTTCTCTCTCACCCCCGCCCCCCCCACCGTGAGCTACTGACCCTCCTCTCTCACCCCCCCCCCCCCCACCGTGAGCTACTGACCCTCCTCTCTCACCCCCCCCCCCCCCCCCCCCCCCACCGTGAGCTACTGACCCTCCTCTCTCACCCCCCCCCCCCCCCCCCCACCGTGAGCTACTGACCCTCCTCTCTCACCACATCACGGGTGTATCGGTGGTGGCAGTAAATTTACTGATTTCAGTTTTGCACCAAATTATTAATCTCGCTCACAGACCACAGGACAGCAGGTGCGGAGTACGGCATTCGTCAGAGGGTGGGACAGTGCAGAGGGAGCTTTACTCTGTATCTAACCCTGTACCTGCCCTGGGAGTGTTTGATGGGACAGTGCAGAGGGAGCTTTACTCTGTATCTAACCCTGTACCTGCCCTGGGAGTGTTTGATGGGACAGTGTAGAGGGAGCTTTACTCTGTATCTAACCCTGTACCTGCCCTGGGAGTGTTTGATGGGACAGTGTAGAGGGAGCTTTACTCTGTATCTAACCCTGTACCTACCCTGGGAGTGTTTGATGGGACAGTGTAGAGGGAGCTTTACTCTGTATCTAACCCTGTACCTGACCCTGGGAGTGTTTGATGGGACGGTGTAGAGGGAGCTTTACTCTGTATCTAACCCGTGCTGTACCTGCCCTGGGAGTGTTTGATGGGACAGTGTAGAGGGAGCTTTACTCTGTATCTAACCCGTGCTGTACCTGCCCTGGGAGTGTTTGATGGGACAGTGTAGAGGGAGCTTTACTCTGTATCTAACCCTGTACCTACCCTGGGAGTGTTTGATGGGACAGTGTAGAGGGAGCTTTACTCTGTATCTAACCCTGTACCTGCCCTGGGAGTGTTTGATGGGACAGTGTAGAGGGAGCTTTACTCTGTATCTAACCCTGTACCTGCCCTGGGAGTGTTTGATGGGACAGTGTAGAGGGAGCTTTACTCTGTATCTAACCCTGTACCTGCCCTGGGAGTGTTTGATGGGACAGTGTAGAGGGAGCTTTACTCTGTATCTAACCCTGTACCTGCCCTGGGAGTGTTTGATGGGACAGTGTAGAGGGAGCTTTACTCTGTATCTAACCCTGTACCTGCCCTGGGAGTGTTTGATGGGACAGTGTAGAGGGAGCTTTACTCTGTATCTAACCCTGTACCTGCCCTGGGAGTGTTTGATGGGACAGTGTAGAGGGAGCTTTACTCTGTATCTAACCCTGTACCTGCCCTGGGAGTGTTTGATGGGACAGTGTCGAGGGAGCTTTACTCTGTATCTAAGTTCACCTGGGAATACTTGTTGCTGTCACAGGGTGCTTGAAATGGAAATCCTTCCCCAGCACTAATATCTCTGACATTAACCAGCACAAAAATGCACTAAGACACTTCAGAACTCTTGCAGCTGTGCCTAGTTTCTAAATAAATGCCCCCCTGTCGTGATTTACTTCTACACATTCCCTGTGGGATGGGATAGCCCAGCAGGAACTGTTTCTCTCCCCCCCCGTGCCCATTTATGATCAGTAATGGGCAACGCCATCCTCCCTTTATAGAAGATGCCGCCAGCCCCCACCCCAGGCGTCCTCGAGCTTCACTTGGAGATAAAATGCAAACCGACGACTCTTCTTGCCAGTTAGGTGGGTGATTCTGAATGTCAGGATAACCCTGAATGTCTGATTGAAACCTGCCCGTCTCACGAGGGAGTTAAACATTTCTTCACTGCCAGCTTCCCGTGTTTTGTTTTTTTTCCTGATTTTTTTTTAATATATATAAGGATACTTTGATCACCATCTTCAGTAATTTTGACTTGGACTCTGTCCTGTTTAAAAAAAAATCGTCGTTGATGCAGGTTTGTTGTGTTCAGCGCACTGTACGTTCCTGAGACACTCCATAAATGTCTGTATTGATCAGTCTGAGTGTGAGCTGAGCCAACAGGTCTGGATCTGCCACACGAGTGTCTGTGTGTCTGTGTCTGTGTGTCTGTGTCAAGATGTATAGTAAAGAGGCGAAGCATGTAGTTCCCAAAATTTGCCCCCCCCCGAACATGGGCGAAAGGCTCAGAGCTCCGATTGCTCAGGAATCCTAGTATTAAGCTTCACTTTTGTTAGGGACCTTTTTAATTACTGAAACAGCCTGCCTTCATGTCCCCAAGGTGTTCACTCTCGCTGGGATACGGCTCTACCAGTCCAGAAACACCTCTGGTATCTCGCACAAGTGCCCAGTCCTTGTGCGCGCGCGTGTGTTAACAGGCTGCTCAACTCCTGAGGCATCACATCCAAGCCCAATCTTTGTCCTCTGACCAAAGCCCTCCCGCACACACAGTGGAAAGTGCTGGAACGAGATCTTCGTGGCACCTGCATCATTCCCCAATGAGAAAAGTGCATTCAACAGGGTAGCAATCGCATGCAGATTGAGTGTAGCAGAGGACAGTTTAACATGGGCCAGCTCCAGTACCTGTCTCTGTAACTTTAACCGTGAAAACCTTGTGATCACGCAGTGCAAATGGTGAAACTGCTCGAACATCTGTGGGAACTGGAGTCTCGTGTGCTCTCTCTCGCACTCTTTCTCGCTCTCTCGCTCTGCTCTCTCTTTACTCCGTGCTCTCTCGCTCTGCTGTCTCTATACTCCGTGCTCTCTCGCTCTGCTGTCTCTTTACTCCGCGCTCTCTCGCTCTGCTGTCTCTTTACTCCGCGCTCTCTCGCTCTGCTGTCTCTTTACTCCGTGCTCTCTCGCTCTGCTCTCTCTTTACTCCGTGCTCTCTCGCTCTGCTGTCTCTATACTCCGTGCTCTCTCGCTCTGCTGTCTCTTTACTCCGCGCTCTCTCGCTCTGCTGTCTCTTTACTCCGCGCTCTCTCGCTCTGCTGTCTCTCTCTTGCTCTGCTCTCTCTCTTGCTCTGCTCTCTCCTCTCTCTCGCTCCTCTCTCTCGCTCCTCTCTCTCTCTCTCTCTCTCTTTCGCTCCTCTCTCTCTCGCTCTTTCCTCTCTCTCTCTCGCTCTTTCCTCTCTCTCTCGCTCTTTCCTCTCTCTCTCTCGCTCTTTCCTCTCTCTCTCTCGCTCTTTCCTCTCTCTCTCTCGCTCTTTCCTCTCTCTCTCTCGCTCTTTCCTCTCTCTCTCGCTCTTTCTTCTCTCTCTCGCTCTGCTCTCCTCTCTCTCTCGCTCTGCTCTCCTCTCTCTCTCTCTCTCTCTCGCTCTGCTCTCCTCTCTCGCTCTGCTCTCCTCTCTCGCTCTGCTCTCCTCTCTCTCTCGCTCTCCTCTCTCTCTCTCGCTCTGCTCTCCTCTCTCTCTCGCTCTGCTCTCCTCTCTCTCTCGCTCTGCTCTCCTCTCTCTCTCGCTCTGCTCTCCTCACTCTCTCGCTCTGCTCTCCTCTCTCTCTCGCTCTGCTCTCCTCTCTCTCTCGCTCTGCTCTCCTCTCTCTCTCGCTCTGCTCTCCTCTCTCTCTCGCTCTGCTCTCCTCTCTCTCTCTCGGCTCTCTCTCTCTCGCTCTGCTCTCCTCTCTCGCTCTGCTCTCTCTCTCTCGCTCTGCTCTCCTCTCTCTCTCGCTCTGCTCTCCTCTCTCTCTCGCTCTGCTCTCCTCTCTCTCTCGCTCTGCTCTCCTCTCTCTCTCGCTCTGCTCTCCTCTCTCTCTCTCGCTCTGCTCTCCTCTCTCTCTCTCGCTCTGCTCTCCTCTCTCTCTCTCGCTCTGCTCTCCTCTCTCTCTCGCTCTGCTCTCCCCTCTCGCTCTGCTCTCTGCTCTCTCCTCTCTCCTCTCTCCTCGCTCTGCTCTCTCTCCTCTCTCCTCTCTCCGCTCTCTCTCTTTTGTGCTGTCTGTAAACTGCACTTGTGACCAAGTAATTGCAACCTCGCAAATGTACATCTCGATGGAATGATACTTTTCACATTCCGTCCTGTAGAGACATGATGTAGAGAATTTATTAATAAAACTTCTACAGACCAGTCTGTGCTGTTTCTTTCACAGCGTACGGTGGTGTGGTTCTGTTACTGGATAAATAATCCAGAGAATGTGAGTTCAAGGTGGGAGGCTGGCCAGGAGAGAATTGGAATAGTTATGCCTGAAGGTAACAAAGGCATGGATGAGGGTTTCAGCAGTAGATGGGCTGAGGCAGGGGCGGAGACAGGTAAGCACCGAGGTGGTTTGCATATCTAAATCCAGCTCTGTCCTGGGTAGAAGATAAAGCAGCCCGCTTGATTGGCACCCCATCCATCCACCACCCTAAACATTCACTCCCTTCACCACCGGCGCACTGTGGCTGCAGTGTGTACCATCCACAGGATGCACTGCAGCAAATCGCCAAGGCTTCTTCAACAGCACCTCCCAAACCCGCGACCTCTACCACCTAGAAGGACAAGAGCAGCAGGCACATGGGAACAACACCACCTGCACGTTCCCCTCCAAGTCACACACCATCCCGACTTGGAAATATATCGCCGTTCCTTCATCGTCGCTGGGTCAAAATCCTGGAACTCCCTTCCTAACAGCACTGTGGGAGAACCTTCACCACACGGACTGCAGCGGTTCAAGAAGGCGGCTCACCACCACCTTCTCAAGGGCAATTAGGGGTGGGCAATAAATGCTGGCCTCGCCAGCGACGCCCACATCCCGTGAACGAATAAAAAAAAGAATTTATTACATTTATAAACAAACTGAATATTCAGTTCTTTCAAATAACTTTATTATAGCAGAATTTAGGCAGCTCAATGGCCGAGGAAAGTGTGGTAATAGGAGAGTGTTACAGCATGTATTGTATATATTTATTGTAGAGAATATCTGTTTGAATCTGCTTTGAGCTTCCTGTTGTATGAAAATTATTTACAATTGTTTGTGTAATTTTTTGTCCCAATTTTCTTCCTGTCTGGAGATTCTGATTAAAATGAGTTTATCGACTAACTCCCACTGCAAAAAGAGCCAAATTTAAACTGAGCTGCCACTCTTGTACTCACAGAATTAGCCGATCTCAGTCACTTAGCCTCCGCTCCTGGTGCAGGGAGCGGAGAAACCAGGCAGGATTCCTGCTCCCTGTCCAGTGACCCCTGTGGACATCAGGCTCGGCTGTGACGCTTCTCATGGTTAAATATCCCACCGAAACACTGTCCAGGCTCACGTGAAGAACAGACTCTTGAGTGAAGCACCAAAGAGCTGTGGGTATCTGTGGAACCTGTGTCCTGGTGAGAGCCTTCAGGAGAGGAGGGGTAACTGGAACAAAATAATCAACCCTCCTTATCCACAGACTAAGGTGGCACACAAGAGGTTGTTACACAAAATTAGGGCTCATGAGATTGGGGGTAATTTAATATCATGGATTGAGGATTGGTTCATGAACAGAAAACAGAGTAGGGATAAATGGGTCTTTTTCGAGTTGGGAGGTCATCACTAGTGGGGTACCGTAAGGATCGGTGCTTGGGTCTCAGCTATTTACAATCTATATTAATGACTACACTCTCAGAATGTGTCACACCTTCCATCACTTTGTAGAGACAAGGTGGGCGACCAGCATTGGAGAGACACAACTGTCAGGGATATCGATAGATACAGAGTCAGGGTTGCTGTGATAGATTGCTGTGTGTGTCTCTGACCTGTCCATCTGAACCAACTTTATCTTTCTTGATGCAGAAAAGTAATTTCCTGTCAGTAGCTACTAATTATAGAATTGTAAAAGGGTCATCTTAGCATCAACACCACCAAATACAGACATACCAACAGAGCAGCACTCCCTCAGTACTGACCCTCCGACAGAGCAGCACTCCCTCAGTACTGACCCTCCGACAGAGCAGCACTCCCTCAGTACTGACCCTCCGACAGTGCAGCGCTCCCTCAGGACTGACCCTCCGACAGTGCAGCGCTCCCTCAGGACTGACCCTCAGACAGTGCGGCGCTCCCTCAGTACTGACCCTCCAACAGCGCGGCGCTCCCTCAGTACTGACCCTCCGACAGTGCAGCGCTCCCTCAGTACTGACCCTCCGACAGTGCAGCACTCCCTCAGTACTGACCCTCCGACAGCGCGGCGCTCCCTCAGTACTGACCCTCCGACAGTGCAGCTCTCCCTCAGTACTGACCCTCCGACAGTGCAGCGCTCCCTCGCTACTGACCCTCCGACAGTGCAGCGCTCCCTCAGTACTGACCCTCCGACAGTGCAGCGCTCCCTCGCTACTGACCCTCCGACAGTGCAGCGCTCCCTCGCTACTGACCCTCCGACAGTGCAGCGCTCCCTCGCTACTGACCCTCCGACAGTGCAGCACTCCCTCAATACTGACCCTCCGACAGTGCAGCGCTCCCTCAGTACTGACCCTCCGACAGTGCAGCGCTCCCTCAGTACTGACCCTCCGACAGTGCAGCGCTCCCTCAGTACCGACCCTCCGACAGTACAGCGCTCCCTCAGTACCGACCCTCCGACAGTGCAGCGCTCCCTCAGTACCGACCCTCCGACAGTACAGCGCTCCCTCAGTACTGACCCTCCGACAGTACAGCGCTCCCTCAGTACCGACCCTCCGACAGTACAGCGCTCCCTCAGTACTGACCCTCCGACAGTGCAGCGCTCCCTCAGTACCGACCCTCCGACAGTGCAGCGCTCCCTCGGTACTGACCCTCTGACAGTGCAGCGCTCCCTCAGTACTGACCCTCCGACAGTGCAGCGCTCCCTCAGTACTGACCCTCCGACAGTGCAGCGCTCCCTCAGTACTGACCCTCCGACAGTGCAGTGCTCCCTCAGTACTGACCCTCCGACAGTGCAGCGCTCCCTCAGTACTGACCCTCCGACAGTGCGGCACTCCCTCAGTACTGCACCGGGAGGTTAGCGTGGATTATGTGCTGAAGACTATGTAGGGACTTGAACCCACGACCTTCTGACTCAGAGGTGAGCGAGCTTGCTGCACTGAGACACGACCGACACCTGGTTTGGCAAACATACTTTAATCCAAGATGACTGCCACTGCTGCGCTGTTTTGCCAACTCTCCGTTTATTAAAACCTATTTTCCATTATTGATAATGTGTAATCGGCACAAGTTATTATTGCAGCTGTGATTTAACTGTAGCAGCTGCTGATCTGAATGGGGACAGTGATGAAGGGAATCATTGATGGAGCAGAGGAGCTTCACTGTCGCAGTGTGGCTATTGGCCAGCAGATGGGGGGCTTTCCTGGTCCATCAATACAAATTACTGGAATCATGAGGTGTAATTTTAACTCCCCGAGAGTTACAGAGCAGGTGATGCACTTACAACTCTCTCATCCCCCGGCACCCGTTTTAACGACTGTTCTCCTGAGTGATCAGTCCCACTCCAGGTACTTGAGCACATGATCTAGGCTGACACTCCCAGCGCAGTAATGAGGGAGCGCTGCACTGTCGGAGGGTCAGTACTGAGGGAGCGCTGCACTGTCGGAGGGCCAGTACCGAGGGAGCGCTGCACTGTTGGAGGGTCAGTACTGAGGGAGTGCTGCACTGTCGGAGGGTCGGTACCGAGGGAGCACTGCACTGTCGGAGGGGCAGTGCCGAGGGAGCGCCGCACTGTCGGAGGGTCAGTGCTGAGGGAGCGCTGCACTGTCGGAGGGCCAGTACCGAGGGAGCGCTGCACTGTCGGAGGGTCAGTGCCGAGGGAGTGCTGCACTGTCGGAGGGCCAGTACCGAGGGAGCGCTGCGCTGTTGGAGGGTCAGTGCCGAGGGAGTGCTGCACTGTCGGAGGGTCGGTACCGAGGGAGCGCCGCACTGTCGGAGGGTCGGTACCGAGGGAGCGCCGCACTGTCGGAGGGTCGGTGCTGAGGGAGCGCTGCACTGTCGGAGGGTCGGTACTGAGGGAGCGCCGCACTGTCGGAGGGTCGGTGCTGAGGGAGCGCCGCACTGTCGGAGGGCCGGTGCTGAGGGAGCGCCGCACTGTCGGAGGGTCAGTGCTGAGGGAGTGCCGCACTGTTGGAGGTGCTGTCTTTTGGATGAGATGTTAAACCAAGGGCCCGCCTGCTCTCTCAGGTGCATGTAAAAGATCCCATGGTCACAATTTGAAGAAGAGCAGGGGAGTTCTCCCTGGTGTGCTGGGGCCAATATTTATTCCTCAACCAACATCACTAAAAACAGATTATCTGGTCATTATCACGTTGCTCCTAATATTCTTTGGCTCAGCATCAATATTTATTTTGACTTCACCTCTGTGAAGCGACTTGGGACCTTTTTAATTCCCTCCGTGGCCTGGCTCTAATTTTAAGGTTCTGCCCCCTTGTTCTGGACTCTCCCACCAGAGGAAATAGTTTCTCTCTATCGACCCTATCAAATCCTTTAATCATCTTAAACACCTCGATTAGATCACCCCTTAATCTTCTATACTCGAGGGAATACAAGCCCAGTCTGTGCAACATGGCCTCGTAATTTAACCCTTTTAGTCCCGGGATCGTTCTGGTGAATCTGCACTGCACCCCCTCCAAGGCCAATATATCTCAGTGATGAAAACCTTTACATGACGTTTCCTGTCGCAGAGGAATCCGGCAGAGCAAGAGTTAACGAAAATACACCTTGAGGCAAAGAGCCAATTTACCGAAAAGAAACCGATTGCTGTCCACACCCACTCGATGTGTTCACTTTGCTCCTGGCACAGAGGTAAGGAGATCCCTCCCTGAGCTCCAACCCCTGCTCAATATTGGCGCCCAAATGCCTCGCCCCCATCTCCTGTAACCGATAAAGTATCTTAAAGTAGATTACATGTAAATTTTAACTGTATGCTGGATGAGACAGACGGTGTTGTTGTCAACGTTTGAAATAGGGTCGGTAACCAGAGGACACGGATTCAAGATAATTAGGCTAAGAGCCAGAGGGGAGATGAGGAGAATTGTTTTTTACGCAGCGAGTTGTGATGATCTGGAATGCGCTGCCTGAAAGGGCGGTGGAAGCAGATTCAATAATAACTTTCAAAAGGGAATTGGATAAATACTTGAAAACAAGAAATTTGCGGGGCTATGGGGAAAGAGCAGGGGAATGGGACCAATTGGATAGATCTTTCAAAGAGCCAGCACAGGCATGATGGGCCGAATGGCCTCCTTCTGTGCTGGACAATGCAAGAGAATGGAAATGCGGGGCCAGATTGTGGCAGAAATGGGTCTGGTTCTTTACACAGGCATTTGCGGAACAGGATGAGGCCATTCAGCCCCTCGAGCCTGTTGCACCATTCATGGCTGACCTGTACCTCACCTCCATTTACCCGCCTTTGCTCCATATCCCTCGATACCCTCACCCAACAAAACTCTATCGATCTCAGTCTTGAAAGTTCCAATTGAACCCCCAGCACCCACAGCCATTTGGGGGAAGAGAGTTCCAGATTTCCACTCCCCTTTGTGTGAAGAAATGCTTCCTGATTTAAAGAATGATCACATAGCTGAGGAGTCGAGTCTGTGGGACTGAACCCCGGTGAGAGTCGGGGTCTGTGGGACTGAGCCCCAGTGAGAGTCGGCACCTTCAGGGGAGGGGGGAGAGAGTCGGGGTCTGTGGGTCTGAACCCCAGTGAGAGTCGGCACCTTCAGGGGAGGGGGGAGAGAGTTGGGGTCTGTGGGTCTGAACCCCAGTGAGAGTCGAGGTCTGTGGGACTGAACCCCGGTGAGAGTCAGCACCTTCAGGGGAGGGGGGAGAGAGTCGGGGTCTGTGGGTCTGAACCCCAGTGAGAGTCGGCACCTTCAGGGGAGGGGGGAGAATTGACTGGGACATATGGTAATGGGCCGACTCGTCACACTATAGCTGAAACTCCCTATCAGATCTGTACCATCCCCAATCACCCATTGCACGAGCCAGAGTCAGTTAATTAAATTAAAATCACAGCTGTCTCATTAGCTTAATGAGTTGTTGAAATTTCTGATCAAATTTGTAATCATTTTGTAATTAGAATGTCTGAATGTGAAGGTGAATTCAGAGCTGGCTGAAGACTTGTTAATGTTTAATATCACAGTATTTTGGTGCAATACTCCCTGTTGCTAAGTTAATTATCCCATAATAGACTATTCCTCAGTTGCTGGACGAAAATTATCTTAACACTTAAACTGCGTAACATCTAAATTACATCAACTCCAGGCCCTCCTTTATAAACTTAATCTGATTAACTGAGCAACTTTAGTTCTCTGAACCACTGATCGTTATAAAATGTCGGCCTTTTATGCTAATTCCCCTTTTGCTTATTTGCATATTTCAACATAATTTGGCTTTTCTGTCCAAACCAGTAAAGGGCAGGGTCAGTACTGATTGGACAAGAAGGAAGGGAATCGATTTGGCAATTTTAGGTTAAAAAAACATAAATGGAGGAAACCAGAAATAAAGCAGAGAATTACAGGAGGGTGCGTCAGAAAGAATGAATGAACTGGTGCTCATTAACACCTTATCACAATTCCAATCACTTCGTGCAGAATGAATTACTTGAAATGAAGTGTCTTATTGGCTAATAGATTAGCTGTACAGTACTGTACTCCCGCTCCATCACCCAGTCCACCTACATCCACCTCCGTAACATCGCCCGTCTCTGCCCCGGCCTCAGCTCATCTGCTGCTGAAACCCTCATCCATGCCTTTGTTACCTCCAGACTGGACTATTCCAATCCTCTCCTGGCCGGCCTCCCATCTTCCATCCTCCGTAAACTTCAGCTCATCCAAAACTCCGCTGCCCCGTATCCTAACTCGCACCAAGTCCCGTTCACCCCTCACCCCCTGTGCTCGCTGACCTACATCGGCTCCCAGTCCGGGAACGCCTCGATTTTAAAATTCACATCCTTATTTTCAAATCCCTCCGTGGCCCTCGCCCCTCCCTATCTCTGTAACCCTCCTCCAGCCCTGCAACCCTCCGAGATCTCTGCACTCCTCCAATTCTTGCCTCTTGCGCATCTCTGATTTCCATCGCTCCACCATTGGCGGCCGTGCCTTCAGCTGCCTGGGCCCTAAACTCTGCTAAAGGCTGGTGCACAGGTACAAAAAATAATTAAAAAGGCTGTTGGACTGTTGGCCTTTATCTCGAGGGTTGGAATACAAAGGGGTGGAGGTGATGCATCAGTTGTACAGAGCCCTGGTCAGATCCCATTTGCAGACACTGGGTTCAGTTCTGGGCCCCGCCCCTCAGGAAGGATATATTGGCCTTGGAGGGGGTGCAGCGCAGATTCCAGAACGACCCCGGGGCTAAAAGGGTTAAATTATGAGGACAGGTTGCAGAGACTGGGCTTGTATTCCCTCGAGTATCGAAGTTTAAGGGGTGATCTAACTGAGGTGTTTAAGATGATTAAAGGATTTGATAGGGTCGATAGAGAGAAACTATTTCCTCTGGTGGGGGGAGTCCAGAACAAGGGGGCAGAACCTTAAAATTCAGTTCCCTCCCTAAACCTCCCTCTCTCTCCTCCTTTAAGACGCTCCTTAAAACCTCCCTCTTTGACCAAGCTTTTGGTCCTAATATCTCCTTATGTGGCTCGGTGTCAAATTACGTTTGATAATCGCTCCTGTGAAACACCTTGGGACGTTTTACTACATTAAAGGCGCTATATAAATGCAAGTTGTTGTTGTAATTGTACTGAAGGGTCAGCCCAGGTTATACATGGATGTTCTGGAACGGGGCTTAATCCTGCAACCTTCTGACTTGGAACTGAAAATGCTCCCAAACTAAACCCAGCTGACACCGAGCACCATCCATAGAAACATGAAACATAGAAAATAGGAGCAAGAGTCGGCCATTCAGCCCTTTGGGCCTGCTCCGCCATTCAAAATGATCATGGCTGATCGTCTAACTCAGTACCTTGCACTCAATACTCCAGATGTGGTCTCACCAAGGCCCTGTACAACTGCAGTAAGACCTCCTTGCTCCTGTACTCAAATCCTCTTGCAATGAAGGCCAACATACCATTCGCCTTCCTGACTGCTTGCTGCACCTGAATGCTCGCTTTCAGCGACTGGTGTACAAGGACACCCAGGTCTCGTTGCACCTCCAAGAGAAAGGTAGGTGTCTGTTTAGACCCTTCAATCACAGCCAGCTCAATCAAGAAGGAAGAGTTTCCTTCAGAGGATTGACTGAAATAAAGAGGGGAGGAGAGACCAATATCCCTGCTCCCCATCCCCACCCCGTACTGTCCCACTGGGGTATTGTCTGATACACATCAGACTCCCCCCACTGCCTTGCCCGAAAGGCTGTGTGTCGTGTGGGAGTTTAGATGTGAGGCTATTCGACTGTGGAGGCCGTCACAGTTGAGCCCGTGCTGTCCTCACCCAATGCCCATTACATGCATTAACCAGCAGGAGTCACTAACCCAGGGGCACAGAGGCCCATAGAGTCAGTCCAAGGAACAGTACAGAATCGGTAATAATCCAGAGTCATAGAGTCATAGAGTTATACAGCACGGATAGAGGCCCTTCGGCCCATCGTGTCCGCGCCGGCCATCAGCCCTGTCTACTCTAATCCCATATTCCAGCATTTGGTCCGTAGCCTTGTATGCTATGGCATTTCAAGTGCTCATCCAAATGCTTCTTGAATGTTGTGAGGGTTCCTGCCTCCACAACCCTCTCAGGCAGTGAGTTCCAGACTCCAACCACCCTCTGGGTGAAAAAGTTCTTTCTCAAATCCCCTCTAAACCTCCTGCCTTTTACCTTGAATCTATGTCCCCTTGTTATAGAACCCTCAACGAAGGGAAAAAGCTCCTTAGTATCCATCCTATCTGTGCCCCTCATAATTTTGTACACCTCAATCATGTCCCCCCTCAGCCTCCTCTGCTCCAAGGAAAACAAACCCAATCTTCCCAGTCTCTCTTCATAGCTGAAGCGCTCCAGCCCTGGTAACATCCTGGTGAATCTCCTCTGCACCCTCTCCAAAGCGATCACATCCTTCCTGTAGTGTGGCGACCAGAACTGCACACAGTACTCCAGCTGTGGCCTAACCAGTGTTTTATACAGCTCCATCATAACCTCCTTGCTCTTATATTCTATGCCTCGGCTAATAAAGGCAAGTATCCCATATGCCTTCTTTACCACCTTATCTACCTGTTCCGCCGCCTTCAGGGATCTGTGAACTTGCACACCAAGATCCCTCTGACCCTCTGTCTTGCCTAGGGTCCTCCCATTCATTGTGTATTCCCTTGCCTTGTTAGTCCCTCCAAAGTGCATCACCTCGCACTTTTCCGGGTTAAATTCCATTTGCCACTGTTCCGCCCATCTGACCAACCCATCTATATCGTCCTGCAGACTGAGGCTATCCTCCTCGCTATTTACCACCCTACCAATCTTTGTATCATCAGCGAACTTACTGATCATACCTTTTACATTCATATCCAAGTCATTAATGTAGACCACAAACAGCAAGGGACCCAGCACCGATCCCTGTGGTACCCCACTGGCCACAGGCTTCCAGTCACAAAAACAACCTTCGACCATCACCCTCTGCCTTCTGCCACTAAGCCAGTTTTGTCTCCAAAGTGCCAAGGCACCCTGGATTCCATGGGCTCATACCTTCTTGACCAGTCTCCTGTGGGGGACTTTATCGAAGGCCTTACTGAAATCCATGTATACCACATCCACTGCGTTACCCTCATCCACACGCCTAGTCACCCCCTCAAAAAATTCAATCAAATTAGTCAGACATGATCTTCCCTTGACAAAGCCATGTTGACTATCCCTGATTAATCCTTGCTTCTCCAAGTGGAGACTAATTTTGTCCTTCAGAATTTTTTCCAATAATTTTCCTACCACTGATGTTAGGCTCACTGGCCTGTAGTTCCCCGGTTTTTCCCTACTCCCCTTCTTGAATAATGGTATTACATTAGCGGTTCTCCAGTCCTCTGGCACATCCCCTGTGGCCAGAGAGGTTCTGAATATATGTGTTAGAGCCCCCGCAATCTCCTCCTTTGCCTCACACAGAAGCCTGGGATACATTTCGTCCGGGCCTGGGGATTTATCCATTTTTAGGCCTGCTAAAACCGCCAATACCTCCTCCCGCTCGATGTTAATATGTTCGAGTATATCACAGTCCCCCTGTCGTATTTCTATGTCTACATCGTCCTTCTCCATAGTGAAAACAGATGCAAAAAATTCATTTAGAACCCCTCCTACATCTGCCGGCTCCACACACAGATTGCCATTTTTGTCCCTAATGGGCCCTATTTTTTCCCTAGTCATCCTCTTACCCTTAATATACTTATAAAACATCTTAGGATTTTCCTTTATTTTGCTCGCCAGTGTTATTTCATGGCCCCTCCTTGATCTCCTAATTTCTTTTTTAAGTATCCCCCTGCACTTTTTGTACTCCTCTAGGGCTTCCTCCGTCTTTAGCCTTTTGTATCTGCCAAAAGCCCTCCTTTTTTTCCTAATCCATTCTCGTATATCCCCTGACATCCAAGGTTCCCTGGAGTTCTTGGAACCACCCTTGACCTTTACGGGAACATGTTGCCATTGTATGGTCTCAATCTCCCTTCTGAAAGACTCCCATTGCTCCGATGCGGATTTTCCTACAAGCAGCTGATCCCAGTCCATTTTGGCCAGATCCTGCCTTATCCTATTAAAATCGGCCTTCCCCCAATTTAGAACCTTTATTTCCGGCCCCTCCCTGTCCTTTTCCATGACCACCTTAAATCTCACCGAATTATGGTCACTGTCACCAAAGTGCTCACCTACTAGCACTTCTTCCATTTGGCCGGCCACATTCCCTAGAATTAGGTCCAGTACCGCCCCCTCTCTTGTAGGACTTTCTGCATGCTGGCTCAAAAAGCTCTCCTGGATGCACGTTAAGAATTTTGTACCCTCTAAGCCTTTTACACTCTGAGTATCCCAGTTAATATTGGGGAAGTTGAAATCCCCCACTATTATTACCCTATTATTTGCACAATTTTCTGAGATTTGCCTACATATCTGTTCCTCTATCTCCCCCTGACTGTTTGGGGGTCTATAGTACACTCCCATCAAAGTGCTTGCCCCCTTTTTGTTTTTAAGCTCCACCCATATGGCCTCATTAGAGGAACCTGCTAATATATCATCCCTCCTTATGGCAGTAATTGATTCTTTAATTAATATTGCGACCCCCCCTCCTCTTATACCTCCCCCTCTGTCTCGCCTGAAGATTCTGTACCCCGGAATATTGAGCTGCCAGTCTTGCCCCTCCCTCAACCATGTCTCTGTGACAGCAACAATATCATACTCCCATGTGTTTATCAACACCTTCAGTTCATCCACCTTATTCGCAAGACTCCTTGCATTAAAATAGATGCCATCCAGCCTTGCCCTTACATAGAGTTCTGTTTCTTGTCTGATGTACGCTGTCATCTGTGAATTACTTAAAGTTATTTCTCCACACCTCCCCCCTCGCCTGAGAGACTCCGGTAATGAGCTGGGGTTATTTGCCAGGAGATGCGTCTTGTGATTTTAATGAGATGGTGCCTGTGATGGAGCGTCTATCACCATTTTCACAAGCCACCGAGTCTATCGTAGTGAAACATTCCCAATCTGAACTGTCATTAGCTATTTATAGATTTCCTCTCACCTCCCATCACTTTATTCAGACCCGCCTGTTTGTGTTGGCTGCCACACTTGGGCTGCTTGTGAAATCCTCGATGCTTTCCTTCCAGTGTTTACTGTCTCTGAGTACAACTGTCTCCGAAGTCCTTGAAGGTGTCGTCGCCCAAATCCGTGCCCATCTTTCCCGCAACTCCATGTTTGAATCCCTCCACAAAAAGCAGGACAAATCCAATCCGGCCGATTACCGCCCCATCAGTCTACTCTCAATCATCAGCAAGGTGATGGAAGGTGTCGTCGACAGTGCTATCAAGCGGCACTTACTCACCAATAACCTGCTCACCGATGCTCAGTTTGGGTTCCGCCAGGACCACTCGGCTCCAGACCTCATTACAGCCTTGGTCCAAGCATGGACAAAAGAGCTGAATTCCAGAGGTGAGGTGAGAGTGACTGCCCTTGACATCAAGGCAGCATTTGACCGAGTGTGGCACCAAGGAGCCCTAGTAAAATTGAAGTCAATGGGAATCAGGGGGAAAACTGTCCAGTGGCTGAAGTCATACCGAGCACAAAGGAAGGTGGTAGTGGTTGTTGGAGGCCAATCATCTCAGCCCAGGACATTACTGCAGGAGTTCCTCAGGGCAGTGTCCTAGGCCCAACCATCTTCAGCTGCTTCATCAATGACCTTCCCTCCATCATAAGATCAGAAATGGGGATATTTGCTGAGGATTGCACAGTGTTCAGTTCCATTCACAACCCCTCAGATAATGAAGCAGTCTGTGCCCACATACAGCAAGACCTGGACAACATCCAGACTTGGGCTGATAAGTGGCAAGTAACATTCGCAACAGACAAGTGCCAGGCAATGACCATCTCCAACAAGAAAGAGTCTAACCACCTTCCCTTGACATTCAACGACATTACCATCGCCGAATCCCCCACTATCAACATACTGGGGGTCACCATTGACCAAAAACCTAACTGGACCAGCCATATAAATACTGTGGCTACAAGAGCAGGTCAGAGGCTGGGTATTCTGTGGCGAGTGACTCACCTCCTGACTCCCCAAAGCCTTTCCACCATCTACAAGGCACAAGTCAGGAGTGTGATGGAATACTTTCCACTTGCCTGGATGAGTGCAGCTCCAACAACACTCAAGAAGCTCGACACCATCCAGGATAAAGCAGCCCACTTGATTGGCATCCCATCCACCACCCTAAACATTCACTCCCTTCACTACCGGCGCACTGTGGCTGCAGTGTGCACCATCCACAGGATGCACTGCAGCAACTCGCCAAGGCTTCTTCAACAGCACCTCCCAAACCCGCGATCTCTACCACCTAGAAGGACAAGGGCAGCAGGTACATGGGAACAACACCACCTGCACGTTCCCCTCCAAGTCACACACCATCCCGACTTGGAAATATATCGCCGTTCCTTCATCATCACTGGGTCAAAATCCTGGAACTCCCTCCCTAACACCACTGTGGGAGAACCGTCACCACACGGACTGCAGCGGTTCAAGAAGGTGGCTCACCACCGCCTTCTCAAGGCAATTAGGGATGGACAACATCCCATGAACGAATAAAAAAAAGTTTCCGCCCCTGCCACAGTACTGAAATGGCCCTTATCAAAGTCACAAATTACATCCTCTGTGACTGTGACGATGGTAAACTATCCCTCCTCATCCTTCTCGACCTGTCTGCAGCCTTTGACACATTGACCACACCCTCCTCCAACGCCTCTCCTCCATCGTCCAGCTGGGAGGGACTCCACTCCCCTGGTTCCATTCTTATCTATCCAGTCACAGCCAGAGAATCGCCTGCAATGGTTTCTCCTCCCGCTCCCGCACCGTTACCTCTGGAGTCCCCCAAGGATCTATCCTTGGCCCCTCCTATTTCTCATCTACATCCTGCCCCTCGGCGACATCATCTGAAAACACACCATCAGATTCCACATGTACACTGACGACACCCAGCTCGACCTCACCACCACCTCCCTCGACCCCTCCACTGTCTCTCATTTGTCGCACTGCTTGTCCGACATCCAGTACTGGATGAGGAAACATTTCCTCCAACTCAATATTGGGAAGACGAAGCCATTGTCTTTGCTCCCTGCCACAAACTCTGTTCCCTAGGCCACCGACTCCACCCCTCTCCCCGGCCACTGTCTGAGGCTGAACCAGACCGTTCACAACCTCAGCGTCCTAATTGACCCTGAGATGAGCTTCTGACCACATATCCGCTCCATCACCAAGACCGCCTACTTCCGCCTCAGTAACATCACCCGTCTCCACCCCCTGCCTCAGTTCATCTGCTGCTGAAACTCTCATCCATGCCTTTGTCACCTCTAGACTTGACGGGCTATAAATTGGACCATGTAGCCCCTGTTTTCCAGGTGCTACGCAGCCTCCTAAGGTCCCAAACTGGCGTCCGGAATGCACGCGCACGTACACCGGCTGCCATCTTGGTAAAGGCGTTTGCGCACACGCAGATAACGAACGCCAGTACCGTTTAAAGTAAGGAGAATATGCGTTAAAGATTTAAAGGGATAGATACCATTTTGGCACTCAGCGCTCCAGCCAATGCACTGTGTTAACCACAAACACCTGAACAGGTCTTAGACGGCCTGGAGGGCCCCCCACTGGCGCTATTTAACGGGACCATGCAGGATTTGCAGGTTAGTTACTGGATTATAGCTTCTGGCTGCTGATGCATTTATACCTATTTTTGGAGGTCTCCTATATTTGAATACTAGGACTAGGGGACAGAGCCTAAAATTAGAGCCAGGACTTTCAGGAGTGAAGTTAGGAAACATTTCTACACACAAAGTGTGGGAGAAGTTTGGAACTCTCTTCTGTAAACGGCAGTTGATGCTCAATTGTTAATATTAAATCTGAGATTGATGGATTTTTGTTAACCAAGGGTATTAAGGGATATGGGGCTAAGGCGGGTATATGGAGTTAGATCACAGATCAGCCATGATCTCAGTGAATAGCGGAACAGGCTCGAGGGGCTAAATGCCACTGCCACTCGCTGCCTCCTGTTAAGCGCCACCTTCTCCTGCAAGAAAGCGGGACGTGTGTCGGTGAGTGTCCTGCAGGATGTTTGGGTGATGTGCCTGTCATGGTTGAATAGCTGCCATTGTGTGTGTGGCCTGTGAGTTGTGGGTGTGTGTCTTGCAACAGTGGTAATGTGTGAGGGTGAGAGGAAGCATCTTATTTGAAGGGTTGAGTACTGATTGAAAGAGTTTGTTGGTATGTGGGTGATGGGGGTGTGGTGTGTGGAGCAGTGGGTGAGACTAGTGGTGTATTTGGTGTGAGGGTGATGGGGGTGTGGTGTGTGGAGCAGTGGATGAGACTAGTGGTGCAGTTGGTGTGAGATGTCACTTGACAGTTGACCTCACTCACCTTGACCACTCGTGTCAAAGCATTGAACTTCTTCCTGCACTGCGTCCATGTTCATGGTGCTGAGCGCCTGGCATTGACTTCATCCCCTACTGCCTCGGGAGCGTATGTCTGGAGGGCCTCTTGCCCCCCTGTAGATATAGGATGTCCCCCCTTCCTTCTACCTCTTGCACCAGTGCATGCTCTCTCACAGGCCTGGTACAAACTCAGATCAGTAGATTGGTGAGTTCTGGTGTGCAGATTGGAGGATGTGGTATTTAATAGTGCGCAACCTTTATTCAATGTTTTAACATAACTCAACAGTTTGTAAACATAGGGACAGGACCTGCCTCTGTGTTTTACGTGTGAGATGTCTCTGTGTGGACCCGTATCTCATATTTTGCAAATAAGAGGTTCAGGCTGCCTTTAAAAGGTGTGAGCCACTCGCACGATATCAGGGCACTCCTGCTGGTGAGAAGTTCGAAGCTGGAGAGAACATTACAGCTGGACCTGGCTGCTCGCCTTGGAATCAGATAAGTGACCAGGCAGGACGGATCTCATGTGTTGCCTGCATCGGAACTACCTTGCGCGGGATAATCACGCTCCGCGGTCCGTGACCCCCCCGCCCGGATTCGGGGGTTATCCAATTTAATCCCTGACTATTCCAATGCTCTCCTGCCCGGCCTCCCATCATCCACCCTCCGTAAACTTGAGCTCATCCAAAACTCTGCTGCCCGTATCCTAACTCACACTGAGTCCCGTTCTCCCATCACCCCCTGTGCTCGCTGACCTACATTGGCTCTCGGTCCGGGAATGCCTCGATTTTAAAATTCTCATCCTTGTTTACAATTCCCTCCATGGCCCTCGCCCCCCTCCCTATCTCTGTAACCTCTCTGTGACGGTCTGCACATACTCTGCTGCCATCATCGGGTGATGAGGTATCCAGTAGTGCATCTGTTCAGCTCTTTAATGGGTAATTGCAACAGCTGACCATCAAACTGGAGAATATTGGTGCAGAACCTTTAGAAACATTAGAGATCTCTGCAAAAACCATAAATAATAAAGAGAAACCTCCTCCAGCCCTACAACCCTCCTGAGAATTTCGCGCTCCTCCATTTCTGGCCTTTTATCCATCCCCCGATTTTCATCGCTCCACCATTGGCGGCCGTGCCTTCAGCTGCCTGGACCCTAAGCTCTGGAATTCCCTCCCTAAACCTCTCCGCCTCTCTCTCTCCTCCTTTAAGACGCTGCTTAAAACCTCCCTCTTTGACCAAGCTTTCGGTCACCTGTCCTAATATCTCCCTATGTGGCTATTTTGGCTCAGTGTCATTTCCTGTGAAGTGCCTTAGGCATTAAAGTCACTATATAAATGCAAGTTTCTGTTGTTATAAGGTGCATCCTCTCAAACATAAAAGACAAAGACGGGATAGACTGCAGAACACGAGACTTTGTATCACAAACTGGTTTTACTGTGCCCTTTTATATTTATCGTGATTGCTTCTCGCTATACAGAGCCTACTCCTGAAGCCTCTCTGTGTTATCCTGGTGCTATGGGGAAAGAGCAGGGGACTGGGACTAATTGGAGAGCTCTTTCAACGAGCCGACACAGGCACGATGGGCCGAACGGCCTCCTCCTGTGCTGTAAGATTCTACGATGAGCCTCTTGGGACTTGGGTGGTCCTTGAGCGAGCAGCATCGCCACTGAGGGTGTGTGCAGCCTGGTCCTGTATCGTGACACCGATGGACGAGTACCTGAGGGCACTGGGCAGAAGGGCCTCACGAGCTGCCACCAGGAGAGAGAGAGGGCGGCATCGTGAAACCAGACACCAGCCGCTGGATCTGAGAGTCTAGATCAGCGGGACGGTTAGATCCTGTGAACGCCCAAGCTCTGGCAAGCCTCGTCCCATCATTCTCTCCAAACTGAAGCCTGAAGGGGCCATTGTCCCTGTTGGATGCACAGTCCGGCCTGGAGAGCTCTCTGTCAGGGGGAGTGATGCACAGTCCGGCCTGGAGAGCTCTCCGTCAGGGGGAGTGATGCACAGACCGGCCTGGAGAGCTCTCCGTCAGGGGGAGTGATGCACAGACTGGCCTGGAGAGCTCTCTGTCAAGGGGAGTGACGCACAGACCTGCCTGGAGAGCTCTCCGTCAGGGGGAGTGATGCACAGACCGGCCTGGAGAGCTCTCCGTCAGGGGGAGTGATGCACAGACTGGCCTGGAGAGCTCTCTGTCAGGGGGAGTGACGCACAGACCGGCCGGAGAGCTCTCCGTCAGGGGGAGTGATGCACAGACTGGCCTGGAGAGCTCTCTGTCAGGGGGAGTGACGCACAGACCTGCCTGGAGAGCTCTCCGTCAGGGGGAGTGATGCACAGACCGACCTGGAGAGCTCTCCGTCAGGGGGAGTGATGCACAGACTGACCTGGAGAGCTCTCTGTCAGGGGGAGTGACGCAGCTATTCCTTGTGCCGCTCGCTCCAGGTAGCACTGCATTGTGTTGAATCAGAGAATCAGAGAATCTTACAGCACAGAAAGAGGCCATTCGGCCCATCGTGCCTGTGCCGGCTCTTTGAAAGAGCTATCCAATTAGTCCCACTCCCCCCTGCTCTTTCCCCATAGCCCTGTAATTTTCTCCCTTTCAAGTATTTATCCAATTCCCTTTTGAAAGTTATTATTGAATCTGCTTCCACCGTCCTTTCAGGCAGCGCATTCCAGATCAGAACAACTCGCTGCGTAAAAAAAAATTCTCCTCATCTCCCCTCTGGTTCTTTTGTCAATTACCTTAAATCTGTGTCCTCTGGTTACCGACCCTCCTGTCAATGGAAACAGTTTCTCCTTATTTACTCTATCAAAACCCTTCATAATTTTGAACACCTCGATTAAATCTCCTCTTAACCCTCTCTGCTCGAAGGAGAACAATCTCAGCTTCTGCACTTAACCGAAGTCCCTCATCCTTCTCAGTTATTGGCACTGAAGATGGCCGTATGTCTCCCGTCCTCTGAGATGGTCCCCGGTTTCTCCACGGTGCTCATCCAGAGATCTGAGTCTGCAGGTTTGTGACCCGGGGGCCGATCTCTGCACTCTGCACAGTAAGATCCCAGTTTCACCTCTGACTCCTTTGGCACTGTGAGAGTAATCAATGATCCCAAGGACAAAGAGCAAAGAATCATAGAATCATAGAATCATAGAAGTTTACAACATGGAAACAGGCCCTTCGGCCCAACATGTCCATGTCGCCCAGTTTATACCACTAAGCTAGTCCCAATTGCCTGCACTTGGCCCATATCCCTCGATACCCATCTTACCCATGTAACTGCCCAAATGCTTTTTAAAAGACAAAATTGTACCCGCCTCTACTACTGCCTCTGGCAGCTCCTTCCAGACACTCACCACCCTTTGAGTGAAAAAATTGCCCCTCTGGACCCTTTTGTATCTCTCCCCTCTCACCTTAAATCTATGTCCCCTCGTCATAGACTCCCCTACCTTTGGGAAAAGATTTTGACTATCTACCTTATCTCTGCCCCTCATTATTTTATAGACTTCTATAAGATCACCCCTAAACCTCCTACTCTCCAGGGAAAAAGTCTCAGTCTATCCAACCTCTCCCTATAAGTCAAACCATCAAGTCCCGGTAGCATCCTAGTAAATCTTTTCTGCACTCTTTCTAGTTTAATAATATCCTTTCTATAATAGGGTGACCAGAACTGTACACAGTATTCCAAGTATGGTCTTGTACAACTTCAACAAGACATCCCAACTCCTGTATTCAATGTTCTGACCAATGAAACCAAGCATGCTGAATGCCTTCTTCACCACCCTATCCACCTGTGACTCCACTTTCAAGGAGCTATGAATCTGTACTCCTAGATCTCTTTGTTCTATAACTCTCCCCAACGCCCTACCATTAACGGAGTAGGTCCTGGCCCGATTCGATCTACCAAAATGCATCACCTCACATTTATCTAAATTAAACTCCATCTGCCATTCATCGGCCCACTGGCCCAATTTATCAAGATCCCGTTGCAATCCTAGATAACCTTCTTCACTGTCCACAATGCCACCAATCTTGGTGTCATCTGCAAACTTACTAACCATGCCTCCTAAATTCTCATCCAAATCATTAATATAAATAACAAATAACAGCGGACCCAGCACCGATCCCTGAGGCACACCGCTGGTCACAGGCCTCCAGTTTGAAAAACAACCCTCTACAACCACCCTCTGTCTTCTGTCGTCAAGCCAATTTTGTATCCAATTGGCTACCTCACCTTGGATCCCATGAGATTTAACCTTATGTAACAACCTACCATGCGGTACCTTGTCAAAGGCTTTGCTAAAGTCCATGTAGACCACGTCTACTGCACAGCCCTCATCTATCTTCTTGGTTACCCCTTCAAAAAACTCAATCAAATTCGTGAGACATGATTTTCCTCTCACAAAACCATGCTGACTGTTCCTAATCAGTCCCTGCTTCTCCAAATGCCTGTAGATCCTGTCTCTCAGAATACCCTCTAACAACTTACCCACTACAGATGTCAGGCTCACTGGTCTGTAGTTCCCAGGCTTTTCCCTGCCGCCCTTCTTAAACAAAGGCACAACATTTGCTACCCTCCAATCTTCAGGCACCTCACCTGTAGCGGTGGATGATTCAAATATCTCTGCTAGGGGACCCGCAATTTCCTCCCTAACCTCCCATAACGTCCTGGGATACATTTCATCAGGTCCCGGAGATTTATCTACCTTGATGCGCGTTAAGACTTCCAGCACCTCCCTCTCTGTAATATGTACACTCCTCAAGACATCACTATTTATTTCCCCAAGTTCCCTAACATCCATGCCTTTCTCAACCGTAAATACAGATGTGAAATATTCATTCAGGATCTCACCCATCTCTTGTGGTTCCGCACATAGATGACCTTGTTGATCCTTAAGAGGCCCTACTCTCTCCCTAGTTACCCTTTTGCCCTTTATGTACTTGTAGAAGCTCTTTGGATTCTCCTTTGCCTTATCTGCCAAAGCAATCTCATGTCCCCTTTTTGCCCTCCTGATTTCTCTCTTAACTCTACTCCGGCAATCTCTATACTCTTCAAGGGATCCACTTGATCCCAGCTGTCTATGCATGTCATATGCCTCCTTCTTCTTTTTGACTAGGGCCTCAATCTCCCGAGTCATCCATGGTTCCCTACTTCTACCAGCCTTGCCCTTCACTTTATAAGGAATGTGCTTACCCTGAACCCTGGTTAACACACTTTTGAAAGCCTCCCACTTACCAGACGTCCCTTTGCCTGCCAACAGACTCTCCCAATCAACTTCTGAAAGTTCCTGTCTAATACCATCAAAATTGGCCTTTCCTCAATTTAGAATTTTAACTTTTGGGCCAGACCTATCCTTCTCCATAGCTATCTTAAAACTAATGGAATTATGATCACTGGTCCCAAAGAATGTTAGTCAATGCGGAATATTTTTCTTCCTTGGAGAGGGGGTAGAGGAAATTTACTGGAATGGTACCAGGGATGAGAGACTTTAGTTATGTGGAGAGATTGGAGAAGTTGGGATTGTTCTCCTCAAGAACAAAAGAAATAGGAGCCGGAGTAGCCCATCTGACCCCTCAACAAGATCATAGCTGATCTTCTACCTCCATTTTCCTGCACCATCCCCATATCCCTTGATGCCTTTAGTATTTAGAAACCTATCGATCTCTGTTTTGAATGTACTCAATGACTGAGCCTCCACAGCCCTCTGGGGTAGAGAATTCCAAAGATTCACCACCCTCTGAGTAAAGAAATTTCTCCTCATCTCAGTCCTAAATGGCCGACCCCTTATTCTGAGACTGTGACCCCTGGTTCTAGATTCCCCAGCCAGGGGAAACATCCTCCCTCCATCTACCCTGTCGAGCCCTGTAAGAATTTTGTATGTTTCAATGAGATCACCTCTCATTCTTCTAAACTCTGGAGAATACTGGCCTAGTCGACCCAATCTCTCCTCATACGACAATCCCACCATCCCAGGAATCAGTCTGGTGAACCTTTGTTGCACTCTCTCTATGGCAAGTATATCCTTTCTTAGACCAAAGTTGTACACAATACTCCAGGTGTGGTCTCACCAAGGCCCTATATAATTACAGTAAGACATCTTTACTCCTGTACTCAAACCATCTTGTAATAAAGGCCAACATACCATTTGCCTTCCTAATTGCTTGCTGCACCTGCATGTTAGCTTTCAGTGACTGGTGTACAAGGACACCCAGGTCCCTTTGAACATCAACATTTCCCAATCTCTCACCATTTAAAAAATACTCTGCATTTCTCTTTTTCCTACCAAACTGGATAACTTCACATTTTTCCACATTATATTCCATCTGCCATGTTCTTGCCCACTCACTTAGCCTGTCTATATCCACTTGAAGCTTCTTAGAGCAGAGTTACATCGAGTATACAACTTAGAAACAGGCCATTCGGCCCAACTGGTCTATGCTGGCATTTATGCTCCACACGAGCCTCCTCCCTCCCCTCTTCATCTCACCCTATCAGCATATCCTTCTATTCCTTTCTCCCTCATGTGTTTATCCAGCTTCCCCTTAAATGTATCTACACTATTCACCTCAACTACTCCTTGTGGGAGTGAGTTCCACATTCTCACCACTCTCCGGGTAAAGAAGTTTCTCCTGAATTCCCTATTGGATTGATTAGTGATTATTTTATATTTATGACCTCTACTTTTGGATTCCCCCACAAGTGGAAACATCTTCTCTATGTCTACCCTATCAAACCCTATCAGGTCACCCTTCTCTTTTTTAGAGAAACGAGCCCCAGCCTGTTCAGCCTTTAAAAGAATCATAGAATGATGGAAAAGTTACAGCACGGAAGGAGGCCATTCGGCCCATCGAGTCCGCGCCGACTCTATGCAAGGACAATCTAGCTAGTCCCACTCCCCCGCCCAATCCCCATAGCTCTGCAAATTTTTTCCTTTCAAGTACTTATCTAGTTCCCTCTTGAAAACCATGATTGAATCTGCCTCCACCACCCCCTCAGGCAGTGAATTCCAGATCCTGATAATTATATCCTCTCACTTCTGCGATCATCTTTGTGAATCTTTTAAGCACCTTCTCCAGTGCCTCTATATCCTTCCTATAATATGGAGACCAGAACTGTTCACAATACTCCAAGTGTGGTCTAACCGAGGTTCAATACAAGTTTAACATAACTTCTCTACTTTTCAATTCTATCCCTCTAGAAATGAACCCCAGTGCTTGATTTGCCTTTTTTATGGCCTTATTAACCTGCGTCGCTACTTTTAGTGATTTGTGTATCTGTTCCCCCAGATCCCTTTGCTCCTCTACCCCATTTAGACTCTTATTATCCAAGCAGTGTGTGGCCTCCTTATTCTTCCGACCAAAATGCACCACCTCACACTTAACTATATTGAAATTCATTTGCCAATTACAAAGAAGGTTAAGGGGAGATTTAATGGAGGTGTTCAAAATCATGAGGAGTTTTGATAGAGTAAATAAGGAGAAACTGTTTCCAGTGGCAGGAGGGTCGGTGACCAGAGGACACAGATTTAAGGTTATTGGCAAAAGAACCAGAGGGGAGATGAGGAAACATTTTTTACGCAGTGAGTTGTTCTGATCTGGAATGCGCTGCCTGAAAGGGCGGTGGAAGCAGATTCAATAATAATTTTCAAAAGGGAATTGGATAAATACTTGAAAGGGAAAAATTTGCTGGGTTATGGCAGGGGAGTGAGACTAATTGGATAGCTCTTTCAAAGAGCCAGCACAGGTACGATGGGCCGAATGGCCTCTTACTGTGCCCTATGATTCTATTTTCTAACCTCTGCAGTGGAAACTCGACTGGCTCGACATTGAATAGAAATGGAAAGAGTTTTTACTTCAGCTCCTTCTCCCATTTCAATAAAGAAACTCATTGCGATCACTTTGGGAGACAGTCATGGTCAGATTATGGTGATGAGGGCCTCACTTTTAATATGAAGTTTAAGTGCTTCTTTTTATTGATTAGAAAGTGGAAGCAGTCAAGCTAATTTTTCATAAGCCCTGAGAGACCGCAGATGTCTGGTGTGTTTCCGTCAAACAGTCGGATTTACGATATTTGGGGTAAGTGAGATATAGTGAGACGTAGGGGCAGAGTAAGGTATCGGCACCATTTACCCACAGTGGCAGAGCAGGTCTGATGGGTCGCGATCGGCCATTATCGAAATAGTCTCCATTTGACAAATGACTTCTGTCACTCGGGCTGTGCGTGCTATTTATAACATTGCTGCAAAACTGTATTTTTTTTTATTCGTTCATGGGATGTGGGCGTCGCTGGCGAGGCCGGCATTTATTGCCCATCACTGCTGCTGATTCTCAGCCCGGCTCAGAGTGTGGCTCAGGAAGAATTCATTTCCAAAAAACCTTCACCAGAACTGGGTCACTCAAACCGATGTGTCCGGTCAGCGCCCGGTCAGCGCCCGGTCAGCGCCCGGTCAGCGCCCGGTCAGCGTCCTACACTCGGTTCCTCTGCACCGGCACTGGCTTCCCATTGAATAAATCAGGATCGGCACAAATTGTTAATATGTGAAGGGTTGCTAGTTGTAATGGTGTAAGGAATATTGTGCAAAGAAAGTTTGTGTGATACTGTAAGGAAAGTGTGTCTAATAGTGAATGGAAAATTTATGTAATAGTGTAAGGAAAGTTTGTGTAATCGTGTAAAGAGATTTTGTGTAACGTGTATGGAAAGCATATTTTAAAAATTCATTCATGGGATGTGGGCGTCGCTGGCGAGGCCGGCATTTATTGCCCATCCCTAATTGCCCTTGAGAAGGTGGTGGTGAGCCGCCTTCTTGAACTGCTGCAGTCCGTGTGGTGAAGGTTCTCCCACAGTGCTGTTAGGAAGGGAGTTCCAGGATTTTGACCCAGCGACGATGAAGGAACGGCGATATATTTCCAAGTCGGGATGATGTGTGAGATGTAGGGGAACCTGGAAGTGATGGTGTTCCCATCCCCTTTGTATTTCTGGGTGGTGGCGGTCACAGGCTTGGGGAGCTTCCAGCGCGGACATGATGGGCCGAATGGCCTCCTTCTGTGCTTTAAATTTTCTATGATTCTTACATAATTGTGTAAGGAAAGTTTGTGTAATAGTGTTAAGGGAAGTTTGTGTAATGGTGTAAGAAAGCATATGTGACAGTGTAAGGAAAGTTTGTGTAAGAAAGTGTACGTAACAGTGTATCGGAAGCTTATGTAACTGTGTAAAATGTTTCTACAATAGTGTAAGGAGAATTTGTGTGGCAGTGTAAGGAAACTTGTGTAATAGTGTAAAGCAAAGTTTGTGTAACAGCATAAGGTGTTGTGTAATGGTGTAAGAGCTTGTGTAACAGTGTAAGAAAAGTTTGTGTAATAATGTAAAGAAAGTTTGTGAAAAAGTGTAACAAAGTTTGTGCAACATTGTAAGAAAAAATATGTAACAGCATAACAAAAGTTTTGTAATTGTGAAAGGAAAGTTTGTGTAACAGCGTATAGAAAGCTTATGTAATTGTGTAAACATTGTATAATAGTGCTTGGAAAGTTTGTGTAATAGTGTAAGAAAGTTAATCTGATAGTGTAAGGAAAGTTTGTGTCATAGTGCATGGAAAGTTTGTGTGATAGTGTAAGGAAAGTTTGTGTAATAGTGTAAAGAAACTTTATGTAATAGGGAAAGGAAAATTTGTGTAACAGTTTCAGCTGCCAGAAGGTGAGGTCAGAAGGGAGGGTTCTGAAATTGGGGAGAGATACGGCAAAGTATAGAGAATTAGGAAAACACCAGCCTGAGCTCTGTGTAATCTCACAACTGTCGTTTGACTCTGGGAGATGTGTACGGGTGACTCTACAATCGTCACACTGTGGACACTGGTCGTTTGACTCTGGGAGATGTGTACGGGTGACTCTACAATCGTCACACTGGACGCTGGTCGTTTGACTCTGGGAGATGTGAACAGGTGACTCTACAATTGTCACACTGTGGACGCTGAAGCACTGGATTCAGCCTGTTTAAATAACAGAATGGATTCCAAGCACAGGGAAGTTAAAAAAGGGATTCTGCACCCCTGAGGCTGGTCAATCGGAGATATTGTATTTGAAACGACAAAGGGATTTGATGGGTTGATGGAGGGAAACTATAGAGAGGAATAGATAGAGACAAACCCAGAACAAAGAGACATAATCTTAAAATTAAAGCTTGGTCGTTCAGGATACATCGCAGGTGGACTCTGTGAACTTTGCATTTTGAACCAACCCTAAAGTTGTGATGCAACTCCGGAGGTTGGAGACTGACCTGAGTCCGGAGGGAAGTGGAACGAGACTCCCTGGAGGGAGAGTCTAAGGGAATGTTGGCCTTTATCTCGGGGGTTGGAATACGAGGGGGAGGCAGTGATGCTTCAGTTGTACAGAGCTCGAGTCAGATCCCCATCTGGAGAGACTGGGTTCAGTTCTGGGCACAGCACCTCAGGAGGGATATATTGGCCTTGGAGGGGGTGCAGTGCAGATTCACCAGAATGATCCCGGGACTAAAAGGGTTAAATTCTGAGGACAGGTTGCATAGACTGGGCTTGTATTCCCTCGAGTATAGAAGATTAAGGGGTGATCTAATCGAGGTGTTTAAGATGATTAAAGGATTTGATAGGGTCGATGGAGAGAAACTATTTCCTCTGGTGGGGGGAGTCCAGAACAAGGGGGCAGAACCTTAAAATTAGAGCCAGGCCGTTCAGGGGTGATGTCAGGAAGCACTTCTTCACACAAAGGGGAGTGGAAATCTGGAACTCTCACCCCCAAAAAGGCTGTGGACGCTGGGGGTCAGCTGGAGTTTTCAAGATTGAGATCGATAGATTTTTGTTGGGTGAGGGTATCGAGGGATTCGGAGCAAAGGCGGGTAAATGGAGTTGAGGTGCAGATCAGTCATGATATAATTGAATGACGGAACAGGCTTGAGGGACTGAATGGCCTCCTCCTGTTCCTATGACAATCTCACGGTGTTTTGGGTTGCTAACTTCATACAAATCCCATTTAATAAGTCCCCTGGGAAACCCTCTGACCACTTTCCTGCAGTTAACTTAATTGATTCAAGAGTGGGGCCACTGTCGCCCGATCTCACGAGCACAGAGCCCTCTCCTGGGCAGAAGAGCAGGCTGTCCAGCCGGGCAGTGTAAAGGGTGTACTGCCTAGCCCGACAGGGCGGTCACTGGTCTGAGTCTGGTAGCTGTGAGGTGCATGTCTCATTTCATAGCGGAGGTGAATGAGCAGGGAGATGGAGATAAACATGTAACAATGATGGATTCTGAAAGACGCTTGCATTTATTGAGCTCTCTCACAGATGAGTTCTCAGGTGCTGTCTGTACGATTTATACTTCACCTTTCCAAGAACCATCATCTTTTCTCGCAGCGACACTTGATTCGTGACCAAAATATCTTAAAATCCAGAACACAAAGCCCATTTTCCCCGGTGTCAATCACACGCGTCCAATGAAAAATTTCACCCAAGAGGGAAATCAGTTAATGTCCTCGGCCGTATTTCTGACTGATTTTTGCAGAACTCATAAATCTTTTTTGTTTTTGTTTTGATATTTTAGAATTTGATGAATGGTGAATTAGAATCACATTTCCCTTCGGTCAAGGCCAGAAACACATCGTTGATATCCCACTGCCCCAGATACAAACGGTCTCGAGGAAACATTTCCCTTCTTATTTTGTTAAAAGAAAAAGTAAGACTTGCATTTATATATCGTCTTTCACAACCTCAGGACGTCCCAGAGCGCTCCACAGCCAATGAAGTACTTTTTGAAGTGTAGTCACTGCTGTAATGTAGGAAACGTGGCAGCCAATTTGCACACAGCAAGATCCCACAAACAGCAATGTGATAATGACCAGATAATCTGTTTTTCTGTGATGTTGGTTGAGGGATAAATATTGGTTCCAGGACATCAGGGAGAACTCCCCCTGCTCTTCTTCAAAATAGTGTCATGGGATCTTTTACATCCACCTCAGAGGGCAGACGGGGCCTCGATTTAACGTCTCATCTGAAAGATGGCACCTTCAACAGTGCAGCACTCCCTCAGTACTGACCCTCCGACAGTGCGGCGCTCCCTCAGTACTGACCCTCCGACAGTGCAGCACTCCCTCAGTACTGACCCTCCGACAGTGCAGCGCTCCCTCAGTACTGACCCTCCGACAGTGCAGCTCTCCCTCAGTACTGACCTTCCGACAGTGCAGCGCTCCCTCAGTACTGACCCTCCGACAGTGCAGCGCTCCCTCAGTGCTGACCCTCCGACAGTGCAGCGCTCCCTCAGTGCTGACCCTCCGACAGTGCAGCGCTCCCTCAGTGCTGACCCTCCGACAGTGCAGCGCTCCCTCAGTGCTGACCCTCCGACCTGGCGGTACAGTGATATACAGTCAGGAGGGAGTGGCCCTGGGAGTCCTCAACATTGACTCTGGACCCCATGAAATCTCATGGCACCAGGTCAAACATGGGCAACGAAACCTCCTGCTGATTACCACCTACCGTCCTCCCTCAGCTGATGAATCAGTCCTCCTCCATGTTGAGCATCACTTGGAGGAAGCACTGAGGGTAGCAAGGGCACAAAATGTACTCTGGGTGGGGGACTTCAATGTCCATCACCAAGAGTGGCTCGGTAGCACCACTACTGACCGAGCTGGCCGAGTCCTGAAGGACATAGCTGCTAGACTGGGCCTGCGGCAGGTGGTGAGCGAACCAACACGAGGGAAAAACTTACTTGACCTCGTCCTCACCAATCTACCTGTCGCAAATGCATCTGTCCATGACAGTATTGGTAGGAGTGACCACCGCACAGTCCTCGTGGAGATGAAGTCCCGTCTTCGCACTGAGGACACCATCCAACGTGTTGTGTGGCACTACCACCGTGCTAAATGGGATAGATTCAGAACAGATCTAGCAGCTCAAAACTGGGCATCCACGAGGCGCTGTGGGCCATCAGCAGCAGCAGAACTGTATTCCAGCACAATCTGTAACCTCATGGCCCGGCATATTCCTCACTCTACCATTACCAACAAGCCAGGGGATCAACCCTGGTTCAATGAGGAGTGTAGAAGAGCATGCCAGGAGCAGCACCAGGCGTACCGAAAAATGAGGTGCCAACCTGGTGAAGCTACAACTCAGGACTACATGCATGCTAAACAGCGGAAGCAACATGCTATAGACAGAGCTAAGCGATTCCACAACCAACGGATCAGATCAAAGCTCTGCAGTCCTGCCACATCCAGTCGTGAATGGTGGTGGACAATTAAACAACTAACGGGAGGAGGAGGCTCTGCAAACATCCCCATTCTCAATGATGGCGGAGTCCAGCACGTGAGTGCAAAAGACAAGGCTGAAGCGTTTGCAACCATCTTCAGCCAGAAGTGCCGAGTGGATAATCCATCTCAGCCTCCTCCCGATATCCCCACCATCACGGAAGCCAGTCTTCGGCCAATTCGATTCACTCCACGTGATATCAAGAAACGGCTGAGTGCACTGGATACAGCAAAGGCTATGGGCCCCGACAACATCCCAGCTGTAGTGCTGAAGACTTGTGCTCCAGAACTAGCTGCGCCTCTAGCCAAGCTGTTCCAGTACAGCTACAACACTGGCATCCACCCGACAATGTGGAAAATTGCCCAGGTATGTCCTGTCCACAAAAAGCAGGACAAATCCAATCCGGCCAATTACCGCCCCATCAGTCTACTCCCAATCATCAGCAAAGTGATGGAAGGTGTCGTCGACAGTGCTATCAAGCGGCACTTACTCACCAATAACCTGCTCACCGATGCTCAGTTTGGGTTCCGCCAGGACCACTCGGCTCCAGACCTCAATACAGCCTTGGTCCAAACATGGACAAAAGAGCTGAATTCCAGAGGTGAGGTGAGAGTGACTGCCCTTGACATCAAGGCAGCATTTGACCGAGTGTGGCACCAAGGAGCCCAAGTAAAATTGAAGTCAATGGGAATCAGGGGGAAAACTCTCCAGTGGCTGGAGTCATAACGAGCACAAAGGAAGATGGTAGTGGTTGTTGGAGGCCAATCATCTCAGCCCCTAGGCATTGCTGCAGGAGTTCTTCAGGGCAGTGTCCTAGGCCCAACCATCTTCAGCTGCTTCATCAATGACCTTCCCTCCATCATAAGGTCAGAAATGGGGATGTTCGCTGATGATTGCACAGTATTCAGTTCCATTCGCAACCCCTCAGATAATGAAGCAGTCCGAGCCTGCATGCAGCAAGACCTGGACAACATCCAGGCTTGGGCTGATAAGTGGCAAGTAACATTTGCGCCAGACAAGTGCCAGGCAATGACCATCTCCAACAAGAGAGAGTCTAACCACCTCCCCTTGACATTCAACGGCATTACCATCGCCGAATCCCCCACCATCAACATCCTGGGGGTCACCATTGACCAGAAACTTAACTGGACCAGCCATATAAATACTGTGGCTACGAGAGCAGGTCAGAGGCTGGGTATTCTGCGGCGAGTGACTCACCTCCTGACTCCCCAAAGCCTTTCCACCATCTACAAGGCACAAGTCAGGAGTGTGATGGAATACTCTCCACTTGCCTGGATGAGTGCAGCTCCAACAACACTCAAGAAGCTCGACACCATCCAAGATAAAGCAGCCCGCTTGATTGGCAGCCCATCCACCACCCTAAACATTCACTCCCTTCACCACCGGCGCACTGTGGCTGCAGTGTGCACCATCCACAGGATGCACTGCAGCAACTCGCCAAGGCTTCTTCGACAGCACCTCCCAAACCCGCGACCTCTACCACCTAGAAGGACAAGGGCAGCAGGCGCATGGGAACAACACCACCTGCACGTTCCCCTCCAAGTCACACACCATCCCGACTTGGAAATATTTCGCCGTTCCTTCATTGTCACTGGGTCAAAATCCTGGAACTCCCTTCCTAACAGCACTGTGGGAGAACCGTCACCACACGGACTGCAGCGGTTCAAGAAGGCGGCTCACCACCACCTTCTCGAGGGCAATTAGGGATGGGCAATAAATGCCGGCCTTGCCAGCGACGCCCACATCCCGTGAACGAATAAAAAAAAAAGTGCAGCGCTCCCTCAGTGCTGACCCTCCAACAGTGCAGCGCTCCCTCAGTACTGACCCTCCGACAGTGCAGCGCTCCCTCAGTACTGACCCTCCGACAGTGCAGCACTCTCTCAGTACCGACCCTCCGACAGTGCAGCGCTCCCTCAGTACTGACCCTCCGACAGTGCAGCACTCTCTCAGTACTGACCCTCCGACAGTGCAGCGCTCCCTCGGTGCTGACCCTCCGACAGTGCAGCGCTCCCTCAGTACTGACACTCCGACAGTGCGGCGCTCCCTCAGCGCTGACCCTCCGACAGTGCGGCGCTCCCTCAGCGCTGACCCTCCGACAGTGCGGCGCTCCCTCAGTACTGCCCCTCTGACAGTGCGGCGCTCCCTCAGTGCTGACCCTCTGACAGTGGAGCGCTCCCTCAGTGCTGACCCTCCGACAGTGCAGCACTCCCTCTCATTGAGGAGGGGAGAGAGTTCCCACTGAGCCACACTGGCCGTGAATCTTAGTGGCTAAATTCCATCCAATCTGACTGCTCTCTGGTACCTCCCTCAATTGGCCAATCATCAGCTCCGATTGATACAGTGATTGGACATGGACTCTGGGCTGAATGGGATTTTCTGATTCTTATCTTCCTTCCACAGGAAATCGTTCAGAATGGTTGATTTTGTGGGGCTCCCCTCCACTGTTACCAGTGAGGCATTTCCCGGAATTAATTATTAATCACCACTTTTCATATTTCATGACTTCTCACAGTATTTTTTCATGTGACTGTTGGTTGGACTTTGATAGGTTTGTTGTGTCTCAATTATTCGGTAATTATTCGGTAATGTAACAAAACCTCTGAACGATGTGGTGTCTCGCGACGTGCAATGATACAATGATAACAGGAAAATGATTAAATCTTTTAAATTTCATAGAATCATAGAATGATACAGCACAGAAGGAGGCCATTCGGCCCATCGTGCCTGTGCCGGCTCTTTGAAACAGCTATCCAATTAGTCCCACTCCCCTGCTCTTTCCCCGTCGCCCTGAAGGGGTTCAAGTATTTATCCAATTCCCTTTTGAAAGTTATTATTGAATCTGCTTCCACCGCCCTTTCAGGCAGCGCATTCCAGATCATCACAACTCGCTGTGTAAAAAAAATTCTCATCTCCCCTCTGGCTCTTATGACAATTATCTTAAATCTGTGTCCTCTGGTTACCGACCCTCCTGCTGTTGGAAAAAAATTCTCCTTATTTACTTGATCAAAACCCTTCATGATTTTGAACACCTCTATTAAATCTCCTCTTAACCTTCTCTGTTCTATTGTAAACAATTTTACAACACCAAGTTATAGTCCAGCAATTTTATTTTAAATTCACAAGCTTTCGGAGGCTTCCTCCTTCCTCAGGTAAATGTTCTAAGAAGAACAATTTATTTTAAATTCACAAGCTTTCGGAGGCTTCCTCCTTCCTCAGGTAAATGTTCTAAGAAGAACAATCCCAGCTTCTCCAGTCTCTCCACATAACTGAAGTCCCTCATCCCTGGAACCATTCTAGTAAATCTCCTCTGCACCCTCTCTAAGGCCTTCACATCTTTCCTAAAGTGCGGTGCCTAGAATTGAACACAATACTCCAGCTGAGGCCTAGCCAGTGTTTTATAAAGGTTTAGCATAACTTCCTTGCTATTGTACTCTGTGCCTCTATTAATAAAACCCAGGATCCCATTTGCTTTTTTTAAAAACAGCTTTCTCAACTTGTCCTGCCACCTTCAAAGATTTGTGTACATTCACCCCCAGGTCTCTCTGTTCCTGCACCCCATTTAAAATTGAACCATTTAGTTTATTTTGCCTCTCCTCATTCTTCCTACCAAAATGCATCACTTCACACTTCTCTGCCATGTGTCTGCCCATTTCACCAGTCTGTCTCTGTCCTCCTGAAGTCTGTTACTATTTGAAATTATACCCTCTGTACCCAAGTCCAGCTCATTAATATATATCAAAAAGAGCAGTGGTCCTAATACTGACCCCTGGGGAACACCACTGTAAACTTCCCTCCAGTCTGAAAAACAACCGTTCACCACTACTCTCTGCTTTCTGTCCTTTAGCCAATTTTGAGACCACTCTGTCACTGAAACTTTAATCCATGGCTTCAATTTTGCTAACAAGTCTATTATGTGATACTTTATCAAATGCCTTTTGAAAGTCCCTCTCCATTCCTTCATCAAAAAACTCAATCAAATTAGTCAAACATGATTTTCCGTGCTGACTTTCATTTATTAGCCCAGACTTTTCCAAGTGCCAATTAATTCTATCCTGGATTATTGTCTAAAAGTTTTCCCACCACCGACGTTAGGCTGACTGGCCTGTAATTGCCGGGTTTATCCCCCTCCCTTTTTTGAACCAGGGTGTAACATTTGCAATTCTCCAGTCCGACAGCACCATCCCCGTATCTAAGGATGTTTGGAAGATTGTGGCCAGAGTCTCCGCAATTTCCACCCTTACTTCCCTCAGTAACCGAGGATGCCTCCCATCCGGACTCTTTTTCTATTTTTATTCTATCCAGTGTCGTTACTCCCTCCTCCTTTCCTGCTACAATGGCAGCGAACTCTTCTCCAGTGAAGACCGATGTGAAATATTCATTTAGTGTCTCAGCCGTGCCCTCTGCCTCCTTTTTTGTCCCTAATCAGTCCCACCCTTCCTTTGACTGCCCTTTTACTATTTTTATGTTTATAAAAGACTTTTATGTTAGCCGCTAATCTATTCTCATACTCTCTCTTTGCCCCCGTTATTCCCTTGTTCAGTTCCCCTGCGTGCTTTCTGTATTCAGCCTGGTTCTCTGCTGAATTATGAACCTGCCATTCATCCTAAGCCTCCTTTTTCTGTTTCATTTTAATCTCTGTATCTTTACTCATCCAGGGAGTTCAAAGAACTTGCAATTTTCAGACCCTGAATCAGGTTACCAGATGTCCCATGCTCCTCAAAGTGACCCACCCCTGTCTCTCCCTATTTTATTGATCACTGCTCCTCTGACCTTCCCCCTCTTGTTTGTCATGAGCTCAAAATCATATTGTCTCCTGCCCATTCTTTCCCAGGACATTAAAACTGTGAAACGCCTCACACTCCCTTCCTCTTACAATCTATGAGATTTTGAAACACAATCTTGCCTTGACCTCGCCATTACGTCTCGTTGAGCCTCATCTCTCCCACTCCGTTCATTAGGGACAGGGCCTTTATCCTGCACTTTTAAAATTCATTTTCAGGACGTGGGCGTCGCTGGCGAGGCCGGCATTTATTGCCCATCCCGAGTTGCCCTGAGAAGGTGGCGGTGGGCCGTCTTCTTGAACCGTTGCAAGTGTAGCAGTTTGATGCAACTTATAAAAGCAGCTGGACCATTTCAAAGGGCAGTTAAGAGTCAACCACGTTGGTGTGGGACTGCAGGCACAGATAGGCCCAGACCGGCAAAGGTCCACAGTTGGGTTTTTACGAAAGTCCAGCAGCTTCATGGTCATTTTTTACTGACATCCACTTTCTTTTTTATTTCTAGATTTTTAAAAATCTGAATGTGAACTTGAACTCATGTTCTCTGGATTATAGGCCAGACCTCTGGGTAACTAGTCCAGTAACATAAACACTACACCACCGTGCTTAGTTCTGTTAATCAAAAAAAATCTAGTGGGAAGTTATGACAAAGACTCGGCTAGAGGTGGCTCATGGGAGGAGATCAAGAAACAGGTAACGAACTAAAGAAAGAGGCTTTGATGCTCTGACTGGAACTGTACAAATGTGACCAGCATTCCCACATGGCAGACTGGTCAAAAAAGTACAAGCCCATGGGATCCAAGGGAGAGTGGCAAGTTGGATCCAAAATTGGCTCAGTGGCAGGAAGCAAAGGGTAATGGTTGATGGGTGTTTTTGTGACTGAAAGGCTGTTTCCAGTGGGGTTCCACAGGGCTCAGTACGAGGTCCCTTGCTTTTTGTGATATATATTAATGATTTGGACTTAAATATAGGGGGCATAATTAAGAAGTTTGCAGATGATGCAAAAATTGGCCGTGTGGTTGATAGTGAGGAGGAAAGCTGTAGACTGCAGGAAGATATCAATGGACTGGTCAGGTGGGCAGAAAAGTGGCAAATGGAATTCAATCCGGAGAAGTGTGAGGTAATGCATTTGTGGAGTGCAAACAAGGCAAGGGAGTACACAATAAATGGGAGGATACTGAGAGGTGTAGAGGAAGTGAGGGACCTTGGAGTTCATGTCCACAGATCCCTGAAGGTAGCAGGACAGGTAGATAAGGTGGTTAAGAAGGCATATGGAATACTTTCCTTTATTAGCCGAGGCATAGAATATAAGAGCAGGGAGGTTATGCTGGAACTGTATAAAACACTAGTTAGGCCACAGCTTGAATACTGTGTACAGTTCTGGTCACCACATTACAGGAAAGATGTGATTGCACTAGAGAGGGTGCAGAGGAGATTTACAAGGATGTTGCCAGGACTGGAGAATTTTAGCTATGAGGAAAGATTGGATAGGCTGGGGTTGTTTTCTTTGGAACAGAGGAGGCTGAGGGGAGATTTGATTGAGGTGTATAAAATTATAAGGGGCCAAGATAGAATGGATAGGGAGGACCTATTTCCCTTAGCGGAGGGGTCAATAACCAGGGGGCATGGATTTAAAAGTGATTAGTAGAAGGATTAGAGGGGAGCTGAGGAGAAATGTTTTCACCCAGAGGGTGTTGGGGGTCTGGAACTCACTGCCTGAGAGGGTGGGAGAGGCAGAAACCCTCAACTCATTTAAAAAGTACCTGGATGTGCACCTGAAGAGCCGTGAGCTGCAGGGCTACGGACCAAGTGCTGGAAAGTGGGATTAGGCCGGGTGATTCATTTTCGGCCGGCGCGGACATGATGGGCCGAATGGCCTCCTTCTGTGCTGTTAAATTTCGATGATTCTATGATTCCGTTACCTTGAACAAGGTGAGGGTGGTGTGGAAGAACGGGTCAGAATAGCACAGAGCTCCTTGAGGATTCAGCGAACTTATCGGAAGCGATTTTAACTTGTTCTACTGGCACTAACGGGGCAATAACGGCCTCAAAGTGGGGTGGTAGCCTCCGCCCCCCCACCCCAAACACCAATGATCTGGGCGGCGCCGTTGTGAAAGGGGCTTCCCGCCATGTGTCTAAAGCGCCTGCCTATTTCAGGCGAAATGCCCCTTTCAACATGCAAATCGAGGTCCTATCACGTACATAGAACCCGATTGCCATTTTCGGTTGGAACTGGTGGGATGTGCTCCATATCTGCAGTGTGTACCATCCACAGGATGCACTGCAGCAACTCGCCAAGGCTTCTTCAACAGCACCTCCCAAACCCGCGACCTCTACCGCCTAGAAGGACAAGGGCAGCAGGTACATGGGAACAACACCACCTGCACGTTCCCCTCCAAGTCACACACCATCCCGACTTGGAAATATATCGCCGTTCCTTCATCGTCGCTGGGTCAAAATCCTGGAACTCCCTTCCTAACAGCACTGTGGGAGAACCGTCACCACACGGACTGCAGCGGTTCAAGAAGGCGGCTCACCACCACCTTCTCAAGGGCAGTTAGGGATGGGCAATAAATGCCGGCCTCGCCAGCGACGCCCACATCTCGAGAATTAATTTTATAAAGCGGACTCTACCCATCCATTTAATCTCCTGAGGGAAAATTCTTTATAAATGCTTCCTGATACCCATAGGTTTCCGGGCCAAAACTCCAGAATCTTTTTCCACCCTCAGATCTTCACTATTGAACCTGGGCTTGGGTATGGTTACCCTTTATAATTCTGGGCACCGCACTTTAGGAAGGATGTCAAGGCCTGAGAGAGGGTGCAGAGGAGATTTACTGGAATGGTTCCAGGGATGAGGGACTTCAGTTATGTGGAGAGACTGGAGAAGCTGGGATTGTTCTCCTTAGAGCAGAGAAGGTTAAGGGGAGATTTAATAGAGGCAAAAGAACCAGAGGGGAGATGAGGAAACATTTTTTTACGCAGCGAGTTGTTCTGATCTGGAATTCGCTGCCTGAAAGGGCGGTGGAAGCAGATTCAATAATAACTTTCAAAAGGGAATTGGATAAATACTTGAAGGGGGAAAATTTGCAGGGTTATGGGGAAAGAGCAGGGGAATGGGGCTAATTGGATAGATCTTTCAAAGAGCCGGCACAGGCACAATGGGCTGAATGGTTTCCTTTTGTGCTGTATCATACTCTGATTCCATGGTGTCCTCCTCAGACAACGTCCTGCCAACAAGCAACCATGGCGACAAGATTTCCGACCATTGAGGTAAAGTTTCCGAAGAAACAGAAGACACTTTTTTTGAGATGGTTTGTGTAAATGAAGAATAGAAAGATAGAACTTGTATTTATATAGTACCTTTCACGTCCTTAGGACGTTCGAAAGCGCTCCCCAAGCCAACAGATTATTTTTGAAGTATAGCCACTGTTGTTTTGTAGGCAAATGTGACAGTAAATATGTGCACAGGAAGATCTCACAAACAGCAATGAGATAAATGATCAGGTAATTGTTTTTAGTGTTGCTGGCTGAAGGATAAATGATAGCCAGCACAGTGGGAAAACTGCCCTGCTCATCAAATAGTACCATCTGATCGCTAAGCCTAGATGGTCAAGGGCTGGAGTAGGACTTGAACCCACATCCTTGTGCTTTAGAGGTATTAATGCTGCCACTGGGCCCAGACAGAACAAGCAATGAGCATGTTGTTCGTGGAGCATCTAGTAGAAAAAGCACAAGAGCTGTGGCCTGCACCTCTCCACATTGGGCAGGTCCCATCCTCGGGAGCTCTCCTTCATCAGCTGCTGGAGTCTGACACACAAACACAATTAGAAAGTTCAAACCGGAGATCGTCTCTGTCTGTGAATTGGAAAGCCATGTATGTCATTCGAGAATAACCTAATGTGGAATTAATCAGCTGTATTTTATTGGCCCACAGAATTGCAACCAACTGGTTAAATAACAAGTTTTCTCTTTGTTTTGACACGGGATGGATTGTTACCGTGATATGTCAAACCTGTGACCTTTAGAGACACTCGCGAATGGCTGCACTGTCTCCTCAGATCACTGGCTGCATTCAGATCTGAACCAGAGTGACGCAAGTTCACAGCTCGGCGGTCAGATGTAAAACACGGATGGTTAGCTATTGACCCATCGAGCAGATTCCAAGTGTAGACTCCGTGTGTGTTGTTTCTTGGTTGTAAGTTGTAAGCCAAGTCCGACCTGTTACTGTAATGGGAGTGGAATTCCCTGGTGGAATTGAAACACGGTGAGTGCCGATTCGGGCTGGGGCTAATGTTCGACAGGTGCCGACCAACCTCACGCATGTGGCCGTGTGCGAACCTAAACAGCAAGTGTCGGCAGGCTATTCAACTGTGGGAGACATCACTGTGAAGCCTGGTCCTCTCCTCACCCGACACAAACACTTTCCAGCAAAGTCCATTGGATAAGGTTCAAGGGCCAGAACCCAGCTGATTTTTTTTAACATTATCATAACCCTACGTAACCTTGGAAACCTCGATTAGGTCATCATTAACCGTCTCTGCTCTAATGGTAAAACCCCTAACTTCTCATGTCACTCTTCATAATGTGATTATAATGATGTAGTTGAGGGGTCAAAGACAGAATCTATCTGGTTAGAATTAAGGAACAATATAAGGAACAATAGAGGAGTTATTACACCACTGGGTGTATACTATAGGCCACCAACTAGTGGGAAGGAGATAGAGGAGAACATTTGCAGGCAAATTACAGAAAGATGCAAGAACTGGAGAGTAGGGATAATGGGGGACTTCAATTATCCCAATATAGACTGGGATAGTAACAGTGTGAAGGGCAGAGAGGGGGAGAAATTCCTGAAATGTAAACAAGAGAACTTTCTGAATCAGTGTGTTTCCAGCCCAACGAGGAAGGATCTAGTTGGATCTAGAGTTGGATCTAGTTCTGGGAATGAACAGATTTAGGGTGATCGGCAAAAGAACCAGAGGCGACATGAGGAAACAATTTTTTACGTAGCGAGTTGTTATGATCTGGAATTCACTGCTTGAAAGGGCGGTGGAAGCAGATTCAATAATAACTTTCAAAAGGGAATTGGATAAATACTTGAAGGGGAAAAATTTACAGGGCTATGGGGAAAGAGCAGGGGGGTGGAACTAATTGGATAGATCTTTCAAAGAGCCGGCACAGGCACGATCAGTCCGAGTCCGAGAGGCGAGCGCAGTGTAAAAGGAGAGTCCGAGAGCGGGAGGAGAGTCCGAGAGCGGGAGGAGAGTCCGAGAGGTGAACGCAGTGTAAATCTAAGGCAAGTCATGGCAGCAGAGCTCGCACCCGTGATCTGCTCCTCCTGCACTATGTGGGAAGTCATGGACACGACCAGTGTACAGGAAGTGTGTCCAGCTGCAGCTACTGGCTAACCGCATTTCGGAGCTGGAGCTGCGGGTGGATTCACTGTGGAGCATCCGCGATGCTGAGATTATCGTGGATAGCACGTTCAGTGAGGTGGTCACACCGCAGGTAAAGATTACGCAGGTAGAAAGGAAATGGGTGACCGCCAGGCAGAGTAAAAGGACTAGGCAGGTAGAGCAGGAGTCCCCTGGGGCCATCTCCCTCTCTAACAGATATACCACTTTGGATACTGTTAGGGGAGATGGCTTATCAGGGGAAAGCAGCAAGAGCCAAGTTCGGGGCACCACGGGGCTCTACTGCACAGGAGGGGAGGAAGAAGAGTGGCAGGGCTATAGTGATAGGGGATTCAATTGTAAGGGGAACAGATAGATGTTTCTGCGGCCGCAAACATGACTCCAGGATGGTATGTTGCCTCCCTGGTGCTAGGGTCAAGGATGTCACGGAGAGGCTGCAGGATATTCTAGAGGGGGAGGGTGAACAGCCAGTAGTCGTGGTCCATATTGGTACCAATGACATAGGTGAAAAAAAGGGATGAGGTCCTGCAAGGTGAATTTAAGGAGTTAGGAGATAAATTAAAAAGAAGGACTTCAAAGGTAGTGATCTCAGGATTACTACCAGTGCTACGTGCTAGTGAGTATAGGAACAGGAGAATAGACAGGATGAATGCGTGGCTGCAGGGATGGTGGAGGAGGGAGGGATTTAGATTCCTGGGACATTGGGACCTGTTCTGGGGAAGGTGGGACCTGTACAAGCGGGACGGGTTACACCCGAGCAGGACCGGGACCAATGTCCTCGCGGGGGTGTTTGCTGGTGCTGTTGGGGAAGGTTTAAATTAGAATGGCAGGGGGATGGGAACCTGAGCGGGGAGAGAGAGGAGGGGGAAACAAGGAGAGAAACAAAAGACAGAAAGGGAAGAAGCAATAGTGGAAGGCAGAGAAAACAAGGGCGAAAAATAAATCGGGCCATAGTGCAAAATAAAACTGAGATGACTAGCAATCTTAAAAAGACAAGTCTAAAGGCATTGTGTCTAAATGCGCGGAGCATTCACAATAAGGTAGATGAATTAACAACGCAGATAGATATTAACGGTTATGATATAGTTGTGATTATGGAGACATGGCTGCAGGGTGACCAAGGATGGGAACTGAACATCCAGGGGTATTCAATATTTAGGAAGGACAGGCAAAAAGGGAAAGGAGGTGGGGTAGCGTTGTTAGTAAAGGAGGAAATCAATGCAATAGTGAGGAAGGATATTGGCTCGGAAAATCACAATGTGGAATCTGTATGGGTGGAGCTAAGAAACACCAAGGGGAAGAAAACGTTGGTGGGGGTTGTCTATAGGCCCCCAAACAGTAGTGGAGATGTAGGGGAGGGCATTAAACAGGAAATTAGAGACGCAAGCAAGAAGGGTACAACTATAATCATGGGTGACTTTAATCTACATATAGATTGGTCAAACCAAATTAGCAATAATACTGTGGGGAGGAATTCCTGGAGCGCATCAAGGTAGATAAATCTCCGGGACCTGATGAAATGTATCCCAGGACGTTATGGGAGGTTAGGGAGGAAATTGCGGGTCCCCTAGCAGAGATATTTGAATCATCCACCGCTACAGGTGAGGTGCCTGAAGATTGGAGGGTAGCAAATGTTGTGCCTTTGTTTAAGAAGGGCGGCAGGGAAAAGCCTGGGAACTACAGACCAGTGAGCCTGACATCTGTAGTGGGTAAGTTGTTAGAGGGTATTCTGAGGGACAGGATCTACAGGCATTTGGAGAGGCAGGGACTAATTAGGAACAGTCAGCATGGTTTTGTGAGAGGAAAATCATGTCTCACGAATTTGATTGAGTTTTTTGAAGGGGTAACCAAGAAGATAGATGAGGGCTGTGCAGTAGACGTGGTCTACATGGACTTCAGCAAAGCCTTTGACAAGGTACCGCATGGTAGGTTGTTATATAAGGTTAAATCTCATGGGATCCAAGGTGAGGTAGCCAATTGGATACAAAATTGGCTTGACGACAGAAGACAGAGGGTGGTTGTAGAGGGTTGTTTTTCAAACTGGAGGCCTGTGTCCAGCGGTGTGCCTCAGGGATCGGTGCTGGGTCCGCTGTTATTTGTTATTTATATTAATGATTTGGATGAGAATTTAGGAGGCATGGTGAGTAAGTTTGCAGATGACACCAAGATTGGTGGCATTGTGGACAGTGAAGAAGGTTATCTAGGATTGCAACGGGATCTTGATAAATTGGGCCAGTGGGCCGATGAATGGCAGATGGAGTTTAATTTAGATAAATGTGAGGTGATGCATTTTGGTAGATCGAATCGGGCCAGGACCTACTCCGTTAATGGTAGGGCGTTGGGGAGAGTTATAGAACAAAGAGATCTAGGAGTACAGGTTCATAGCTCCTTGAAAGTGGAGTCACAGGTGGATAGGGTGGTGAAGAAGGCATTCGGCATGCTTGGTTTCATTGGTCAGAACATTGAATACAGGAGTTGGGATATCTTGTTGAAGTTGTACAGGGCATTGGTGAGGCCACACTTGGAGTACTGTGTACAGTTCTGGTCACCCTATTATAGAAAGGATATTATTAAACTAGAAAGAGTGCAGAAAAGATTTACTAGGATGCTACCGGGACTTGATGGTTTGACTTATAGGGAGAGGTTAGACAGACTGGGACTTTTTTCCCTGGAGAGTAGGAGGTTAAGGGGTGATCTTATAGAAGTCTATAAAATAATGAGGGGCATAGATAAGGTCGATAGTCAAAATCTTTTCCCAAAGGTAGGGGAGTCTATAACAAGGGGGCATAGATTTAAGGTGAGAGGGGAGAGATACAAAAGGGTCCAGAGGGGCAATTTTTTCACTCAAAGGGTGGTGAGTGTCTGGAACGAGCTGCCAGAGGCAGTAGTAGAGGCGGGTACAATTTTGTCTTTTAAAAAGCATTTGGACAGTTACATGGGTAAGATGGGTATAAAGGGATATGGGCCAAGTGCAGGCAATTGGGACTAGCTTAGTGGTATAAACTGGGCGACATGGACATGTTGGGCCGAAGGGCCTGTTTCCATGTTGTAACTTCTATGATTCTATGATTCTATGATTCTATGTACGTGATGGTTTTCTAGACCAATACATTGAGGAACCAACTAGAGAACAGGCGATCCTAGACTGGGTATTGTGCAATGAGAAAGGATTAATTAACAATCTTGTTGTGTGGGGTCCCTTAGGGAAGAGCGACCATAACATGATAGAATTCCTCATTAAGATGGAGAGTGAAGTAGTCGAATTCGAAACTAGGGTCCTGAATGTAAATAAAGGAAATTACGAAAGTATGAGGTGTGAGTTGGCTATGATAGATTGAGGAACTTTACTAAAAGGGATGACGGTGGATCGGCAATGGCTAATATTTAAAGAACGTGTGCAGGAATTACAACAATTATTCATTCCTGTCTGGCACAAAAATAAAACAGGAAAGGTGGCTCAACCGTGGCTTACAAAAGAAATTAGGGATAGTATTAGATCCAAAGAGGAGACATATAAAATTGCCAGAAAAAGCGGCAAGCCTGAGGATTGGGAGCAGTTTAGAATTCAGCAAAGGAGGACAAAGAGATTGATTAAGAGGGAAAAATAGAGTATGAGAGTAAACTAGCAGGGAACATAAAAACTGACTGTAAAAGCTTCTCTAAACATGTCAAGAGAAAAAGATTAGTGAAGACAAATGTAGGTCCCTTACAGTCAGAAATGGGGGAAATTATAATGGGGAACAAAGAAATGGCAGAACAATTAAACACATACTTTTGTTCTGTCTTCACAAAGGAGGATACAAATAACCTGCCAGAAATGTTAGGGAACCAAGGGTCTAGTGAGAGGGAGGAACTGAAGGAAATCAGTATTAGTAAAAAAATAGTGCTCGGGAAATTAATGGGGCTAAAGGCTGACAAATCCCCAGGGCCTGATAATCTACATCCCAGAGTACTAAAGGAAGTGGCCCTGGAAATAGTGGATGCATTGGTGATCATCTTCCAAAATTCTATAGACTCTGGAACAGTTCCTGCAGATTGGAGGGTGGCAAATGTAACCCCACTATTTAAAAAAGGAGGGAGAGAAAAAACAGGGAATTACAGACCAGTTAGCCTAACATCAGTAGTGGTGAAAATGCTAAGGGTCTATTATAAAAGATGTGAGAACAAAACACTTGGAGGGCATTAACGGGATTGGTCAAAGTCAGCATGGGTTTATGAAAGGGAAATCATGCTTAACAAATCTACTGGAGTTTTTTGAGGCTGTAACTCGTAGAATAGATAGGGGAGAACCAGTGGATGTGGTGTACTTGGATTTTCAGAAGGCTTTTGATAAGGTTCCACACAAGAGGTTAGTGTGCAAAATTAAAGCACATGGGATTGGGGGGAATATACTGGCATGGATTGAGAATTGGTTGACAGACAGGAAACAGAGAGTAGGAATAAACGGGTCTTTTTGCGGGTGGCAGGCAGTGACTAGTGGGGTACCGCAGGGATCAGTGCTTGGGCCCCAGCTATTCACAATATATATCAATGATTTGGATGAGGGAACTAAATGTAACATTTCCAAGTTTGCAGATGACACAAAGCTGGGGTGGAATGTGAGCTGTGAGGAGGATGCAAAGAGGCTCCAATGTGATTTAGACAAGTTGGGTGAGTGGGCAAGAACATGGCAGATGCAGTATAACGTGGATAAATGTGAGGTTATCCACTTTGGTTGTAAAAACAGAAAGGCAGATTATTATCTGAATGGTGATAGATTGGGAAAAGGGGAGGTGCAACAAGACCTGGGTGTCCTTGTACACCAGTCGCTGAAAGCGAGCATTCAGGTGCAGCAAGCAGTTAGGAAGGCGAATGGTATGTTGGCCTTCATTGCAAGAGGATTTGAGTACAGGAACAAGGATGTCTTACTGCAGTTATACAGGGCCTTGGTGAGACCACATCTGGAGTATTGTGTGTAGTTTTGGTCTCCTTATCTGAGGAAGGATGTCCTTGCCATGGAGGGAGTGCAACAAAGGTTTACCAGACTGATTCCTGGGACGGCAGGACTGACGTATGAGGAGAGATTGGATCGACTAGGCCTATATTCACTTGAGTTTAGAAGAATGAGAGGTGATCTCATCGAAACATATAAAATTCTGACAGGACTAGACAGACCAGATGCAGGGAGGATGTTCCTGATGGCTGGGGAGTCCAGAACCAGGGGTCACAGTCTCAGGATACGGGGTATGCCATTTAGAACCGAGATGAGGAGAAATTTCTTCACACAGAGGGTGGTGAACCTGTGGAATTCTCTACCACAGAAGGCAGTGGAGGCCAAGTCATTAGATGTATTCAAGAAGGAGATAGATATATTTCTTAATGCTAAAGGGCTCAAGGTGCTTTCTTCGACAGCACCTCCCAAACCCGCGACCTCTACCACCTAGAAGGACAAGAGCAGCAGGTACATGGGAACAACACCACCTGCACATTCCCCTCCAAGTCACACACCATCCCGACTTGGAAATATATCGCCGTTCCTTCATCGTCGCTGGGTCAAAATCCTGGAACTCCCTTCCTAACAGCACTGTGGGAGAACCTTCACCACACGGACTGCAGCGGTTCAAGAAGGCGGCTCACCACCACCTTCTCAAGGGCAATTAGGGATGGGCAATAAATGCCGGCCTCGCCAGTGATGCCCACATGCCATGAACGAATAAAAAAAAAATGGGGAAAAAGCAGGAACAGGGTACTGAGTTTGACGATCAGCCATGATCATTTTGAATGGCGGAGCAGGCCCGAGGGGCCGAATGGCCAACTCTTGCTCCTATTTTCTATATTTCTCTGTTTCTGTGTAAATGGCCACCTCCTGTGCTGTACCTACTATGATACTATGTTAACTGTTATCCCTAATCCCCAGTACCTTTTCCATTGCTTTTATATCCTTCCTATAATAAAGTGTCCAAAACAATATGTAATACTATTAATGCTGCCCTGCTAAGGTCAAATTTGTCTCCTTGATTTTTAATTCTCTACGTCTGGATACAAAACTGTAGATTCCACTTGCTTTTTCCTTATCTCCTTGCTCCGCTATCATTGATCTGGGAACCGAGGTCCTCTCTGTTCCTCGACTCCATTCAAAATCTTACCACTGAAGGTGGATTTCTTTTCCCATTCATTTGCTCCAAAATGAGCAGCCCTTTCTTACCGTCATGGCGATTTTATAAGCATATAAAAGTAAAAGATCAGTTAAAAAGAGGCTAAGGCCATTCAGGAATGAGAGAGAGAGTCTAATTACAGAGAATGAAAGAAAGAACTTGGATTTCTGCAGCTCCTTTCACACCCACAGGACGTCCCAAAATGCCTCACAGTCAGTGAAGCAGCTTTTTGACGTGTGGTCACTGTTGTAACGGAGGAAACGCAGCAGACAGTGTTTGCACAGCAAGATCCCACAAACACCACTGTGATAATGACCAGATAATCAGTATTTTTTAATGATGGTGGTTCAGGGATAAATATTGGCTCTGGAGCAGTGCTTGAACACACAATCTCCTGACTTAGAGGCAAGGGGGCTATAACCGAGCCACGGGTGAGGGCATGGCAGAGATATTAAATAAATATTTTGCGTCGGACTTTACAAATCCTGGTGGGAGTGAGCATACAGGTGTACTAGAGGAGGAAATGGAACAACGAATGGAGCTAACTGGAGAAAGAGAATTGGTTCTGAAAACCAAGCAGCTCTCCAGGTGAGTGAATGAGTTACTGGGTCCTGAGGGCAGCACTCCAGGTGAGTGAATGAGTTACTGGGTCCTGAGGGCAGCACTCCAGGTGAGTGAATGAGTTACTGGGTCCTGAGGGCAGCTCTCCAGGTGAGTGAATGAGTTACTGGGTCCTGAGGGCAGCTCTCCAGGTGAGTGGATGAGTTACTGGGTCCTGAGGGCAGCTCTCCAGGTGAGTGAATGAGTTACTGGGTCCTGAGGGCAGCACTCCAGGTGAGTGAATGAGTTACTGGGTCCTGAGGGCAGCACTCCAGGTGAGTGAATGAGTTACTGGGTCCTGAGGGCAGCACTCCAGGTGAGTGAATGAGTTACTGGGTCCTGAGGGCAGCACTCCAGGTGAGTGAATGAGTTACTGGGTCCTGAGGGCAGCACTCCAGGTGAGTGAATGAGTTACTGGGTCCTGAGGGCAGCTCTCCAGGCTCTCAAAAGAAGTCAGTGAGGAGACAACAAAGGCTCTGGGCACAATTTCTCAATTGTTATTAAATATGAAAATCGCGTTAGGGGACTGAAGAGTATACAGTGTAAAAATAAGAACATCAGAAATGGGAGCAGGAGTAGGCCATTCGGCCCCTCGAGCCTGCTCCGCCATTTAATCAGATCATCCACTTTCCCGCCCGATCCCCATAACCCTCGATTCTCCGAGAGTCCAAAAATCTATTGATCTCAGCCTTGAATATTCTCAACGACTGAGCATCCACAGCCCTCTGGGGCAGAGAATTCCCAAGATTCACAATCCTTTGAGTGAAATTTTTTTCTTCATCTCAGTCCTAAATGGCCGACCCCTTACCCTGAGACTATGCCCCCTAGTTCTAGACTCTCCAGCCAGGAGAAACAGCCTCTCAGCATCGACCCTGTCAAACCCCCTCAGCATCTTATATATTTCAATGAGATCACCGCCCCCTCCCCACCTCTCGATCAATATCGGGGCCTTAGCATTTGACGTAAAGTTATGGCCATTTAACGATGAAACGGGTTAATGAAGGACAGGCTGTAAGGAGTTTTTTTATTCGTTCATGGGATGTGGGCGTCGCTGGCGAGGCCGGCATTTATTGCCCATCCCTAATTGCCCTTGAGAAGGTGGTGGTGAGCCGCCTTCTTGAACCGCTGCAGTCCGTGTGGTGAAGGTTCTCCCACAGTGCTGTTAGGAAGGGAGTTCCAGGATTTTGACCCAGCGACGATGAAGGAACGGCGATATATTTCCAAGTCGGGATGGTGTGCGACTTGGAGGGGAACGTGCAGGCGGTGTTGTTCCCATGTGCCTGCTGCTCTTGTCCTTCCAGGTGGTAGAGGTCGCGGGTTTGGGAGGTGCTGTCGAAGAAGCCTTGGCGATTTGCTGCAGTGCATCCTGTGGATGGTACACACTGCAGCCACTGTGCGCCGGTGGTGAAGGGAGCGAATGTTTAGGGTGGTGGATGGGGTGCCAATCAAGCGGGCTGCTTTGTCCTGGATGGTGTCGAGCTTCTTGAGTGTTGTTGGAGCTGCACTCATCCAGGCAAGTGGAGAGTATTCTATCATATTCCTGACTTGTGCCTTGTAGATGGTGGAAAGGCTTTGGGGAGTCAGGAGGTGAGTCACTCGCCGCAGAATACCCAGCCTCTGACCTGCTCTTGTAGCCACAGTATTTATGTGGCTGGTCCAGTTAAGTTTCTGGTCAATGGTGACCCACAGGATGTTGATGGTGGGGGATTCGGCGATGGTAATGCCGTTGAATGACAAGGGGAGGTGGTTAGACTCTCTCTTGTTGGAGATAGTCATTGCCTGGCACTTGTCTGGCACGAATGTTACTTGCCACTTATAAGCCCAAGCCTGGATGTTGTCCAGGTCTTGCTGCATGCAGGCTCAGACTGCTTCATTATCTGAGGGGCTGCGAATGGAACTGAACACTGTGCAATCATCAGCGAACATCCCCATTTCTGACCTTATGATGGAGGGAAGGTCATTGATGAAGCAGCTGAAGATGGTTGGGTTTAGGACATTGCCCTGAGGAACTCCTGCAGCAATGTCCTGGGGCTGAGATGATTGGCCTCCTGAGCAGGGAGACAGAGGAAAGTGTGTCAGGAAGGGACAGAAGGTATGGAGTAAAAGGTAAAGTGTTAAAAAAGGAAAAAGCAGGAACTAAGTGTCACAAAACATATTTGAAAGTTCTTTATCTGAATGCACGTAGCATTCGTAACAAAATGGACGAGTTAACGGCACAAATAACTACGTATGGGTATGATCTTGTGGCCATTACAGAAACATGGCTGCAGGGTGACAACGACTGGGAATTAAATATGCCAGGTTATTTAACAATCAGGAAGGACAGGCAGGAAGGAAGGGGAGGTGGGGTGGCTATGTTAGTAAAGGAAGGAATCACTGTAATACAGAGAAATGATATTGGGACAAAGGATCAGGATAATGAAACAGTTTGGGTAGAGATAAGGAATAATAAGGGGAAGAAAACACTCGTGGGCGTAGTATATAGGCCTCCTAATAGTTGCAACTCTGCTGGAAGAAGTATTAATCAGGAAAGAGTCAGGGCATGTAATAAGGGAACAGCTATAATTATGGGGGATTTTAACTATCATATTAACTGGACAAATCAAATTGGGCAGGGTAGCCTTGAGGAAGAATTTATTGAGTGTATTAGGGATGGATTTCTTCAGCAGTATGTAACTGATCCTACAAGGGGGCAAGCAACCTTGGACCTGGTCCTGTGTAATGAGCCAGGATTAATTAATAATGTCCTAGTTAAGGATCCCCTTGGAATGAGTGACCATAACATGGTTACATTCCATATCCAATTAGAGGGTGAGAAGGTTGGTTCTCAAACAAGCGTACTTAGCTTGAATAAAGGAGACTATGATGGTACGAGAGCGGAATTGATTAAAGTGGACTGGGAAAATAGATTAAAGGGTAAGACGGTACATGAGCAGTGGTGTTCATTCAAGGAGTTATTTTACAACTTTCAAAAAAAATATATTCCACTGAGGAAAAAAGGGTGTAAAAGAAATGACAGCCATCCATGGCTAAGTAAAGAAATTAAGGACAGTATCCAACTAAAAACAAGGACATATAAGGTAGCCAAACTTAGTGGGAGGATAGAAGATTGGGAAGTCTTCAAAAGACAGCAAAAAGTAACTAAAGGATTGATTAAGAAAGGGAAGATAGATTATGAAAATAAATTAGCAAAAAATATAAAAACAGATAGCAAGAGTTTCTATAGTTATATAAAAAGAAAAAGGGTGGCTAAGGCAAACGTAGGTCCCTTAGAGGATGAGACCGGGAAATTAATGGTGGGAAACATGGAGATGGCAAAAATGCTGAACAAATATTTTGTTTCAGTCTTTACGGTAGAGGACACTAAGAATATCCCAACAGTGGACAAACGGGGGGCTCTAGTGGGGGAGGAGCTAAATACGATTAAAATCACTAAGGAATTGGGACTCAGTAAATTAATGGGACTCAAGGCGGATAAATCCCCTGGACCTGATGGCTTACATCCGAGGGTCTTGACGGAAGTGGCAGGAGGGATTGTGGATGCTTTGGTAATAATTTTCCAAAATTCTCTGGACTCGGCAAAGGTCCCGGCAGATTGGAAAACTGCAAATGTAACACCCTTATTTAAAAAGGGTAGTAGGCAGAAGGCTGGAAATTATAGACCAGTTAGCCTAACATCTGTGGTGGGTAAAATTTTGGAGTCTATTATCAAGGAGACAGTAGCGGAACATTTGGATAAACATAATTTAATAGGACAAAGTCAGCATGGCTTTACGAAGGGGAAGTCATGTCTGACAAATTTGCTTGAGTTCTTTGAGGACATAACGTGCAGGGTGGATAAAGGGGAACCAGTGGACGTAGTGTATTTAGACTTCCAGAAGGCATTCGACAAGGTGCCACATAAAAGATTATTGCTCAAGATAAAGAATCACTGGATTGGGGGTAATATTCTGGCATGGGTGGAGGATTGGTTATCTAACAGGAAGCAGAGAGTTGGGATAAACGGTTCATTCTCGGACTGGCAACCAGTAGCCAGTGGTGTTCCGCAGGGGTCGGTGCTGGGTCCCCAACTCTTTACAATCTATATTAACGATTTGGAGGAGGGGACCAAGTGTAACATATCAAAGTTTGCAGATGATACAAAGATGGGAGGGAAAGTGGAGAGTGAGGAGGACATAAAAAACCTGCAAGGGGATATAGACAGGCTGGGTGAGTGGGCGGAGATTTGGCAGATGCAATACAATATTGGAAAATGTGAGGTTATGCACTTTGGCAGGAAAAATCAGAGAGCAAGTTATTATCTTAAAGGCGAGAAACTGGAAAGTACTGCAGTACAAAGGGATCTGGGGGTTCTCGTGCAAGAAAATCAAAAAGTTAGTATGCAGGTGCAGCAGGTGATCAAGAAGGCCAACGGAATGTTGGCTTTTATTGCTCGGGGAATAGAATATAAAAACAGGGAGGTATTGCTGCAGTTATATAAGGTATTGGTGAGACCTCACCTGGAATACTGCATACAGTTTTGGTCTCCATACTTAAGAAACGACATACTTGCTCTCGAGGCAGTACAAGAAGGTTCACTCGGTTAATCCCGGGGATGAGGGGGTGGACATATGAGGAGAGGTTGAGTAGATTGGGGCTCTACTCATTGGAGTTCAGAAGAATGAGAGGCGATCTTATTGAAACATATAGGATTGTGAAGGGGCTTGATCGGGTGGATGCGGTAAGGATGTTCCCAAGGATGGGTGAAACTAGAACGAGGGGGCATAATCTTAGAATAAGGGGCTGCTCTTTCAAAACTGAGATGAGGAGAAACTTCTTCACTCAGAGGGTTGTAGGTCTGTGGAATTTGCTGCCCCAGGAAGCTGTGGAAGCTACATCATTAAATAAATTTAAAACAGAAATCGACAGTTTCCTAGAAGTAAAGGGAATTAGGGGTTACGGGGAGCGGGCAGGAAGTTGGACATTTGGCTGATCTGATCCTAACATTTGAGGTTAGGATCAGATCAGCCATGATCTTATTGAATGGCGGAGCAGGCTCGAAGGGACGATTGGCCTACTCCTGCTCCTATTTCTTATGTTCTTATGTTCTTATAACCACTACCATCTTCCTTTGTGCTAGGTATGACTCCAGCTACTGGAGAGTTTTCCCCCTGATTCCCATTGACTTCAATTTTACTAGGGCTCCTTGGTGCCACACTCAGTCAAATGCTGCTTTGATGTCAAGGGCAGTCACTCTCACCTCACCTCTAGAATTCAGCTCTTTTCTCCATGTTTGGACCAAGGCTGTAATGAGGTCTGGAGCCGAGTGGTCCTGGCGGAACCCAAACTGAGCATCGGTGAGCAGGTTATTGGTGAGTAAGTGCCGTTTGATAGCACTGTCGACGACACCTTCCATCACTTTGCTGATGACTGAGAGTAGACTGATGGGGCGGTAATTGGCTGGATTGGATTTGTCCTGCTTTTTGTGGACAGGACACACCTGGGCAATTTTCCACATTGTCGGGTAGATGCCAATGTTGTAGCTGTACTGGAACAGCTTGGCTGGAGGCGCAGCTAGTTCTGGAGCACAAGACTTCAGTACTACAGCTGGGATGTTGTCGGGGCCCATAGCCTTTGCTGTATCCAGTGCACTCAGCCGTTTCTTGATATCACGTGGAGTGAATCGAATTGGATTGTTAAAGGCAAGTCGTGTTTGACAAATTTAATGTTTCTTTTTGAAGAATTAACCGATTGGATAGATAACAGGAATGCAGTGGATGTGGTGTATATGGATATCCAGAAGGCACTTGACAAAGTGTTTCATAAGAGGCTTGTTAGAAAAATTCAAGCTTATGGTACAAGAGGAAATGTAGCAGCGTGGATATAAAATAAGTTGACAGACAAGAAGCAGAGAGTTGTGGTAAATGGGTGAGGCTCGGACAGGAGAAGACTTAGGGTGTAGCCCAGGGGTCAGTGCTGGGTCCCAGTGTGGTTTCTCGGTGGATAGAGATGCTTTGGACTTGGGCATTGCAAACATATTCTCAGAATTAGGTGATGACACAAAAGTAGGCGGCTTGACAAATAATAAGGAGGATTGTATAAGACTTCAGGAAGATACAGACAGACAGAAGTGTGACCTAATACAATTTGGAAGAAAATAGCCAAGGAATGAGATATAGGACTAGAAATTTGGCCCTGTAGCCCCCATTGTTTTGGTGCTACGCCGCCTCCCGAAGTTCCAAAATGGCGTCTGGGATGCGTGTGACATGCGATGGATGCCATCTTGGTAATGGAGTTTGCGCAGGCGCAGATAACGAATGCCAACAACATGTAAAGTGAGGAAAATATGCGTTAGATCAGCGTGCAACGCTGATTTAAAGGTATCGATACCATTTTGGCACTCAACACTCCAGCCAACGCCCTGTCTTAACCACGAACAGCTGAACATGTCTTAGATGGCCTAGAGGACTCCCCACCGGCGCTATTTAAAGGGATCATGCAGGATTTACAGGTTAGTTGCTGGATTATTGCTTCTGGCTGATGCATTTATAGCTGTTCTTGGATACTAAACTTGACTAGGGGACAGAGCCTCAAAATTAGAGCCAGGACTTGCAAGAGTGAAGTTAGGAAACACTTCTGCACGCAAAGGGTGGGAGAAATTTGGAAAGTTGTTCTGCAAACGGCAGTTGATGCTCACTCAATTGTTAATTTTAAGCCTGAGATTGATAGATTTTTGTTAACCAAAGGTATTAAGGGATATGGGGTTAAGGCGGGTATATGGAGTTAGGTCACAGATCAGCCATGATCTCAGTGAATGGTGGAACAGGCTCGAGGGGCTAAATGCCACTGCCACTCGCTGCCTCCTGTTAAGCGCCACCTTCTCCTGCAAGAAAGCAGGATGTGTGTCGGTGAGTGTCCTGCAGGATGTTTGGGTGATGTGCCTGTCATGGTTGAATAGCTGCCGGTGTGTGTTTGGCCTGTGAGTTGTGGGTGTGCGGCTTTCAACAGTGGTAATGTGTGAGGGTGAGAGGAAGCATCTTATTTGAAGGGTTGAGCACTGATTGAAAGAGTTTGTTGGTATGTGGGTGATGGGGGTGTGGTGTGTGGAGCAGTGGGTGAGACTAGTGGTGTATTTGGTATGTGGGTGATGGGGGTGTGGTGTGTGGAGCAGTGGGTGAGACTAGTGGTGTATTTGGTATGTGGGTGATGGGGGTGTGGTGTGTGGAGCAGTGGATGAGACTAGTGGTGCAGTTGGTGTGAGATGTCACTTGATGGTTGACCTCACTCACCTTGACCACTCGTGTCAAAGCATTGAACTTCTTCCTGCACTGCATCCATCTTCATGGTGCTGTTCCCCTGGCATTGACTTCATCCCCTACTGCCTCGGGAGCGTATGTCTGGGAGGGCCTCTTGCCCCCCTGTGGATATAGGATGGCCCTCCTTCTGTCCACCTCTTGCACCAAGGCCTCTAGTCCATCGGTAGAGAACCTTGGTGCATGCTCTCTCACAGGCCTGGTACAAACTCAGATCGGCAGATTGGTGAGTTCTGGTGTGCAGATTGGAGGATGTGGGATTTAATAGTGCGCAACCTTTATTCAATGTTTTAACATAACTCAACAGTTTGTAAACATAGGGATGGGACCCGCATCTGTGTTTTACGTGTGCGATGACTGATCTTCCGTGCGGACCCGTATCTTATATTTTGCAAATAAGAGGCGCAGGCTGCCTTTAAGAGCTGCAGGCTGCCTTTAAGGGGTGTGAGCCACTCACCCGAGATTTGGGCCCCCCCCCCACACCGCTCCCTGCTGGTGAGAAGTGGAGAGAACGGGGAAAATGGAGACTGGAACGCAGCTCGGGCTCCACGCCGTGCATCAATCAGGTAAATGAAGTTACAGCACCATTCGAACGTGCTGGCTGGACCGGGCAGCGGCTAATCGTGCACCGAGATGCCACGCCCGGATTCAGGGGCTCACCGATTTAACCCCCACTCACTCAATACAGAGACCCGGAGGAACAAATACAGAATTACCTGACAATGTGAGCGCAGGAAGGTAAAGCCATAAAAAAGAGCCCAACTACATTTTGGATTTTATAATTTGGATTTGGATGGGGTGAAAATTGATGACAAGGAGGTACTGGAAAGGCTGGCTGTGTTTAAAGTAGATAAGTCACCCGGTCCGGATGGGATACATCCTAGTTGCTGAGGGAAGTAAGGGGGGAAATTGCGGAGGTGCTGGCCATAATCTTCCAAACATCCTTAGATACGGGGGTGGTGCCAGAGGACTGGAGAATTGCAAATGTTACACCCTTGTTCAAAAAAGGGTGTAAGGATAAACCCAGCAACTACAGGCCAGTCAGTTTAACCTCGGTGATGGGGAAACTTTTAGAAACAATAATCCGGGTCAGAATTAACAGTCAATTGGACAAGTGTGGATTGATTAGGGAAAGCCAGCATGGATTTCTTAAAGGCAAATCATGTTTAACTAACTTGATGGAGTTTGTTGATGAGGTAACGGAGAGGGTTGATGAGGGAAATGCAGTTGATGTGGTGTATATGGACTTTCAAAAGGCGTTTTATGAAGTGCTGCACGGTAGGCTTATCATCAAGATTGAAGCCCATGGAATAAAGGGGGCAGTGGCAACATGGATACGAAAATGACTAAGTGACAGGAAACAGAGAGTAGTGGTGACCGGTTGTTTTTCGGACTGGAGGGAGGTGTACAGTGGTGTTCCCCAGGGGTCGGTGCTGGGACCACTGCTTTTCTTGATATACATTAATGACTCGGACTTGGGGTGTACAGGGCACAATCTCAAAATTTGCAGATGACACAAAAGCTTGAAATGTAGTGAATAGTGAGGAGGATAGTGATAGACTTTAAGAGGATATAGACAGGCTGGTGGAATGGACGGACACGTGGCAGAGTGACTGTATTTGTGCACAAATCATTGAAGGTGGCAGGAAAGGTTGAGAAAGCGGTTAAAAAAGCATACGGGATCCTGGGCTTTATAAACAGAGGCACAGAGTACAAGAGCAAGGAAGTTATGATGAACCTTTATAAAACACTGGCTCGACCACAACTGGAGTATTGTGTCCAGTTCTGGGCACCACACTTTAGGAAGGATGTGAAGGCCTTAGAGAGGGTGCAGAAGAGATTTACTAGAATGATTCCAGGGATGAGAGACTTTAGTTACGTGGTTAGACTGGAGAAGCTGTGGTTGTTCTCCTTGGAACAGAGACGGTTGCGAGGAGATTTGATAGAGGTATTCAAAATCATGAAGGGTCAAGACAGAGTAGATAGAGAGAAACTGTTCCCATTGGTGGAAGGGTCAAGAACCAGAGGACATAGATTTAAGGTGATTGACAAAAGAACCAAAGGCGACATGAGGAAAAACCTTTTTACACAGCGAGTGGTTAGGATCTGGAATGCACTGCCCGAGTGGCGGAGGGAGATTCAATCATGGCCTTCAAAAGGGAATTGGATAAATACTTGAAGGGTAAAAAATTTGCAGGGCTACAGGGAAAGAGCGGAGGAATGGGACTAGCTGGATAGCTCTTACAAAGAGCAGGCACAGGCTTGATGGGCCGAATGGCCTCCTTCTGTGCTGTAACAACTCTGTGATACTATAATTCTATGATTCTATAACTAAGGGCGTGGAAGAGTAAAGAAGAAATGATGAATTTATACCAGACATTGATTACGCCACAGTTTGACTGCTGTTTGGAGTTTTGGACACCCGATTATAGAAACATAGAAACATAGAAAATAGGAGAAGGCCGTTCAGCCCTTCGAGCCTGCTCTGCCATTCAATATGATCATGGCTGATCCTCTATCTCAATACCATATTCCCGCTCTCTCCCCATACCCCTTGATGCCTTCTGTGTCTAGAAATCTATCTAGCTCCTTCTTAAATATATTCAGTGACTTGGCCTCCACAGCCTTCTGTGGTAGAGAATTCCACAGGTTCACCACCCTGAGTGAAGAAATTTCTCCTCATCTCAGTCCTAAATGCCCTACCCCGTATCCTGAGACTGTGACCCCTTGTTCTGGACCCCCCAGCCAGGGGAAACATCCTTCCTGCATCTAGTCTGTCTAGCCCTGTCAGAATTTTAAATGTTTCAATGAGATCCCCTCTCATTCTTCTAAACTCGAGTGAATACAGGCCGAGTCGACCCAATCTCTCCTCATACGACAGTCCTGCCATCCCAGGAATCAGTCTGGTGAACCTTCGCTGCACTCCCTCTATGGCAAGTATATCCTTTCCTAGGTAAGGAGACCAAAACTGCGCACAATACTCCAGATATAGTCTCACCAAGGCCCTGTATAACTGCAGTAAGACATCCTTGCTCCTGTACTCAAATCCTCTTGCACTGAAGGCCAACATACCATTTGCCTTCCTAACTGCTTGCTGCACCTGCATGTTTGCTTTCAGTGACTGGTGTACAAGGACACCCAGGTCCCTTTGTACATCAACATTCCCCAATCTATCACCATTTAAATAATACTCTGCCTTTCTGTTTTCCTTCGGAAGTGGATAACTTCACATTTATCCACATTATACTGCATCTGCCATGTATTTGCCCACTCACTCAACTTGTCTAAATCGCCTTGAAGCCTCTTTGCATCCTCCTCACAACTCACGATCCCACCTAGTTTTGTGTCGTCAGCAAACTTGGAAATATTACATTTGGTTCCCTCATCCAAATCACTGCTATATATTGTGAATAGCTGGGGCCCAAGCACTGATCCCTGCGGTACCCCACTAGTCACCGCCTGCCACCCCGAAAAAGACCCATTTATTCCTACTCTCTGTTTCCTGTCTGTCAACCAATTTTCACTCCATGCCAGTATATTCCCCCCAATCCCATGTGCTTTAATTTTGCACACTAACCTCTTATGTGGGACTTTATCAAAGGCCTTCTGAAAATCCAAATAAACCACATCCACTGGCATAGAAAGAACTTTAAAGCCATAGAGAGCGAACAGTGTAGATTCACCAGGATGATGCCAGGGGTGGGAAAATGTAGATATGAGGAGATACTGAAGGTACTGGAACAGAGAAGGCTAAGAGAAGGTTTAATTGAGGGTTTTAAAATTATAAAGGCATTTGATATAGTGAATAGGGACAGACGATGTCCTGTGGTGGGGGAGAGGGTCTGTGACGAGGAGTCATTCATTTAAAACTGTCACTGAGAGTGAAGAGAGAGGTTTGGACACAATTCTTTCCACAGAGGGGTTGTTGAGAATGGGATACTTTGCCACAAGGGAATGGTTGAGGCAGAGACCATCGTGTCTTTTAAAGGAAAATTGGTTAACCATCTGAAATAGAGGAAGACATAGGATGGGGAGAGAGCGGGGCAGTGGGATTAGTTTGGGATTGATACAGGGCTATGGGGAGAGAGTGGGGCAGTGGGATTAGTTTGGGATTGATACAGGGCTATGGGGAGAGAGTGGGGCAGTGGGATTAGTTTGGGGATTGATACAGGGCTATGTGGAGAGAGTGGGGCAGTGGGATTAGTTTGGGGATTGATACAGGGCTGTGGGGAGAGTGTGGGGCAGTGGGATTAGTTTGGGGATTGATACAGGGCTATGGGGAGAGAGTGGGGCAGTGGGATTAGTTTGGGGATTGATACAGGGCTATGTGGAGAGAGTGGGGCAGTGGGATTAGTTTGGGATTGATACAGGACAATGGGAGAGAGTGGGGCAGTGGGATTAGTTTGGGGATTGATACAGGGCTATGGGGAACATAGGAACAGGAGTAGGCCATTCAGCCCCTCGTACCTGCTCCGCCATTTGATAAGATCATGGCTGATCTGTGATCTAGCTCCATATACCTGCCTTTGGCCCATATCCCTTAATACCTTTGATTGCCAAAAAGCTATCTATCTCAGATTTAAATTTAGCAATTGAGCTAGTATCAATTGCCGTTTGCAGAAGAGAGTTCCAAACTTCTACAACCCTTTGTATGTAGAAATGTTTTCTAATCTCACTCCTGAAAGGTCTGGCTCTAATTTTTAGACTGTGCCCCCTACTCCTAGAATCCCCAACCAGCGGAAATAGTTTCTCTCTATCCACCCTATCCGTTCCCCTTAATATCTTAGAAACTTCGATCAGATCACCCCTTAACCTACGAAACTCCAGAGAATACAACCCCAATTTGTGTAATCTCTCCTCGTAACTTAACCCTTGAAGTCCGGGTATCATTCTAGTAAACCTACGCTGCACTCCCTCCAAGGCCAATATGTCCTTCCGAAGGTGCGGTGCCCAGAACTGCTCACAGTACTCCAGGTGCGGTCTAACCAGGGTTTTGTATAGCTGCAGCATAACTTCTGCCCCCTTGTACTCTAGTCCTCTAGATATAAAGGCCAGCATTCCATTTGCCTTATTGATTATTTTCTGCACCTGTTCATGACACTTCAATGATCTATGCACCTGAACCCCTAAGTCCCTTTGAACATCCACTGTTTTTAACTTTTTACCATTTAGAAAGTACCCTGTTCTATCCTTTTTTGATCCAAAGTGGATGACCTCACATTTGTCTACATTGAATTCCATTTGCCACAGTTTTGCCCATTCACCTAATCTATCAATATCGCTTTGTAATTTTATGTTTCCATCTACACTGCTTACAATGCCACCAATCTTTGTGTCATCGGCAAACTTAGATATGAGACTTTCTATGCCTTCATCTAAGTCATTAATAAATATTGTGAATAATTGAGGCCCCAAGACAGATCCCTGCGGGACTCCACTAGTCACATCCTGCCAATGTGAGTACCTTCCCATTATCCCTACTCTCTGTCGCCTTTCGCTCAGCCAACTTCCTAACCAAGTCCGTACTTTTCCCTCGATTCCATGGGCTTCTATCTTAGCTAACAGTCTCTTATGTGGGATCTTATCAAATGCCTTCTGGAAGTCCATATAAATAACATCCATTGACATTCCCCTGTCCACTACTTTAGTCACCTCTTCAAAAAATTCAATCAGGTTTGTCAGGCACGACCTACCTTTCACAGATCCATGCTGGCTCTCTCTGATTAACTGAAAATTCTCGAGGTGTTCAGTCACCCGATCCTTAATTATAGACTCCAGCAATTTCCCCACAACAGATGTCAGGCTAACTGGTCTATAAATCCCCAGTTTTCCTCTTTCTCCTTTCTTAAAAAGCGGAGTGACATGTGCAATTTTCCAATCTAGAGGGACAGTTCCTGAATCTAGAGAACTTTGAAAGATTATAGTTAGGGCATCCGCAATGTGCTCACCTACTTCCTTTAAAACCCTGGGATCGAAACCATCTGGTCCTGGGGATTTGTCAATCTTTAGTGCCATTATTTTCTTCATTACTGTTGCTTTACTTATGTTAACTTTATCGAGTCCCCAGAGAGGCAGTGGGATTAGTGTGGGATTGATCCAGGGCTATGGGGAGAGAGTGGGGCAGTGGGATTAGTGTGGGATTGATACAGGGCTATGGGGAGAGAGTGGGGCAGTGGGATTAGTTTGGGATTGATGCAGGGCAATGGGGAGAGAGTGGGACAGTGGGATTAGTTTGGGATTGATACAGGGCTATGGGGAGAGAGTGGGGCAGTGGGATTAGTTTGGGATTGATACAGGGCTATGGGGAGAGAGTGGGGCAGTGGGATTATTTTGGGATTGATGCAGGGCAATGGGGAGAGAGCAGGGCAGTGGGATTAGTTTGGGATTGATACAGGGCTGTGAGGAGAGAGTGGGGCAGTGGGAATAGTTTGGGATTGATACAGGGCTATGGAGAGAGAGCGGGGCAATGGGATTCGTTTGGGATTGATACAGGGCTATGGGGAGAGAGTGGGGCAGTGGGATTAGATTGGGATTGATACAGGGCTGTGAGGAGAGAGTGGGGCAGTGGGATTAGTTTGGGATTGATACAGGGTTGTGAGCAGAGAGTGGGGCAGTGGGATTAGTTTGGGATTGATACAGGGCTATGGGGAGAGAGTGGGGCAGTGGGATTAGTTTGGGGATTGATACAGGGCTATGGGGAGAGAGTGGGGCAGTGGGATTAGTTTTAAAGAGGTGGCACAGACACGATGGGCCAATTGCTGTACTGTGCTGTAAACTATGGTCTGTGCTTCTGTTTGTTCCTCCTGATTTGCATATTTGTCATTCCCCTCTAATTATGAAATACTGGAACTCCTTCTCCCTTTGTGTTTAAGACAGTAAATTGTACTCGTACCTGGTCCTGTCCAGCAGTTTGAATGTTACAAGGGAACATGTGTCACGTGTGAAACAAACCAGTGGAAAAGAATCACCAGTCTCATTTCACTGAAGGGTGGTGACATTAATCAACCAGAAACACAGAACCTTTCTGTAATCATTAGAGGTATCTCTGGAAGTGGAACACGCAATTACAGCCAGCATGATGTGGGTAGTCAAGGTGATCACACAAGAAGGGGTCCCTCAGAGATGACATTTAGCAGCTACCCTGACAAAAGGAGAAGATTTCCTGTCAGCCAACTCTGAACACTTTAGTAAAGATTCTGTTTATTATCTGGCTGCACACAAAGGACGTGTTCTTGCCACACTGTGAATTTCAGACTCCTCATGGAGAGAGGTGTTGGTGTGACACAAACAAATCCTTCACTTCTTGTGAATCTCTTTAATTCTGTCTTTGGGATTAAAAACCAACTTAATTCACTGAAGAATAGAGCTGGTTCCCTAATCTTTTATTAAATTATTTCTTGGGATGTGGGCATCGCTGGCGAGGCCGGCATTTATTGCCCATCCCTAATTGCCCTTGAGAAGGTGGTGGTGAGCCGCCTTCTTGAACCGCTGCAGTCCGTGTGGTGAAGGTTCTCCCACAGTGCTGTTAGGGAGGGAGTTCCAGGATTTTGACCCAGCGACGATGAAGGAACGGCGATATATTTCCAAGTCGGGATGGTGGGTAAATGACCCGAGATCGTGGTCATAAGACGGTGGTGCTGCTGCACTCCTGGGAGAGGAGAATGGGAGCTGACCTCTCGATTTTGCAAAGTCAGCTCATTAAATTTATTGTAACTTGCGCTCTACGCATGTCGCGTGTGCATAGGGAGTGCTCTCTGTGAGAAAAGCGTGTTTACAGGCTTTCTGTTAAAGCATCAACATAATGTGTCCACGTAATTGTCAACCTTCAGCTAAAGATTGCTTAAATCTTGTGACATAATCGTGCGTCACTGGGCATCGTGGGCAGGATTTTAACTCCGAGCCGGGTAGCCAGGCCGGCCACAGATATTCATGTGGGGAACCCGGGAGCCAATTGAGTGCATCGGACTCTGTGATCACACTTCAATTGAAGGCGAGTATTTCAGGTTCTGGGTTTCCCACTCGCCCGGCAGCCGGAGTGAGAGGTGGTGAAGGGAGCAGCAAATCAGAGAGGGGGGAGGGAGGGAGGGAGAGAGAGATCATTGGCACGGAAAAAAATCGGAGGGGTGAGGGGACGTGGACGACATTGCCGGGGTCAGCCAGCATCAGGGATCGTGGATGGGGGGCGGGGTCAGCATCGGGGATCGGGGATCGGGGGGGTCAGCATCAGGGATTGGGGATCGGGGATTGGGGGGATCAGCATCGGGGATCGGAGATTGGCGGGGTCAGCATCAGGGATCAGGGATCGGGGGGGGGTCAGGATCGGGGATCGGGGATCGGGGGGGGTCAGCATTGGGGATCAGGGATCAGGGGATCAGCATCGGGGATCGGGGATCGGGGGGGTCAGCATCAGGGATTGGGGATCGGGGATTGGGGGGGGTCAGCATCAGGGATCAGGGATCGGGGGATCAGCATCAGGGATCGGGGATCGGGGGATCGGGGGGGTCAGCATCAGGGATTGGGAATCGGGGATTGGGGGGGTCAGCATCAGGGATCAGGGATCGGGGGATCAGCATCAGGGATCGGGGATCGGGGGGGGTCAGGATCGGGGATCGGGGATCGGGGGGGTCAGCCAGCGTTGCGATTGTGGAATGGGAGGGAGGTCCAACACTGAGGGGGTGTCCACCATGGCGGGCGGGGAGGGGTGGGGTGGGATCATCCAATCGCGGGCTACTGTCAGCCAAGTGAGCTCGAAGGGCCTAGATGAAGTCCTCCTCCTCACCCACAAGCAATAAAGGCGGTCACCTCATGGATCTGGCCCTTCCCACCTGCTTTCACCTGATGTGGATGGGAAACCTGAACATATACAGTTAAATTCATTTTATTCTAATACACAGTATTAAGTACCTCAATGAGGTACATTGCCCTTTTAAGTGTCGGCCCACTGGCTTTGAGTGGGGGCTGGACTTCCTGATGTCTGCTGTCCACGCACAGACAAACCTGCCGGGGTTAAACCCAGAAGTGGGCGAATAGGAGCTGGGATGCGGACTTATTTGGGGGTTGTGACAAAATGCAGCAGAGAACTGGTTTTGGTGCAAGAAACTTTGATCTTTATTCAAGAGAGAAAATACAACACAACAATCTTAACACTCTAATAAAATGGGGAACACTTCGGTACACACGAGGGAAATTACAGTAGAAAGATACCTCACCCCTCCCAATCCCACTGTACTAGCTAAGTTGGACTCTAAAGGACCAGAGATAATGCTCACCAAACAAATCCTTGACAGTAATTCACCCAGGGGTAAGTCAGGAATAGATCGTAGAGTGGAAACTTTGCGGATCTTCGGTTTTCTCCCGAGTTGGTTTACTTTGGTCGGGGTGGCCCAATATTACCCGGTTGGTTGGTGGCAATATTCGGTTGGTTGTTTCGTAAGGCCCTTGTTGCCGCGAGGTGTCTGATGGTCACTGGGGCTGTTGCCCTGGTTTCTTCTTGTGTGTCGGCCTGATTCTAGAGCTGCTGACCTTCTCTGTCGAACTGCTTTCCTGTTGCCCCCTCGCCTTGTTGAACTGTTGTCTCCCGAGCTGTCGACCTCCTGGCTGAACTGAACTGCTTTGCCCTTGCAGGTCTGGCTGACCGTTTCTCTCATGTAGGGGTCGTTGGTTTCGCTGGAAGCTGCTCTACTTCCAGAGACAGGCAGAACAAGAGAAGCAGAACACCAGAGCCAGAGAGAGAGAGAGAGAGAGCGAGAGGTTTCGAGTTTCCACTTCTATATCCCTCGCTTACAATGGTCTTCGTCACTTAAAAAAAGGCACTTCATGTCTGTTCAAACAGTTCTTACAAAGTCCTTAAGAATCTTTGATGGCTTTTGATGGTTTCTCATCATGTTGCAATTGCTTTTCTGGATTTAACGTTGTTAATTCTGATTTTTAGAGCTTGCCACACAAGGTTTCCTTTTGTATCCAACGTCCTAGGTGTTGATCGGTTTTGCTTTAAAACAAAGACATGGCCCCACCATGTCTGGAGCAGTTGCCTCTTTCAATGGCTGACTGCCTTTCGAATTAGTGCTGAGTGTTGACCACCTGCTGTAGGTTTTGCATTAAAACAGAGACATGTCTGAAGCAGTAATTCTCCCACATTCCACTGTGTGTGTTGTTGATTCGTCTGGTGACCTCTCACCTATCCTTCCATCTTAGGATTTTAGTCAATGGCCAAAGTTTTCCATACTCAGGGAAAAGGTGAATTTCTTTAGGGTTTTTTCTCTGAGTTTTGGGGGACCTGTGAATTTTGAGAATCTTATAAGGAGTCAATGGATTGATTGATGTGCCAGTCCAAAAAGGGAGGAAGGGAGGAGCTCAAGGTCCTGTGTGAACTAATGGATGGTTGTAACATATATACATCGAGACTTAAAGCGTACTGGTTAGAATATTCTCGGAGCAGAGACTGGACACGCTCAAGTGATTCCAGGGACCTTCGAGAAGAACACCTTGGAATCTTGGTCTACCAGGTCACACCCCAATGTCTTATTGGTATGTTATAATCGCACTTATATTTTTAACATCTTTTCTACTTATTGTAACTTCTTAATAAAACCTCATATTTTAGAACAAAACACCTCCGAGCCTTTTGATTAAAGACTGAACCATAAATAAAGGACTTGAGCTAATGCAGCAGCTGAGGAGGGATTGTGGGGGCAAATTGTAAATGCAAATTATTGTTGATCGGTTAGTTTTGAAGGAGAGCTTTGTTTCCTTGTTATAACAGAAAGAAAAGGAATATGAGCATCGTACCCTTTTAAGTCTGAACACAGCCCTGCACCCCCGGGACTGGTTTCCCAAAATGTAACGATTGTAAGATAATTGTTGACACTGATTATTGCATCTGTCATTTTATTTTTCAGTTAGTTGCCAAAGAACTTATTTTTCTGATGTAATAAAGTAGAAGATGTGTCTTTGTTGAAACTGCAGACAAAGGTTTTGATGTGAAATCCATTAGTGTGTCGAGCTTTTACAGACCAAGTGTTTGGGAAAGTAAACATAAATGAAGAAAGGCTGAACATTTTCATCCTCCTCAGTATCGCAGAGATAGATATTAACCAGCACTGCTGTTTCTCAGAGAATTCCCCTGATGATATCTTTATTTCATTCTTCAAAGCCTTAGGTTTATTGCACCTCTGAGGCACACAGGCCATTCTGTGACAGTCTGTAATGGAGTGAGGAATTCACTCGCTTTGCACAGGTCTGGGATAAAAACCATCACAATTAATGCCGCAGTGTGCTCTGTGATTGAAGAGAAGTAGCTTTGTGAGCAAAAAAATCCATTTTGTCGGCAGATCACAGGATTTAGGTTCTTTCCATGCTGAATTTGTATTTTCTTGTAACATTGATGATTATACAGGACATAAAGGACATACAACAACAACAGCTTGCATTTATATAGCGCCTTTAATGTAGTAAAATGTCCCAAGATGCTTCACAGGAGCGATTATCAAACAAAATTTGACACCGAGCCACATAAGGAGATATTAGGACAGGTGACCAAAAGAGGTAGGTTTTAAGGAGGAGAGAGAGGGAGAGAGATGGAGAGGGTTAGGGAGGGGATTCCAGAGCTTAGGGACAAGCTGAAGGCACAGCCACCAATGGTGGGGCGATTAGAATCATAGAATCATAGAAGTTACAACATGGAAACAGGCCCTTCGGCCCAACATGTCCATGTCGCCCAGTTTATACCACTAAGCTAGTCCCAATTGCCTGCACTTGGCCCATATCCCTCTATACCCATCTTACCCATGTAACTGTCCAAATGCTTTTTAAAAGACAAAATTGTACCCGCCTCTACTACTGCCTCTGGCAGCTCCTTCCAGACACTCACCACCCTTTGAGTGAAAAAATTGCCCCTCTCGACCCTTTTGTATCTCTCCCCTCTCACCTTAAATCTATGCCCCCTCGTTATAGACTCCCCTACCTTTGGGAAAAGATTTTGACTATCTACCTTATCTATGCCCCTCATTATTTTATAGACTTCTATAAGATCACCCCTAAACCTCCTACTCTCCAGGGAAAAAAGTCTCAGTCTATCCAACCTCTCCCTATAAGTCAAACCATCAAGTCCCGGTAGCATCCAAGTAAATCTTTTCTGCACTCTTTCTAGTTTAATAATATCCTTTCTATAGTAGGGTGACCAGAACTGTACACAGTATTCCAAGTGTGGCCTTACTAATGTCTTGTACAACTTCAACAAGACATCCCAACTCCTGTATTCAATGTTCTGACCAATGAAACCAAGCATGCTGAATGCCTTCTTCACCACCCTATCCACCTGTGACTCCACTTTCAAGGAGCTATGAACCTGTACTCCTAGATCTCTTTGTTCTATAACTCTCCCCAACGCCCTACCATTAACGGAGTAGGTCCTGGCCCGATTCGATCTACCAAAATGCATCACCTCACATTTATCTAACTTAAACTCCATCTGCCATTCATCGGCCCACTGGCCCAATTTATCAAGATCCCGTTGCAATCCTAGATAACCTTCTTCACTGTCCACAATGCCACCAATCTTGGTGTCATCTGCAAACTTACTAACCATGCCTCCTAAATTCTCATCCAAATCATTAATATAAATAACAAATAACAGCGGACCCAGCACCGATCCCTGAGGCACACCGCTGGTCACAGGCCTCCAGTTTGAAAAACAACCCTCTACAACCACCCTCTGTCTTCTGTCGTCAATCCAATGTTATATCCAATTGGCTACCTCACCTTGGATCCCGTGAGATTTAACCTTATGTAACAACCTACCATGCGGTACTTTGTCAAAGGCTTTGCTAAAGTCCATGTAGACCACGTCTACTGCACAGCCCTCATCTATCTTCTTGGTTACCCCTTCAAAAAACTCAATCAAATTCGTGAGACATGATTTTCCACTCACAAAACCATGCTGACTGTTCCTAATCAGTCCCTGCCTCTCCAAATGCCTGTAGATCCTGTCCCTCAGAATACCCTCTAACAACTTACCCACTACAGATGTCAGGCTCACTGGTCTGTAGTTCCCAGGCTATTCCCTGCCGCCCTTCTTAAACAAAGGCACAACATTTGCTACCCTCCAATCTTCAGGCACCTCACCTGTAGCGGTGGATGATTCAAATATCTCTGCTAGGGGACCCGCAATTTCCTCCCTAACCTCCCATAACATCCTGGGATACATTTCATCAGGTCCCGGAGATTTATCTACCTTGATGCGCGTTAAGACTTCCAGCACCTCCCTCTCTGTAATATGTACACTCCTCAAGATATCACTATTTATTTCCCCAAGTTCCCTAACATCCATGCCTTTCTCAACCGTAAATACCGATGTGAAATATTCATTTAGGATCTCACCCATCTCTTGTGGTTCCGCACATAGATGACCTTGTTGATCCTTAAGAAGCCCTACTCTCTCCCTGGTTACTCTTTTGCCCTTTATGTATTTGTAGAAGCTCTTTGGATTCTCCTTTGCCTTATCTGCCAAAGCAATCTCATGTCCTATTTTTGCCCTCCTGATTTCTCTCTTAACTCTACTCCGGCAATCTCTATACTCTTCAAGGGATCCACTTGATCCCAGCTGTCTATGCATGTCATATGCCTCCTTCTTCTTTTTGACTAGGGCCTCAATCTCCCGAGTCATCCATGGTTCCCTACTTCTACCAGCCTTGCCCTTCACTTTGTAAGGAATGTGCTTACCCTGAACCCTGGTTAACACACTTTTGAAAGCCTCCCACTTACCAGACGTCCCTTTGCCTGCCAACAGACTCTCCCAATCAACTTCTGAAAGTTCCTGTCTAATACCATCAAAATTGGCCTTTCCCCAATTTAGAATTTTAACTTTTGGGCCAGACCTATCCTTCTCCATAGCTATCTTAAAACTAATGGAATTATGATCACTTGTCCCAAAGTGATCCCTTACTAACACTTCTGTCACCTGCCCTTCCTTATTTCCCAAGAGGAGGTCAAGTTTTGCCCCCTCTCTAGTCGGGCCATCCACATACTGAATGAGAAATTCCTCCTGAATACACTCAACAAATTTCACTCCATCCAAGCCCCTAATGCTATGGCTGTCCCAGTCAATGTTGGGAAAGTTAAAGTCCCCTACTATTACCACCCTATTTTTCTTGCAGCTGTCTGTAATCTCCTTACATATTTGTTCCTCAATTTCCCGTTGACTATTTGGGGGTCTGTAGTACATTCCTATCAAAGTGATCTCTCCCTTCTTATTTTTCAGTTCTACCCATATGGACTCAGTGGGCGAACCCTCGGATATATCCCCTCTCACTACTGCCGTGATGTTCTCCCTAATCAAGAACACAACTCCCCCTCCTCTCTTACCTCCTGCTCTTTCTTTCCTATAGCATCTGTACCCTGGAACATTGAGCTGCCAGTCCTGCCCCTCCCTTAGCCATGTTTCAGTAATAGCTATAACATCCCAGTCCCATGTACCCATCCATGCCCTGAGTTCATCTGCCTTGCCCATCAGACTTCTTGCATTGAAATAAATGCAGTTTAATCTAGACTTCCCTTGGTCTTTGCCCTGCTTTCTCAGACCATCTGTCCGGTCATGTTTTGTACACTCTCCCTTACTGCCTTTTGTTTCTGTCACCACTTTACTTCCCACTGACTTCCTGCAACGGTTCCCATCCCCCTGCCACATTAGTTTAAGCCCTCCCCAACAGCACTAGCAAACACTCCCCCTAGGACATTGGTTCCAGTCCTGCCCAGATGCAGACCGTCCAATTTGTACTGGTCCCACCTCCCCCAGAACCGGTTCCAATGGCCCAGGAATTTGAATCCCTCCCTCTTGCACCATCTCTCAAGCCACGTATTCATCCTTGCTGTCCTGTCATTCCTACTCTGACTAGCCTGTGGCACTGGTAGCAATCCTGAGATTACTACCTTTGAGGTCCTACTTTTTAGTTTAACTCCTAACTCCCTAAATTCAGCTTGTAGGACCTCATTCCGTTTTTTACCTATATCGTTGGTACCTATATGCACCATGACAACTGGCTGTTCACCCTTCCCCTCCAGAATGTCCTGCAGCCTCTCCGAGACATCCCTGACCCTTGCACCAGGGAGGCAACATACCATCCTGGAGTCTCGGTTGCGTCCGCAGAAACGCCTGTCTATTCCCCTTACAATCGAGTCCCCTATCACTATAGCTCTGCCACTCTTTTTCCTGCCCTCCTGTGCAGCAGAGCCAGCCACGGTGCCATGAACCTGGCCACTGTCACCTTCCCCTGGTGAGCCATCTCCCCCAACAGTATCCAAAACGGTATACCTGTTTGAGAGGGGGATGGCCACAGGGGACCCCTGCACTACCTGCCTGCACCTCTTACTCTGCCTGGTGGTCACCCATTCACTTCCTGCCTGTACACCCTTTACCTGCGGTGTGACCAACTCGCTAAACGTGCTATCCACGAGTTTCTCTGCATCACGAATGCCCCACAGTGAGTCCACCCGCAGCTCCAGCTCCGAGATACGATCGGTCAGTAGCTGCAGGTGGACACACTTCCCGCACACATGGTCGGCAGGGACACTGGTAGTGTCCATGACTTCCCACATCTTGCAGGAGGGGCAAATCACAGGTGCGAGGTCTGCTGCCATGACTTGCCTTAGCTTAGTTACCCCTTAGTTACCCCTTTTAAATTACGTTGAAATTAGAAAATGTTAACTATACTCGGGACCTAGGTTCACTAAAAAAAACACTACCTGCTATAAAACCTGCAGATCTTCCCTTTCTTATTACTTCACTTACAGTAAAATGGTAGAAATACTCACCTGAACCTACTCACCAATCAGCTGCCTCCCCTGTGCCGCGTCACTTTCTGACTGGTGACGTCACCCCGACCTGCCGCTGGTCTCAGAGTCTCGCTCTCAGAGTCAGCCTCTGATTAAAATCAGGGATGTGCAAGAGGCCAGAATTTGGGGGAGCACAGAGAGACAGGACGTTAAGGACACACAGAGTGTTACAGAGTGACAATCTACCGTTGAGATTCGCCTGATATCAGCAAAGGTCTTGGAGTTTATACCTTCACCAAACACTGGGATAGCCCCGTCACAGCTGCTCCACAAACTCATTGTCACTGAAAATTAGATTAAAACGATTGTTGGTAACAAAGTAAATAGACATCAAACTTAACTAAAACCATCGAATTAAAGACACCTTTACAGCCACAGTGAAATCTCTGCTCCCTCAATCACAATTACATAGAATTTCAGAGAGTGTACAGCACAGAAACAGGCCATTCGGCCCAACTGGTCCATGCCGGTGTTTATGCTCCACACGAGCCTCCCCCCTCCCTACTTCATCTCACCCTATCACCATATCCTTCTATTCCTTTCTCCCTCATGTGTTTATCCAGCTTCCCCTTAAATGCATCTATACGATTCGCCTCAACTACTCTATGTGGGAGCGAGTCCCACTTTCTAATCACTCTCTGGGTAAATAAATTTCTCCTGAATTCCCGATTGGATTTATTAGTGACTATCTTATATTTATGGCCTCTAGTTCTGGTCTCCCCCACAAGTGGAAACATTTTCTCTACATCTACCCTATCAAACCCTATCATAATGTTAAAGACCTCTATCAGGTCACCCCTCAGTCTTCTCTTTTCTGGAGAAAAGTGTCCCAGCCTGTTCAATCTTTCCTGATAGGTATAACCTCTCCATTCTGGTATCATCCTAGTAAATATTTTTTGCATCTCCTTCAATTCTATCCCTCTAGAAATGAACCCCAGTGCTTTCTTTGCTTTTCTTATGGCCTTAATAACCTGCATCGCTACTTTTAAAAAATTCGTTCATGGGATGTGGGCGTCGCTGGCGAGGCCGGCATTTATTGCCCATCCCTAATTGCCCTTGAGAAGGTGATGGTGAGCCGCCTTCTTGAACCGCTGCAGTCCGTGTGGTGAAGGTTCTCCCACAGTGCTGTTAGGAAGGGAGTTCCAGGATTTTGACCCAGCGACGATGAAGGAACGGCGATATATTTCCAAGTCGGGATGGTGTGTGACTTGGAGGGGAACGTGCAGGTGGTGTTGTTCCCATGTGCCTGCTGCCCTTGTCCTTCTAGGTGGTAGAGGTCGCGGGTTTGGGAGGTGCTGTCGAAGACGCCTTGGCGAGTTGCTGCAGTGCATCCTGTGGATGGTACACACTGCAGCCACAGTGCGCCGGTGGTGAAGGGAGTGAATATTTAGGGTGGTGGATGGGGTGCCAATCAAGCAGGCTGCTTTGTCCTGGATCTTTGCCAAGCTTCGTGAGTGTTGTTGGAGCTGCACTCATCCAGGCAAGTGGAGAGTATTCCATCACACTCCTGACTTGTGCCTTGTAGATGGTGGAAAGGCTTTGGGGAGTCAGGAGGTGAGTCACTCGCCGCAGAATACCCAGCCTCTGACCTGCTCTTGTAACCACAGTATTTATATGGCTGGTCCAGTTAAGTTTCTGGTCAATGGTGACCCCCAGGTGTTGATGGTGGGGGATTCAGCGATGGTAATGCCGTTGAATGTCAAGGGGAGGTGGTTAGATTCTCTCTTGTTGGAGATGGTCATTGCCTGGCACTTGTCTGGCACGAATGTTACTTGCCACTTATGAGCCCAAGCCTGGATGTTGTCCAGGTCTTGCTGCATGCGGGCTCGGACTGCTTCATTATCTGAGGGGTTGCGAATGGAACTGAACACTGTGCAATCATGGGCGAACATCCCCATTTCTGACCTTATGATGGAGGGAAGGTCATTGATGAAGCAGCTGAAGATGGTTGGGACTAGGACACTGCCCTGAGGAACTCCTGCAGCAATGTCCTGGGGCCGAGATGATTGGCCACCAACAACCACTACCATCTTCCTTTGTGCTAGGTATGACTCCAGCCACTGGAGAGTTTGCCCACTGATTCCCATTGACTTCAACTTTACTTGAACTCCTTGGTGCCACACTCGGTCAAATGCTGCCTTGATGTCAAGGGCAGTCACTCTCACCTCACCTCTGGAATTCAGCTCTTTTGTCCATGTTTGGACCAAGGCTGTAATGAGGTCTGGAGCCGAGTGGTCCTGGCGGAACCCAAACTGAGCATCGGTGAGCAGGTTATTGGTGAGTAAGTGCCGCTTGATAGCACTGTTGACGACACCTTCTATCACTTTGCTGATGATTGAGAGTAGACTGATGAGGTGGTAATTGACCGGAGTGGATTTGTCCTGCTTTTTGTGGACAGGACATACCTGGGCAATTTTCCACATTGTTGGGTAGATGCCAGTGTTGTAGCTGTACTAGAACAGCTTGGCTAGAGGCGCAGCTAGTTCTGGAGCACAAGTCTTCAGCACTACAGCCGGCATGTTGTCGGGGTCCATAGCCTTTGCTGTATCCAGTGCACTCAGCTTTTTCTTGATATCACGTGGAGTGAATCGAATTGGCTGAAGACTGGCTTCTGTGTTGGTGGGGATATCGGGAGGAGGCCGAGATGGATTATCCACTCGGCACTTCTGGCTGAAGATGGTTGCAAACGCTTCAGCCTTGTCTTTTGCACTCACGTGCTGGACTCCGCCATCAGTGAGGATGGGGATGTTTACAGAGCCTCCTCCTCCCGTTAGTTGTTTAATTGTCCACCACCATTCACGACTGGATGTGGCAGGACTGCAGAGCTTTGATCTGATCCGTTGGTTGTGGAATCGCTTAGCTCTGTCTATAGCATGTTGCTTCCGCTGTTTAGCATGCATGTAGTCCTGAGTTGTAGCTTCACCAGGTTGGCACCTCATTTTTCGGTACGCCTGGTGCTGCTCCTGGCATGCTCTTCTACACTCCTCATTGAACCAGGGTTGATCCACCGGCTACTTTTAGTGATTTGTGTATCTGTTCCCCCAGATCCCTTTGCTCCTCTACCCCATTTAGACTCTTATTATCCAATTGTAAACAATTTTACAACACCAAGTTATAGTCCAGCAATTTTATTTTAAATTCACAAGCTTTTGGAGATTTTCTCCTTCCTCAGGCAAATGTTTCAAGGGCTCCTTGAAGCCTACGCATTTATACATATTGAACAATACATGGTGTTTACAGACTGCCCCTGCAACTGCCCGTTGCCAAGGCAATCACCGTGTTCAGACAGAGAGGTGTCATCTGCAGAACCCCCGAATACACATTCAACAAAAAAACAAACAGGGAAAAAAAACAGAGAAAAAAAAACACAGAGAGAGGCAGAAACATCCGGAAGGCAGAGAGAGCCAACAAATGACCCATTATATTAAAAACAGATAACATTTGTTCGCTGGTGGGGTAACGTGTAGCGTGACATGAACCCAAGATCCCGGTTGAGGCCGTCCTCATGGGTGCGGAACTTGGCTATCAATTTCTGCTCGACGATTTTGCGTTGTCGTGTGTCTCGAAGGCCGCCTTGGAGTACGCTTACCCGAAGGTCGGTGGATGAATGTCCATGACTGCTGAAGTGTTCCCCGACTGGGAGGGAACCCTCCTGTTTGGCGATTGTTGCGCGGTGTCCGTTCATCCGTTGTCGCAGCGTCTGCATGGTCTCGCCAATGTACCATGCTCTGGGGCATCCTTTCCTGCAACGTATGAGGTAGACAACGTTGGCCGAGTCACAGGAGTATGAACCATGCACCTGGTGGGTGGTGTCATCTCGTGTGATGGTGGTATCTGTGTCGATGATCTGGCATGTCTTGCAGAGGTTACCGTGGCAGGGTTGTGTGGCGTCGTGGACGCTGTTCTCTTGAAAGCTAGGTAGTTTGCTGCGAATGATGGTCTGTTTGAGGTTGGGTGGCTGTTTAAAGGCGAGTAGTGGAGGTGTGGGGATGGCCATAGCGAGGTGTTTGTCCTCATTGATGACATGTTGAAGGCTGCGGAGAACATGGCGTAGTTTCTCCGCTCCGGGGAAGTACTGGACGACAAAGGGTACTCTGTTGGTTGCGTCCCGTGTTAGTCTCCTGAGGAGGTCTATGCGATTTTTTGCTGTGGCCCGTCGGAACTGTCGATCGATGAGTCGAGCGTCATATCCCGTTCTTACTAGGGCGTCTTTCAGCGTCTGTAGGTGTCCATCGCGTTCCTCCTCGTCTGAGCAGACCCTGTGTATTCGCAGGGCCTGTCCATAGTGTGTCCATAGTGTATCCAAGCAGTGTGTGGCCTCCTTATTCTTCCTACCAAAATGCACCACCTCACACTTATCTAGATTGAAATTCATTTGCTTATTACACGTCCATTCTGCAAGTTTATTTATGTCTTGCTGTATTTTGTCGCTGTCCTCCTCGGTAGTAACTATACTAACAAAGAAAATGGGAGGGGCTACCAAATCTAGAGCCCCCTGGATGTCAAGAAGCATTCAGGATAAGATAAGGCAGAAAAAGAAAGCGTATGATAGACACCGGGAACTCAATACTACGGAAAGCTTAGAGGAGTAGACAAAGTGCAGGGCTGAAGTTAAAAAGGAAATTAGGAAAGCAAAGAGAGGGGATGAAAAAAAATAGAAGCACGTAAAATCAAGGAAAGCCCAAAGATGTTTTATTAGTGCAAGAGGAAAGAGTAGGGCCGATTAGAGACCAAAAAGGTAAACTATGTGTGGAGGCGGAAGATGTGGGTTTGGTTCTTAATGAATACTTTGCATCTGTCTTCACAAAGGAGAGGGATGATGCAGAGATTGAAGTTAAGGAGGAGGAGTGTGAAATATTGGATGGGATAAACATAGTGAGAGAGGAAGTATTAAGGGAATTAGAATCTTTGAAAGTGGATAAATAATCAGGGCCGGATGAAATGTATCCCAGGCTGTTAAAAGAAGCAAGGGAGGAAATAGCAGAGGCTTTAACAATCATTTTCCAAACTTCACTGGATACAGGCTTAGTGCCGGAGGATTGGAGGACTGCTAACGCTGTACCGTTGTTTAAAAAGGGAGAAAGGGATAGACCGAGTAATTACAGGCCAATCAGTCTAACCTCGGTGGTGGGCAAATTATTAGAATCAATTCTGAGGGACAGGATAAACTGTCATTTAGAAAGGCACGGACTAATCAAAGACAGTCAGCACGGATTTGTTAAGGGGAGGTCGTGTCTGACTAACTTGATTGAATTTTTCGAGGCGGTGACAAGGAGGATCGATGAGGGTAGCGTAATTGATGTTGTCTACATGGATTTTAACAACGCTTTTGACAAGGTCCCACATGGCAGATTGGTCTAAAAAGTAAAGGCCCATGGGATCCAAGGGAATGTGGCAAATTGGATCCAAAATTGGCTCAGTGGCAGGAAGCAAAGGGAAATGGTCGACAGGTGTTTTTGTGACTGGAAGGCTGTTTCCAGTGGGGTGCCGCAGGGCTCGGTACTTGGTCCTTTGCTTTTTGTGGTATATATTAACGATTTGGACTTAAACGTAGGGGGCATGATTAAGAAATTTGCGGATGACACAAAGATAGACCGTGTGGTTGATAGTGAGGAGGAAAGCTGTAGACTGCAGGAAGATATCAATGGACTGGTCAGATGGGCAGAAAAGTGTCAAATGGAATTCAATCCGGAGAAGTGTGAGGTAATGCATTTGGGGAGAGCAAACAAGGCAAGGGAATACACAATAAATGGGAGGATACTGAGAGGTGTAGAGGAAGTGAGGGACCTTGGAGTGCATGTCCACAGATCCCTGAAGGTAGCAGGACAAGTAGATAAGGTGGTTGAGAAGGCATATGGGATACTTTCCTTTATTAGCCAAGGCATAGAATATAAGAGCAGGGAGGTTATGCTGGAACTGTATAAAACACTGGTTAGGCCACAGCTTGAGTACTGTGTACAGTTCTGGTCACCACATTACAGGAAAGATGTGATTGCACTAGAGAGGGTGCAGAGGAGATTTACGAGGATGTTGCCAGGACTGGAGAATTTTAGCTATGAGGACAGATTGGATAGGCTGGGGTTGTTTTCCTTGAAACAGAGGAGGCTGAGGGGTGATTTAATTGAGGTGTACAAAATTATGAGGGGCCTAGATAGAGTGGATAGGAAGGACCTATTTCCCTTGGCGGAGGGGTCAATAACCAGGGGGCATAGATTTAAAGTGATTGGTAGAAGGATTAGAGCAGAAATGAGGAAAAATGTTTTCACCCAGAGGGTGGTGGGGGACTGGAACTCACTGCCTGAGAGGGTGGGAGAGGCAGAAACCCTCAACTCATTAAAAAAATCCCTGGATGTGCACCTGAAGAGCCGTGACCTGCAGGGCTACGGACCAATGCAGGATTAGGCTGAGTGGCTCGTTTTTCAGCTGGTGCGGACACGATGGGCCGAATGGCCTCTTTCTATGCCGTAAATTTTCTATGATTCTATGAATAGTGTTATTGTCTTCAGTCTTACTGTGTGAGGCTCTCCCAAGCCTTTCTTGCACTCCTGTCTCCTAACCCTTCGCTCACCTCGACCCACCAATCTCTGTCTGTCTCTCTGTTTTATTTATAGTCTCATGCTGACGGCTGCGTTGAGTGCTTTTCTCTTGCATCTCCTGAGCCACAAATTCATCATCTTACAACCTAAAATCTAAACTTTGTGCCACTGAACCACCAGATCTTGTCACATATTTTTCTCACCCGCACACAAGTCAAAGTGGGGTCGGCCTTGGCTTTGTGCCTTTGTGTAAAACAGGTGATAGCGAGTCGATGGACCATTTTACATCTCTCCCGATGGCTTCAACACAAATAAAAATGGGGGAGAGATGTAAAACGGGCTGTCGACTCACAATCACCCGTTTTACACATCGCACAAAGTCAAAATGACCCCATTGTGTTGTCTGTAATTATAGAAAATAACTGTTTATGGAGTTGAGAAGTCCAGGTGAAGGGTTGAGACCCAAATTTTTTTTTTTATTTGTTCATGGGATGTGGGCGTCGCTGGCGAGACGGGCATTTATTGCCCATCCCTAATTGCCCTTGAGAAGGTGGTAGTGAGCCGCCTTCTTGAACCGCTGCAGTCCATGTGGTGAAGGTTCTCCCACAGTGCTGTTAGGAAGGGAGTTCCAGGATTTTGACCCAGCGACGATGAAGGAACGGCGATATATTTCCAAGTCGGGATGGTGTGTGACTTGGAGGGGAACGTGCAGGTGGTGTTGTTCCCATGTACCTGCTGCCCTTGTCCTTCTAGGTGGTAGAGGTCGCGGGTTTGGGAGGTGCTGTCGAAGAAGCCTTGGAGAGTTGCTGCAGTGCATCCTGTGGATGGTGCACACTGCAGCCACTGTGCGCCGGTGGTGAAGGGAGTGAATGTTTAGGGTGGTGGATGGGGTGCCAATCAAACGGGCTGCTTTGTCCTGGATGGTGTCGAGCTTCTTGAGTGTTGTTGGAGCTGCACTCTTCCAGGCAAGTGGAGAATATTCCATCACACTCCTGACTTGTGCCTTGTAGATGTTGGAAAGGCTTTGGGGAGTCAGGAGATGAGTCACTCGCTGCAGAATAACCAGCTTCTGACCTGCTCTTGTAGCCACAGTATTTATATGGCTGGTCCAGTTAAGTTTCTGGTCAATGGTGACCCCCAGGATGTTGATGGTGGGGGATTCGGCGATGCCATTGAATGTCAAGGGGAGGTGGTTAGACTCTCTCTTGTTGGAGATGGTCATTGCCTGGCACTTGTCTGGTGCGAATGTTACATGCCACATATGAGCCCAAGCCTGGTTGTTGTCCAGGTCTTGCTGCATGCGGGCTCGGACTGCTTCATTATTTGAGGGGTTGCGAATGGAACTGAACACTGTGCAATCATCAGTGAACATCCCCATTTCTGACCTTATGATGGAGGGAAAGTCATTGATGAAGCAGCTGAAGATGGTTGGGCCTAGGACACTGCCCTGAGGAACTCCTGCAGCAATCTCCTGGGGCTGAGATGATTGGCCTCCAACAACCACTACCATCATCCTTTGTGCTAGGTATGACTCCAGCCACTGAAGAGTTTTCCCCCTGATTCCCATTGATTTCAATTTTGTTAGGGCTCCTTGGTGCCACACTCGGTCAAATGCCGCCTTGATGTCAAGGGCAGTCACTCTCACCTCACCTCTGGAATTCAGCTCTTTTGTCCATGTTTGGACCAAGGCTGTAATGAGGTCTGGAGCCGAGTGGTCCTGGCGGAACCCAAACTGAGCATCGGTGAGCAGGTTATTGGTGAGTAAGTGCCGCTTGATAGCACTGTCGACGACACCTTCCATTACTTTGCTGATAATTGGCTGGATTGGATTTGTCCTGCTTTTTGTGGACAGGACATACCTGGGCAATTTTCCACATTGTCGGGTGGATGCCAGTGTTGTAGCTGTACTGGAACAGCTTGGCTAGAGGCGCAGCTAGTTCTGGAGCACAAGCCTTCAGCACTACAGCCGGGATGTTGTCGGGGCCCATAGCCTTTGCTGTATCCAGTGCACTCAGCTGTTTCTTGATATCACGTGGAGTGAATCGAATTGGCTGAAGACTGGCTTCTGTGATGGTGGGGATATCGGGAGGAGGCCAAGATGGATCATCCACTCGGCACTTCTGGCTGAAGATAGTTGCAAACACTTCAGCCTTGTCTTTTGCACTCACGTGCTGGACTCCGCCATCATTGAGGATGGGGATGATTGCAGAGCCTCTTCCTCCCGTTAGTTGTTTAATTGTCCACCACCATTCACAACTGGATGTGGCAGGACTGCAGAGCATTGATCTGATCCCTTGGTCGTGGAATCACTTATCTCTGACTATAGCATGTTGCTTCTGCAATTTAGTGTGCATGTCGTCCTGAGTTGTAGCTTCACCAGGTTGGCACCTCATTTTTTGGTACGCCTGGTGCTGCTCCTGGCATGCTCTTCTACACTCCTCATTGAACCAGGGTTGATCCCCTGGCTTGTTGGTAATGGTAGAGTGAGGAATATGCCAGGCCATGAGGTTACAGATTGTGCTGGAATACAATTCTGCTGCTGCTGATGGCCCACAGCACCTCATGGATGCCCAGTTTTGAGCTGCTAGATCTGTTCTGAATCTATCCCATTTAGCACGGTGGTAGTGCCACACAACACGTTGGATGGTATCCTCAGTGCGAAGACGAGACTTCATCTCCACGAGGACTGTGCGGTGGTCACTCCTACCAATACTGTCATGGACAGATGCATCTGCGACAGGTAGATTGGTGAGGACGAGGTCAAGTAAGTTTTCCCTCGTGTTGGTTCGCTCACCACCTGCTGCAGGTCCAGTCTGGCAGCTATGTCCTTCAGGACTCAGCCAGCTCGGTCAGTAGTGGTGCTACCGAGCCACTCTTGGTGATGAACATTGAAGTCCCCCACCCAGAGTACATTCTGTGCCCTTGCGACCCTCAGTGCTTCCTCCAAGTGGTATTCAACATGGAGGAGGACTGATTCATCAGCTGAGGGAGGGTGGTAGGTGGTAATCAGCAGGAGGTTTCCTTGCTCATGTTTGACCCGATGCCATGAGATTTCATGGGGTCCAGAGTCAATGTTGAGGACTCCCAGGGCCGCTCCCTCCTGACTGTATATCACTGTACCGTCACCCCTGGTGGGTCTGTCTGGCCAGTGCGACAGGACATACCCAGGGATGGTGATGGAAGAGTCTGGGACGTTGGCTGAAAGGTATGATTCTGTCAGTATGGCTATGTCAGGCTGTTGCTTGACTAGTCTGTGGGACAGCTCTCCCAATTTTGGCACAAGTCCCCAGATGTTAGTGAGGAGGACTTTGCAGGGACGACTGGGCTTGGTTTGCCTTTGTCGTGTCCGGTGCCTAGTGGTCCGTCCGGTTTTATTCTTTTTGTGACTTTTTACAACTGAGTGTCTTGCTAGGCCATTTCAGAGGGCAATTAAGAATTAACCACATTGCTGTGGGTCTGGAGTCACATATAGGCCAGACCGGGTAAGGACGGCAGGTTTCCTTCCCGAAAGGTCATTAGTGAACCAGATGGGTTTTTACGACAATCCGGTCGTTTCATGGCCACCATTTCTGATACTGGTATTTTAATTTCAGATTTTTATTTAATTAATTGAATTTAAATTCGCCAGCTGCCGTGGCGGGATTTGAACTCATGACTCTGGATTATTAGTCCAGGTCTCTGGATTACAAGTTCAACAGTGATCAACAGTGCGAACACAAAGAGTAGAAGAGAAGATGAGATTAATCGGGAAGTATTGGTTCGATGATGCCAAGTTTGGTGTGTGGATTGGAGTCGGGTGGGAAAGACTGAGGGAGGTGAACAGTCCCACCCATTTTGAAGTCCTGGTGAAGAAAATAGGAAATGGTGTGATGGCCGAGTGTGGCACCAAGGAGCCCTGGTAAAATTGAAGTCAATGGGAATCAGGGGGAAAACTCTCCAGTGGCTGGAGTCATACCTGGCACAAAGGAAGATGGTAGTGGTTGTTGGAGGCCAATCATCTCAGCCCCAGGACATTGCTGCAGGAGTTCCTCAGGGCAGTGTCCTAGACCCAACCATCTTCAGCTGCTTCATCAATGACCTTCCCTCCATCATAAGGTCAGAAATGGGGATGTTCGCTGATGATTGCACAGTTTTCAGTTCCATTCGCAACCCCTCAGATAATGAAGCAGTCCGAGCCCGCATGCAGCAAGACCTGGACAACATCCAGGCTTGGGCTCATAAGTGGCAAGTAACATTCTCACCAGACAAGTGCCAGGCAATGACCATCTCCAACAAGAGAGGGTCTAACCACCTCCCCTTGACATTCAATGGCATTACCATCGCCGAATACCCCACCATCAACATCCTGGGGGTCACCATTGACCAGAAACTGAACTGGACCAGCCATATAAATACAGTGGCTACAAGAGCAGGTCAGAGGCTGGATATTCTGCGGCGAGTGACTCACCTCCTGACTCCCCAAAGCCTTTCCACCATCTACAAGGCACAAGTCAGGAGTGTGATGGAATACTCTCCACTTGCCTGGATGAGTGCAGCTCCAACAACACTCAAGAAGCTCGACACCATCCAAAATAAAGCAACCCGCTTGATTGGTACCCCATCCACCACCCTAAACATTCACTCCCTTCACCACCGGCACACAGTGGCTGCAGTGTGTACCATCCACAGGATGCACTGCAGCAACTCGCCAAGGCTTCTTCGACAGCACCTCCCAAACCCGCGACCCCTACCACCTAGAAGGCAGCGGGTACATTTCTCTGCATCTACCCTATCAATCTAAAGACCTCAATTAATTCCCCCCAGAAACTCCTAAAACCTCCTCCAGCCCTACATCCCTCCAAGATCTCTGCGCTCCTCCAATTCTGGCCTCTTGCTGTGCTGATAGGTCGGCCCCCTCCCTCGGGGAGTGGTAGAGACAGGGACGCAGTGCGTCACCTCCCTGAGTAGTGATCGGGGTCCATGTGCCCCAGACCTGTTTATGTGTCTGTGTTTGAAACCGAGCCAGACTGATGGAATCAAAGTGCCCTCTCTCTCTCTCTCTCTTTCTGCCTCTCTCTGTCTCTCTATCTCTCTCTGCCTCTCTCTGTCCCTCTCTCTCCCTTTCTGCCTCTCTCTGTCTCTCTATCTCTCTCTGTCCCTCTCTCTCCTTTTCTCTCTCTGTCTCTCTGCCTCTCTGTCTCTCTCTATCTCTCTGCCTCTCTCTGTCTCTTTCTGTCTCGCTGTCTGTCTCTTTCTGTCTCTCTTTGTCTCTCTCTCTCTCTGTCTCTTGCTCTCTATCTCTCTCTCTGTCCCTTACTCTGTCTCTCTCTCTGTTTCACTGTCTCTGTCTCTCTGGCTTTCTCTTTCTGTCCTTCTCTCTTTGTCTACCTCACTGTCTCTCTCTCTCGCTCTGTCTCTCTCTCTCTGTCTTTCACTGTCTCTCTGTCCGTCTCTTTCTCTCGGTATATGTCTCTCTCTGTCTCTCTCCCCCTCTGTCTCTCTTTCTCTCTCTCTCCCCCTCTGTCTCCCTTTCTCTCTGTCTGTCTGTCTCTCTGTCTCCCCCTCTGTCTCTCTCTAGATCATTCGGATGGTTGCCTGTTGTTATCATTACCAGGATCAATCTCTGATTGAGGCACAATAAGTAACAGCACTGCAGTCTGGGCAAGTTACCTGACCCACGCATGCTCCATAATTGTGTGAAAAATGGATCCTGACTGAATATAGGCAGTGTGGACAGACTGGGTGCCCAGAGAGTGAAAAGAAAGACTTGCGTTTATATAGCACCTTTCACAACCTCGGGACACCCCAAAGCGCTTCACAGCCAATGAGGTACTTTTTGAAGTATAGTCACAGTTGTAATAAGAACACAAGAACATAAGAAATAGGAGCAGGAGTAGGCCAATCGGCCCCTCGAGCCTGCTCCGCCATTCAATAAGATCATGGCTGATCTGGTCCTAACCTCAAATCTAAATTCATGTTCAATTTCCTGCCCGCTCCCCGTAACCCCTAATTCCCTTTACTTCTAGGAAACTGTCTATTTCTGTTTTAAATTTATTCAATGATGTAGCTTCCACAGCTTCCTGGGGCAGCAAATTCCACAGACCTACTACCCTCTGAGTGAAGAAGTTTCTCCTCATCTCAGTTTTGAAAGAGCAGCCCCTTATTCTAAGATTATGCCCCCCTAGTTCTAGTTTCACCCATCCTTGGGAACATCCTTACCGCATCCACCCGATCAAGCCCCTTCACAATCTTATATGTTTCAATAAGATCGCCTCTCATTCTTCTGAACTCCAATGAGTAGAGTCCCAATCTACTCAACCTCTCCTCATATGTCCGCCCCCTCATCCCCGGGATTAACCGAGTGAACCTTCTTTGTACTGCCTCGAGAGCAAGTATGTCTTTTCTTAAGTGTGGACACCAAAACTGTATGCAGTATTCCAGGTGCGGTCTCACCAATACCTTATATAACTGCAGCAATACCTCCCTGTTTTTATATTCTATCCCCCTAGCAATAAAAGCCAACATTCTGTTGGCCTTCTTGATCACCTGCTGCACCTGCATACTAACCTTTTGATTTTCTTGCACTAGGACCCCCAGATCCCTTTGTACTGCAGTACTTTCCAGTTTCTCGCCATTGAGACAATAACTTGCTCTCCGATTTTTCCTGCCAAAGTGCATAACCTCACATTTTCCAACATTGTATTGCATCTGCCAAATCTCCGCCCACTCACCCAGCCTGTCTATATCCCCTTGTAGGTTTTTTATGACCTCCTCACTCTCTACTTTCCCTCCCATCTTTGTATAAACTGCAAACTTTGATATATTACACTTGGTCCCCTCCTCCAAATCGTTAATATAGATTGTAAAGAGTTGGGGACCCAGCACCGACCCCTGCGGAACACCACTGGCTACTGGTTGCCAGTCCGAGAATGTACCATTTATCCCAACTCTCTGCTTCCTGTTAGATAACCAATCCTCCACCCATGCCAGAATATTACCCCCAATCCAGTGATTCTTTATCTTGAGCAATAATCTTTTATGTGGCACCTTGTCGAATGCCTTCTGGAAGTCTAAATACACTACGTCCACTGGTTCCCCTTTATCCACCCTGCACGTTATATCCTCAAAGAACTCAAGCAAATTTGTCAGACATGACTTCCCCTTCGTAAAGCCATGCTGACTTTGTCCTATTAAATTATGTTTATCCAAATGTTCCGCTTCTGTCTCCTTAATAATAGACTCCAAAATTTTACCCACCACAGATGTTAGGCTAACTGGTCTATAATTTCCAGCCTTCTGCCTACTACCCTTTATAAATAACGGTGTTACATTAGCAGTTTTCCAATCTGCCGGGACCTTTGCCGAGTGCAGAGAATTTTGGAAAATTATTACCAAAGCTTCCACAATCCCTACTGCCACTTCCCTCAAGACCCTGGGATGTAAGCCATCAGGTCCAGGGGATTTATCCGCCTTGAGTCCCATTAATTTACTGAGTACCAATTCCTTAGTGATTTTAATCGTATTTAGCTCCTCCCCCCCCTAGAGCCCCCTGTTTGTCCAGTGTTGGGATATTCTTAGTGTCCTCTACCGTAAAGACTGAAACAAAATATTTGTTCAGCATTTTTGCCATCTCCATGTTTCCCACCATTAATTTCCCGGTCTCATCCTCTAAAGGACCTACGTTTGCCTTAGCCACCCTTTTTCTTTTTATATAACTGTAGAAACTCTTGCTATCTGTTTTTATATTTTTTGCTAATTTATTTTCATAATCTATCTTCCCTTTCTTAATCAATCCTTTCGTTACTTTTTGCTGTCTTTTGAAGACTTCCCAATCTTCTATCCTCCCACTAAGTTTGGCTACCTTATATGTCCTTGTTTTTAGTCGGATACTGTCCTTAATTTCTTTACTTAGTCACGGATGGCTGTCATTTCTTTTACACCCTTTTTTCCTCAGTGGAATATATTTTTTTTGAAAGTTGTAGAATAACTCCTTGAATGAACACCACTGCTCATGTACCGTCTTACCCTTTAAACTATTTTCCCAGTCCACTTTAATCAATTCCGCTCACATACCATCATAGTCTCCTTTATTCAAGCTCAGTACGCTTGTTTGAGAACCAACCTTCTCACCCTCTAATTGGATATGGAATGTAACCATGTTATGGTCACTCATTCCAAGGGGATCCTTAACTAGGACATTATTAATTAATCCTGGCTCATTACACAGGACCAGGTCCAAGGTTGCTTGCCCCCTTGTAGGATCAGTTACATACTGCTCAAGAAATCCATCCCTAATACACTCAATAAACTCTTCCTCAAGGCTGCCCTGCCCAATTTGATTTGTCCAGTTAATATGATAGTTAAAATCCCCCATAATTATAGCTGTTCCCTTATTACATGCCCCGACTATTTCCTGATTAATACTTCTTCCAGCAGAGTTGCAACTATTAGGAAGCCTATATACTACACCCACTAATGTTTTATTCCCCTTATTATTCCTTATCTCTACCCAAACTGTTTAATTATCCTGATCCTTTGTCCCAATATCTTTTCTCTGTATTACAGTGATTCCTTCCCTTATTAACATAGCCACCCCACCTCCCCTTCCTTCCTGCCTGTCCTTCCTGATTGTTAAATACCCTGGCATATTTAATTCCCAGTCGTTGTCACCCTGCAGCCATGTTTCTGTAATGGCCACAAGATCATACCCATACGTAGTTATTTGTGCCGTTAACTCTTCCATTTTGTTACGAATGCTACGTGCATTCAGATAAAGAACTTTCAAATATGTTTTGTGACACTTAGGTCCTGCTTTTTCCTTTTTTAACACTTTACCTTTTTCTCCATACCTTCTGTCCCTTCCTGACACGCTTTCCTCTGTCTCCCTGCTCAGGTTCCCAACCCCCTGCCACAGCTTTGATGCTGGGTTAATCGCCTTGCACCTTCTAGTTTTTATTTTATCTCTCGTGCCTAACGTACACTTTCTTTCCGCTGCTCAACGCTTTTCACTTTCACTTGTTCTTGAACAACTGTTTGTACTATTTGTATTGTAGATTTCCCCTGGGTCTTCCCCTCTCTTGCTGCTCTCAACTTTATTCTCTTCTGACTCCCCGCTCAATGGCAGCTAATTTACGCACAGCAAGATCCCACAAACAACAATGAAATAAATGACAAGAACATCTGTTTGTTAGTGATGTTAGTTGAGGGATAAATTCAAAATAGTGGCCGTGGGATCTTTTACATTCACCTGAAAGGGCAGACGGGGCCTTGGTTTAACGTCTCATCTGAAGGACGGCACCTCCGACAGTGCAGCACACCCCTCGACACCACACTGGGAGTGTCGGGCTGGATTATGGGCTCAAGTCCCTGGAGTGGGACCTGGACCTTCTGACTCAGGGGCCACGGCTGACACAGAGTGTGGATCTGTTAACACAAGTCTACTGGAGATGCACCTTCTGTCTGGCTCCAGATGCAGATACAGGATACTTACAATTTATCACATCCAGCCAGAACAAAAAAAAAACACCGCAGAGACTGTCAGACAGGCATGGATCATCTCTCTGCATCTTTCTCATTTCATTAGGAATTCAATAGTGCCAGCTTTATCTCCGAGTCCAGGATATAACGCTTCAGACATAGCAAAAGCTTTCAGCTTTCTAAACTCTCCTCAGATAAGGCCGATGAAAGCTCGATTGGACAGAGTCTAATTACAGCTTGTTACCTGATAGGGAGATTGGCACATCACTGGATAATACAGGGGGCTCGGCCGTTCTGGATCAAAAGAAGTCTTGTTTTGAGTTGTGATGCGGGGTTAAGAGTTCAAATAAGTTTCACAAATCAGTTAAATCCCCGTAGCCCTGTAAATTTTTTCCCATCAACTACTTACCAATTCCCTTCTGGAAATTATTTATTGAAATTGCTTCGACCGTCCTTTCAGGTAATGAATTCCAGATAGAGAGAAACTATTTCCTCTGGTGGGGGGAGTCCAGAACAAGGGGGCAGAACCTTAAAATTAGAGCCAGGCCGTTCAGGGGTGATGTCAGGAAGCATTTCTTCACACAAAGGGGAGTGGAAATCTGGAACTCTCTCCCCCAAAAAGCTGTTGAGGCTGGGGGGTCAATTGGAAATTTCAAAACTGAGATTGCTGGATTTTGTTGGGTGAGGGGATTACCCAGGGTCGTCCCCCTGATGCCAGTGCGAGGCCTTGCCGGAGAGCGGGCCTGCAATGGGAGAACGCTCGGCCTTGCAAATTGGCCAGATTGGGGTAAATTGTGGGCACTTCACCCCACACAGGGCCACCTGACTTCAGGTATGTTCCACTTAATGAACAGCTGGGGGCAGGAAAGGAACATCTGTCCCAACATTATATTATACAAATAATTTTTTCCACAGTTTATTAGAAGTCATGATTCTTTAGGATGATTGTGCTGTGTCGTTTAATTTTTCTTTGCATTTTCTGTTTAATTTGACTCTTGATTTATCCACTCGCTGATTACTCTGTTTACCTTTTCATTTAAATACTTCCCTCTTTGTTGTACTTTTCTAACTCCTTCTCAAATCGATCTGGCAGAATTGATTGGATAATTTTCTCTTTGTCTGTCAGTAAAAAGGCAGGAAATTTCAGGCAGAGTCCTCGAATTCTGGAATGTCCTTTCAGCACAGAGTGGGAGAACGTTTTTCACAGCCACAGACGTTTAGAGGATTGGGGACTATTAAAACTGACGATCTTTTACTTTAAGAATTGCATTGGGTTCCCCTTCAGTGCTTCGGATAAATATTGAATAATTTCCATCCAATCTATTGAAATGATGATGGAAATTGTACTTTTTCAAGACTTGAGCCGGGAATTTCCTTGGACTCGCTCCTGCTCCCAGAAATGCTGCAAAAAGCCTAAAGGGAGAATAACGGACAGAAGATCAGGTGGGATCTTTTACTGTTAAATGATATTTCCTCTATGCACAGCGCCCAGGCAGTCCAATATTCCCAAGGGAACAGGTAAACCCACCCCTGTGTGTTTTTCAGACGCAACACTGGACACTGAGACCGGAACCTTCCATGGGTCAAGAATCCAAGAACTGCTGAAGTGAAATTAATCTCCAATGGGGCTCAGTGGGTAACACTACTCACCCGTGGAGGTCATGGGTTCAAGTCTCACTCCAGAGTCTGGAGTACGTAATCCCGGCCGACGCTCCCAGTGAGAGTTCTGAGGGAGCGCTGCACTGTCGGAGTTGCTGTCTTTCAGATGAGATGTTAAACCAAAGCCCCGTCTGCCCTCTCAGGAGGATGTATAAGGTCCCATGGCCACTATTTCGAAGAAGAGCAGGGAGTTCTCTCCAGTGTCCTGGGCCAATATTTATCCCTCAACCAACATCACTAAAAACAGATTAACTGGTCGTTATCTCAGTTTTGATTGTTGGATCTTGCTGTGCACAAATCGACTGCTTTCCTACAAAACGACAGTGACTGCACTTCAAGAATACTCCATTGCTTGTGAGGTGCTTTGGGACCACTTAACGAAAATTGCTGTGTAAATGGAAGTTGCTCTTTAACGTAAGAGTTGATGTTCTATCCATCCTGTCAGTGACATTGACCGAACAGGTTAATCTCCTTCCATTTTACAGTACAGGAGGAGGCCATTCAGTCCATTATATCTATGCCGACTCTTCACTAGAGCAATCCCAAACTAATCCCACTGCCCCACTCTCTCCCATAGCCCTGTATCAATCCCAAACTAATCCCACTGCCCCACTCTCTCCCCATAGCCCTGTATCAATCCCAAACTAATCCCACTGCCCCACTCTCTCCCCATAGCCCTGTATCAATACCAAACTAATCCCACTGCCCCACACTCTCCCCATAGCCCTGTATCAATACCAAACTAATCCCACTGCCCCGCACTCTCCCCATAGCCCTGTATCAATACCAAACTAATCCCACTGCCCCGCACTCTCCCCATAGCCCTGTATCAATCCCAAACTAATCCCACTGCCCCACTCTCTCCCCATAGCCCTGTATCAATCCCAAACTAATCCCACTGCCCCACTCTCTCCCCATAGCCCTGTATCAATCCCAAACTAATCCCACTGCCCCGCTCTCTCCCCATAGCCCTGTATCAATCCCAAACTAATCCCACTGCCCCACTCTCTCCCCATAGCCTCGTATCAATCCCAAACTAATCCCACTGCCCCACTCTCTCCCCATAGCCCTGTATCAATCCCAAACTAATCCCACTGCCCCACTCTCTCCCCATAGCCCTGTATCAATCCCAAACTAATCCCACTGCCCCGCTCTCTCCCCATAGCCCTGTATCAATCCCAAACTAATCCCACTGCCCCACTCTCTCCCCATAGCCTCGTATCAATCCCAAACTAATCCCACTGCCCCACTCTCTCCCCATAGCCCTGTATCAATCCCAAACTAATCCAACTGCCCCACTCTCTCCCCTATCCCTGTAGCTTTCTCTGCCAGGACAGGTATAGTGGGATTAATTTTAGATTGATACAGGACTATGGGGGGAGAGTGGGGCAATGGGATTAGATACAGAGTAAAGCTCCCTCTACACTGTCCCATCAAACACTCCCAGGGCAGGTAGAGCATGGGTTAGATACAGAGTAAAGCTCCCTCTACACTGTCCCATCAAACACTCCCAGGGCAGGTACAGGGTTAGATACAGAGTAAAGCTCCCTCTGCACTGTCCCATCAAACACTCCCAGGGCAGGTATAGGGTTAGATACAGAGTAAAGCTCCCTCTACACTGTCCCGTCAAACACTCCCAGGGCAGGTACAGCACGGGTTAGATACAGAGTAAAGCTCCCTCTACACTGTCCCATCAAACACTCCCAGGGCAGGTACAGGGTTAGATACAGAGTAAAGCTCCCTCTACACTGTCCCATCAAATACTCCCAGGGCAGGTACAGGGTTAGATACAGAGTAAAGCTCCCTCTACACTGTCCCATCAAACACTCCCAGGGCAGGTACAGCACGGGTTAGATACAGAGTAAAGCTCCCTCTACACTGTCCCAACAAACACTCCCAGGGCAGGTACAGCATGGGTTAGATACAGAGTAAAGCTCCCTCTAAACTGTCCCATCGAACACTCCCAGGGCAGGTACAGCATGGATTAGACACAGAGTAAAGCTCCCTCTACACTGTCCGAACAATGTGCCTCAGCTCCAACCTTAAAAGAATGCCCTTTCACCTGAAACATCTCCATGTTCTGATGAAATGTTACGCTGAAACATTACCCGACCTTTCTCTCTCCACAGAAGCTGCCTGACCTGCTGTGTGTTTCCAGCATTTTCGGTTTTTATCTTGGATTTCCAGCAGCCGCCTTATTTTGCTGTTTGTCTGAGACGAGCTCCATATCTGATCACTGTGACTATATTCCAGTTCCCACTTTGCCCGTCCTGAGCTCTCTAAATTATTTTACCGGTTTAGTGATGAATGTGAGGCGTTTGATGCTGTGGACTGGGAGATGCATTGAAATTACCTAAAGTCATTTAATGTATGACCTTTACAATGATTCTCTGAGATTTCCTGCAATAATTGGCTCCACTATAGCAGACTGGTAGCCATTTCCTGTAATTGTCCATCTATATTAATAACCATTTTGTCGAGTGTGTGATGCAGAAATAAATTTGAGGCATACTTACATCAAATCTGAACTCTTAATGGGTCTGAGGTCAGGCCAGCGGATTAATGACATTTGCTGACGGATTGAACAAGTAAATTGCAAACTGATTGCAATTGGACACATTCCTCATCCATCCAACATCTTTTAGAGAATTTTATTGATTGCACTGAAATAAAAGCAGATGTGCCTAAATGTCTAAACCACCAAATAGTTTAAGGACACGAGCAAAGTTAGGGATGAGAAAAGATCCATTCATCCAGTTGAAGCTGAATCCCCCAGTCCCCTAACTCTCCCATCGAAGCCCCTCCCTCCAGTCCCCTAACTCTCCCATCGAAGCCCATCCCTCCAGTCCCCTAACTCCCCCATCCCTCCAGTCCCCTAACTCTCCCATCCCTCCAGTCCCCTAACTCTCCCATCGAAGCCCCTCCCTCCAGTCCCCTAACTCTCCCATCGAAGCCCATCCCTCCAGTCCCCTAACTCCCCCATCCCTCCAGTCCCCTAACTCTCCCATCCCTCCAGTCCCCTAACTCTCCCATCGAAGCCCATCCCTCCAGTCCCCTAACTCCCCCATCCCTCCAGTCCCCTAACTCTCCCATCCCTCCAGTCCCCTAACTCTCCCATCCCTCCAGTCCCCTAACTCCCCCATCCCTCCAGTCCCCTAACTCTCCCATCCCTCCAGTCCCCTAACTCTCCCATCCCTCCAGTCCCCTAACTCCCCCATCGAAGCCCATCCCTCCAGTCCCCTAACTCCCCCATCGAAGCCCATCCCTCCAGTCCCCTAACTCTCCCATCAAAGCCCATCCTCCAGTTCCCTAACTCTTTCCCCTCAAGACGATATAGATTGAACATCAACCTCTTAGCTCACCCCCTTCACACACCAATCAACCTTGTTTTGCTGGTCTTTGGACAGAGGCAAGGCTGGTATTTATTGCCTATCCTTTGTTGCCCTGCAGGTATTAAGAGTCAAACACAACGGTTGGAGTCACATGTAGGCCAGATTCACTCGGATAGCAGGTACCTGTCCCAGAGGAACATTAATGATCCGGGACGGGGTTGAATGACAATCCTGGTACCAACCCACAAATTATCAGAATTCAATTTCACTGTTATGGGATGTGAACTCACAATCCTGGGGCAACTAACCCAGTACCATCACCCCTAGGCTACCATAGAGGGGGATAGGCTGAAGATCTGCCCCACTGGAACATCGCAGGTACAGGCTGAGTTGCCAAAGGTCAGCCGTGGCTCAGTGGGAGCAGTCTCGCCTCTGAGTCAGAATGTCATGGGTTCAAGTTCCGACAGAGTCTTCAGCACGTAATCCAGGCCGACACTCCCAGTACAGAACCGAGGGAGTGCTGCACTGTCGGAGAGTCAGTACCGAGGGAGTGCTGCACTGTCGGAGGGTCAGTACTGAGGGAGCGCTGCACTGTCGGAGGGTCAGTACTGAGGAAGCGCTGCACTGTCGGAGGGTCAGTACTGAGGGAGCGCTGCACTGTCGGAGGTTCAGTACTGAGGGAGCGCTGCACTGTCGGAGAGTCAGTACTGAGGGAGTGCCGCACTGTCGGAGGGTCAGTACCGAGGGAGAGCTGCACTGTTGGAGGGTCAGTACTGAGGGAGCCCTGCACTTTCGGAGGGTCAGTACTGAGGGAGCCCTGCACTGTCGGAGGGTCAGTACCGAGGGAGCGCTGCAGTGTCGGAGGGTCAGTACCGAGGGAGAGCTGCACTGTCGGAGGGTCAGTACTGAGGGAGCGCCGCACTGTCGGAGGTGCCATTTTTCGGATGAGATGTTAAACCGAGGCCCTGCCTGCCCTCACAGGTGGGCGTAAAAGATCCCTGTTCGAAGCAGAGCAAGGGAGCTCTCTCTGGTCCCCTGGCCAATATTTATCTTTTAACCAACACCTAAAACAGATGATCTGGTCATTATCACAATGCTGTTTGTGGGATCTTGCTGTGCGCAAATTGGCTGCCGCGTCTCCCACATTACAACAGTGACTGCACTTCAAAAGCACTTCATTGGTTGTGAAACCCTTTGGGGCTTCCCGAGGTTGTGAAAGGCACTATGGAAATCCAAGTTCTTTCTTTTATCTCCGCCTTTGATGCAGCTTGGAATTTGAGGGCCAGTGTCCGTCTGGGGATTGGGTGATTTGTGATGAGAGATCATCAGCGAGGAGAACCTGTCAGGGTTTGTCATTTCCTGTGTAGGGGAAGATATGAAGAAGCCTCAGGTTTCGGTCACACTGTAACTAAAATTACACATCGAGAGAGAAATGGCAGCTTAATTACCACTTAATGTGGTTTTACACATCACCAAGCATTCTATCTTATTGCTTGAATCAAACTTCCCAGACAAGAGGTGACAGGAGAATTCAAGGAAAAGAATCTTCTTCAAGTATCCGTTAATAATGTAAAACACGAGAGACAGCTGCACTCATGAATCTTTATTTACATATTTGTGAACGTTAATGAGGGTGAAAATTGAGAAACGAGCTGTTTTTTTCCCCGTAATTATAACCAAATCACAGCTTTTAAACCTATGGGGTTTTTTTTGCGAATCAAAAGTGTGTCGTTAGAGAGGGAGAGAAACAACCTTCTTCCTGTTTTAATAAAAGATAAATTTTGCCCAATGTCTCCCATTGCCCAGTGAGACAGGAAGTTTCCTCACTCAGACCAGCTCTCCCCTCGATCAAAATCCAGACCATTGTATGTGCCACAATTGGGATAATATCCCGTGGGAATAACCAGTAGACTGTAAACATGGAATATTACCAGATGTGGGATGCCAATTATCTTCTTCGGTTTATTCTTGAAAGGCAATGAATACAATGTCAGACAAAGTGTAAAGCTGAACCCATCAGTCAGATTTATTTATATGTAAAATGATACCAGAAACAAAAAGATATGATAATTATTTTGGTGATATTGGTTGAGGGATAAATATTGGCCCAAGACACTGGGGAGAACTCCCCTGCTCTTCTTCGAAATAGTGGCCGGGATCTTTTACATCCCCCTGACAAAGGCAGACGGGGCCTTGGTTTAACATTTCATCCGAAAGACAGCACCTCCGACAGTGCAGTGCTCCCTCAGTACTGACCCTCCGACAGTGCAGTGCTCCCTCAGTACTGACCCTCCGACAGTGCAGTGCTCCCTCAGTACTGACCCTCTGACAGTGCTGCACTCCCTCAGTACTGACCCTCTGACAGTGCAGCGCTCCCTCAGTACTGACCCTCCGACAGTGCAGCGCTCCCTCAGTACTGACCCTCCGACAGTGCAGCGCTCCCTCAGTCCTGACCCTCCGACAGTGCAGCGCTCCCTCAGTACCGATCCTCCGACAGTGCAGCGCTCCCTCAGTACTGACCCTCCGACAGTGCAGCGCTCCCTCAGTACTGACCCTCCGACAGTGCAGCGCTCCCTCAGTCCTGACCCTCCGACAGTGCTGCACTCCCTCAGTACTGTACTGGGAGTATCAGCCTGGATTATGGGCTCGAGTCTCTGGAGTGGGACTTAAACCTTCTGATCCAATAGGTGAGAGGGCTATCACTGGGCCCCGTCTGACAGCGCGTTTGTAATTAGAACCTCGCAGCTTCCAGAGCTCTTGTGTGGCGTACAGCTGACAACCCATTGGTGCGTTAAACACTTCCGAGGTTCAAATTCTGCCTGCGTGGCAAGTCCTGAGCAATTGCCAATTCCCACCCCATATCCCATTTCCCACATCGCGTCCTCCCAATGAGTCCGCGGAGCAAAATACAGAGGAGTCAGGAGAAAATCTGCCTGGAACCCTGGCAGAGCCTCACAGACAATAGGCTGACTCCTGCGTGTTCCAGACGGAAACATTTCTGCCCGGCTCCCATTTCGAAGACAGAAAATCTGCTCTTTTATTTCCCTGCTTCCGAGAAGACGTGGATTGGAGTTTTCTTAAATTAACCGCATGTGTCAGAAAAAAACGTGACTGCAGCTGCGAGTTATCAGATTGCGAGTGAGCTGCACTTTAGGGGGAAGCGTTATCATTCACACATCACAATCTTTGAGGTCACACAGTTTCCTCCTGCTTTCCGAGGTTGTTTTTCCCATGGGGGAAACAAGTGAGATCATAATGATCCCAGAAACATTCACACCAGACAAGTGCCAGGCAATGACCATCTCCAACAAGAGAGAGTCTAACCACCTCCCCTTGACATTCAACGGCATTACCATCGCTGAATCCCCCACCATCAACACCTGGGGGTCACCATTGACCAGAAACTTAACTGGACCAGCCATATAAATACTGTGGCTACAAGAGCAGGTCAGAGGCTGGGTATTCTGCAGCGAGTGACTCACCTCCTGACTCCCCAAAGCCTTTCCACCATCTACAAGGCACAAGTCAGGAGTGTGATGGAATACTCTCCACTTGCCTGGATGAGTGCAACACTCAAGAAGCTCGACACCATCCAGGACAAAGCAGCCCGCTTGATTGGCACCCCATCCACCACCCTAAACATTCACTCCCTTCACCACCGGCGCACCGTGGCTGCAGTGTGCACCATCCACAGGATGCACTGCAGCAATTCACCAAGGCTTCTTCAACAGCACCTCCCAAACCCACGACCTGTACCACCTAGAAGGACAAGGGCAGCAGGCACATGGGAACACCACCTGCACGTTCCCCTCCAAGTCACACACCATCCCGACTTGGAAATATATCGCCGTTCCTTCATCGTCGCTGGGTCAAAATCCTGGAACTCCCTTCCTAACAGCACTGTGGGAGAACCTTCACCACACGGACTGCAGCGGTTCAAGAAGGCGGCTCACCACCACCTTCTCAAGGGCAATTAGGGATGGGCAATAAATGCCGGCCTCGCCAGCGACGCCCACATCCCGTGAACGAATAAAAAAAAAATAACTGGAAGCATCACTTTCTCCACTGTGTATTCCAGCCCTCTTGATATAAAGGCCAATATTCCCTTGGCCTTTTTGATTACTTTGTACCCGTGCACTAGCTTTTACTGATCTCTGCACATGGACTCCTAAATCCCTTTGCTCCTCCACAGCTGCCAGTCTCTCTTTGTAATGGTACCTAGAATTAATAGTACCATTACAAACATTTTAGGTAGAAAGGGGGGAGATTAACAAATCAAATTTAGAGAGGATAAAACCCCTGGTCTGGATGGATTGCATCTGCGAATATTAAAAGAAGTTAGGGAGGAGATAGCAGAGGCACTATTACATATATATAAAAATTCATTAGAAAAGGGAATGATGCTGGAGGACTGGTGGACAGATAATGTGATTCCCATATTTAAAAAGGGAGATAGAACCAGTCCAGGAACTATAGACCAATTAGCTTAATGTCGGTGGTAGGAAAGATAATGGAATCTTTACTCAAAGATGTAAAAGAAAAACATCTGGAGAATGAAAATATAATAAAGAATAGTCAGCACGGATTTCAGAAGGGAAGGTCATACTTGACCAAACTTATCAAATTCTTTTAAGTAACAGAAAGAGTAGACAAGGGTAATGTAGTAGATGTCATATATTTGGATTTTCAAAAGGCCTTTGATAAGGTACCGCAATGTAGACTCATGACTAAGGTCAGAGCGTGTGGAGTCAGGGGTCAGGTAGCAGAATGGATAGCAAGCTGGCTACAAAACAGAAAACAGAGAGTAGGGGTTAAGGGTAGTTACTCAGACTGGCAAAAGGTGGGAAGTGGTGTTCCACAGGGATCGGTGCTGGGACCACTGTTGTTCACAATTTACATCAATGATTTGGACTCAGGAATCGGAAATACAATTTCAAAATTTGCGGACAACATCAAATTGGGGGGTGTGGTTAATACAGAGGAAGAATGGGTCAAAATACAGGAGGACATTAATAAACGTGCAGAATGGGCGTGTAATTGGCAAATGAATTTCAATGTAGAGTCGTGTGAGTTGGTGCGTTTTGGTCGGAAGAATAAGGAGGCCACATACTGCTTGGATAATAAGAGTCTAAATGGGGTAGAGGAGCAAAGGGATCTGGGGGAACAGATACACAAATCACTAAAAGTAGCGACACAGGTTAATAAGGCCATAAAAAAGGTAAATCAAACACACTGGGGTTCATTTCTAGAGGGATAGAATTGAAAAGCAGAGAAGTTGTGTTAAACTTGTATCGAACCTTGGTTAGACCACACTTGGAGTATTGTGAACAGTTCTGGTCTCCATATTATAGAAAGGATATAGAGGCACTGGAGAAGGTGCAAAAAAGATTCACAAGGATGATACCAGAACTGAGAGGTTATAATTATCAGGAAAGATTGAACAGGCTGGGGCTCTTTTCTCTAGAAAAGTGAAGACTGAGGGGTGACCTGATCGAGGTCTTTAAGATTATGAAAGGGTTTGATAGGGTAGACATAGAGAAGGTGTTTCCACTTCTGGGGGAGACCAGAACTAGAGGTCATAAATATAAAATAGTCACTAATAAATCCAATAGAGAATTCAGGAAAAACCTCTTTACCCAGAGAGTGGTGAGAATGTGGAACTCACTCCCACAAGGAGTAGTTGAGGCAAATAGCATAGATTCATTTAAGGGGAAACTAGATAAACACATGAGGGAGAAAGGAATAGAAGGATATGCTGATCGGGTGAGATGAAGTAGGGTGGGAGGAGGCTTGTGTGGAGCATAAACACCAGCACGGACCAGTTGGGCCGAATGGCCTGTTTCTGTGCTGTAGTTTCGATGTAACGCTGTAACCATTCTTTGATAACCTGATCTGGCAGCAGTAGGGTGTGTGCACAGATTGGTCTCCACACCCATGGGCAGGAGGAATCAGCCAGAGTTCCCACTCCTGATCTCTCTATTGTGACCTCTGCTGGAAAATACAGTGCATGGATTTTGGGTGAGGACAAGTTTGGTGCTGGCAGTGATGCCCTTCTTGTTGGGATATCCTGCCGACCCTCACTGCCCAGCTCACATGGGTGAGGTACTGGAGGACAATCCATGTCAGTGGAATTGCACCGGCCAGCCCAGGCCAGTACCAGCCAGCCCAGGCCAGTACCAGCCAGCCCAGGCCAGCTCAGGCCAGTACCAGCCAGCCCAGGCCAGCTCAGGCCAGTACCAGCTAGCCCAGGCCAGTACCAGCCAGCCCAGGCCAGCCAAGGCCAGTACCAGCCAGCCCAGGCCAGCCAAGGCCAGTACCAGCCAGCCCAGGCCAGCCAAGGCCAGTATTAGCCAGCCCAGGCCAGTACCAGCCAGCCCAGCCCAGGCCAGTACCAGCCAGTCCAGGCCAGCCCAGGCCAGTATTAGCCAGCCCAGGCCAGTATTAGCCAGCAACAACCAGCCAGTCCCAACTTGCCCCCTGCTATATGTGTGTCAAAGTAAAGTGGTGTAAGACAATGGGGATAATTTTTAACTCTGCCCCTTGGGAATGGATTGCCCATTTAGCATGGAACCCACCCGATTGCATCCTATTGATTTCAATAGAAAGAAAGACCTGCATTTATATATCGCCTTTCATAGCCTCAGGATGTTCCAAAGCACTTTACAGCCAATGAAGTATTTTTGAAGTGTAGTCATTGTTGTAATGTAGGAAACGCAGCAGTCAATTTGCACACAGCAAGATCCCACAAACAGTAATGAGATAAATGATTGGATCATCGTTTTTCGGTGGTGTTGGTTGAGGGATAAATGTTGACCAGGATACTGGGCAGGCGATCCACTCTGCCAGCTCACTGCCTAAAAGGGGGCTTCACCTCACTGTGCTCTGGACCGGGATGTGATGCTAGAGTTACACCAGAACTTCAACGTAGCGGAAACTGAGGGGCCGTGATTTCCAGTGACACCGAGGGTGCAGTATAAACCTGTACTAGATATCACAGAGAAGATCCAGGACAAGATATCACGCAGTCTGATTGATGTACGGGAGATCCTGACGCTCACCATTAACGGAAGATTGCCTTGGATTAAGCAGCTGGTTTGTAGCATTTCTCACAGGCAACATTCTCAGCTCACTAATTCCTTCCTGTTTGCAAACTGAAACAGGAGAAGTCAAAGAAGCTTTCCATTCCAATTATTTCCTTTCCTAACGTTGCTGCCTCTTGGCCCACCCATCACCTGCACTTCATGTGCGAACCTAGCTCAGAAGGCTATTTGACTGTGGAAGGCACCACAGTTGAGCCTGATCTTCTAAATTTCCAGCAGTGATCATTGGATAGAATCAGGAGTGGGAAATCCTCGCTCCCTTCTCCCTGGTCTGGGGATCTGAGGTCAGTTTATAGTATCCCTACTGCCTCAGCTGTCATCAGCAATCACCACAGAGCAGGGACCGAACCTGGACCCATGCCGTTTGGTGTGGTCCCCTGTATAAACTGACCCTGTCAAAGGGCGGGGGGAGGAAGAGTGACCGGCAGAGACGGAAGTAGCCAAGCAGTCAAACTCTGGTCTGGACCATCCACCTGGGTTATGGAGTATTGAGGTCCTGATCTCTGTTCTTTCAGAGCAGCTGCCTGACTCGTCTCATCACTAGAAGCTGGGTTGGAATCAGTGCCTCCAGCTGCCCTGAAATGTCAGGTCTCCACAGGAACACATCCCTGGATTCATATAAACATTTCGCCCAACCAGCAAAAGATAAATATTTAAAATAAAATCTACAAGTTTTTGAATTTAACAGGCAGTAGTAGATTGTTTCGACAGTGTGAAGGTCAAAGTAAAAGCGGGGAGTATTGGACACACACAGAAAGGTCATTGAGATCTGAGCGAGACCAGGTTAATATTACCGTCAGCACCTCGTGGTCAGAGTGGAGTTACTTTGGAGGTCAGTGTGATTTTGGGTTGGGGTCTGGTTTTACAGGTGTCCTGTTGATGCTGGGAGGTGGATTGATTGGAGGTTTTTAAAAAAATTCATTCTCGCTGGCAAGGCCGGCATTTATTGCCCATCCCTAGTTGCCCTGAGAAGGTGGTGCTGGGCCGCCTTCTTGAACCACTGGGAACGGTTTTGATACAAACTGAGTGACTTGCTGACCATGTTGGGTGTGGGGACTGGAGTCACCTATAGGCCCAGACCGGGTAAGGACGGCAGGTTTCCTTCCCTAAAGGACATCAGTGAACCAGTTGGGTTTTTACGACAATCCGACAGTTTCACGGTCACTTTTACTGAGACCAGATTTTTATTTCCAGATTTTTAAAACTGAATTCAAATTCTCAAACTGCCCTGGTGGGATCTGGACTCATGCTCTCTGGATTATTAGTCCAGTAATAGATTACTGCATCCTTAATATATATTGACATCCCCTGAAAGCAGGGGTGGTGCCTCTGTTCTGGCAGATGGAGGGAGAGGGGTACAGGACAGTCTATAAAACAGATATCGGCCCAGATTTTGCTGAAGAGGGGCATAAGAACATAAGAAATAGGAGCAGGAGTAGGCCGATCGGCCCCTCGAGCCTGCTCCCCCATTCAATCAGATCATGGCTGATCTTCAACCTCAACTCCACTTTCCCGCCCGATCCCCATATCCCTCGATTCCCCGAGAGTCCAAATATCTATCGATCTCAGTCTGGAATATACTCAATGACTCAGCATCCTCAGCCCTCTGGGGTAGAGAATTCCAAACATTCACAACCCTCGGAACGCCATGCCCTGTTATTAGACTTTTTCCCTCACCCTTCAGCTTGAAAATGTGTTGCCCTGTAACTTGCTGGAAGTGGGAGCTGGTAACGGGCACAGTGAGGGCAACCGGGCATCCTGGACTTTAGTGAACGACGGGACCAATGGTCCATCTCCTTCACCAATGAGGTTTAAGGATTGAGAAAGAAACAGAGGAACAACGGAAATCGAAAATAGGGTGAATTAGAGTCAAATCAGGTCCAGAAAGAGAAATAGAGGGAAAGGAAGATTGGATTAGGAGAGAGAGAGGAAAGCAAAGGAAAGGAAAATTTAGAAAAAAATTTAAAAATTGTAAAACCTCTAGGAACAATTTACCACCTGCAGGAATGAGACTCCAGTGTTTAAATTGTTCCCTTTCTGGGCTGGAGAGATTGATTGGCATTGCAGAAGTATAAATCTCATCATTAAAGTGGTCCCTTTGCTGTTAAGTACTAGCCCTAACTTTCTGCAGTGAGTTTAATGGACAATTAATGCACCAAGGCAGCAATTTCATGAAACTCACGGGGAGGTTGAGGACGAGATGCCGTTTTCACGAGGCTAACAGCAGAGCGGCGCAAATCATCCAACAACTTATCATAGAATCATAGAATCATAGAAGTTACAACATGGAAACAGGCCCTTCGGCCCAACATGTCCATGTCGCCCAGTTTATACCACTAAGCTAGTTCCAATTGCCTGCACTTGGTCCATATCCCTCTATACCCATCTTACCCATGTAACTGTCCAAATGCTTTTTAAAAGACAAAATTGTACCCGCCTCTACTACTGCCTCTGGCAGCTCGTTCCAGACACTCACCACCCTTTGAGTGAAAAAATTGCCCCTCTGGACCCTTTTGTATCTCTCCCCTCTCACCTTAAATCTATGTCCCCTGCCTCCTAAATTCTCATCCAAATCATTAATATAAATAACAAATAACAGCAGACCCAGCACCGATCCCTGAGGCACACCGCTGGTCACAGGCCTCCAGTTTGAAAAACAACCCTCTACACCCACCCTCTGTCTTCTGTCGTCAAGCCAATTTTGTATCCAATTGGCTACCTCACCTTGGATCCCGTGAGATTTAACCTTATGTAACAACCTACCATGCGGTACCTTGTCAAAGGCTTTGCTGAAGTCCATGTAGACCACGTCTACTGCACAGCCCTCATCTATCTTCTTGGTTACCCCTTCAAAAAACTCAATCAATATCGTGAGACAATATTTTCCTCTCACAAAACCATGCTGACTGTTCCTAATCAGTCCCTGCCTCTCCAAATGTCTGTAGATCCTGTCCCTCAGAATACCCTCTAACAACTTACCCACTACAGATGTCAGGCTCACCGGTCTGTAGTTCCCAGGCTTTTCCCTGCTGCCCTTCTTAAACAAAGGCACAACATTTGCTACCCTCCAATCTTCAGGCACCTCACCTGTAGCGGTGGATGATTCAAATACCTCTGCTAGGGGACCCGCAATTTCCTCCCTAACCTCCCATAACGTCCTGGGATACATTTCATCAGGTCCCGGAGATTTATCTACCTTGATGCGCGTTAAGACTTCCAGCACCTCCCTCTCTGTAATATGTACACTCCTCAAGACATCACTATTTATTTCCCCAAGTTCCCTAACATCCATGCCTTTCTCAACCGTAAATACCGATGTGAAATATTCATTTAGGATCTCACCCATCTCTTGTGGTTCCGCACATAGATGACCTTGTTGATCCTTAAGAGGCCCTACTCTCTCCCTAGTTACTCTACAACTTGTGGCGATTCACAATTCACGCGGCATCTCTTCCTTACCACAAGTTGCTGGCCGATTCGTACATTAATAACAGCGTGCGCCATTAAATTCACCGTCATTTTGGCATCAAAATCTGGGCCACTGACTGCAACCTGACCAGGTTGTCTAACCAGGTGTCACTCAATGGGCCGGATTTTGCTGCCAAAATAATGGTGAATTTAATGGCGCACGCCGTTATTAATGCACGAATCGGGCAGCAATTTATGGCGAGGGAGAGATACCCCGTGAATTGTGAATCGCTGCAAATTGTTGGACGATTTGTGCATCTCCTCCGTTAGCTTCGCGAAAACAGCATCTCGTCCTTAACCTCCGTGTGAGTTTCATGATTTTGCTGCATTTTCGCACTACTTGCCCATTAAACTCGCCGCAGAAAGTTAAGTCTGGTAATTAATAGCGTAAGGGCCCTTTTAACTAGGTGATAATTGTTAAGCACTGCCAATCAAGCTCTCTGGCCCAGAAAGTAAATTATTACAAGTCTCATCCCTTCAGGTTGTGAATTGTTGTGGGAGATTTTAAAAATGTTAAATTTTAAATTTAATTTTTTTCCCCTAATTTTCCTTTCTGTCTTTTTTTCTCTCTCTCTCTTATTCCAATATTTCTTTCCCTCTCTTTATTTCTCTTTCTGTACCTGGTTTGACTCTAATTCAGCCTCCTTCTCAATCCTCCCACGGTTTATTTCTCAATCTTTTAATCTCACTGGTCAAGGAGATAGATTATTGCTCCCGTTGTTCAGTAAGATCCCAGATGCCCCGTTGCCCTCATTATCAGCTCACACTTCCACCAACTTGTGGGCAAAACATTTGAAAACTTAAACATGCGCGAACAAATCTAACAGGGTACACTGTGAGATGCCCCACTCCAGCAAAATCTGGGCCAATGGGTTTGGACTGGACAGTTTCTGGAAGTTTAAAAAATGTCAATTGGGTAAAGAAAATGTTACATTGAGTTACATCGAAACTACAGCACAGAAACAGGCCATTCGGCCCAACTGGTCCGTGCCGGTGTTTATGTTCCATACGAGCCTCCTCCCTCCCTACTTCATCTCACCCTATCAGCATATCGTTCTATTCTTTTCTCCCTCATGTGTTTATCTAGTTTCCCCTTAAATGCATCGCTGCTATTCGCCTCAACTACTCCTTGTGGTAGTGAGTTCCACATTCTCACCACTCTCTGGGTAAAGAAGTTTCTCCTGAATTCCCTATTGGATTTATTAGTGACTATTTTATAATTATGACCCCTAGTTCTGGTCTCCCCCACAAGTGGAAACATTTTCTCTACGTCCACCCTATCAAACCCTTTCATTATCTTAAAGACCTCGATCAGGTCACCCCTCAGCCTCCTCTTTTCTAGAGAAAAGAGCCCCAGCCTGTTCAGTCTTTCCTGATAAATATATTCTGGTATCTGGTATCATCTTGTGAACCTTTTTTGCACCTTCTCCAGTGCCTCTATATCCTTTACATGATATGGAGACCAGAACTGTGCACAATACTCCAAGTGTGGTCTAACCAAGGTTCTATACAAGTTTAACATAACTTCTCTGCTTTTCAATTCTATCCCTCTAGAAATGAACCCCAGTGCTTGATTTGCCTTTTTTTATGGCCTTATTAACCTGCGTCGCTACTTTTAGTGATTTGTGTATCTGTTCCCCCAGATCCCTTTGCTCCTCTATCCCATTTAGACTCTTATTATCCAAGCAGTGTGTGGCCTCCTTATTCTTCCGACCAAAATGCACCACCTCACACTTATCTACATTGAAATTACACGCCCATTCTGCACGTTTATTAATGTCCTCCTGTATTTTGACCCATTCTTTCTTTGTATTAACCACACCCCCAATTTGATGTTGTCCGCAAATTTTGAAATTGTACTTCCGATTCCCGAGTCCAAATTGTTGATGTAAATTGTGAACAACAGTGGTCCCAGCACCGATCCCTGTGGAACACCACTTCCCACCTTTCACCAGTCTGAGTAACTACCCTTAACCCCTACTCTCTGTTTTCTGTTTTGTAGCCAGCTTGCTATCCATTCTGCTACCTGTCCCCTGACTCCACATGCTCTGACCTTAGTCATGGGTCTACAATGCGGTGCCTTATCAAAGGCCTTTTGAAAATCCAAATATATTACATCTACTACATTACCCTTGTCTACTCTTTCTGTTACTTCTTTAAAGAATTTGATAAGTTTGGTCAAGTATGAACTTCCCTCCTGAAATCCGTGCTGACTATTCTGTATTATATTTGCATTCTCCAGATGTTTTTCTTTTACATCTTTGAGTAAAGATTCCATTATCTTTCCTACCACCGACGTTAAGCTAACTGGTCTATAGTTCCCTGGACTGGTTCTATCTCCCTTTTTAAATATGGGAATCACATTATCTGTCCACCAGTCCTGTGGCACCATTCCCTTTTCTAATGAAATTTTATATATAATAGAGGCTCTGCTATCTCTTCCCTAACTTCTGTGTTTTTTAATAGAATGATAGAATGATAGAGCACAGGAGGAGACCATTCGGCCCATCGTGCCTGTGCCAGCTCTTTGAAAGAGCTATCCAATTAGTCCCACTCCTCTGTTCATTCCCCATAGCCCTGAAAATTTTTCCTTTTCAACTATTTATCCAATTCCCGTTTTTGAAAGTTACCATTGACGTTACCATAGAAAACTATTTGGTTCCCTCTTCTATATTTTATGACGGGAGGCAATAATTATTAATAAGTATTGAAGCTTTCAGTGAATTGTTATCACTAATAACAGACCCAGCATCAGTCCCTGATCCCATCGGTCTCTTTCCCCACTCGCTGTCTGATTTTGCATCGGGGGAAAGGACTGTTTCTGAATCACGAGTGATCCTTAAAGTGATGAAATAAAACAGAATATCCACCAGTGTCGGGACCTCTGAATGAAGCAACGGAACAAAAACATAAATTGTGTTCGGCAGATGGACCTCACTCTTTGGACAGGACCCTGACCCGGTCCCCAGCTCCTGGTCAATCAACGACTTCACTGATGATTATTTTTTGAAGAATGAACGATTGCGATCTCTCAGATCACAGTTTGTATCAGTGAGTGAGTGAGGAGACCAGGCTGGAATCGCTGAGGGAACGAACTGTATAAAACCCACGGATGCAAAGATCGCCCTTCCTCCAAAACAAACAAACTGATGACAACTCGGCTCAGCAGAGGGAGAATTCTCACCGTCTGTTCACAGCCCGGACTCTCCCTGACCAGACCGGGGGGAGTGTCCGGCCCCAGACCACCGACTGACCGACCCCACTGACCGACCCCACACCCACTGACCGACTCCAGACCCACCGACTGACCGACCCCAGACCCACTGACCGACCCCAGACCACCGACTGACCGACCCCACTGACCGACCCCACACCCACTGACCGACTCCAGACCACCGACTGACCGACCCCACTGACCGACCCCAGACCCACTGACCGACCCCAGACCACCGACTGACCGACCCCACTGACCGACCCCACACCCACTGACCGACTCCAGACCACCGACTGACCGACCCCACTGACCGACCCCAGACCCACTGACCGACCCCAGACCACCGACTGACCGACCCCACTGACCGACCCCAGACCCACTGACCGACCCCAGACCACCGACTGACCGACCCCACTGACCGACCCCACACCCACACCCACTGACCGACCCCAGACCACCGACTGACCGACCCCAGACCACCGACTGACCGACCCCAGACCACCGACTGTCCGACCCCACACCGACTGTCCGACCCCCCCCCCCCCCACTGTGCGGACACATTCCGACCATCGACACGGGCGGATTTCTTCAATGTACCGGGAGATCTCTGACCATCCGGGTCTGCGGGAGTGTGGGCTGGAACTCTCTCACACACTGACCACTGACCCCTGACCCCGCCAGTGTGTCCGGAGAGGGGCGGTCCGGGTCCAGTGGAGTCCGGGTCCAGTGGAGTCCAGTCCGGGTCCAGTGGAGTCCAGTCCGGGTCCAGTCCGGTCCGCGGGACGATCTGAGCAGGAAGTTTCTCGGTTCCTTCTCACGACCATTGGCTCCGGAATCTCTCTCTCTGCATCAACTGGAATGAATTCTTCCTGAGGTCCATTTGCTCGGAGATGGGGAATTGGTGAGGATTTTTACTTGTGAATTAATCCCAGTACAAATAATGGTTAATGATGAAAAGATATTTAATATTATGTTAACAGTGTGACAAAATGAGAAAAGTGAATAGTTTTGAGGGTGAGTTTAGTGCCGGTGTCTCGGTCCAGGGCTCTCTCTGTCTCTCTCTCAGTCTCTCTCCCTCTCTCTCTCTCTCTCTCTCAGTCTCTCTCCCTCTCTCTCTCTCTCTGTCTCTCTCCCTCTCTCTCTCTGTCTCTCTCCCTCTCTCTCTCTGTCTCTCTCCCTCTCTCTTTCTGTCTCTCTCCCTCTCTGTCTCTCTCTCTCACTCTCTCTGTCTGTCTCTCTCACTCTCTCTGTCTGTCTCTCTCACTCTCTCTGTCTGTCTCTCTCACTCTCTCTGTCTGTCTCTCTCACTCTCTCTGTCTGTCTGTCTCACTCCCTCTCTCTCACTATCTCCCCCTCTCTCTCTGTCTCTCTCTCACTTTCTCTCTCCCTCTCTCTGTCTCTCACTCTGTGTCTCTCTCTCTCACTCTCTCCCTCTCTCTCTCCCTCTCTGTCCCCCTCTCTCTCTCCCTCTCTGTCCCCCTCTCTGTCCCCCTCTCTCTCTCCCTCTCTGTCCCCCTCTCTCTCTCCCTCTCTGTCCCCCTCTCTCTCTCCCTCTCTGTCCCCCTCTCTCTCTCCCTCTCTGTCCCCCTCTCTCTCCCTCTCTGTCCCCCTCTCTCTCTCCCTCTCTGTCCCCCTCTCTCTCTCCCTCTCTGTCCCCCTCTCTCTCTCCCTCTCTGTCCCCCTCTCTCTCTCCCTCTCTGTCCCCCTCTCTTTGTCTCACTCTCAGTCTCTGTCTCTCTCTCTCTAGCTGTCTCCCTCTCTCTGTCTCTGTGTCTCTCTCTCTCTGTCTCTGTGTCTCTCTCCCTCTCTCTGTCTCTGTGTCTCTCTCCCTCTCTCTGTCTCTCTCCCTCTCTCTCTCACTCTCTCTCTCTCTCTGTCACTCTCTCTGTCACTCTCTCTCTCTCTCTGATTGGAGGGATGTGGTTTGTGAATGGAGACTGGGGGAATTTTTCTTGCTTTTTGAAACTGATATTTTTCCTGATCTTCTCGATCGATTGAACGGAAGGAAGAGGCCATTAAACCACAATCGATATTTATAATGTGAAGCCTGTCTTGTGTGAAGTTCTGTGAGGATTCACTCTGACCGGATTCCCAGTCTGTAGTTAAAGAAACTTCATGTGAACTAGAAATAAACGCGGCTCATTTCACCCTCTGCAATGTGTGGAGAACTGAGCAGCGCTCGGTCCGAATCCGCTCGCCGCCCAAAACTGGTGCTTCAGTCGAAAGGAAGCTGGAAGTTTTTTCCTGGAGTGAATCCCGCCGGGAATATGATTGGGGATTGGGTTTGGAGCAGGAGAGAACCTCAGACAGTGAAAGCTCACTGACATTCTCTGTCCAGGCACTGACAGCAAGACTGGTAACTGGTGAAAGACTAACGCTCACCATTGGAAGATCACTTACCATAGAATCACAGACCGGTTACAGCAGGGAAGGAGGCCATTCGGCCCATCGAGTCCGTGCCGGCTCTATGCAAGAGCAAACCAGCGAGTCCCACTCCCCCGCCCTATCCCTATCCCCGTAGCCCTACATTTTTTTTCCTTTCAAGTACTTATCCAGTTCCCTTTTGAAGGCCATGATTGAATCTGCCTCCACCACCCCCTCGGGCAGTGCATTCCAGATCCTAACCACTCGCTGTGTAAAAAAGTTTTTCCTCATGTCACCTTTGGTTCTTTTGCCAATCACCTTAAATCTGTGTCCTCTGGTCCTTGACCCTTCCGCCAATGGGAACAGATTCTCTCTACCTACTCTGATTAGACCCTTCATAATATTGAATATCTCGATCAAACCTCTTTGAAACTGTCTCTTTCCAAGGAGAACAACCTCAGCTTCTCTGGTCTATCCATGTAACTGTAGTTAGGGATAATGGGAAGGTATTCACATTGGCAGGATGTGACTAGTGGATTCCCACAGGGATCTGTCTTGGGGCCTCAATTATTCACAATATTTATTAACGACTTAGATGAAGGCATAGAAAGTCTCATATCTAAGTTTGCCGATGACACAAAGATTGGTGGCATTGTAAGCAGTGTAGATGAAAACATAAAATTACAAAGCGATATTGATAGATTAGGTGAATGGGCAAAACTGTGGCAAATGGAATTCAATGTAGACAAATGTGAGGTCATCCACTTTGGATAAAAAAAGGATAGAACAGGGTACTTTCTAAATGGTAAACGTTAAAAACAGTGGATGTCCAAAGGGACTTAGGGGTTCAGGTGCATAGATCATTGAAGTGTCATGAACAGGTGCAGAAAATAATCAATAAGGCTAATGGAATGCTGGCCTTTATATCTAGAGGACTGAAGTACAATGGGGCAGAAGTTATGCTGCAGCTATACAAAACCCTGGTTAGACCGCACCTGGAGTACTGTGAGCAGTTCTGGGCACCGCACCTTCGGAAGGACATATTGGCCTTGGAGGGAGTGCAGCGTAGGTTTACTAGAATGATACCCAGACTTCGAGGGTTAAGTTACGAGGTGAGATTACACAAATTGGGGTTGTATTCTCTAGAGTTTCGAAGGTTAAGGGGTGATCTGATCGAAGTTTATAAGATATTAAGGGGAACGGATAGGGTGGATAGAGAGAAACTATTTCCGCTGGTTGGGGATTCTCGGAGTAGGGGGCACAGTCTAAAAATTAGAGCCAGACCTTTCAGGAGTGAGATTAGAAAACATTTCTACACACAAAGGGTGGTAGAAGTTTGGAACTCTCTTCCGCAAACGGCAATTGATACTAGCTCAATTGCTAAATTTAAATGTGAGATAGATAGCTTTTTGGCAACCAAAGGTATTAAGGGATATGGGCCAAAGGCAGGTATATGGAGTTAGATCACAGATCAGCCATGATCTTATCAAATGGCGGAGCAGGCACGAGGGGCTGAATGGCCTACTCCTGTTCCTATGTTCCCTCATCCCTGGAACCATTCTAATAAATCTTTTCTGCACCCTCTCTAAGGCCTTCACATCTTTCCTAAAGTGCGGTGCCCAGAACTGGACACAATACTTCAGCTGTGGCTGAACCAGTGTTTTACAAAGTTTCATCATAACTTCCTTGCTTTTGTACTCTATCCCTCTATTTATGATGTGGAGATGCCGGTGATGGACTGGGGTTGACAATTGTAAACAATTTTACAACACCAAGTTATAGTCCAGCAATTTTATTTTAAATTCACAAGCTTTCGGAGGCTTCCCCCTTCGTCAGGTGAACGATGTGAAAGCCCAGGATCCCGTATGCTTTCTTAACCGCTTTCTCAACCTGTCCTGCCACCTTCAAAGATTTGTGCACATATACCCCCAGAACTCTCTGTTCCTGTACCCTTTTAGAGTTGTGCCCTCTAGTTTATATTGCTTCTCCTCGTTCTTCCTACCAAAATGTATCATTTCGCATTTTTCTGCATTAAATTCCATCTGCCATGTGTCCGCCCATTCCACCAGCCTGTCTATATCCTCTTGAAGTCTATCACTATCCTCCTCACTGTTCACTACACTTCCAAGTTTTGTGTCTGCAAATTTTGAAATTGTGCCCTGTACACCCAAATCCAAGTCATTAATATATATCAAGAAAAGCAGTGGTCCCAGCACCGACCCGTGGGGAACACCACTGTACACCTCCCTCCAGTCCGAAAAACAACCGTTCACCACTACTCTCTGTTTCCTGACCCTTAGCCAATTCTGTATCCATGTTGCCACTGCCCCCTTTATTCTATGGACAGCAATCTTGATGATAAGCCTACCATGTGACACTTTATCAAACGCCTTTTGAAAGTCCATATACACAACATCAACCACATTGCCCTCATCAACCCTCTCTGTTACCTCATCAAAAAACTCAATTAGGTTAGTTAAATACGATTTGCCTTTAACAAATCCATGCTGGCTTTCCTTTATTAATCCACACTTGTCCAAGTGACTTTTAATTTTGTCCTGGATTATCATTTCTAAAACTTTCCCTGCCACTGAGGTTAAACTGACTGGCCTGTAGTTGCTGGGTTTATCCTTACACCCTTTTTTGAACAAGGATGTAACATTTGCAATTCTCCAGTCCTCTGGCACCACCCCCGTATCCATGGATGTTTGGAAGATTATGGCCAGTACCTCCGCAATTTCCACCCTTACTTCCCTCAGCAACCTAAGATGCATCCCATCCGGACCGGGTGACTTATCTACTTTAAGTACAGCCAGCCTTTCCAGTACCTCCTCTTTATCAATTTTTAGCCCATCCAGTATCTCAACTACCTCCTCTTTTACTGTGACTTTAGCAGCATCTTCTTCCTTGGGAAAGACAGATGCAAAGTACTCATTTAGTACCTCCGCCATGCCCTCTGCCTCCATGAGTAGATCTCCTTTTTGGTCCCTAATCGGCCCCACCCCTCCTCTTACTACCCGTTTACTGTTTACATGCCTATAGAAGACTTTTGGATTCCCTTTTATGTTCCCGCCAGTCTATTCTCATACTCTCTCTTTGTCCCTCTTATTTCCTTTTTCACTTCCCCTCTGTACTTTCTATATTCAGCCTGGTTCTCACTTGTATTATCAACCTGACATCTGTCATATGTCCCCTTTTTCTGCATCATCTTCCTCTCTGTCTCTTTTGTCGTCCAGGGAATTCTGGCTTTAGTTGCCCTACCTTTCCCCCTCGTGGGAATGTATCTCGACTGTACCCGAACCATCTCCTCTTTAAAGGCCGCCCATTGTTCAATTACAGTTTTGCCTGCCAATCTTTGATTCCAATTTACCCGGGCCAGATCCATTCTCAACCCACTGAAATTGGACCTCCTCCAATTAGGTAATTTTACTCTAGATTGCTCCTTGTCCTTTTCCATAACTATTCTAAACCTTATGATATGGTGATCACTGTTCCCTAAATGTTCCCCACTGACACTTGCTCCACTTGGCCCACCTCATTCCCAACATATGATAGCTCCGGGGAAGGAGAGGAGAGAAGGCAGGAAAATAAGGAAACCAACTTGGCTAAATTGTGTAAGTACAATTTAAAGTTACTTGTCACTCAAAAATGATGCCATGTTACATAGAATTATGTGGAATGTACAGCACAGAAACAGGCCATTCGGCCCAACTGGTCTATCCCGGTGTTTATGCTCCACACGAGCCTCCTCCCTCCCTACTTCATCTCACCCTATCAGCATATCCTTCTATTCCTTTCTCCCTCATGTGTTTATCCAGCTTCCCCTTAAAGGCATCTCTGCTATTCACCTCAACTACTCCTTGTGGGAGTGAGTTCCACATTCTCACCACTCTCTGGGTAAAGAAGTTTCTCCTGAATTCCCTATTGGATTTATTAGTGACTATTTTATATTTATGACCTCTAGTTCTGGTCTCCCCCACAAGTGGAAACATCTTCTCTATGTCTACCCTATCAAACCCTTTCATAATCTTAAAGACCTCGATCAGGTCACCCCTCAATCTTCTATTTTCTGGAGAATAGCCCCAGCCTGTTCAATCTTTCCTGATATTTATACGACTGAGAGGCGGGAATGCTCCCAATTAAGCCACAGGCTCACGGGCATATCTACTCTTTTTTTCCCATTTACATTCCATTTTTATTCTTAATTGTTCCCTGGGATGTTTTACTTTGTTCAAGGTGCTACATAAATGCTAGTTGTTGCTGTAAACTTGTCCATCATTCCTAATCTTTCTCTATTATTTCTCCCAGATCTCAAGTTCTCTTTATGCTAACTTGTCTCCTCTCTAGTTTTCCCCCTGTACATCCAATGCCTTCCCGATACCTGCGGTCCATCATCATGAGTATCTCTCTATCTTGATTCATCTATCATTGCCACTCCCCCACTCTCCCACCTCCTCCCCCCTCAGCTCTATCCTTTGCTCCATTCTCTCTTGACGTTCTCGACTCCACCTTCCTTTCTGATCCACTTTGGTTCTCCCATTTCTCTTTGAGCCTCCCATGAACCTATGGCTTAAGTGGCAGCTTTCCCGTCTCGGAGTCAGAAGGAGCAGGGTTCAAACTCTACTCCAGACGGTCCCGGGGAGTGGAGACCGGAGCTCCAGACGGTCCCGGGGAGTGGAGACCGGAGCTCCAGACGGTCCCGGGGAGTGGAGACCGGAGCTCCAGACAGTCCCGGGGAGTGGAGACCGGAGCTCCAGACAGTCCCGGGGAGTGGAGACCGGAGCTCCAGACAGTCCCGGGGAGTGGAGACCGGAGCTCCGGCTCTGAATTCTAGGTGACATCCAGCAGGATTCACGTGTCCGATGGGTGTGGGTGGCCCCCCCCATCATCATATGGGTTGTGGGGGCCCAGAAAACCCTCCCCCGTACAGGACTAACCCCCCTATTGGCCGGTATAAGGATGGTTATGGCCATGGAGGAAATGTTCACGTCACGGCCTTCGATTCCTTCCACTACCTCACACTGTTCCAAGGGAAGATACAAAAACAACATCTACGCCACCCGACCAGACTGTGGATCAGCCTGGCAATCATAGAATCATAGAAAGATTACGGCACAGAAGGAGGCCATTCGGCCCATCGAGTCCGCGCCGGCTCTATGCAAGAGCAATCCAGCTAGTCCCACTCCCCCGCTCTTTCCCTGTAGCCCTGCAAATTTTTTCCTTTCAAGTACTTATCCAGTTCCCTTTTGAAGGCCATGATTGAATCTGCCTCCACCACCCCCTCGGGCAGTGCATTCCAGATCCTGCCCACTCGCTGTGTAAAAAAGTTTTTCCTCATGTCATCTTTGGTTCTTTTGCCAATCACAAATCTATGTCCTCTGGTTCTTGACCCTTCTGCCAATGGGAACAGTTTCTCTCTATCTACTCTGTCTTGACCCTTCATGATTTTGAATACCTCGGTCAAATCTCCTCACCACCGTCTCTGTTCCAAGGAGAACAACTCCAGCTTCTCCAGTCTATCCACGTAACTAAAGTCCCTCATCCCTGGAATCATTCTAGTAAATCTCTTCTGCACCCTCTCTAAGGCCTTCACATCTTTCCTAAAGTGCGGTGCCCAGAACTGGACACAATACTCCAGTTGTGGCCGAACCAGTGTTTTATAAAGGTTCATCATGACTTCCATACTTTTGTACTCCATGCCCCTATTTATAAAGCCCAGGATCCCGTATGCTTTTTTAACCGCTTTCTCAACCTGCCCCGCCAGCTTCAAATATTCGTGCACATATACCCCCAGATCCCTCTGTTCCTGTACCCCTTTTAGAGTTGTGCCCTCTAGTTTATATTGCCTCTCCTCGTTCTTGCTACCGAAATGTATCACTTCGCATTTTTCTGCGTTAAATTTCATCTGCCACGTGTCCGTCCATTCCACCAGCCTGTCTATATCCTCTTGAAGTCTATCAGAATGGGTATGGTAGCATAGTGGTTATGTTACTGGGTTATGTCTGGACTAAAATCCAGAGTCATGAGTTCAAATCCCGCCACGGCAGCTGGCGAATTTAAATTCAATTAATTAAATTGAATTAATTAAATAAAAAAATCTGGAATTAAAATACTAGTATCAGTAATGATGGCCATGAAACTACCGGATTGTCGTAAAAACCCATCTGGTTCACTAATGTCCTTTAGGGAAGGAAACCTGCTGCCCTTACCCGGTCTGGCCTATATGTGACTCCAGACCCACAGCAATGTGGTTGATTCTTAATCGCCCTCTGAAATGGCCTAGCAAGCCACTCAGTTGTAAAATCTCGCTACGAAAAGTCGGTTCAAGAAGGCGGCTCACTACCACCTTCTCGAGGGCAATTAGGGATGGGCACTAAATGCCGGCCTTGCCAGCGACACCCACATCCCATGAACGAATAAAAAAAAAACTATCCTCCTCACTGTTTACTACCCTTCCAAGTTTTGTGTCATCTGCAAATTTTGAAATTGTGCCCTGTACACCCAAGTCCAAGTCATTAACATATATCAAGAAAAGCAGTGGTCCCAGCACCGACCCCTGGGGAACACCACTGTACACCTCCCTCCAGTCCGAAAACAACCGTTCACCACTACTCTCTGTTTCCTGTCTCTTAACCAATTCTGCATCCATGTTGCTACTGCCCCCTTTATTCTATGGACAGCAATCTTGATGATAAGCCTACCATGTGACACTTTATCAAACGCCTTTTGAAAGTCCATATACACCACATCAACCACATTGCCCTCATCTACCCTCTCTATTATCTCATCAAAAAATCTATCAGGTTAAATAAAGTGGCTAGCTGGATCCAATATTGGCTCAGTGGCAGGAAGCAAAGGTTGACGGGTGTTTTTGTGATTGGAAGGTTGTTTCCAGTGGGGTCCTGCAAGACTCAGTAATAGGTCCCTTGGTTTTTGTGGTATATATTAATGATTTGGACTTGAATGTAGGGGGCTTGATCAAGAAGTTTGCAGATGATACAAAAATTGGCCGTGTGGTTGATAGTATTTTTTTATTCGTTCATGGGATGTGGGCGTCGCTGGTGAGGCCGGCATTTATTGCCCATCCCTAATTGCCCTTGAGAAGGTGGTGGTGAGCCGCCTTCTTGAACCGCTGCAGTCCGTGTGGTGACGGTTCTCCCACAGTGCTGTTAGGAAGGGAGTTCCAGGATTTTGACCCAGCGACGATGAAGGAACGGCGATATATTTCCAAGCCGGGATGGTGTGTGACTTGGAGGGGAACGTGCAGGTGGTGTTGTTCCCATGTACCTGCTGCCCTTGTCCTTCCAGGTGGTAGAGGTCGCGGGTTTGGGAGGTGCTGTTGAAGAAGCCTTGGCGAGTTGCTGCAGTGCATCCTGTGGATGGTACACACTGCAGCCACAGTGCGCCGGTGGTGGAGGGAGTGAATGTTTAGGGTGGTGGAAGGGGTGCCAATCAAGCGGGCTGCTTTGTCCTGGATGGTGTCGAGCTTCTTGAGTGTTGTTGGAGCTGCACTCATCCAGGCAAGTGGAGAGTATTCCATCACACTCCTGACTTGTGCCTTGTAGATGGTGGAAAGGCTTTGGGGAGTCAGGAGGTGAGTCACTCGCTGCAGAATACCCAGCCTCTGACCTGCTCTTGTAGCCACAGTATTTATATGGCTGGTCCAGTTAAGTTTCTGGTCAATGGTGACCCCCAGGTGTTGATGGTGGGGGATTCAGCGATGGTAATGCCGTTGAATGTCAAGGGGAGGTGGTTAGACTCTCTCTTGTTGGAGATGGTCATTGCCTGGCACTTGTCTGGCACGAATGTTACTTGCCACTTATGAGCCCAAGCATGGATGTTGTCCAGGTCTTGCTGCATGTGGGCTCGGACTGCTTCATTATCTGAGGGGTTGCGAATGGAACTGAACACTGTGCAATCATCAGCGAACATCCCCATTTCTGACCTTATGATGGAGGGAAGGTCATTGATGAAGCAGCTGAAGATGGTTGGGCCTAGGACACTGCCCTGAAGAACTCCTGCAGCAATGTCCTGGAGCTGAGCTGATTGGCCACCAACAACCACTACCATCTTCCTTTGTGCTAGGTATGACTCCAGCCACTGGAGAGTTTTCCCCCTGATTCCCATTGACTTCAATTTTACCAGGGCTCCTTGGTGCCACACTCGGTCAAATGCTGCCTTGATGTCAAGGGCAGTCACTCTCACCTCACCTCTGGAATTCAGCTCTTTTGTCCATGTTTGGACCAAGGCTGTAATGAGGTCTGGAGCCGAGTGGTCCTGGCGGAACCCAAACTGAGCATCGGTGAGCAGGTTATTGGTGAGTAAGTGCCGCTTGATAGCACTGTCGACGACACCTTCCATCACTTTGCTGATGATTGAGAGTAGACTGATGGGGCGGTAATTGGCCGGATTGGATTTGTCCTGCTTTTTGTGGACAGGACATACCTGGGCAATTTTCCACATTGTCGGGTAGATGCCAGTGTTGTAGCTGTACTGGAACAGTTTGGCTAGAGGTGCAGCTAGTTCTGGAGCACAAGCCTTCAGCACTACAGCTGGGATGTTGTCGGGGCCCATAGCCTTTGCTGTATCCAGTGCACTCAGCCGTTTCTTGATATCACGTGGAGTGAGTCGAATTGGCTGAAGACTGGTGGGGATATCGGGAGGCGGCCGACATGGATCATCCACTCGACACTTCTGGCTGAAGATGGTTGCAAACGCTTCAGCCTTGTCTTTTGCACTCACGTGCTGGACTCCACCATCATTGAGGATGGGGATGTTTACAGAGCCTCCTCCCCCCATTAGTTGTTTAATTGTCCACCACCATTCACGACTGGATGTGGCAGGACTGCAGAGCTTTGATCTGATCCCTTTGTTGTGGAATCGCTTAGCTCTGTCTATAGCATGTTGCTTCCGCTGTTTAGCATGCATGTAGTCCTGAGTTGTAGCTTCACCAGGTTGGCACCTCATTTTTCGGTACGCCTGGTGCTGCTCCTGGCATGCTCTTCTACACTCCTCATTGAACCAGGGTTGATCCCCTGGCTTGTTGGTAATGGTAGAGTGAGGAATATGCCGGGCCATGAGGTTACAGATTGTGCTGGAATACAATTCTGCTGCTGCTGAGGAGGAAAGCTGGAGACTGCAGGAAGATATCAATGGACTGGTCAGGTGGGCAGAAAAGTGGCAAATGGAATTCAGTCCAGAGAAGTGTGAGGTAATGCATTTGGTGAGGGCAAACAAGACAAGGGAGTACACAATAAATAGGAGGATACTGAGAAGTGTAGAGGAAGTGAGGGGCCTTGGAGTGCATGTCCACAGATCCCTGAAGGTAGCAGGACAGGTAGATAAGGTGGTTGAGAAGGCATATGGGATACTTTCCTTTATTAGCCAAGGCATAGAATATAAGAGCAGGGAGGTTATGCTAGAACTAAATAAAACACTGGTTAGGCCACAGCTTGAGTACTGCGCACAGTTCTGGTCACCACATTACAGGAAAGATGTGATTGCACTGGAGAGGGTGCAGAGGAGATTTACGAGGATGTTGCCAGGACTGGAGAATTTTAGCTATGAGGAAAGATTGGATAGGCTGGGGTTGTTCTCTTCTGAACAATGGAGGTTGAGGGGAGATTTAATTGAGGTATATAAAATTATGAGGGGCCAAGATAGAGTGGACAGGAAGGACCTATGTCCCTAGCAGATTCCTTACATTTGTCCACCCCAGTCCATCACTGGCATCTCCACATCCTAGCAGAGGGGTCAGTGACTGGGGGGGGCATAGATTTAAAGTAATTGGTGGAAGGATTAGAGGGGAGCTGAGGAGAATGTTTTTCACCCAGAGGGTGGTAGGGGTCTGGAACTCACTGCCTGAGAGGGTGGTAGAGGCAGAAACCTTCAACTCATTTAAAAAGTACTTGGATGTGCACTTGAAGTGCCGTAAGCTACAGGGCTACGGACCAAGTGCTGGAAAATGGGATTAAGTGGGGTAGATATTTTTTGGCTGGCATGGACACGATGGGCCGAATGGCCTCCTTCTGTGCTGTATGTTTCCGTGATTCTAGGAGGTTTACATTGAGGAGCACATTGGTTCATGTGCCATATATGAATGTTGATTGTCAGTTTTTTTTGGTAAGAATAGAATAATGACTGATGTCAGTTCCTGCTATCCTTGGATATTCTGGTAAACAAATGGTTATTAGCGGAAAAAATTCACTCCCTAAGAATTGTAATGTTGGAGTCCAGTGTGATGGGTTTAGACGTGAGTCATCGTTAAGAGTATTGCCATAAATTGAACTGAAAAAATGCTGAATTGAAGCCTCAAAACCGTTCAGCAATTATACTGCAAAATCTTTCAAAATCCACTACAATCGGCTGTTCAGTACAAATATTTGCAAAATGATTTTCTGCAGAAGGAATTGGGAAAGGTGATGAAGGTGCGATAATGTTCTAGTCAAGAATGAAAGGATTAGAAGAGAGAGGATAAAGTGATGTGCAGCCTAAGGTCCACCCGAATCTCCATCAGGTGGTTCAATCATCATTGTTTTGTATCTTCACACTCAACCCCTGGAGGACAGTGGGAGGCAGTGGGAGGATGTCATTGCTGGGCGGTTCGCTAGTGCTGTGGGGGTGGGGGGAGCGTTTAAACTAATTTGGCAGGGGGATGGGCACCAGGATGTAGCATTGGAAAGGAGAAACAAGGTGCACAAAGGATTGGGAGAGACAGATAGCACTGGAGCAAGTAATAGTACAGTATTAGGTGGGATCAGACTAAGAGAGAGTACGAGGTGGTCTAAGACTGGTTTGCAGTGCATGTGTGTAAACGCACGAAGTGTGGTAAACAAGGTCGGTGAGCTGCAGGTGCAAATAGCCACATGGGAATATGATGTCGTGGTGATAACAGAGACCTGGCTCAAAAAAGGGCAGGATTGGGGACTAAATATTCCTGGATACAAGGTGTTCAGGAAAGATAGGGAAGGAAAGAAAGGAGGGGGGGAGGGTGGCAGTATTGATTAAAGAGAATATTGCAGGGCTGGAGCGAGAGGATATCCTGGAGGGGTCAAGGACAGAATCTATTTGGTTAGAGTTAAGAAATAATAGAGGTGCCATTACACTACTGGGTGTATTTTATAGGCCACCAACTAGTGGGAAGGAGATAGAGGAGCAAATTTACAGGGAAATTACAGAGAGGTGCAAAAGCCATAGAGTAGTGATAACTGGGGGACTTCAACTATCCTAATATAGACTGGGATAACAATAATAATATAACGAGCAAAGAGGGGGAGGAATTTTTGAAATGTGTTCAGGAGAACTTTATTTACCAGTACGTTTCTGGCCCAACGAGGAAGGAGGCATTGCTGGGCTTGGCTCTAGGGAATGAGGTGGGCCAAGTGGAACAAGTGTCAGTGGGGAAACATTTAGGGAGCAGTGATCATAATATCATAAGGTTTAGAATAGCTATGGAAAAGGACACAGACCGCTCTAAAGTAAAAATACTCAATTGGAGGAAGGCCAATTTCAATGGGGTGGAACAGATCTGGCCCGGGTAAATTGGGATCAAAGATTGGCAGGCAAAACTGTAGTTGAACAGTGGGCGGCCTTTAAAGAGGAGATGGTTTAATATAGTCTAGGCACATTCCCATGAGGAAGAAAGGAGGGCAACTGGATGACAAAAGTGATAGTGAGTAAAATGAAATGGATAAATGGGGCGTATGACAGATGTCAGGTTGATAACACAAGTGAGAACCAGGCAGAATATAGAAAGTACAGAGGGGAAGTGAAAAAGGAAATAAGAGGGGCAAAGAGAGAGTATGAGAATAGACTGGCGGCCAACATAAAAGCGAATCGAAAAGTCTCTTACAGGACTGTAAACAGGTAGTAAGAGGAGGGGTGGGGCCGATTAGGGACCATAAAGGAGATCTATTCATGGAGGCAGAGGGGATGGCCGAAGTAATAAATGAGGACTTTGCATCAGTCATTACCAAGGAAGAAGATGCTGGCAGAGTCTCAGTAAAGGAAGATATAGTTGAGATACTGGATGGGCTAAAAATTGATAGAGGAGGTACTGGAAAGGCTGGCTGTACTTAAAGTAGATAAGTCACCCGGTCCGGATGGGATGCATCCTAGGTTGCTGGGGGAAGTAAGGGTGGAAATTGCAGAGATACTGGCCATAATCTTCCAAAACATCCATGGATACGGGGGTGGTGCCAGAGGACTGGGGAATTGCAAATGTTACACCCTTGTTCAAAAAAGGGTGTAAGGATAAACCCAGCAACTACAGGCCAGTCAGTTTACCCTCGGTGGTGGGGAAACTTTTAGAAAAGATAATCCGGGTCAGAATTAACAGTTACTTGGACGAGTGTGGATTGATTAGGGAAAGTCAGCACGGATTTGTTAAAGGCAAATTGTTTAACTAACCTGATAGAGTTTTTGATGACGTAAGAGAGAGGATTGATGAGGGCAATGCAGCTGATGTGGTGTATATGGACTTCCCAAAAGGCGTTTGATAAAGTGCCGCATGGTAGGTTTATCATCAAGACCCCATGAGAGATAGAAGCAGGAGTAGGCCATTTGGCCCCTCGAGCCTGGTCCGCAATTTAATGAGATGATGGCTGATCTGATTTTTACCTCAACTCCACTTTCCCGCCCTTTCCCCATTTCCTTTGACTCCCTTGCCGATCAAAAATTTGTCTAACTCAGTCTTGAATGTATTCAATGACTCAGCCTCCACAGCTTTTTGGCGTAAAGAATTCCAAAGATTCACGACCCTCTGGGAGAAGAAATTCCTCCTCATTTTCATCTTAAACGGGTGACCCCTTATTCTGAGACTATGTCCCCGAGTTTTAGATTCCCCCATGAGGGGTAACATCCTCTCAGCATCTACCCTATCGAGTCCCCTCAGAATCTTATTTGTTTCATTAAGATCTCCTCTCATTCTTCTAAACTCCAATGAGTATAGACCCAACCTGTTCAATCTTTCCTCATAAGACAACCCTTCCATACCCAGAATCAACCTAGTGAACCTTCTCTGAACTGCCTCCAATGCAAGTATGTCCTTCCTTAAATAAGGGCACCTGAACTGTACGCAGTACTCCAGGTGTGGTCTCACCAGCACCCTGTACAGTTGTACCATGACTTCCCTGCTTTTATACTCCATCCCCCTAGAAATAAAGGCCAATATTCCATTTGCCTTCCGGATTACCTGCTGCACCTGTATGTTGACTTTTTATGTTTCATGTACGAGGACACCCAGATCCCTCTGTACCGCAGCATTTTGTAGTATTTCTCCATTCAAATAATATTTTGCATTTTTATTTTTCCTCCTCGCAACTTGCTTTTCCACCTATCTTTGTATCATCAGCAAATTTGGCCACAATACACTCTGTTCCTTCATCCATGTCATTGATATATATTGTAAATAGTTGAGGCCCCAGCACTGAGCCCTGCGGCACCCCACTAGTTACAGATTGCCATTTTGAAAATGACCCTTTTATCCCGACTCTTTGTTTTCTGTTAGTTAGCCAATCCTCTATCCATGCCAGTATATTACCCCCAACACCATGAGCTCTTATCTTGTGCAGTAACATTTTTTGTGGCACCTTATTGAATGCCTTTTGGAAATCCAAATATACTGCATCCATTGGTTCCCCTTTATCCACCCTGCCTGTTACTTCCTCAAAGAACTCTAATAAATTTGTCAGACACGATTTCCCCTTCATAAAACCATGTTGACTCTCCTTGATTGTATTCTGAATCTTCAAAGGTCCTGCTACTACTTCCTTAATAATGGATTCTAGCATTTTCCCAATGACAGATGTTAGGCTAACTGGTCTATAGTTACCTGCTTTCTGTCTCACTCCCTTCTTGAATAGGGGTGTTACGTTTGCAGTTTTCCAATCTGCTGGGACCTTTCCAGAATCTAGTGAATTCTGGAAGATTACAACCAATGCATCCACTATCTCTGTAGCCATTTCCTTTAAGACCCTCGGATGCAAGCCATCAGTTCCAGGGGACCTGATGGATTGCAGCCCATGGAATAAAGGGGGCAGTAGCAACGCGGATACAGAACTGGCTAAGTGACAGAAAACAGAGAGTAATGGTGAACAGCTGTTTTTCGGACTGGAGGGAGGTGTATAGTGGTGTTCCCCAGGGGTCGGTGCTGGGACCACTGCTTTTCTTGATATATGTTAATGACTTGGACTTGGGTGTACAGGGCACAATTTCAAAATTTGCAGATGACACAAAACTTGGAAGTGTAGTGAACAGTGAGGAGGATAGTGATAGACTTCAAGAGGATATAGACAGGCTGGTGGAATGGGCGGACACATGGCAGATGGAATTTAACGCAGAAAAATGCGAAGTGATACATTTCGGTAGCAAGAACGAGGAGAGGCAATATAAACTAGAGGGCACAACTCTAAAAGGGGTACAAGAACAGAGAGATCTGGGGGTATATGTGCACAAATCATTGAAGGTGGCAGGGCAGGTTGAGAAAGCGGTTAAAAAAGCATACGGGATCCTGGGCTTTATAAATAGAGGCATAGAGTACAAAAGTATGGAAGTCATGATGAACCTTTATAAAACACTGGTTTGGCCACAACTGGAATATTGTGTCCAGTTCTGGGCACCGCACTTTAGGAAAGATGTGAAGGCCTTAGAGAGGGTGCAGAAGAGATTTACTAGAATGATTCCAGGGATGAGGGACTCCAGTTACGTGGATAGACTGGAGAAGCTGGGATTGTTCTCCTTGGAACAGAGACGGTGGCGAGGAGATTTGATCGAGGTATTCAAAATCATGAAGGGTCTAGACAGAGTAGATAGAGAGAAACTGTTCCCATTGGTGGAAGGGTCAAGAACCAGAGGACATAGATTTAAGGTGATTGGCAAAAGAACCAAAGGTGACATGAGGAAAAACTTTTTTACACAACGAGTGGTTAGGATCTGGAATGCACTGCCCGAGGGGGTGGTGGAGGCAGATTCAGTCATGGCCTTCAAACGGAACTGGATAAGTACTTGAAGGGAAAAACTTGCAGGGCTACGGGGAAAGGGCAGGGGAGTGGGACTAACTGGATTGCTCTTGCTTCGAGCCGGCACGGACTCGATGGGCCGAATGGCCTCCTTCTGCGAGACAGGATCTACGGGCATTTGGAGAGGCAGAGACTGATTAGGAACAGTCAGCATGGTTTTGTGAGAGGAAAATCATGTCTCACGAATTTGATTGAGTTTTTTGAAGGGGTAACCAAGAAGATAGATGAGGGCTGTGCAGTAGACGTGGTCTACATGGACTTTAGCAAAGCCTTTGACAAGGTACCGCATGGTAGGTTGTTACATAAGGTTAAATCTCACGGGATCCAAGGTGAGGTAGCCAATTGGATACAAAATTGGCTTGACGACAGAAGAAAGAGGGTGGTTGTAGAGGGTTGTTTTTCAAATTGGAGGCCTGTGACCAACGGTGTGCCTCAGGGATGGGTGCTGGGTCCGCTGTTATTTGTTATTTATATTAATGATTTGGATGAGAATTTAGGAGGCATGGTTAGTAAGTTTGCAGATGACACCAAGATTGGTGGCATCGTGGACAGTGAAGAAGGTTATCTAGGATTGCAACGGGATCTTGATAAATTGGGCCAGTGGGCCGATGAATGGCAGATGGAGTTTAATTTAGATAAATGTGAGGTGATGCATTTTGGTAGATCGAATCGGGCCAGGACCTACTCCGTTAATGGTAGGGCGTTGGGGAGAGTTATAGAACAAAGAGATCTAGGAGTACAGGTTCATAGCTCCTTGAAAGTGGAGTCACAGGTGGATAGGGTGGTGAAGAAGGCATTCAGCATGCTTGGTTTCATTGGTCAGAACATTGAATACAGGAGTTGGGATGTCTTGTTGAAGTTGTACAAGACATTAGTAAGGCCACACTTGGAATACTGTGTACAGTTCTGGTCACCCTATTATAGAAAGGATATTATTAAACTAGAAAGAGTGCAGAAAAGATTTACTAGGATGCTACCGGGACTTGATGGTTTGACTTATAGGGAGAGGTTAGACAGGCTGTGACTTTTTTCCCTGGAGAGTAGGAGGTTGAGGGGTGATCTTATACAAGTCTATAAAATAATGAGGGGCATAGATAAGGTAGATGGTCAAAATCTTTTCCCAAAGGTAGGGGAGTCTATAACGAGGGGACATAGATTTAAGGTGAGAGGGGAGAGATACAAAAGGGTCCAGAGGGGCAATTTTTTCACTCAAAGGGTGGCGAGTGTCTGGAACGAGCTGCCAGAGGCAGTAGTAGAGGCGGGTACAATTTTGTCTTTTAAAAAGCATTTGGACAGTGACATGGGTAAGATGGGTATAGAGGGATATGGGCCAAGTGCAGGCAATTGGGACTAGCTTAGTGGTATAAACTGGGCGACATGGACATGTTGGGCCGAAGGGCCTGTTTCCATGTTGTAAACTTCTATGATTCTATGATTCTTTCCCTTGGATCCCATGGGCTTTTACTTTTCTGACCAGTCTGCCATGTGGGACCTTGTCAAAAGCTTTGCTAAAATCCATGTACACCACATCATGGAATTAATTTACTCACAACTTACCCTGACTTTGCTGCGAGCCGATTGGCCCAGGGCAGCTGTTCCCGACGCTGACCGATTGGCCCAGGGCAGCTGTTCCCGGTGCTGACCGATTGGCCCAGGGCAGCTGTTCCCGGTGCTGACCGATTGGCCCAGGGCAGCTGTTCCCGGTGCTGACCGATTGGCCCAGGGCAGCTGTTTCCGGTGCTGACCGATTGGCCCAGGGCAGCTGTTCCCGGTGCTGACCAGTTGGCCCAAGGCAGCTGCTCCTGGTGCTGACCGATTGGCCCAGGGCAGCTGTTCCCGGTGCTGACCAGTTGGCCCAAGGCAGCTGCTCCTGGTGCTGACCGATCGGCCCAGGCGGATGTTCCTGGCGCTGCCTGATGGGCCCAGGGCAGCTGTTCCCGGTGCTGACCGATGGGCCCAGGTGGATGTTCCCGGTGCTGACCGATCGGCTGCTGTTTTCGGGAGTTCTCTGCGTGGGTAGAAATATCAATACTCTAGCTCTCCCTTCCATTCAGTTTTTGCTTGGTGTGCTTAAAAGCTGAGGATGGGATGGATGTGTTTTGACATTTGGTGCATTGTCGGGCCAATCTCAGCTCTGGGGCCTGGAATCTGCACTAAAAGCTTTAGAATGGGATGAGCTGTCAATCAGAGAATGATAGAGTGCAGAAGGAGGCCGTTCAGCCCATTGTGCCTGTGCCGGATGAATATACTGTAGAAACCAATAACCAGGTTTATACTTCGGGTGGTGAGCTCACATTTAAAATCAAATCCCCTGACGGTACTTTTGTTAACAATCCACGAATACGATGTTGCTGAACATTGGAGAAAGTTATGGAAAATTGTGCATAAACAGCCTGTCTCTGAAGGGTTACATTGAAGTATTGTTGTGTGTAAGATATGAGGTGTTTGGTCTGAGAGTCATTTAGTATAAAATACCCCAACATATTAAATATGAACAATTGACCCCCAGCCTCAACTGATTTTTTTGGGGGAGAGAGTTCCAGATTTCCACTCCCCTTTGTGTGAAGAAGTGCTTCCTGACATCACCCCTGAACAGCCTGGCTCTAATTTTAAGGTTCTGCCCCCTTGTTCTGGACTCCCCCCACCGGAGGGAATAGTTTCTCTCTCTCTACCCTATCAAATCCCTTAATCATCTTAAACACCTCAATTAGATCACCCCTTAATCTTCTATACTCGAGGGAATCCAAGCCCAGTCCATGTAACCTGTCCTCATAATTTAACCCTTTTAGCCCCGGGATCATCCTGGTGAATCTGCACTGCTCCCCCTCCAAGGCCAGTATATCTTGTTTCTATTTCACACGCTGCTGTTTAGATCTAAACTACATTTGTGCCTAGTATTTAGCAAACGATTAATAATTTTAGCAGTGAGATGGTAAACGGACAATAAACCTTTACAAAAGGAAAACATTTTCCTTAACCTTCGGAAACTCGCTCTACTGGTTCGGATGGTCCAGACCAATGAGAAAGATCTGAGTGAAATTTCTTGTGGGGCAAAATCAGGCAGTGACACCCGAAATTATGCCCATTCGTGGCCCACTTTACCGATGTCTATTTACCAAATTTCTCGCTAATCTCATTAGCGTAGCCAGGAATTAAAAATGGGTCTAAACAAGTGAAAATCAGTGTAAATAATTGGCACCCCAAGGAAAGCACCAAACTCACACCTTACACACCTCTATGTGTGAAAATTAAAGTTTCGAGCCATCTGACCATTGTTGATGCATATTCGGCCTAGCATGCAATCAGGGAAGTGTTTCAGTGTTTAATGTGACTCATACCATTGCCATAATAATGCATTCAAAGAAACAGAAAATCCCGAGCAGGTCACAGTGAGGAGAAATAACAAATAATCACTCAAAAATACCGACAAAACACCAGAGAAATGCCTCTTTCTTGCTGCGCCTAAAACTCTGGGTTTAATTTTACTCCCGTTTCGAACCGGTGTAACTGCAGGAAATTCACATCCACTGCTCAGTAGCCTGGGGGCGGAGCCATCATAATGAGCCGAGAGGCAGTCGGGGCCAGGGATCGCAAGACGGGTGTAAAAGAGCGAGGAAACTCAGGCTCAGCGTAATTATGTGCGTGACACACCTGTAGCCGAGTTTCCTCAATCTTTTACACCAGTTATTCACTTTACACGAGTCACTGGGTGCAAATAAACAGGAAATTCCACCCCGCGTCCCATGCCATTATTGGACGGAGAACTGAGGAGGTCTCCCAGTGTCCTGGACACCATTCCTTCCTCAACCAACACCACCAAAAAAAACAGATGGACTGGTCAGTTCATCTGTTTGCTGTTTGTGGGATCTTGATGTGTACAAAAAGGCAGTTGCTTTTGCCTGTGCAAAATAATTAGTTCTATGTGTAGTACATTGTGGCGTTTCTGAGAGCTGTGGTGAGGAGCTATATGAGAGGAAGTTTCTCTTTTTCACTACTGTACCTACAGTCAATGATTTGTTGTGCTCATGCAGAAGTTATCTTTGCATTATTAACAGTGTTGTATATGGATACACTTCCTGTCCCCTCCCTCAATCTTATTTCCAGTTGCCACCATTTTCGGCAATGCTTTTTATTTTTTCTTATTCATTTTCGGTATGTGGGCGTCGCTGGCGAGGCCAGCATTTATTGCCCATCCCTAATTGCCCTTGAGAAGGTGGTGGTGAGCCGCCTTCTTGAACCGCTGCAGTCCGTGTGGTGAAGGTTCTCCCACAGTGCTGTTAGGAAGGGAGTTCCAGGATTTTGACCCAGCAGCGATGAAGGAACAGCGATATTTTTCCAATATCCCAACATACATGGAAATTTGGGCACCACTAAGGGTTTCCACCGCCAACAAGTGAAAGGTGTAGATTTCATTGTGGCATTCAGGTATCTAATTCCAGAAATGTACCATTAAATATTAAAATTGAAGTTAATTAAGATTTGTTTGGAGCAATTTACTCAGTGGGAAAATGCATCAAAGGGCAATTCTTTATTAAAACCATTTTCAACAGTGGCAACATATCCCTGGAGATTTAAAAGCTTTCACCTTCTTCAAAGTCTGTCAGTTTAAGGGAATCTGTGAACAACGCTTGTATCCGTTGGGATGGTTTACGATGTAACATTCCCATCTCCAAACCGAGCAAAGAGGCAACAATAAAGGACCAGGCTGTGTCTCTGGGACAGTTACCTCTGGCCAGTCACAAGGACACCAAGTGAATGACATTCTGTCCCGTTCGAGCAGGTGAAAGGTGTGAGATGTCTGGGGTAGAGACACAGGTCGGCATTGCACCAGTTTTTCAGCCAGTGAGCGCAGGAGGTGATGGTTGAACGGGACTTGGTGCAGGTTAGGATAGGGGGCAGAAGAGGTTTAGATGAGCTGCAGTTTATGGAGTGTTGGGGGGAATGGGAGGCCAGCCAGAAGAGCACTGGAATTGTCGAGTCTGACCCCGCCAATGACATCAGGAGGGGGGTAATTGGCGCCCGATTTACCCGCTAAGGGAAAATCGCTCCCATTGTGCCACACAGCCAGCTCAAGACAAGACCAATCAGTTGAGGGACTGCAGACGGGCACCAGGCTGAACTGCACTGGTTGGTACCGGAATAAACATGCCACAGGCACTGTAATGAGCAGTGCGCCAGCTCTAAAACTGCATCGGAATCGCCCCAATTCTACCCCCCCTCGCCCCAGCACCTGCCGAGAGCGGGACGTGCAGGGCCTCGATGTTCTCTCCCGGCCTGGGTGGGGGCGGTACAAAGGGACCCGGGGGGGCAGGCTGGGCCTTATTTGCATTCTTCTTGCCGACTTCACAATCAATGACAGCCGGGCAGCCGTTAAAACCGGGTGACAGGAAGCAGCTTCCGGGAACGTAGGAACAGGAAGAGGCCATTCAGCCCCTCGAGCCTGTTCTGCCATTCAATGAGCTCATGGCTGATCTGTGACCTAACTCCATATACCCGCCTTAGCCCCATATCCCTTAATACCTTTGGTTAATAAAAATCGATCAATCTCAGATTTAAGATTAACAATTGAGCTAGCATCAACTTCTCCCACCCTTTGTGTGTAGAAGTGTTTCCTAACTTCACTCCTGAAAGTCCTGGCTCTAATTTTTAGGCTATGTCCCCTAGTCCTAGACTCCCCAACCAGCGGAAATAGTTTCTCTCTATCTACCCTATCAATTCCCCTTGATAGAGAATCATAGAATAGAATCATAGAAAGGTTACAGCACAGAAGGAGGCCATTCGGCCCATCGAGTCCGTGCCGGCTCTATGCAAGAGCAATCCAGCTAGTCCCACTCCCCCGCCCTATCCCCGCAGCCCTGCAAATTTTTTTCCTTTCAAGTACTTATCCAGTTCCCTTTTGAAGGCCATGATTGAATCTGCCTCCACCACCCCCTCGGGCAGTGCATTCCAGATCCTAACCATTCGCTGTGCAACAACAATTTTCCTCATGTCACCTTTGGTTCTTTTGCCAATCACCTTAAATCTGTGTCCTCTGGTTCTTGACCCTTCCGCCAATGGGAACAGTTTCTCTCTATCTACTCTGTCTTGACTCTTCATGGTTCTGAATACCTCGATCAAATCTCCTCGCAACCGTCTCTGTTCCAAGGAGAACAATCCCAGCTTCTCCAGTCTATCCACGTAACTAAAATCTCTCATCCCTGGAATCATTCCAGTAAATCTCTTCTGCACCCTCTCTAAGGCCTTCATATCTTTCCGAAAGTGCGGTGCCCAGAACTGGACACAATACTCCAGTTGTGGCCAAACCAGTGTTTTATAAAGGTTCATCATGACTTCCATACTTTTGTACTCTGTGCCTCTATTTATAAAGCCCAGGATTCCGTATGCTTTTTTAACCACTTTCTAAACCTGCCCTGCCACTTTCAATGATTTGTGCATATATACCCCCAGATCTCTCTGTTCCTGTACCCCTTTTAGAGTTGTGCCCTCTAGTTTATATTGCCTCTCCTCATTCTTCCGACCGAAATGTATCACTTCACATTTTTGTGCCTTAAATTTCATCTGCCACGTGTCCGCCCATTCCACCAGCCTGTCGATATCCTCTTGAAGTCTATCACTATCCTCCTCACTGTTCACTACCCTTCCAAGTTTTGTGTCATCTGCAAATTTTGAAATTGTGCCCTGTACACCCAAGTCCAAGTCATTAATATATATCAAGAAAAGCAGTGGTCCCAGCACCGACCCCTGGGGAACACCACTGTACACCTCCCTCCAGTCCGAAAAACAACCGTTCAGCACTACTCTCTGTTTCCTGTCACTTAGCCAATTCTGTATCCATGTTGCTACTGCCCCCTTTATTCTATGGACCGCAATCTTGATGATAAGCCTACCATGTGACACTTTATCAAACGCCTTTTGGAAGTCCATACTTCACATCTTTGCATTATTAACAATATTGTATATGGATACATTTCCTGTCCCCTCCCTCAATCTTATTTCCAGTTGTCACCATTTTTGGCAAAGCTTTTTATTTTTTCTTATTCATTTTCAGGATGCCAGCATTGTTGGCAAGGCCGGCATGTATTGCCCATCCCTACTCTATCACACACACTGTAACCACGATCTATCACACACACTGTAACCACGATCTATCACACGCACTGTAACCACGACACTGTCACACGTACTGTAACCACGACACTATCACACGTACTGTAACCACGTACTGTAACCACGATCTATCACACGCACTGTAACCACGACACTGTCACACGTACTGTAACCACGACACTATCACACGTACTGTAACCACGACACTGTCACACGTACTGTAACCACGACACTGTCACACGTACTGTAACCACGTACTGTAACCACGATCTATCACACGTACTGTAACCACGACACTGTCACACGTACTGTAACCACGACACTGTCACACGTACTGTAACCACGACACTGTCACACTTCCTGTAACCACGACACTGTCAAACGTACTGTAACCACGACACTGTCACACGTACTGTAACCACGACACTGTCACACGTACTGTAACCACGACACTGTCACACGTACTGTAACCACGACACTGTCACACGTACTGTAACCACGACCCTGTCACACGTACTGTAACCACGACCCTGTCACACGTACTGTAACCACGACACTGTCACACGTACTGTAACCACGACACTGTCACACGTACTGTAACCACGACACTGTCACACGTACTGTAACCACGACACTGTCACACGCACTGTAACCACGACACTGTCACACCCTATCACACTACTTCCTCAGCTCTTTCTGTGTTGTCCACTGTTTTGTTGTCGTCCCCACACAGCTGCTCCAGCCGCCCTGGCCTGCCCCCACAGCTGCTCCAGCCGCCCTGGCCTGCCCCCACAGCTGCTCCAGCCGCCCTGGCCTGCCCCCACAGCTGCTCCAGCCGTCCTGGCCTGCCCCCACAGCTGCTCCAGCCGTCCTGGCCTGCCCCCACAGCTGCTCCAGCCGTCCTGGCCTGCCCCCACAGCTGCTCCAGCCGTCCTGGCCTGCCCCCACAGCTGCTCCAGCCGTCCTGGCCTGCCCCCACAGCTGCTCCAGCCGTCCTGGCCTGCCCCCACAGCTGCTCCAGCCGTCCTGGCCTGCCCCTACAGCTGCTCCAGCCGTCCTGGCCTGCCCCCACAGCTGCTCCAGCCGCCCTGGCCTGCCCCCACAGCTGCTCCAGCCGCCCTGGCCTGCCCCCACAGCTGCTCCAGCCGCCCTGGCCTGCCCCCACAGCTGCTCCAGCCGCCCTGGCCTGCCCCCACAGCTGCTCCAGCCGCCCTGGCCTGCCCCCACAGCTGCTCCAGCCGCCCTGGCCTGCCCCCACAGCTGCTCCAGCCGCCCTGGCCTGCCCCCACAGCTGCTCCAGCCGCCCTGGCCTGCCCCCACAGCTGCTCCAGCCGCCCTGGCCTGCCCCCACAGCTGCTCCAGCCGCCCTGGCCTGCCCCCACAGCTGCTCCAGCCGCCCTGGCCTGCCCCCACAGCTGCTCCAGCCGCCCTGGCCTGCCCCCACAGCTGCTCCAGCCGCCCTGGCCTGCCCCCACAGCTGCTCCAGCCGCCCTGGCCTGCCCCCACAGCTGCTCCAGCCGCCCTGGCCTGCCCCCACAGCTGCTCCAGCCGCCCTGGCCTGCCCCCACAGCTGCTCCAGCCGCCCTGGCCTGCCCCCACAGCTGCTCCAGCCGCCCTGGCCTGCCCCCACAGCTGCTCCAGCCGCCCTGGCCTGCCCCCACAGCTGCTCCAGCCGCCCTGGCCTGCCCCCACAGCTGCTCCAGCCGCCCTGGCCTGCCCCCACAGCTGCTCCAGCCGCCCTGGCCTGCCCCCACAGCTGCTCCAGCCGCCCTGGCCTGCCCCCACAGCTGCTCCAGCCGCCCTGGCCTGCCCCCACAGCTGCTCCAGCCGCCCTGGCCTGCCCCCACAGCTGCTCCAGCCGCCCTGGCCTGCCCCCACAGCTGCTCCAGCCGCCCTGGCCTGCCCCCACAGCTGCTCCAGCCGCCCTGGCCTGCCCCCACAGCTGCTCCAGCCGCCCTGGCCTGCCCCCACAGCTGCTCCAGCCGCCCTGGCCTGCCCCCACAGCTGCTCCAGCCGCCCTGGCCTGCCCCCACAGCTGCTCCAGCCGCCCTGGCCTGCCCCCACAGCTGCTCCAGCCGCCCTGGCCTGCCCCCACAGCTGCTCCAGCCGCCCTGGCCTGCCCCCACAGCTGCTCCAGCCGCCCTGGCCTGCCCCCACAGCTGCTCCAGCCGCCCTGGCCTGCCCCCACAGCTGCTCCAGCCGCCCTGGCCTGCCCCCACAGCTGCTCCAGCCGTCCTGGCCTGCCCCCACAGCTGCTCCAGCCGTCCTGGCCTGCCCCCACAGCTGCTCCAGCCGTCCTGGCCTGCCCCCACAGCTGCTCCAGCCGTCCTGGCCTGCCCCCACAGCTGCTCCAGCCGCCCTGGCCTGCCCCCACAGCTGCTCGGACTCCTCCTGGACTTTGGCTGTAGTGGTCATTTTAAATCTATTTTTATGTCACTGTGGCCTTAGGACTGATTCTACGGCCAGTCTTTGTCCCCTTGCTGGTGCTGGTTTTGCTTCAGCCAATTGTAGCCTGCCCGACAGGGTCCAGTGGTGTAGTGATTATGTTACTGGGATAGCAATCCATGGAATGTGAGTTCAAATCCCACCGTGGGCAATTTGAGAATTTTAATTCATTTAAAAATATCTGAAAATAAAAATCTGGTCTCAGTAAAAGTGACCGTGAAACTGTCGGATTGTCGTAAAAACCCAACTGGTTCACTGATGTCCTTTAGGGAAGGAAACCTGCCGTCCTTACCCGGTCTGGGCCTATAGGTGACTCCAGTCCCACACCAACGTGGTTGATTTTTAACTGCCCTCTGAAGTGGCCCAGCGAGAAACTCAGTTTGTATCAAACCCGTTACCAGCGGTTCAAGAAGACGGCCCAGCACCACCTTCTCAGGGCAACTAGGGATGGGCAATAAATGCCGGCCTTGCCAGCGAGGCTCACATCCCCAGAATGAATGAGAAAAAACAGACTGTCCTTGGCATCCTCTTGTTTTTTCTAATATCTGACTAATTTCTGGATGGGCTCCTTCAACAAGTGTTAGGCCTCTAATTTACATAACAGGCGGCCTGTTTTAGGCGTCCGCTCGGGAAGTGCCCACAAATTTAGCAGTGGGACCGATGCCTGTGCGGATTGGGTGCAGGCCGTCCCAATTACTGGAATGCTTTGTACCCGCTTTACACTGGAGAAACGTTTCCCAATTTCTGTCGCTATGTAATTATGATAATGGGTATCTCCTGTGCCCAATGAGCTGCAGAGTGTCCTTCGTACCAGGGATGAGGGACTTTAGTTATATGGAGACACTGGAGAAGCTGGGGTTGTTGAGAAGGTTAAGGGGAGATTTAATTGAGGTGTTCAAAATCATGAAGGGTTTTGATAGAGTAAATAAGGAGAAACTGTTTCCAGTGGCAGGAGGGTCGGTAACCAGAGGACACAGATTTAAGGCAATTGGCAAAAGAACCAGAGGGGAGATGAGGAGAAATTATGGACCAAATGGCCTCCTTCTGTGGCTGTAAGATTCTATGATTCTATAAGCGTCTCGGGCCATATTATCGGCCCCGATGAGTTCAGTAATTAGATTCCTCGTTACTTTTAAAGATCAGTTCCATAATGGTGGTTTTTCTTGATGTTGTTGAACGATGTGCTTGTTATTCCCAGGGAAAGGTACCAGGACAACTCAGTACAGTTCACAATACACCCAACCAGCACAGGCAATAGCACAGAGATGGAAGGGATCAGCTGGGGCGTTTCCAGAGAATGGCTCTCGATGACCATCGGTCAGCCCAGGAAAGATGTCTACCCATCCGGCTTTACCATGAGCGAGAGTACCAAACTGCTGAGTGTCCAGATCACACTAATTACAGCGTACGCATTGATCATCCTGCTGGGACTGGTGGGAAATTCCCTGGTCATTTACATGATTGTAAAATACAAAACCATGCGAACCGTCACCAACTTCTTCATCGGCAACCTAGCCCTGGCCGACCTCATGGTGGACACTCTCTGCTTGCCGTTCACCCTGGTTTATACTCTCATGGACGAATGGAAACTGGGAGCGGTCCTTTGCCATCTGGTCCCTTACGCCCAGGCTTTAAGTGTCCACGTGTCCACTCTGACTCTAACCGTGATCGCCCTGGACCGGCATCGATGCATCGTCTTCCATTTGGACAGCCGGATTTCCAAGAAGTTCAGCTTTATCATCATTTCCATGACCTGGTTCTTGTCGGCTGTCCTTGCTGGACCCCTGGCCATCTTCAGAGAATACAAACTCATTGACTTACAACCCATAAATGTAAAGTTTGTCGTATGCTCTGAAAAATGGCCCAGTGGGAATGCTCGAGATGGAACCATCTACAGTATCTCAATGTTCATCCTGCAGTATGCACTGCCTTTAGGAGTCATCAGTTACGCCTACGTCACAATATGGATTAAGTTGAAGAACCACATCAGTCCTTGCGCAAGGAGTGACAGCCACTACAGGAGGAGGAAAACTACCAAAATGCTGGTGATGGTGGTGGTGGTGTTTGCCGTGTGTTGGCTGCCCTTCCACATTTTCCAGCTGGTCAGCGACCTGGACAAACGCTTCTTCAAGTTCACAGAATACAAGCTGCTCTACACCATCTTTCATGTGGTGGCCATGTGCTCTACCTTCGCCAACCCCCTCCTCTACGGCTGGATGAACAAGAACTACCGCAATGGGTTCATCCTCTTCTTCCGCTGTGGCCACAAAGGGGACAACCTTAACGCCAACGCGGAGTTCTCGGTCAAGACCAAGTCTCACCCCCTCAGGGTAGAAGCTCGCAACGGCAGCCTTTGTAAATATAGGGACAGGCTTGGCCATCCACCCACGGACGTTTAGGGGTGGGGGGGAAGTCACCTGTTCAACTATTCTAAAATTAAAAGTGTTGACACTACCCAACTTGGAACTAGGTGTCTTCCAACTCCCTTCTGGTCAGTGATAGATGTTGTCCAATTAAGCTGATTTGTCTAATGGGGTAATGTGTTAAATTAGCCAATCCATACCTGTCATTGATGTAAGTAACAAGGCAATTGATATATTTTTGAATGATATCATTATTGAGGTTTAAGAACACTGTGGAATGTATTTTTCTTCCATGTAAATTTTTGCCATTCCTTCACTCTTCCCATCCTCCTACAGAGGAGGTTTACCACAATGGTGCCAGGGATGAGGGACTTCAGTTATGTGGAGAGACTGGAGAAGCTGGGATTGTTCTCCTTAGAACAGAGAAGGTTAAGGGGAGATTTACCGGGTGTTCTAAATTATGAAGGGTTTTGATGGAGTAAATAAGGAGAAACTGTTTCCAGTGGCAGAAGGGTCGGTAACCAGAGGACACAGATTTAAGACGATTGGCAAAGGACCAGAGGGGAGATGAGGAGAATTTTATTTACGCAGAGAGTTGTTCTGATCTGGAATGCGCTGCCTGAAAGGGCGGTGGAAGCAGATTCAATAACAACTTTCAAAAGGGAATTGGATAAATACTTGAAGGGGAAAAATTTGCAGGACTATGGGGAAAGAGCAGGGGGGAGTGGGGCTAATTGGATAGCTCTTTCAAAGAGCCGGCACAGGCACGATGGGCCGAATGGCCTCCCTCTGTGCTGAATCTTACTATGATTCTATGAATCTGTAGACTTTTAAAACCCATGCTTGGTGTCACATAACCACTACGCCCTGATTTGTCTCACCTTCTCCCCAGTATCTTGCACTCCCCCAGCCCCCCCCCAATCCAGGCAGGGTTGCAGTTGACTTCTGCAGACTCCAATTCCTAGATATCGTAGGTAAGCTTGCAGCCAGAGCCCGTGGAACGGTGCAGGGGACAGGTTTGCCAGGGCGACTGGGGGTCGAGAGCCTGCAACACACCTATAGAGACCGGGGAGTTACACTGTACATCCTGCCAGTGCCCTGCCCTAGGGGCCTTGACCCCATCGCCCGGATTTCCCATCTTAGTGAAACGCTGCTATCTCAGTGACACCACAAGAGGGTTGGAAAAGGAAGGGGAGGAAGTGATGCTTCGGTTTTACAGAGATCTGGTCTGATCCCATCTCGAGATACTCGGTTCAGTCCTGGGCACAGCTCCTCAGGAAGGAGGGGGGGCAGCCCAGATTCACCAGAACGATACCGGGGCTAAAAGGGTTAATTTATAAGGAGAGATTGCATAGACTTGGGTTGTATTCCCTTGTGTTTAAGAGATTGAGGGGTGATCTAATTGAGGTGTTTAAGATGTTTAAAGGATTTGATAGGGTCGATAGAGAGAAACTATTCCCTCTGGTGGGGGGAGTCCAGAACAAGGGGGAATAACCTTAAAATTAGAGCCAGGCCTTTCAGGAAGCACTTCTTCACACAAAGAATTATAGAAATCTGGAACTTTCTCCCTCAAAAAGCTGTTGAGGCTGGGGGTCAGTTGGAGTTTTCAAGGCTGAGATCGATAGATTTTTGTTAGACAAGGGTATTGAGATTAACGGAACCAAGGCAGAGTGATAAGAACATAAGAAATAGGAGCAGGAACGAGGCCATTCGGCCCCTCGAGCCTGCTCCGCCATTCAATCAGATCATGGCTGCTCTTCGACCACAACTCCACTTTCCCGCCCGATCCCCATATCCCTTGATTCCCCTAGAGTCCAAAAATCTATCAATTTCAGTCTTGAATATACTAAACGACTCAGCATCCACAGATACAGATCAGCCATGATCTAATTAAATGGCAGAACAGGCTCGAGGGGCAGAATGGCCTCTTCCCGTTCCTATGTGACTTTGTTTGTTTTCAGAGACGGTGAATTTCTGTCCTCAGTAGCAATTGATGGGAATTTCCTGTGGGATTCTCCCAATCGATTGCTGCAGTGCTCCCTCGGCACTGACCCTCCGACAGTGCGGCGCTCCCTCGGCACTGACCCTCCGACAGTGCGGCGCTCCCTCGGCACTGACCCTCCGACAGTGCGGCGCTCCCTCGGCACTGACCCTCCGACAGTGCGGCGCTCCCTCGGCACTGACCCTCCGACAGTGCGGCGCTCCCTCGGCACTGACCCTCCGACAGTGCGGCGCTCCCTTAGTACCGTACTGGGAGCGTCAGCCTGGATTATGTGCTCAAGTCTCTGGAGTGGGGGCTCGACCTTCTGACTCGGAGAGGAGAGGAGAGTGCTGCCCACTGATAGCTTCAAAGCAATGAAAAGTAAATGTAACAAATATTAGGGAGAGCTTCTTGGAACAATCTGCCGAATAAATCATTGGGGGTTTCAAAATATCGCTGAATGCAATGTTAGAGTACAAGAGGGAGGGGATTTGATTGGAGAGATGATGAACCAGAGGGTCTTTTCTTATTCCTGACTTTTCTTTCGTCCTTAAACTGTAATTTTAAATTGATTGAAGTTGTGTTATTAATCTGTTCTTGTTTGTCTGTGATTGTTACTGAGCCTTGCTGTGTGTGTCAAACAAAGAGCTGGAACTATTTACAAAAAGTTATTTATTCAATATGTTCTTTGACTTTTTTATGATGTGGAATGTGCGTGACCAGAAATAGCACTGGACAGAATTTAAAGTTTTAGAAAACTATAAAAATACCAACTCCAAGAACAGAATCCTGGGACTATAATAAGCTCAGACTTTCTCAGTTCCTAATCACCAGTCACTTGCCCCAAGTGACCAGTCTTCGTGTGGAAGTCTAGATATTGTCCCAGGGTCACTGCCCAGGGAGTGTTGTCCCAGGGTCACTGCCCAGGGAGTGTTGTCCCAGGGTCACTGCCCAGGGTCACTGCCCAGGGAGTGTTGTCCCAGGGTCACTGCCCAGGGAGTGTTGTCCCAGGGTCACTGCCCAGGGAGTGTTGTCCCAGGGTCACTGCCCAGGGAGTGTTGTCCCAGGGTCACTGCCCAGGGTCACTGCCCAGGGTCACTGCCCAGGGAGTGTTGTCCCAGGGTCACTGCCCAGGGAGTGTTGTCCCAGGGTCACTGCCCAGGGAGTGTTGTCCCAGGGTCACTGCCCAGGGAGTGTTGTCCCAGGGTCACTGCCCAGGGAGTGTTGTCCCAGGGTCACTGCCCAGGGAGTGTTGTCCCAGGGTCACTGCCCAGGGTCACTGCCCAGGGTCACTGCCCAGGGAGTGTTGTCCCAGGGTCACTGCCCAGGGAGTGTTGTCCCAGGGTCACTGCCCAGGGAGTGTTGTCCTGCTGTGGATCAGCACTCTGCCTCTTACTTCATTCTAGGGATGTGGGCGTCGCTGGCAAGGCCGGCATTTATTGCCCATCCCCAGTTGCCCTGAGAAGGTGGTGCTGGGCCGTCTTCTTGAGCCGCTGGGAACGGTTTTGATACAAACTGAGTTTCTCGCTGGGCCACTTCAGAGGGCCGTTAAGAATCAACCACGTTGGTGTGGGACTGGAGTCACCTATAGGCCCAGGCCGGGTAAGGACGGCAGGTTTCCTTCCCTAAAGGACATCAGTGAACCAGTTGGGTTTTTACAACAATCCGACAGTTTCACGGTCACTTTTACTGAACTCTGATTCTTATTTCCAGGTTTTTAAACTGAATTCAAATTCTCAAACTGCCCGTGGTGGGAATTGAACTCAGGTTCTGGGGATTTTTAGTCCAGTAACAGAACTACCACAGGACTGTACTGTACCATGTCTAGTGCGTCTCTGTGGATTTCCAACTCAGATCAGGAACTCATCTGTGGTGATCAGAGTCACAAACCAGGGTCCTGTCACCCCCCCATCCAGTGTTTAGTTTCTGCAGTCAGCTGTTCCTGAGTCACCTGTTTTCAAAATTTACTGTTCATTAATTCCGTTAACTCAGATTCTTTAAATGTCTTAAGAATATTGTTATTGTATCGAGAAATTATTTACCTAATTAAATTATTTTTTGTGTGCAGAATCATTTGAAATTATCTCGTTTGAGTCACTTTAATTTTTGAATCTCAGGCTCAGCCATGTACAGTATCCCACTTCTGGGAATAGAACATTTCCCATTTCAGGCTCCAGTGTCCCATCAAACATTCCCAGCACTGGTTAGATACAGAGTAAAGCTCCCTCTACACTGTCCCATCAAACACTCCCAGGGCAGGTACAGGGTTAGATACAGAGTAAAGCTCCCTCTACACTGTCCCATCAAACACTCCCAGGGCAGGTACAGGGTTAGATACAGAGTAAAGCTCCCTCTACACTGTCCCATCAAACACTCCCAGGGCAGGTACAGGGTTAGATACAGAGTAAAACTCCCTCTACTGTTGCACGCACTGTGATTCTCAGTGTTGGACAGTTCCACAGACACTGACTCTCACTGGGGCACAGTTCCACAGACACTGACTCTCACTGGGCTACAGTTCCACAGACACTGACTCTCACTGGGGTACAGTTCCACAGACACTGACTCTCACTGGGGCACAGTTCCACAGACACTGACTCTCACTGGGGTACAGTTCCACAGACACTGACTCTCACTGGGCTACAGTTCCACAGACACTGACTCTCACTGGGGCACAGTTCCACAGGCACTGACCCTCACTGGGGTACGGGCCCCACAGACACTGACTCTCACTGGGGTACAGTTCCACAGACACTGACCCTCACTGGGGTACAGTTCCACAGACACTGACCCTCACTGGGGTACAGTTCCACAGGCACTGACTCTCACTGGGGTACAGTTCCACAGACACTGACCCTCACTGGGGTACAGTTCCACAGACACTGACCCTCACTGGGGTACAGTTCCACAGACACTGACCCTCACTGGGGTACAGTTCCACAGACACTGACTCTCACTGGGGTGTGGGCCCCACAGACACTGACTCTCACTGGGGTACAGTTCCACAGGCACTGACTCTCACTGGGGTACAGTTCCACAGACACTGACCCTCACTGGGGTACAGTTCCACAGACACTGACCCTCACTGGGGTACAGTTCCACAGACACTGACCCTCACTGGGGTACGGGCCCCACAGACACTGACCCTCACTGGGGTACAGTTCCACAGACACTGACTCTCACTGGGGTACAGTTCCACAGACACTGACCCTCACTGGGGTACGGGCCCCACAGACACTGACTCTCACTGGAATCTGATAAATGAATGTGGAATGAGGCCCCACCGGAGTCGGGAAGGTTGAAGCAAGGAGGATCCAGGCAGTCTGGACGGAGTCGACGATTTCCTCACAGGTGTGTTCACATCAAAAGATTGTGGATTAATTCTCCTGACGGATCCCACGATTTAATGAATGGTTGCAAACCGTAAGGAAAGAGCTTAGATTGAAATTAGGAGAGATAACAAGTGCAGTTCTCCCATTGAACCGGAGGGGAACTGTGAAAAAGCATTTTTTAAATTTGAAAGTAATGAGATTTTTGTAAATTAAGAGTCATATTTCCTGCTGGTGAAATAGATTAGGGATTGTGAGCATTTCAGGAATGACGACGGATACTTTGTCTAGACTTGATGCATTGGAATCAAGCTGAGATTTCATGCAGCAGCAGATCCGACTGATAACAGTGTTAGGAAGGAAACGCTGATTATTCGGGACGTATCTACGTGCTGCAACAACAACAACTTGCATTTATATAGCGCCTTTAACGTAGTGAAATGTCCCAAGGCGCTTCACAGGAGCGATTATCAAACAAAATCAAGCCACACAAGGAGATATTAGGACAGGTGACCAAAAGCTTGGTCAAAGAGGTAGATTTTAAGGAGAGTCTTAAAAGGAGAGAGAGAGGAGGAGAGGTTTCGGGAGGGAATTCCAGAGTTTAGGGCCCAGGCAGCTGAAGGTGGGGCGATGAAAATCGGGGATCCGCAAGAGGCCAGAATTGGAGGAGCGCAGAGACCTCGGAGGGTTGTAGGGCTGGAGGAGGTTACAGAGATAGGGAGAGGCGAGGAGGCCATGGAGGGATTTGAAAACAAGGATGAGAAATTTTAAATTCGAGGCATTGCCGGGCCTGGAGTCAATGTAGTTCAGAGCTCACAGGGGGTGATGGGAGAACGGGACTTGGTGAGAGTTGGTTGGAAAATACACTCCAAATCTCACATCACATGAAGTATCCTTTACAGAATATTCCCCATCGTTCCAGACTCATGGACTGGGAAATTCCTCACAGCTAGTTTGAAAGCGATGATTAAAACGGATTGGGTTAATGGTTTGAGTGGGACTCTTCTTTAGAACTGGTCCAACTGTTTCCAGTAACAGGAGGGTCAGTAACCAAAGGGCACAGACTTAAGGTCATTAACTTCTCCTTCCACTCCTTTCTCTCATGGACCTCATAGTATCACAGTAGGTATAGCACAGGGGAGGCCATTTGGCCCATCGTGCCTGTGCTGGCTCTTTGAAAGAGCTCTCCAATTAGTCCCATTCCCCTGCTCTTTCCCCGTAGCCCTGTAAATTTTTTCTCTACGTGTATTTCCCCTTAAATGCAGCTATCCACGGCAGATATCACTAAAATCTATCGGTGATCTGTGTTGTCCGCCTGAATCTGGTGTCTGTTGTTTCGAGTCACAGCGTGTGTTCTCCACCATATCGTCTTGTAGTCTGTTTCAGACAGACTGGAACAGATGTCCAGGGCCTGGACTGCAGTTTACTTGATGAGTTTTGTTAAATAGATTATAGCATGAAATGGAAAATGAGGTTTGACCTCGTTTAATTTGGAAAATCTGACGCGGCAGAAAGGAGTAAAATGGCCCAACCAGCAGAGGTTCAACGTTTTAAACTTCAAGAAGAAAAATTAAAGTTAAAATTGTTGCTATTTCCAGGACTCTTTACAAAATGTTTTATCTCAACTATGAATTGTTAAAATGTTAGGACTTTAATCATCTCTTTAATTATTGAGAAACCGGGTGAAAGGCCGAGGAACACTGTATTGGACATCCCTTCATAGACTCACAGAATCATAGGATCTTCAGCACAGCTGGAGGCCATTCGGCCCATCGTGCCTGTGTCGGCTCTTTGAAAGAGCTATCCCATTAGCTCCACTCTCCTGCTCTTTCCCCACAGCCCTGTAAATTTCTCCTTTTCATATTGTGTGAAAAGAATATGGGGTAGAAATCAGACCTCGTTGTGTTCATTTTACAGGCATAAAATGGGCATAAAATAGGCGTTAAATGGGCATAGCGGTGCCCAACCTCGGGAACCAATGGGGGTCAGCAAGGATCAGTGAGGTTCAGCCTGGGTCATCGAGAGTCAGCGAGGATCGACGAGAGTCGGCGTGGGTCATCGCGAGTCAGCGTGGGTCATCACGAGTCAGCGTGGGTCAGCGAGGATTAGTGTGGGTCAGCGAGGATCATCGCGAGTCGGCGTGGGTCATCAAAAGTCAGCGTGGGTCAGCGAGGGTCAGCATGTGTCAATGCGGGGCAGCGAGGGTCAGCATGGGACAGCATGGGTCAGTGCGGGGCAGCGAGGGTCAGCATAGGGCAGCGAGGGTCAGCATGGGTCAGTGCGGGGCAGCGAAGATCAGCATGGGTCAGCGAGGGTCAGCATGGGTCAGTGCGGGGCAGCGAGGGTCAGCATGGGGCAGCGAGGGTCAGCATGGGTCAGTGCGGGGCAGCGAGGGTCAGCATGGGTCAGCGAGGGTCAGCATGGGTCAGTGCGGGGCAGCGAGGGTCAGCATGGGGCAGCGAGGGTCAGCATGGGTCAGTGCGGGGCAGCGAGGGTCAGCATGGGTCAGCGAGGGTCAGCATGGGTCAGTGCGGGGCAGCGAGGGTCAGCGAGGGTCAGCATAGGTCAGTGCGGGGCAGCGAAGGTCAGCATAGGTCAGTGCGGGGCAGCGAAGGTCAGCATAGGTCAGTGCGGGGCAGCGAGGGTCAGCATGGGTCAGTGCGGGGCAGCGAGGGTCAGCATGGGTCAGTGCGGGGCAGCGATGGTCAGCATGGGTCAGTGTGGGGTAGCGAGGGTCAGCATGGGTCAGTGCGGGGCAGCGAAGGTCAGCATAGGTCAGTGCGGGGCAGCAACAGTCAGTGCGGGGCAGCGATGGTCAGCATGGGTCAGTGCGGGGTAGTGAGGGTCAGCATAGGTCAGTGCGGGGCAGCGAGGGTCAGCATGGGTCAGTGCAGGGCAGCGAGGGTCAGCATGGGTCAGTGCGGGGCAGCGAGGGTCAGCGTGGGTCATCGAGAATCGGCGTGGGTCGTTGCGAGTCAGCGTGGATTAGCGACAGTCAGCGTGGGTTAGTGAGAATCAGCGTGGGTGAGCGTGGGTGAGCGTGGGTCAGTGTAGGTCATCACCGGTCAGCGTGGGTCAGCCCGGGTCATTGCGGGTCAGCATGGGTCAGTGTGGGTCATTGCGGGACAGCGTGGGTCAGCGCGGGTCAGCGTGGGTCAGAGCCTTTAGGAGAGGAGGGGAGGAAATTGAGAGACACGGAAAAAAAGAGCTTTCAAAATGTTTTATTCTAGATTAAAACAGCTGTCAAAATGGTTGAGTTTGCTGCATCACTGATCAACAGTAATGCATAATGTGAATAGGAAACCTTTTATCCAAGATGAAAGTTTTATGAGGCAGATATAATGCTGAATGGGTCCCCCAGGAACGAACGCTTCCCTGGTGTCTGCAGAGCTGACATTCTTTAAACTCTCCATTAGAATTACTTGCTGAGTTTCCTGTTGAGGCTTCTCAGAGTCTGCACAGCCACAATTAGCGCCTCAAAACACTCAGAATGCAATTTTAATCAGCTCCATTTCCTATCGAGAAGATGAGAAAATAGAAACACATTAAATGCTTTGGGGGAAGGAGGGGGCACAGTCATCGTCAGTGGCAGCCAACCAGCATGACAGAATGAGTAAAAGAGGCCCTCCATAGAAATTACAGCACAGGAGGAGGCCATTCGGCCCGTCGTGCCTGTGCCGGCTCTTTGAAAGATCTATCCATTTAGTCCCACTCCCCTGCTCTTTCCCCATAGCCCTGCAAATGTTACCTTTTGAAGTATTTATCCAATTCCCTTTTGAAAGTTATTATTGAATCTGCTTCCACCGCCCTTTCAGGCAGCGCATTCCAGATCAGAACAACTCGCTGCGTAAAAAAAATCTCCTCATCTCCCCTCTGGTTCTTTTACCAATTACCTTAAATCTGTTTCCTCTGGTTACCGACCCTTCTGCCACTGGAAACAGTTTCTCCTTATTTACTCTATCAAACCCTTCATGATTTTGAACACCTCTATTAAATCTCCCCTTAACCTTCTCTGTTCGAAGGGAACAAACCCAGTTTCTCCAGTCTCTCCACATAACTGAAGTCCCTCATCCCTGGAACCATTCCAGTAAATCAACGGCATTACCACCGCTGAATCCCCACCATCAACATCCTGGGGGTCACCATTGACCAGAAACGTAACTGGACCAGCCATATAAATACTGTGGCTACAAGAGCAGGTCAGAGGCTGGGTATTCTGTGGCGAGTGACTCACCTCCTGACTCCCCAAAGCCTTTCCACCATCTATAAGGCACACGTCAGGTGTGTGATGGAATACTCTCCACTTGCCTGGATGAGTGCAGCTCCAACAACATTCAAGAAGCTCGACACCATCCAGGACAAAACAGCCCGCTTGATTGGCACCCCATCCATCACCCTAAACATTCACTCCCTTCACCACCGGCGCACTGTGGCTGCAGTGTGCACCATCCACAGGATGCACTGCAGCAACTCGCCAAGGCTTCTTCGACAGCACCTCCCAAACCCGCGACCTCTACCACCTAGAAGGACAAGGGCAGCAGATACATGGGAACAACACCACCTGCACGTTCCCCTCCAAGTCACACACCATCCCGACTTGGAATTATATCGCCGTTCCTTCATCGTCGCTGGGTCAAAATCCTGGAACTCCCTTCCTAACAGCACTGTGGGAGAACCGTCACCACACGGACTGCAGCGGTTCAAGAAGGCGGCTCACCACCACCAAGGGCAATTAGGGATGGGCAATAAATGCTGGCCTTGCCAGCGACGCCCACATCCCATGAACGAATAAAAAAAAAATCTCTTCTGCACCCTCTCTGAGGTCTTGACATCCTTCCTAAAGTGCGGTGCCCAGAAATGGACACAATACTCCAGCTGAGGCCTAACCAGAGATTTCTAAAGGTTTAGCATAACTTCCTTGCTTTTGTACTCTAAGCCTGTGACAACTCCAGCAGACGCATTGCCTGCCAGCACTCACACTCGAGACTCACCTGTGCATGAAGACCATTCAGGTGAGGTACCAGAGGGCAACCAGTGCCCGTGGGACTGAACCCCAGTGAATGTCAATTCCTTCAGGGGAGGAGGAGGGGAGAGGAAATGAGGGAGCAAACAGATACCAGGTTGGTGAGGCTCATTTTACGATAGAGGAATAATCTACATATAAAATATTAAAACCTGACATCTACACACTCTTTTACTATCAGTTCCAGTGTGTGGATTTATAATGGACACTATCCATGTAAACGTGTCACATTGCAGGGCCACCACTGGTGAGAAGCTGTAATTACAGTGTGACAAGTTTACATAGGCAGGTCCCGTTATAAATTGGGATTTAGGAATTTATAATGGAATTGTAAAAATAAGGGCAGAATGCATGACTTTAAAATGGTGCTGAATTCTATCTACTTGCTCAGGTGTAATTATCCCCCACCCTCTGACTACACTCCACCCTCTGACTACACTCCACCTGAAGACTACACTTGTTCTCTGTGCAATGACATGGGAGATCAACAGAAAGGGAAAGAGAAGAGAGGTTTCTGCTCAGTTTGGATTTGCACAGTTACCATTACTTTACTCATGAGTTTGCAATCTGTTCCTCTCAGTCTACAAAACTAATTCCTCACTTAAAGAACCTCAGCTACTCCGATAGGCTCAAGGACCTTGGTCTATTTACTGTAGAGCAACATAGACTCAGAGGTGACCTGATAGAGGTCTATAAAATAATTAAAGGACTGGATAGTGTCCCTATTGATAGATTATTCCAGTTTAACAGGTTGGGAAGGACCAGGGACACGAGTTTAAACTATGGGAGAGTGGGAATAGACTGGGCATTGGGCAGTTCCCCTTTTCCCAGAGAATTGTGAGTCTCTGGAATATATTGCCGGCTGGTGAGGTCGGTGCCGACTCTCTGCCTTCAAGAGGGAGCTGGACCAGTTCCTGACTGGGGCAGAGATCGCATCATAGAGAAGGTCAGTGTCTTTATAGATAACACTCGGTCCGTGTGATCTCCTGGACTGGTTTCGATCACCTGAGGGGGGTCGGGGAGGAATTTTACAGAGTGTTTTTTCCCTTATTGGCCCGGGGTTTTTTCTGTTTTTTTGCCTCTCCCAGGAGATTACATGGTGGAGGGGGGAGAGGGGAGGGGGGAGAGGGAGGGGAGAAAGGAGAGGGGGGAGAGGGGGGAGAGGGAGGGGGAGGGGGAGAGGGGAGAGGGAGAGGGGAGGGCGGAGAGGGGAGGGGAAAGGAGAGGGGAGAGGGGAGAGGGGAGGGGAGAGGAGAGGGGAGGGGAGAGGGGGGAGAGGGAGAGGGGAGGGGAGAGGGGAGGGGGGAGAGGGGAGGGGGGACGGGAGAGGAGAGGGGAGGGGGAGGGGGAGAGGGGAGGGGGGAGGAGAGGGGAGGGAAGGGGAGGGGGAGGGGGAGGGGGAGGGGGAAGTGTTTGGTCAGGATGCTCCGGCCATCATGATGTGGGACAGGTTGATGGACCAGCTGGTCTTTTCTCCCTGCCAATTTCGACCGTGTGTATGTTTATATGTTGTCTAAGAGTGGAACTGTTACATGCAGTGTGATGGCATGACCTGCATTAGTAGAGGGACCCTCACATAAAGGAATGCCTCAGCACACTTTACAGCGAACAGGACACCGAGCAACAGATGGGACATATTCAGGTCTCAGTGACAGGCCAAGAGATAGGAATTTAGGACGATTTGGAAAGGAGGCAGGTGCAGTGGTTCAGGGAGAGTCAGGGTGTAGTGACTGAAGGGTCGGCCTCTGACAGGGGAGGGGGGAGGGCAGCGATTGGTGGTAATCTGGGTCTTGATGAGCGAGGAGAGCAGGGATTGGTGGTAATCTGGGTCTCGATGAGTGGGGAGAGCAGGGATTGGTGGTAATCTGGGTTTTGATGAGCGAGGAGAGCAGGGATTGGTGTAATCTGGATTTTGATGAGTGGGGAGAGCAGGGATTGGTGGTAATCTGGGTCTTGATGAGCGAGGAGAGCAGGGATTGGTGGTAATCTGGGTTTTGATGAGTGGGGAGAGCAGGGATTGGTGGTAATCTGGATTTTGATGAGTGGGGAGAGCAGGGATTGGTGTAATCTGGATTTTGATGAGTGAGGAGAGCGGGGATTGGTGGTAATTTGGATTTTGATGAGTGGGGAGAGCAGGGATTGGTGGTAATCTGGGTTTTGATGAGTGGGGAGAGCAGGATTGGTGGTAATTTGGGTTTTGATGAGTGGGAAGAGCAGGGATTGGTGGTAATCTGGGTTTTGATGAGTGGGGAGAGCAGGATTGGTGGTAATCTGGGTTTTGATGAGTGGGGAGAGCAGGATTGGTGGTAATTTGGGTTTTGATGAGTGAGGAGAGCAGGATTGGTGGTAATTTGGGTTTTGATGAGTGGGGAGAGCGGGATTGGTGGTAATCTGGGTTTTGATGAGTGAGGAGAGCAGGGATTGGTGGTAATTTGGGTTTTGATGAGTGGGAAGAGCAGGGATTGGTGGTAATCTGGGTTTTGATGAGTGGGGAGAGCAGGATTGGTGGTAATCTGGGTTTTGATGAGTGGGGAGAGCAGGATTGGTGGTAATTTGGGTTTTGATGAGTGAGGAGAGCAGGATTGGTGGTAATTTGGGTTTTGATGAGTGGGGAGAGCGGGATTGGTGGTAATCTGGGTTTTGATGAGTGGGGAGAGCAGGATTGGTGGTAATCTGGATTTTGATGAGTGGGCAGAGCAGGGATTGGTGGTAATCTGGGTCTCGATGAGTGGGCAGAGCAGGGATTGGTGGTAATCTGGGTCTCGATGAGTGGGCAGAGCAGGGATTGGTGTAATCTGGATTTTGATGAGTGGGGAGAGCAGGGATTGGTGGTAATCTGGGTCTTGAGGAGTGGGGAGAGCAGTATTGTGAAGTCAGAGGCTGGGGTCTGATTGCACAGACGGAGAAGATTCGCCAGGTGGGGTGGGATGAAACAGGTGGAGGGTTTGGAAAAGAAGGGTCAGGGAGAAGCAATGTGAAACTCCAGCAGGGACTGTGTGATGGACAACAAACCAATCAATCAATCAGTCTCCGAAGAAATTTGTGAGCAATGTTTGGGCTTGTTGGATAATCAGAATGAACCTGAGAAATGACTGATTTTAATTAACTCATTTTACAGGCAAATTCACTGCCAGAGTGTGATAAAAGCTGACAGGTGATTTCCAATTAATGGCTCCCTTTATTGACTGATTATATCAGCCTGTAAAATAAGAACATTGTGAACTCACATCGCTGATATCGAGTGGTGTCAGAGTTTGTACAATGAGTTCCCTGATGTATGTCCAATTGTGTTATCTCCTCATAAAAAATCTAATTGGAAATGAGGGAGAGAGACAGACAGAGGCAGACACAGGAAGACAGACAGAGGCAGGCACAGGGAGACAGACAGAGAGCCAGACAGAGGCAGACACAGGGAGACAGACACTCACACATAGGGCCTGATTTTAGCAGGCCTGCGGGTTTCCGGCGGGTTGGGTTTCGGGAGCGTGGGCAACACGCTCGGTGAAATTAGTGGGTTGCCCGTGCGATCGTAGCAGTCAAACCACTAATGGGATCCAATTACCTGCTCCTCCGGGCTCCGCGCTGCTGGTCTGCGCGTCGGGTGGGCTGCGCATGCGCAGTACGATCTGTCAGCTGGAGGCTCTCTAGTTAAAGGGGCAGTCCTCCACTGACAGATGCTGCAACCAATAGAACACATTACAGCATGGAGCAGCCCAGGGGGAAGGCTGCTCCCAGTTTAATGATGCCTCACCCCAGGTATCATCAGATGGGGTGAGGAGGAGGGCGAAGACAGAGATCTTCCACCCGGCGGGCGGGAGGAAGCGGCCAGCCTCTGCCACCAAGAAGGCCTGGCTCGAGGTGGCAGAGGGGGTCACCAGCACCACCAACATATCGCCCACCTGCATACAGTGCAGGAGGCGCTCCAATGACCGCAGTAGGTCAGTCACAGTGAGTACACGTAGTCTTTCCCCTACACTCCGTCTGCCACAACACTGCCCCCACCCCACATCTCCTTCGGCACCGCCAACACCACTCTGTCACATCACCCCTCATACCCACTCAAACCCCATCCTCATCTTACCTGCACCTACTCACCTCGCCAGTACTCATCCCGCCACTAACACGCAACCCAATCCTCATACAATCTCATGGCTCTATCTCATACTCACCCTCTCGTGCATCTCTCTCACGGCCAGCCTCACTTAACCTGCCACCACCTGTGCTGCAGCCACAGGGCATGCATCACATATGTGCAGTAGGCAGCGTAAGGCAAACGTGTCGTGAGCATGAAGGGAATGCACAAGGGTGTTTGAGGGTTTGTCATGGGTGTTACCTATATTGAATTTCAGAACAACTCACATCACACATTATATTGGCACCACTACTGCCATGTCTTCGCGAATCCTGTCTGGTTTGTGCAATAATGCCCGCTCCTGGGTATCACTATGAGGACCCACCACTGATGCCACCCATTGTGTCACTGCAGAGTAGGTGCAGGTGTATTTGCAGGGCTCTTCCGCGCAGATGACTGAGAGACATCGGCGATGTACCCGGCTGCACCCTGGAAGGATGCGGAGGAGAAGTTGTTGAGGGCAGTGGTGACTTTGGCAGCGACAGGTAAGCAGATGGTGCTGGGGCCAGCCGGGAGCAGCTCGGCATGAAAGAGGCTGCAGATGTCCACGACTACATGTCGAGTGAATCTGAGCCTCCGTGTGCACTGCTGCTCAGAGAGGTCCAGGAGGCTGAGCCTCGGTCTGTGGACCCTGTGGCGAGGGTAGTGCCCTCTGCGACGCGTCTCTCTCTGCGGTTGCCCTCCCTCCTGCTGTACAGGTGGATGTGTCACAGCGCTCTGTTGTGGAGCTCCACGTGTCAGAGGTGGACGGCGTGGATGGCGAGGCCGGTGATGCTGTTCGCCCTCCAAGGGGGTCATGACTGCAGCTACGACGGCCCCCATCCGCAAGATGTACATCTGAGGGGGTCCGCAAGGTAGGCACATGTCTCCGGACCCCGGGGTAAGTTTGCAGGTTGGTGACTTTGACCGTCAGGAGGGGGGTGGTGGAGGCCAAACTTTGTCCCAAGTGACAGAGAGGCCTCCTGCAATGGGTGAGGGTCTCCCCCCCCACCTGTCAAATGGACCTTTGCAGCTGCCACAGGCTGACAGCTGCAACACGTTCATTTCAACTCGGACTGTTTCCCCCAGTGTGTGAAACAGTCCCATGTTTCCCCAAAATCACACACAGTCCCTTAATCAGGTCAGTTAATGACCTGAACAAGCGAAAGAAATAACCTCAAGTGGCATCCCGCTGGCTTTAATTGCCTGCGGGATTCCCACCAGCGGGGGCTACGCACGCACCCCCGCACGTCATCGGGGAACCCGGAAGTGGGCGGGATCGTGGCGCGATCCGGTCACGTGCCTGGAGATCGGGATTTTCGGGGCCCCCCCGCTGGAAACGCACAGGAAACCCGCCGGTAAAATCGAGCCCATAGAGACAGAGAGAGACACATAGACACCGGGAGACAGACAGACACACATAGAGAGAGAGACACACACACAGACATAGGAGACAGACAGACACACATAGGGATAGAGAGAGACACACACATACAGGGAGACGGACAGACACACATAGAGACAGAGAGAGACACACAGATACAGGGAGACAGAGAAACACACATAGAGGGAGAGACATACACACAGACATAGGGAGACAGACAGACACACATAGAGACAGAGAGAGTCACACTGACATAGAGAGACAGACAGACAGAGAGAAATATAAAGAGCCACACAGACACAGGAAGACAGACACAGGGATCCAGACACTCATAGACAGACACAAAGAGACAGACAATCACACAGACAGAGACAGAGAGATAAACAGACACAGAACGACAGGCACCCACACATAGAGATAGAGAGACACACACAGGGAGACAGACACAGAGAGACAGACACTCACAGACAGACACAGGGAAACAAACTCACACACAGACAGAGACACAAAAGGACACAAATATCGGGAGGCACAGATAGAGGTCACTATGTGGGACAAATTAAGAAAATTCTGTTTTGTCAAAAATATCAGACATTAAAATAATAATTTCCGTCTTTTTCTGTTTTTATATTAAGATAATAATTCCTAATTTCTCGATCCCAACATCTGCCAGACAGAGATAAATATTGGCCCAGGTCACCTGGGAGAACTTCCCTGCTCTTCGTCCAAATAGTGGCCGTAGGATCTTTTACATCCATCTCAGAGGGAAGACGGGCCTCGGTATAATGTCTCATCTGAAAGCTGGTACCACCAACAGTGCAGCATTCCCTCAGTACTGACCCTTGGACAGTGCAGCGCTCTCTCAGTACTGACCCTCCGACAGTGCAGCGCTCCCTCAGTACTGACCCTTGGACAGTGCAGCGCTCTCTCAGTACTGACCCTCCGACAGTGCAGCGCTCCCTCAGTACTGACCCTCCGACAGTGCAGCGCTCCCTCAGTACTGACCCTCCAACAGTGCAGTGCTCCCTCAGTACTGACCCTCCGACAGTGCAGCACTCCCTCAGTACTGACCCTCCGACAGTGCAGCACTCCCTCAGTACTGACCCTCTGACAATGCAGTGCTCCCTCAGTACTGACCCTCCGACAGTGCAGCGCTCCCTCAGTACTGACCCTCCGACAGTGCAGCGCTCCCTCAGTACTGACCCTCCGACAGTGCAGCGCTCCCTCAGTACTGACCCTCCGACAGTGCAGCGCTCCCTCAGTACTGACCCTCCGACAGTGCAGCGCTCCCTCAGCACTGACCCTCCGACAGTGCAGCACTCCCTCAGTACTGACCCTCCGACAGTGCAGCGCTCCCTCAGTACTGACCCTCGGACAGTGCAGCACTCCCTCAGTACTGACCCTCCGACAGTGCAGCACTCCCTCAGTACTGACCCTCCGACAGTGCAGCGCTCCCTCAGTACTGACCCTCCGACAGTGCAGCGCTCCCTCAGTACTGACCCTCCGACAGTGCAGCGCTGCCTCAGTACTGACCCTCTGACAGTGCAGCACTCCCTCAGTACTGACCCTCCGACAGTGCAGCACTCCCTCAGTACTGACCCTCCGACAGTGCAGCGCTCCCTCAGTACTGACCCTCCGACAGTGCAGCGCTGCCTCAGTACTGACCCTCCGACAGTGCAGCGCTCCCTCAGTACTGACCCTCCGACAGTGCAGCACTCCCTCAGTACTGACCCTCCGACAGTGCAGCGCTCCCTCAGTACTGACCCTCCGACAGTGCAGCACTCCCTCAGTATTGCACTGGGAGCGTCAGGCTGGATTTTGTGCTTAAGTCTCTGGAGTGGGGACTTGAACCCACGACCTTCGGACCCATAGGTGAGAGTGAGACCCACTGAGCCACGGCTCGGACTGTCCTTACTTGATGGTTAATTTTAAATCTGAGATCGATAGATTTTTGCAAGCCAAGGGTATTAAGGGATATGGGGCTAAGACGGGTATATGGAGTTAGGTCACAGATCAACCATGATCTTTTTCGAATGTTAGAACTGGCTTGAGGGGCTGAATGGCCTCCTCCTTTTCCTATCTTCCTTTGTTCCTCCCTTCTGATGTCACAGTGGGATCGTCCTAAACCCGTGTTACCGAGAATCAGTCCACGGCTTGTGGGTCTCTTGGGTCAACCAGGGGAAGGAGAGACACAGAGACGGGATCGTCCTGTGCCTCTCACTGAAACATATAAGATGCTGAGGGGGCTTGACAGGGTAGATGCTGAGAGGCTGTTTCCCCCGGCTGGAGAGTCTAGAACTAGGGGACATAGTCTCAGGATAAGGGGTCGGACATTTAAGACTGAGATGAGGAGGAATTTCTTCACTCAGAGGGTTGTGAATCTTTGGAATTCTCTACCCCAGAGGGCTGTGGATGCTGAGTCATTGAATATATTCAAGGCTGAGATCGATAGATTTTTGGACTCTAGGGAATCAAGGGATATGGGGATCGGGCGGGAAAGTGGAGTTGAGGTCGAAGATCAGCCACAATCTTATTGAATGGCGGAGCAGACTCGAGGGGCCGAATGGCCTACTCCTGCTCCCATTTCTTATGTTTTTAACGTGCCTCCAGTGAAATAACTGTTGGGCAGCTTAAGTGCTGCTGGAACGAGATCTTGTGTCAACAGGTTAGGGCTTCAGAAATGTTCCTGAAGGAGAGTCGCATCATTACCTGTGATACGTGGGGCCGAGAGAGGGGGATCTCAAATCAGGAGGAGCAACGGCTCAAACAGGGACAAGAGGATTCCCGAGAGTTGTGCTTGGTGCAGGGGCTGAAAGGCTGTCAATATCGAGCACAGAGCCGGACGGTTCGAGTGACTGACTGACTGTCCTCGTTACTTTAATCTACTCGTTAGATAAAACATTGATTGGATTGATTGAATTGTGGGTCGTGCCTGACAGTGAGGGAAGGTGAACAGCATCCAGAAATATACAATGTCCTCAACTCGAAAACACTGATTAGATTGGACAAAACTCAATAGTCCGTTCAACTGACGAATGGGATGTTAATGAGGAAGCTGCTGATAGAATAAACTCCCCCTCACTCAACGCCTCACTCCCCCTACCCTCAAACTCCAGGGTTACCCCTCACTCCCCCTTACTCAACCCCTCACTCAACCCCACACTCCCCCTCACTCAACGCCTCACTCCCCCTCACTCAACACCTCACTCCCCCTACCCTCAAACCCCAGGGTTACCCCTCACTCCCCCTTACTCAACCCCTCACTCCCCCTCACTCAACCCCTCACTCCCTCTCACTCAACCCCTCACTCAACCCTTCAACCCCAGGGTTACCCCTCACTCCCCCTTACTCAACCCCGCAACCCCAGGGTTACCCCTCACTCCCCCTCACTCAACCCCTCACTCCCCCTCACTCAACCCCTCACTCCCCCTCACTCAACCCCTCACTCCCCCTCACTCAACCCCTCACTCAACCTCTCACCCCCAGGGTTACCCCTCACTCCCCCTTACTCAACCCCTCACCCCCCCTCACTCAACCCCTCACTCCCCCTCACTCAATCCCTCAACCCCATGGTTACCCCTCACACAACCCCTCAACCCCAGGGTTACCCCTCACTCAATCCCTCAACCCCAGGCTTACCCCTCACTCCCCCTCACTCAACCTCTCAAACCCAGGTTACCCCTCACTCCCCCTCATTCAACCCCTCAAACCCAGGTTGCCTCTCACTCCCCCTACCCTCAAATCCAGGTTACCCCTCACTCCCCCTCACTCAACCCCTCAAACCCAGGTTACAGCTCACTCCCCCTCACTCAACCCCTCAAACCCAAGTTACAGCTCACTCCCCCTCACTCCCCTTACCCTCAAACCCCAGGGTTGCCCCTCACTCCCCCGCAATCCCCCTCAATCCCCCTCATTCCCCTCACTCTCCCTCACTCCTCCTCATTCCCTTCATTTCCCCTCACTCTCCCTCATTCCCCCTCACTCTCCCTCACTCCCCCTCATTCCCTTCATTTCCCCTCACTCCCCCTCATTCTCCCTCATTCCCCCTCACTCTCCCTCATTCCCCCTCACTCTCCCTCACTCCTATGAAATTCTTTTTCCTGCCATTATCTCAATGAGTAAATGCCTTCTCCCCCCGTCACTATGGTACAGGATGAATCAGACCAGGTTCATTCCCGATTCTCTGGTAAATTAGCTGATTTGGGATTCCACAATGGGGCTCAGCATCCTTAGGGTTCTCACTCCTGATTGGTGTCCAGCGACACCCTGGCCCACATCCTACCAGGCCTGTATGAACCCTGGGAGTGAAGGCAGGTTCAGATTCAGCTGTGAAGGGCCTCCCTGGTTGAATAGCGTACTAACAGCTTACTCTTTAGGCTCACAGTTGAAAACGTCAATGAGGTGGGGGCTGCTCGTCTGATTTTCTGGTAGGCGCTCCCGCTGGGTGAGGCTCCATGGAGAAAGCAGGCAATCGTAAAATTTACTCTCGTGTCAATGTTACTTTTTAAACAGAGCAAAACCATTATCCTAACTGACATTTTACTGCAGCCCCGAGAACTGGTTCATTCCAATTTCCTTACCTAGATCGAGACGTCCACCTTCCAGATTGGGTCTGGCAGGATGGAGGAGGCAGAGCATTGATGCGTCCTTGCAGGAGCCAGGCGTCCACCCCAACCTAGTGGGGATTAAACTTCACTGCACTTGCAGGGCTAACCCTCAGGAATTTCAGGGCCATGATCTACTGACCCTGCATTTAGACACCACTGAAGAGCGAGCTCTGTTTTGCCAGGTGAGAGAGCAATGTGACGCTGACGGTATAACTCAGCACTGTGCCCATATGCTAACTCACACCAAGTCCCGTTCACCCCTCACCCCCTGTGCTCGCTGACCTACATCGGCTCCCGGTCCGGGAACGCCTCGATTTTAAAATTCTCATTGTTGTTTTCAAATCCCTCCATGGCCCTCGCCCTCTTCCTATCTCTGTAACCTCCTCCAGCCCTACAACCCTCCGAGATCTCTGCGCTCCTCCAATTCTGGCCTCTTGTCCATCCCTGATTTCCATCGCTCCACCATTGGCGGCCGTGCCTTCAGCTGCCTGGGCCCTAAGCTCTGGAATTCCCTCCCTAAACCTCTCCTCCTCTCTCTCTCCTCCTTTAAGACGCTCCTTAAAACCTACCTCTTTGACCAAACTTTTGGTCACCTGTCCTAATATCTCCTTCTTTGGCTCGGTGTCACTTTTTGTTTGATAATCGGTCCTGTGAAGCACCTTGGGACGTTTTACTATGCTAATGGCGCTATATAAATGCAAGTTGATGCTGTTGTTGTTATTTGCACTAACTAGGTACGAGTCTCAGAGCACTGTCTGCAATATAGCAACTCCAGCATTCTCACTTATAAGAACATAAGAAAAAGGAGCAGGAGTAGGCCATTCGGCCCCTCGAGCCTGCTCCACCATTCAACAAGATCATGGCTGATCTTCGACCTCAACACCATTATCCTGCACTATCCCCATATCCCTTGATGCCTTTAATATCTAGAAAACTATCGACCTCTGTTTTGAATGTACTCAATGACTGAGCCTCCACAGCCCTCTGGGGGAGAGAATTCCAGAGATTCACCACCCTCTTTTTTCCTCATCTCAGTCGTAAATGGCCGACCCCTTTATTCTGAGACTGTGACCCCTGGTTCTAGACTCCCCAGCCAGGGGAAACATCCTCCCTGCATCTACCCTGTCGAGCCCTGTAAGGATTTTGTATTAGACACAAAAGGCATCAAGGGGTATGGGGAGAGAGCGGGAATATGGTATTGAGATAGAGGATCAGCCATGTTCATATTGAATGGCAGAGCAGGCTCGAAGGGCCGAATGGCCCACTCCTGCTCCTATTTTTTATGTTTCTATGTTTCAATGAGATCACCTCTCATTCTTCTAAACTCTAGAGAATACCGGCCTAGTCTACTCAATCTCTTTTCATACGACAATCCCTCCATCCCAGGAATCAGTCTGGTGAACCTTCGTTGCACTCCCTCTGTGGCAAGTATATCCTTTCTTAGGTAAGGAGACCAAAATTGTACACAATACTCCAGGTGTGGTCTCACCAAGGCCCTATATAATTGCAGTCAGACATCTTTACTCCTGTACTCAAATCCTCTTGTAATAAAGGCCAACATACCATTTGCCTTCCTAACTGCTTGCTGCACCTGCATGTTTGCTTTCAGTGACTGGTGTACAAGGACACCCAGGTCCCTTTGAACAGCAACATTTCCCATCAGATTGGAAAATAGCGAATGTAACTCCTCTATTCAAGAAAGGAGGGAGACAGAAAGCAGGAAACTACAGGCCAGTTAGCTTAACATCTGTAATAGGGAAAATGCTAGAATCTATTATTAAGGAGGTTATAGCAGGGCACTTAGAAAATCTCAGTGCAATCAGGCAAAGTCAACACGGCTTTGTGAAAGGGAAATCGTGTTTGACTAATTTATTAGAGTTCTTTGAGGAAGTAACAAGCAAGGTGGATAAAGGGGATCCTGTGGATGTGGTGTACTTGGATTTCCAGAAGGCTTTTGACAAGGTGCCACATCAAAGATTACAACACAAAATAAGAGCTCATGGTGTAGGGGGTAACATATTAGCATGGATAAAGGATTGGTTAGCGAACAGGAAACAGAGAGTAGGCATAAATGGGTCATTTTCAGGTTGGCAAGATGTAACAAGTGGAGTATCACAGGGATCAGTGCTTGGGCCTCAACTATTTACAATCTATATCAATGACTTGGATGAAGGGACCGAATGTATGGTTGCTAAATTTGCTGACGACACAAAGGTAGGTGGGAAAGTAAGTTGTGAAGAGGACATAAGGAGTCTGCAAAGGGATGTAGACAGGTTAAGTGAGTGGGCAAAAATTTGGCAGATGGAATATAATGTGGGAAAATGTGAACTTGTCCACTTTGGCAGGAGGAATAGAAAAGCAGTATATTATTTAAATGGAGAGAGATTGCAGAACTCTGAGGTACAGAGGGATCTGGGTGTCCCAGTACATGAATCACAAAAAGTTAGTATGCAGGTACAGCAAGTGATTAGGAAGGCAAGTGGAATGTTGTCATTTATTGCAAGGGGCATGGAATATAAAAGTAGAGATGTTTTGCTACAGTTGTACAGGGCGTTGGTGAGACCACATCTGGAATACTGTGTGCAGTTTTGGTCTTCTTTTTTAAGAAAGGACAGAGAAGGTTCACTCGACTGATTCCTGGGATGAGGGGGTTTCTCTTAAGAGGAAAGGTTGGAGAAGTTGGGCCTGTATACACAGGAGTTTAGAAGAATGAGAGGTGATCTTATTGAAATATATAAGATCCTGAGGGGACTAGAAGGGGTAGATGCTGAGGGGATGTTTCCCCTTGTGGGAGAGACTAGAACTCGGGGTCACAGTTTATAAATAAGGGGTCTCCCATTTAAGACGGAGATGAGGAGAAACTTTTTCTCAGAGGGTGGTGAGTCTGTGGAACTCCCTTCCCCAGAGAGCGGTGGAGGCAGGGTCACTGAATATTTTTAAGGCTGAGTTAGATAGATTCCTGATTAACAAGGGAGTCAAAGGTTATAGTAGGTAGATGGGAAAGTAGGGTTGAGGTCACAATCAGATCAGCCATGATCTTATCAAATGGAAGAGCAGACTCGAGGGGCCGAATGGCCTACTCCTGCTCTTAATTTGTCTGTTCATATGTTCGTAATCTCTTAACCTTTTAAAACATACACTTTATTAATACATTTGGTTTAAACAGTGAAGGGAGAGATCTACAGACCTGGAGTGATAAATTTGCAAACATAATGAAAGCAGTCTCTTGCCGAGAAGCGACAGCTCTTTCCTGTCCTGGAAGAAGGATTGACTCTGCTGGGAACAGACGATGCCTCATTGCAGGAAATTCTCTTCCAACCCAGCAATAAGTCGAAGCAGCTTACACTCCCAGCATGGAATGAATTTGAAATTAAGTTGCTCTGCACATAAAAAAAAATAACTTAATGCTCTAGTTATTGCAGAGTTTTGTGTCCTGCTCCATGAATATGGAAGCGTTGAGAGCAGTGGAACCCGAAGAGGTTTCATTCGAAGATGTCGTTACAGGGAAACCGGGTAAAAAACAAAAGTGAAATCCCGCAGGATCTGGAACTCTGAAAACAGAAACAGAAAGAGCTGGAAATTATAATGGGGAATCAGGAAATGGCAGAGACATTAACAAATATTTTGTATCTGTCTTTACCGTAGAAGACACAAAAAACATTCCAGAAATAGTGGGGAACCAAGGGTCTAATGAGAGTGAGGAACTGAAAGTAATTAATATCAGTAGAGAAAAAATACTGGAGAAATTAATGGGACTAAAAGCCAATAAATCCCCTGGACCTGATGGCCTACATCCGAGGGTTCTAAAAGACGTGGCTGCAGAGATAGTGGATGCATTGGTTGTGATCTTCCAAAATTCCCTAGATTCTAGAACGGTCCCAGTGGATTGGAAGGTAGCAAATGTAACCCTGCTATTCAAGAAAGGAGGGAGAGAGAAAACAGGGAACTGCAGGCCAGTTAGCCTGACATCAGTTGTCAGGAAAATGCTGGAATCCATTATTAAGGACTTGGTAACAGGGCACTTAGAAAATCATAATATGATCAGGCAGAGTCAACATGGTTTTATGAAAGGGAAATTATGTGGCAGGGGGATGGGAACCGATGCAGGAAGTCAGTGGGAAATAAAATGGTGACAGAAACAAAAGGCAGTAAGGGAGAGTGTACAGAACATGACCGGACAGATGGTCTGAGAAAGCAGGGCAAAGACCAAGGGAAGTCTAGATTAAACTGCATTTATTTCAATGCAAGAAGTCTGATGGGCAAGGCAGATGAACTCAGGGCATGGATGGGTACATGGGACTGGGATGTTATAGCTATTACTGAAACATGGCTAAGGGAGGGGCAGGACTGGCAGCTCAATGTTCCAGGGTACAGATGCTATAGGAAAGATAGAGCAGGAGGTAAGAGAGGAGGGGGAGTTGCGTTCTTGATTAGGGAGAACATCACGGCAGTAGTGAGAGGGGATATATCCGAGGGTTCGCCCACTGAGTCCATATGGGTAGAACTGAAAAATAAGAAGGGAGAGATCACTTTGATAGGATTGTACTACAGACCCCCAAATAGTCAACGGGAAATTGAGGAGCAAATATGTAAGGAGATTACAGACTGCTACAAGAAAAATAGGGTGGTAATAGTAGGGGACTTTAACTTTCCCAACATTGACTGGGACAGCCATAGCATTAGGGGCTTGGATGGAGAGAAATTTGTTGAGTGTATTCAGGAGGAATTTCTCATTCAGTATGTGGATGGCCCGACTAGAGAGGGGGCAAAACTTGACCTCCTCTTGGGAAATAAGGAAGGGCAGGTGACAGAAGTGTTGGTGAGGGATCAGTTTGGGACAAGTGATCATAATTCCATTAGTTTTAAGATAGCTATGGAGAAGGATAGGTCTGGCCCAAAAGTTAAAATTCTAAATTGGGGAAAGGCCAATTTTGATGGTATTAGACAGGAACTTTCAGAAGTTGATTGGGAGAGTCTGTTGGCAGGCAAAGGGACGTCTGGTAAGTGGGAGGCTTTCAAAAGTGTGTTAACCAGGGTTCAGGGTAAGCACATTCCTTATAAAGTGAAGGGCAAGGCTGGTAGAAGTAGGGAACCTTGGATGACTCGGGAGATTGAGCAACTAGTCAAAAAGAAGAAGGAGGCATATGACATGCATAGGCAGCTGGGATCAAGTGGATCCCTTGAAGAGTATAGAGATTGCCGGAGTAGAGTTAAGAGAGAAATCAGGAGGGCAAAAAGGGGATATGAGATTGCTTTGGCAGATCAGGCAAAGGTGAATCCAAAGAGCTTCTACAAATACATAAAGGGCAAAAGGGTAACTAGGGAGAGAGTAGGGCCTCTTAAGGATCAACAAGGTCATCTATGTGCGGAACCACAAGAAATGGGTGAGATCCTGAATGAATATTTCACATCGGTATTTATGGTTGAGAAAGGCATGGATGTTAGGGAACTTGGGGAACTAAATAGTGATGTCTTGAGGAGTGTACATATTACAGAGAGGGAGGTGCTGGAAGTCTTAACGCGCATCAAGGTAGATAAATCTCCGGGACCTGATGAAATGTATCCCAGGACGTTATGGGAGGTTAGGGAGGAAATTGCGGGTCCCCTAGCAGAGATATTTGAATCATCCACCGCTACAGGTGAGGTGCCTGAAGATTGGAAGGTAGCAAATGTTGTGCCTTTGTTTAAGAAGGGCGGCAGGGAAAAGCCTGGGAACTACAGACCGGTGAGCCTGACATCTGTAGTGGGTAAGTTGTTAGAGGGTATTCTGAGGGACAGGATCTACAGGCATTTGGAGAGGCAGGGACTAATTAGGAACAGTCAGCATGGTTTTGTGAGAGGAAAATCATGTCTCACGAATTTGATTGAGTTTTTTGAAGGGGTAACCAAGAAGATAGATGAGGGCTGTGCAGTAGACGTGGTCTACATGGACTTCAGCAAAGCCTTTGACAAGGTACCGCATGGTAGGTTGTTACATAAGGTTAAATCTCATGGGATCCAAGGTGAGGTAGCCAATTGGATACAAAATTGGCTTGACGACAGAAGACAGAGGGTGGTTGTAGAGGGTTGTTTTTCAAACTGGATGCCTGTGTCCAGCGGTGTGCCTCAGGGATCGGTGCTGGGTCCGCTGTTATTTGTTATTTATATTAATGATTTGGATGAGAATTTAGGAGGCATGGTTAGTAAGTTTGCAGATGACACCAAGATTGGTGGCATTGTGGACAGTGAAGAAGGTTATCTGGGATTGCAACGGGATCTTGATCAATTGGGCCAGTGGGCCGATGAATGGCAGATGGAGTTTAATTTAGATAAATGTGAGGTGATGCATTTTGGTAGATCGAATCGGGCCAGGACCTACTCCGTTAATGGTAGGGCGTTGGGGAGAGTTATAGAACAAAGAGATCTAGGAGTACAGATTCATAGCTCCTTGAAAGTGGAGTCACAGGTGGATAGGGTGGTGAAGAAGGCATTCGGCATGCTTGGTTTCATTGGTCAGAACATTGAATGCAGGAGTTGGGATGTCTTGTTGAAGTTGTACAGGGCATTGGTGAGGCCACACTTTGAGTGCTGTGTACAGTTCTGGTCACCCTATTATAGAAAGGATATTATTAAACTAGAAAGAGTGCAGAAAAGATTTACTAGGATGCTGCCGGGACCTGATGGTTTGACTTACAGGGAGAGGTTAGACAGACTGGGACTTTTTTCCCTGGAGAGTAGGAGGTTAAGGGGTGATCTTATCGAAGTCTATAAAATAATGAGGGGCATAGATAAGGTCGATAGTCAAAATCTTTTCCCAAAGGTAGGGGAGTCTATAACGAGGGGGCATAGATTTAAGGTGAGAGGGGAGAGATACAAAAGGGTTCAGAGGGGCAATTTTTTCACTCAAAGGGTGGTGAGTGTCTGGAACGAGCTGCCAGAGGCAGTAGTAGAGGCGGGTACAATTTTGTCTTTTAAAAAGCATTTGGACAGTTACATGGGTAAGATGAGTATAGAGGGATATGGGCCAAGTGCAGGCAATTGGGACTAGCTTAGTGGTATAAACTGGGCGACATGGACATGTTGGGCCGAAGGGCCTGTTTCCATGTTGTAACTTCTATGATTCTATGATTCTATGATTCTATGAAATGTATTAGTTTTTGAGAATGTAACGAGCAGGGTAGATAAAGGGGAACCAGTGGGTGTCGTATATTTGGATTTTCAAAAGGCTTTCGATAAGGTGCCACATAAAAGGTTGTTACACAAGATAAGGGCTCATGGGATTGGGGGTAATATATTAGCATGGATAGAGGATTGGTTAATGGACAGAAAACGGAGAGTAGGAATAAACGGGTCATTCTCAGGTTGTCAGGCTGTAACTAGTGGGGTGCCGCAAGGATCAGTGCTTGGGCCTCAGCTATTTACAATCTATATTAATGACTTGGATGAAGGGACCGAGTGTAATGTATCCAAGTTTGCTGATGATACAAAGTTAGGTGGGACAGTAAGCTGTGAGGAGGACACAAAGAGTCTGCAAAGGGATTAAGTGAGTGAGTGGGCAAGAAGGTGGCAGATGGAGTATAATGTGGGGAAATGTGAGGTTATTCACTTTGGTCGGAAGAATAGAAAAACAGAATATTGGTGTTTAGAGAGATTTGGGTGTCCTTGTCTACGAAACACAGAGTTAGTGCAGGTACAGCAAGTAATTAGGAAAGCAAATGGCATGTTGGCCTTTATTGCAGGGGGTTGGAGTACAAGAGTAAGGAAGTCTTACTACAATTGTACAAGGCTTTGGTGAGACCACATCTGGCGTATTGTGTACAGTTTTGGTCACCTTATCTAAGGAAGGATATTCTTGCCTTAAAGGCGATGCAACAAAGGTTCACTAGATTGATTCCTGGGATGAGAGGGTTGTCCTCTGAGGAGTGATTGAGTAGAATGGGCCTAAATTCTCTGGAGTTTAGAAAAATGAGAGGTGATCTCATTGAAACACATAAGATTCTGAGAGGGCTTGACAGGGTAGATGCTGAGAGGCTGTTTCCCCTGGCTGGAGAGTCCAGAACTAGGGGGCATAGTCTCAGGATAAGGGGTCGGCCATTTAAGTCTGAGATGAGGAGGAATTTCTTCACTCAGAGGGTTGTGAATCTTTGGAATTCTCTACCCCAGAGGGCTGTGGATGCTGAGTCATTGAGTATATTCAAGACTGAGATCGATAGATTTTTGGACTCTCGGGGAATCAAGGGATATGGGGATCGGGCAGGAAAGTGGAGTTGAGGTTGACGATCAGCCATGATCTGATTGAATGGTGGAGCAGGCTCGAGGGGCCGAATGGCCTACTCCTGCTCCTATTCCTTATGTTCTTATGAAATACTCAGCAGCTCAGGCGTTGACTCCTGTTCCTCCGCAGATGCTGCCTGATCATCAGAGGTTGATGGAAACAACCTCTCAGCATCTACCCTGTCAAGCCCCCTCAGAATCTTATATGTTTCAATGAGATCACCTCTGATTCTCCTAAACTCCAGAGAGTATAGGCCCATTCTACTCAATCTCTCCTCATAAGACAACCCTCTCATCCCAGGAATCAATCTAGTGAACCTTCGTTGCACTGAGTCAAAGGCAAGTATATCCTTCCTTAGATAAGGAGATCAAAACTGTACACAGTGCTCCAGGTGTGGTCTCACCAAAGCCCTGTACAATTGCAGTAAGACTTCCTTACTACTTCCAGCTCTTTCTGTTTCTGTGAAACGAAACACCCAGCCTCTGCTCACTGTCCAACCGATCTGAAGCCCTTCTGTCTGTGGCACCACCAGCCTTTTGATTGGAGGCCACATGTGATTCCATTTGATCAATAACAGTGAAGAGTGATGTGAATGGTTATTGGGGCAGGCAGTGAGGCCTGATAATCTGACAGCTCAGTCACATGACAGGATTGTGATAAATGGGGCACATTAATTCAGGGTAAAGAATTAATTCAGGCCTCCAGCCTTACCCCAGACCCCAGGAGCCTCGTGTTTCACACCAGGTGCAGGGCACCAGAATTTCTCAAACTGCCGATTGAATAGGGTGGATATTGATGCACATTCCACCTGTCTTTTTGGGTGTAAAGCATCGGGAAACATACCAATTTAGCAAAGGCACGGCCAGCACCCAATCTGTGCAGGCGCTGGTTTCACTGCTAAATTCGTGGGGCCCTTCGCTTAAGAACATGTGTTATGCTCCTAACGCCTATTGAAGGACCCATTCCAGAAATGTGTCAGTGTTGGGCCTGTCCTGCTCAGGGTTGTTCAGTGGTCCCCAACCAAAGGCAACTGAATACATTTATTCCTTTGTTAAAAAAACACTCCTGTGTTTCCAGGAGGAGCAGGAGTGACCCTCCCTCCCACTCCACAGTCTCCCCCTCCCTCACCGTTACCCTCTCCAATCCTTCCTCCTGAGATTTACCTGAGAGCCCCTGCCAGCGTGGCAGGAGGCCCGAGATTGATGTCTCCGCTCGGTGTGACCAGCGTCAAGTCTGCCGATGAGGCCCGGAGACCAGTTTCCACTCATTCTCGGGCCTCTCAGTCCAGTCGTGTGCCGGTCACAGACCCATTTCCGGGCCAGTATCTCTGATGTCAGTGCGGTGCAGCCTGTCCTTCGGATACTGGTGAGTGGGCAGCCTTCTGGAGTTCCTGGGCTGGAGACCGAGGCAGGCCTGGAAACTGGGCACTGCCCCCTGCACAGGCTGGCTAGTCCCGACTTTAACTGGGGGCGAGGGTGGGCCAAAGTGGGGACATGGGCCTTTTCAACTTCCAGGCTTCATGAAAATATAACAGGCCCGACTGCCAGCCAGACCGGGCGCCGATGGTCAGCACGGCAGGAGGGCGCCAGCAGGGCCTACAGGGAATGGTTCCCGCCAGTTATGGAAGTGGTGCGTGGGGGGAGGGGAGCCCGGGACCCTAGGTTTCCTTCTGAGGCCCAGAGACACTCCTCCTCCTGGCCCATGAGGGAATATTTAAGAAATGAATTTAGCTGACTATTTCAGTCCTCTCCTGGGCTCCGCTGCTCCTTCATAGCTGGTGCTCCCGGTGAGACTGATATCAGGCACCAACTCAGCTCCCGGGGGTTAAAGTTAACTCCGGGGTCCGAATGACATTATCAGGCCCCGACTTTTGGATTTGAGCGAGGCCCTCATTGTCTGGCCTGTTAAATTGCCCGCATGGCGCAAGTCCAGAGAAGATTGGACCTCGATCAATCAAGGGCCCAAATTGTAACATTCTCGACTGGAGCATCCGTGATGCTGAGATTATCGTGGATAGCACGTTCAGTGAGGTGGTCACACCGCAGGTAAAGACTACGCAGGCAGAAAGGAAATGGGTGACCGCCAGGCAGAGTAAAAGGACTAGGCAGGTAGAGCAGGAGTCCCCTGGGGCCATCTCCCTCTCAAACAGATATTCCGCTTTGGATATTGTTGGGGGAGATGGCTTATCGGGGGAATGCAGCAAGAGCCAAGACCGTGGCACCACGAGTGACTCAGCTGCACAGGAGGGGAGGAAAAAGAATGGGAGAGCAACAGTGATAGGGGATTCCATCGTAAGGGGAACAGATAGGCGTTTCTGCGGCCGCAGACGTGACTCCAGGATGGTATGTTGCCTCCCTAGTGCTAGGGTCAAGGATGTCACAGAGCGGCTACAGGACATTCTGAAGGGGGAGGGTGAACAGCCAGAGGTCGTGGTCCATATCGGTACCAATGACATCGGTAAAAAAAGGGATGAGGTCCTGCAAGCAGAATATAGGGAGTTAGGAAATAAATTAAAAAGCAGGAGCTCTAAGGTAGTAATCTCAGGATTACTCCCAGTGCCACGTGCCAGCGAGAGCAGAAATAGGAGAATAAACCAGATGAATGTGTGGCTTGAGAGATGGTGTCGGAGGGAGGGGATTAAATTCCTGAGTCATTGGGACCGATTCTGGGAAAGGCGGGACCTGTACAAGCTGGACGGGTTGCACCCAAGCAGAACTGGGACCAATATCCTCGCGGGGGCATTTGCTAGTTCTGTTGGGGAGGGTTTAAACTAGTATGGCAGGGGGATGAGAACCAAAGGGCAGGTACAGATAGGATAAATTCAGACCAGGAAACGGGAAGCAGAAAAGCAGTTAGTGACGTAGTTAGTGACTCAGAAAGGCAAAAGAAGCAAAGGTTAAATAGTGTTCAGCACAGGAATTTGACGGGGTTAAAGGGGATATACTTCAATGCAAGGAGTATTACAAACAAAGCAGATGAGCTAAGGGCACAGATAGACACATGGCAGCATGATATCATTGCTATAACGGAAACCTGGCTTAAAGAGGGGGATAATTGGCAGCTCAATATCCCTGGATATAGAGTTTTCAGGCAGGATAGAGTGGGTGATAAAAGAGGAGGGGGGGTAGCATTATTGGTTAAAGAATCAATTCCAGTTGTGAGAAGGGATGATCTGCTAAATGGATCATCAATCGAGGCCATATGGGTTGAGCTAAGAAATAAAAAAGGGGCAGTCACACTACTAGGAGTGTACTATAGACCCCCGAATAGCGAAAGGGAGATAGAAGAACAAATATGTAGGCAAATTTCTGAGTGCAAAAATAAGAGGGGACTTCAACTACCCGAACATCAACTGGGATTCAAACAGTGTGAGGGGCACAGAGGGTGCAAAATTCTCGATCGGTGTCCAGGAGAACTTTTTTAGCCAGTACGTGACAAGCCCAACAAGAGGGGATGCAATTCTAGATTTAGTCCTGGGAAATGAAGATGGGCAAGTGGGTGAAGTGACAGTGGGTGACCATATTGGGGATAGTGACCACAATTCAGTTAGTTTTAGCATTATTATGGAAAAGGACAGAGTTAAATCAGGAGTAAACGTTTTAATTTGGGGGAAGGCAAATTTTATAGAACTAAGAGGTGATTTGGCAGAAGTGGACTGGACACAACGACTTGAGGAGAAATCAGTGGCAAGCCAGTGGGAGGCACTAAAAAGTGAAATTCTACGGGTACAATGCAGACACGTCCCCTCAAAGAAAAAGGGTGGCACTGCCAAATCTAGAGCCCCCTGGTTGTCTAGAAGTATACGGGGCAAGATAAAGCAGCAAAAGAAAGCTTATGACTGTCACAGAAAACTAAATACTGCAGAAAGCCAAGAGGAGTATAGAAAGTACAGGGATGACGTAAAAAAGGAAATAAGGAAAGCAAAGAGAGGGCATGAAAATATATTAGCCAGTAAGATTAAAGAAAACCCAAAGATGTTTTATCAGTACATTAAGAACAAGAGGATAGCTAAGGAAAAGTTGGGACCTATCAGGGATGATAAGGGTAACTTGTGTGTAGAAGCAGAGGATGTGGGTAGGGTTTTAAATGAATATTTTGTCTCCGTATTCACAAAGGAAAGGGATGATCTGGACGTAGTAGTTAAAGAGGAGAGGTGTGAAATATTGGATAAGGTAAACATAACGAGAGAGGAAGTACTTGAGGGACTGGAATCCTTGAAAGTTGATAAGTCACCAGGGCCAGATGGATTGTTTCCTTGGCTATTGAAGGAAGCCAGGGAGGAAATAGCGGATGCTCGGAGGATCATCTTCCAATCCTCACGAGATACAGGGGAGGTACCGGAGGACTGGAAGACTGCAAACGTAGTACCATTGTTTAAAAAGGGTACAAGGGAAAGGCCGAACAATTATAGGCCGGTCAGTCTTACCTTGGTGGTGGGCAAACTATTAGAATCAATACTGAGAGCTAGGATAAACTGTCACTTGGAAAGGCATGGTTTAATCAGGGATAGTCAGCATGGATTTGTTCAGGGAAGATCATGCCTTACAAATCTGATTGAATTCTTTGAGGAAGTGACATGGAGGATTGATGAGGGTAGTGCAGTGGATGTTGTCTACATGGATTTTAGTAAGGCATTTGACAAGGTCCCACATGGCAGACTGGTCAGAAAGGTAAAAGCCCATGGGATACAGGGAAATGTGGTGAATTGGATCCAAAATTGGCTCAGTAACAGGAAACAAAGGGTAAAAGTCGATGGATATCTTTGCGAATGGAAATCCGTTTCCAGTGGTGTGCCACAGGGCTCAGTGTTGGGTCCCTTGCTGTTTGTGGTATATATTAATGATTTGGACTTGAATGTCGGGGGCATGATTGACAAATTTGCAGACGACACAAAAATTGGCCGTGTAGTTGATAGTGAAGAGGATAGCTGTAGACTCCAAGAAGATATCAATGGGTTGGTGGAGTGGGCGGAAAAGTGGTAAATGGAGTTCAACCCGGAGAAGTGTGAGGTAATGCACTTAGGGAGGGCAAACAGTAAAAGGGAATACGCAGTAAACGGGAATATATTGAGAGGGGTAGAGGAAGTGAGAGACCTTGGAGTGCATGTGCACAGGTCCCTGAAGGTGGCAGTCCAGGTAGATAAGGTTGTGAAGAAGGCATACGGAATGCTCTCCGTTATTAGCCGAGGTATCGAATACAAAAGCAGGGATGTAATGACGGAACTGTATAAAACGCTGGTCAGGCCATAGGAGCATAGGAAAAGGAGTAGGCCATTCAGCCCCTCGAGCCTGCTCTGCCATTTGATAAGATCATGGCTGATCTGTGATCTAACTCCATATACCTGCCTTTGGCCCATATCCCTTAATACCTTTGGTTGCCAAAAAGCTATCTATCTCAGATTTAAATTTAGCAATTGAGCTAGTATCAATTGCCGTTTGCGGAAGAGAGTTCCAAACTTCTACCACCCTTTGTGTGTAGAAATGTTTTCTAATCTCGCTCCTGAAAGGTCTGGCTCTAATTTTTAGATTGTGCCCCCTACTCCTAAAATCCCCAACCAGCGGAAATAGTTTCTCTCTATCCACCCTATCTGTTCCCCTTAATATCTTATAAACTTCGATCAGATCACCCCTTAACCTTCTAAACTCTAGAGAATACAACCCCAATTTGTGTAATCTCTCCTCGTAACTTGACCCTTGGAGTCCAGGTATCATTCTAGTAAACCTACGCTGCACTCCCTCCAAGGCCAATATGTCCTTCCGAAGGTGCGGTGCCCAGAACTGCTCACAGTACTCCAGGTGCGGTCTAACCAGGGTTTTGTATAGCTGCAGCATAACTTCTGCCCCCTTGTACTCTAGTCCTCTAGATATAAAGGCCAGCATTCCATTAGCCTTATTGATGATTTTCTGCACCTGTTCATGACACTTCAATGATCTATGTACCTGAACCGTAAGTCCCTTTGGACATCCACTGTTTTTAACTTAGAAAGTACCCTGTTCTATCCTTTTTTGATCCAAAGTGGATGACCTCACATTTGCCTGAATTGAATTCCATTTGCCACAGTTTTGCTGGAGTATTGTGCGCAGTTCTGGTCACCACATTACAGGACTGGAGAATTGCTCCGGAGAGAGTGCAGAGAAGATTTGCAAGAATGTTGCCAGGGATTGAAAATTGCAGCTACGAGGAGAGATTGGATTGGCTGGGGTTGTTTTCCTTGGAGCAGAGGAGGCTGAGGGGAGACTTGATTGAGGTGTACAAAATTATGAGGGGCCCAGATAGAGTAGACAGGAAGTACCTGTTTCCCCTAGTGGAGAGTTCGGCATCTCGAGGACACGGATTTAAGCTGATTGGCGGAAGGATTAGAGGGGACATGAGGAAAAACTTTTTTACCCAGAGGGTGGTGGGTGTATGGAATTCGCTGCCTGAATTGGTGGTAGAGGCAGGGACCCTCAACTCTTTTAAAAAGTACCTGGACCTGCACCTAAAGTGCTGTAAGCTGCAGGGCTACGGACCGGGTGCTGGAAGGTGGGATTAGAATGGGCACCTGGTTGTTCTTTGAGCCGGCGCGGACACGATGGGCCGAATGGCCCCCTTCTGTGCTGTATCTTTTCTATGGTTCCACCTCCTTCCACCTGGCAGAAACTAGGGGGAGGGAGTTGAAATGGAGCGGGCGATTTAACCTCTCCTTTCCCGACTGGAATTTTAAATTGCAGGCTCTGAGGACGCCTGTCCTGAGCTGGCGGGGCCCTTTTTAAATATACAGGTCGGACTCCAATGATGTCATGGGGGCACGGTCTGCAATTTTAACCTGAGCATCCGTGCCTTTTGTCACATCCAGTCTCCACTATTCCAATGCTCTCCTGTCCGGCCTCCCATCTTCCACCCTCTGTAAACTTGAGCTCATCCAAAACTCTGCTGCCCCGTATCCTAACTCGCACCAAGTCCCGTTCACCCAACACCCTCTGTGCTCACTGACCTACATTGGCTCCCGGTCCGGGAACACCTCGATTTTAAAATTCACATCCTTATTTTCAAATCCCTCCATGGCCTCGCCCCTCCCTATCTCTGTCACCTCCTCCAGCCCTACAACCCTCCGAGATCTCTGCACTCCTCCAATTCTGGCCTCTTGCGCATCCCTGATTTCCATCGCTCCACCATTGGCGGCCGTGCCTTCAGCTGCCTGGGCCCTAAGCTCTGGAATTCCCTCCCTAAACCTCTCCCCCCCTCTCTCTCCTCCTTTAAGACGCTCCTTAAAACCTACCTCTTTGACCAAGCTTTTGGTCACCTGTCCTAATATCTCCTTATGTGGCTCGGCGTCAAATTTTGTTTGATAATCGCTCCTGTGAAGCACCTTGGGACGTTTTACTACGCTAATGGCGCTATATAAATGCAAGTTGTTCTTGCTGTTGTTGAGCAGGGGAACATTGGCCATTCCCCTCCCCCCAGGCCAATCCTGCCGGGAACAGGAGCTGGGGCAGGAGGAGGCCCGTCACAGTGAGTTATTTGGAGTTTCCTTGTGGGCCAGGAGGGCCTTGGGCCTCCCCTGTTCTGGGATTCCTCCCCCCGACAATGACTCTCCCCCACCTCCCCCTGCCTTAGTTCCTCCAGGGTCCCCGACGAACCTGATTGAATTTTTTGAAGAGGTGACTAAAGTAGTGGACGTTGTTTATATGGACTTCCAGAAGGCATTCGATAAAGTCCCTCATAAGAGACTGTTGGCTAAAGTTGAAGTTCATGGAATTGAGGGCAAATTATTGACCTGGTTAGGAAATTGGCAGAGAGTAGGGATAATGGGCAGGTTCTCAAATTGGCAGGATGTGACTAGTGGAGTCCCACAGGGATCTGTGTTGGGGCCTCAACTATTCACTGTATTTATTAACGACTTAGATGATAGGATAGAGAGCCACACAGCCAAGTTTGCCGATGACACAAAGATAGGCAGCATTGTAAGCAGTGTAGATGGAAGCATAAAATTACAGAGAGATATTAATAGATTAAGTGAATGGGCAAAACTGTGGCAAATGGATTTCAATATAGGCAAGTGTGAGGTCATCCACTTTGGACCTAAAAAGGATCAATCAGAGTACTTTCTAAATGGTAAAAAGTTAAAAACAGTGGAGGCCCAAAGAGACTTAGGGGTTCAGGTACACAGATCATTGAAGTGTCATGGATGGGTACAGAAAATAATCAATAAGGCTAATGGAATGCTGGCCTTTATATCTAGAGGACTGGAGTACAAGGGGGCAGAAGTTATGCTGCAGCTATACAAAACCCTGGTTAGACCGCACCTGGAGTACTGTGAGCAGTTCTGGGCACCGCACCTTCGGAAGGACATATTGGCCTTGGAGGGAGTGCAGCGTAGGTTTACTAGAATGATACCCGGACTTCAAGGGTTAAATTACGAGGCGAGATTACACAAACTAGGGTTATATTCCCTGGAATTTAGAAGATTAAGGGGTGATTTGATCGAAGTTTTCAAGATATTAGTTTAAACTAATTTGGCAGGGGGATGGGCACCAGGATGTAGCGTTAGAAAGGAGAAACAAGGGGCACAAAGGATTGGGAGGGACAGATAGCACTAGAGCAAGAAATAGTACAGTATTAGGTAGGGATCAGATTAAGAGAGAGTACAAGGTGGTCTAAGACTGGTTTACAGTGCACGTGTAAACATATGACGTGTGGTAAACAAGGTCGGTGAGTTCCAGGCACAAATAGTCACATGGGAATATGATGTCATGGCGATAACGGAGACCTGACTCAAAAAAGGGCAGGATTGGGTACTAAATATTCCTGGATACAAGGTGTTCAGGAAAGATAGGGAAGGAAAGAAAGGAGGGCGGGTGGGGGGGGCAGAATTGATTAAGGAGAATTTTGCAGTGCTGGAGAGAGAGGATGTCCTGGAGGGGTCAAGGACAGAATCTATTTGGTTAGAGTTAAGAAATAAAAGAGGTGCCATTACACTACTGGGTGTATTCTATAGGCCACCAACTAATGGGAAGGATCTAGAGGAGCAAATTTGCAGGGAAATTACAGAGAGGTGCAAGAACTGTAGAATAGTGATAATGGGGGACTTCAACTATCCTAATATAGACTGGGATAGTAATAGTGTAAAGGACAGAGAGGGGGAGGAATTTCTGAAGTGTGTTCAGGAGAACTTTCTTGACCAGTACATTTCTGATCCAACGAGGAAGGAGCATTGCTGGATCTGGTTCTGGGGAATGAGGTGGGCCAAGTGCAGCAAGTGTCAGTGGAGGAACATTTAGGGAATAGTGATCATAATATCATCAGGTTTAAATTAGTTATGGAAAAGGACAAGGAGCAACCTAGAGTAAAAATACCCAATCGGAGGAGGGCCAATTTCAGTGGGTTGAGAATGGATCTGGCCCGGGTAAATTGGAATCAAAGAATGGCAGGCAAAACTGTAATCAAACAATGGGCGGCCTTTAAGGAGGAGATGGTTTGGGTACAGTCTAGGTACATTCCCACGAGGGAGAAAGGTAGGGCAACTAAAGCCAGAGCTCCCTGGACGACAAAAGAGATAGAGAGTAAGATGATGCAGAAAAAAGGGGGCGTTTGACAGATGTCAGGTTGATAATACAAGTGAGAACCAGGCTGAATATAGAAAGTACAGAGGGGAAGTGAAAAAGGAATTAAGAGGGACAAAGAGAGAGTATGAGAATAGACTGGTGGCCAACATAAAAGGGAATTCAAAAGTCTTCTACAGGAATGTAAATAGTAAACGGGTAGTAAGAGGAGGGGTGGGACCGATTAGGGACCAAAAAGGAGACCTACTCATGGAGGCAGAGGGCATGGCCGAGGTACTAAATGAGTACTTTGCGACTGTCTTTCTCAAGGAAGAAGATGCTGCCAAAGTCACAGTAAAAGAGGAGGTAGTTGAGATACTGGATGGGCTAAAAATTGATAAAGAGGAGGTACTGGAAAGGCTGGCTGTACTTAAATTAGATAAGTCACCCGGTCCGGATGGGATGCATCTTAGGTTGCTGAGGGAAGTAAGGGTGGAAATTGCGGAGGTACTGGCCATAATCTTCCAAACATCCGTAGATACAGGGGTGGTGCCAGAGGACTGGAGAATTGCAAATGTTACACCCTTGTTCAAAAAAGGGTGTAAGGATAAACCCAGCAACTACAGGCCAGTCAGTTTAACCTCGGTGGTGGGGAAACTTTTAGAAACGATAATCAGGGACAGAATTAACAGTCACTTGGACAAGTGTGGATTAATAAAGGAAAGCCAGCATGGATTTGTTAAAGGCAAATTGTGCTTAACTAAATTGATTGAGTTTTTTGGTGAGGTAACAGAGGGCAATGCAGTTGATGTTGTGTATATGGACTTTCGAAAAGAGTTTGATAAAGTGCTGCACAATAGGCTTGTCATCAAAGTTGAAGCCCATGGAATAAAAGGGGGCAGTGGCAGCATGGATACAGAATTGGCTCAGTGACAGGAAACAGAGAGTAGTGGTAATGGTTGTTTTTCGGACTGGAGGGAGGTGTACAGTGGTGTTCCCCAGGGGTTAGTGCTGGGACCACTGCTTTTCTTGATATATATTAATGACTTGGACTTGGGTGTTCAGGGCACAATTTCAAAATTTGCAGATGACACAAAACTTGGAAGTGTAGTGAACAGTGAGGAGGATAGTGATAGACTTCAAGAGGATATAGACAGGCTGGTGGAATGGGCGGACACGTGGCAGATGGAATTTAATGCAGAATGGTGTGAAGTGATACATTTTGGTAGGAAGAATGAGGAGAGGCAATATAAACTAAAGGGTACAATTCTAAAGGGGTGCAGGAACAGAGAGATCTGGAGGTGTTTGTGCACAAATCTTTGAAGGTGGCAGGACAGATTGCGAAAGTGGTTAAAAAAGCATACGGGATCCTGGGCTTTATAAATAGAGGCACAGAGTACAAAAGCAAGGAAGTTTTGGTGAATCTTTATAAAACACTGGTTCAGCCACATCTGGAATATTGTTTCCAGTTCTGGGCACCACACTTTAGGAAAGATGTGAAGGCCTTAGAGAGGGTGTGGAATTAAACCTTAATTAACTTCAATTTTAATATTTAATGGTACATTTCTGGTATTAGATACCTGAATGCCACAATTAAATCGACACCTTTTCACTTGTTGGCGGTGGAAACCATTTGTGGTGCCCAAATTTCCATGTATGTTGGGATATTGGAAATATATCGCCGTTCCTTCATAGTCGCTGGGTCAAAATCCTGGAACTCCCTTCCTAACAGCACTGTGGGAGAACCTTCACCACACGGACTGCAGCGGTTCAAGAAGGCGGCTCACCACCACCTTCTCGAGGGCAATTAGGGATGGGCAATAAATGCCGGCCTCGCCAGCGATGCCCACATACCGAAAATGAATAAAAATAATTAGAAGTGTCTGTGGAGAGGGAAGGGATTGGAGGGTGCAGTGAGAAGGTGGGGGGTGGGAGATATAGAAAAGTGGAACAGTAGGAAGATGATTCATGGACTTTGGAATTTACCCGGCTCTGGGCATTTAGGTACAGCACGGGTTAGATACAGAGTAAAGCTCCCTCTACACTGTCCCATCAAACACTCCCAGGGCAGGTACAGCACGGGTTAGATACAGAGTAAAGCTCCCTCTACACTGTCCCATCAAACACTCCCAGGGCAGGTACAGGGTTAGATACAGAGTAAAGCTCCCTCTACACTGTCCCATCAAACACTCCCAGGGCAAGTACAGCACGGGTTAGATACAGAGTAAAGCTCCCTCTACACTGTCCCATCAAACACTCCCAGGGCAGGTACAGCACGGGTTAGATACAGAGTAAAGCTCCCTCTACACTGTCCCATCAAACACTCCCAGGGGCAGGTACAGCACGGGTTAGATACAGAGTAAAGCTCCCTCTACACTGTCCCATCAAACAGTCCCCCAGAGGGGCGAGTCGGGGCCTGTGGCACTGAACCCCAGTGAGTGTCAGCATTGCCCATGGAGGAGGAATATTGTAGAGAAAAGTCCAGACAAGGCTTGATTTGAAGAGTCTTTTGCTGGTTTCTTAATATTGAAGGTTTTTGTGATGAAACCTGCAGGTACTTGTGCATGACGTGCGAGGTATTATAGATGAAGTTGTTGATATCTCCCTCCCCGGATCGAGCCCCACCCTGGGGTGTATATCAGGAAAGTGAATGTGTGCAGCCTGTGATTTCTGGCCCACATGACCGTGTGTCGGGAGACACTCCTGGAGCATTTACATCGTGCTGTTTCTCACTTCTGATTTTTGCTACAATTCTAAATTACAAGGAGAAGCTGAGCTGCAAACTCAGAGACTGTGGCTGCTGCGGTCTGATACACCTCCCAGTGTCTGATCACAGGATAGCAGAGAGCAGACAGTCTCCTGCCATCCACCTTACCTCCAGTCTGGTAATCAATGTGGATCAGAATCCCTGTGTGTGTCTGTGGGTATGTGTCTGTGTGGGTGCGTGTCTGTGTGAGTGTGTGTGTGGGTGTGTGTCTGTGTATGCGTGTATGTACAGGTGTGTGCCTGTGTGTCTGTGTGTTTGTATGTTTCTGTGTATTTGTGTCTGTGTGTGGGTGCCTGTGTGTGTACGTATGCATGGGTCTGTGTCTGTGAGTCTGTGTCTGTGTGTGTGTCTCGGTATCTGTGTGTGTATGTGCGTGTCTGTCAGCGTCTATGTGTGTGTCTGTATTTGTTTCTGTATGTGTGTCTCTGTATGTGTGTGTGTATGTGCCTCAATGTATGTCTGTGTGTGTCTCTGTATATGTGAGTCTCTGTAAGTGTGTTTTTGAGAGAGCCCTGCCCACAAACCCACCCAATCACATTATCCTGGAGCAGTTTCCATCTCAGCAATACATTTAAATAATGTTTGTTTCAAACAAATGAAACGATGAACTTGCTCACAGGAAATATTTAATGATAGAAGTTTAATGTTACAGAAAACAGGACGGTATTCTTGGGGTGAGCAATCCTTCACGTGAAGCAAGTACACAGCTGTTTACAACATCTACAATCCTACATCCTGGCTTGTTTATTCTGCTCTGGTTTTATCCCACACATGCTTTGTTCCCTCCCAATTCGGGGAGATTTTCCACTCCCTTTCACAAATATTCTTTCCTGTTCTGCAGGAGTTAAAGTTCCGTGCTGAAAGTCGAGCGAGAATCAATTTCTCGGCCATCGTGCGATGGAATCTCTGGTGTAGAAATGCATCCCTGGCACAGGATGCCTCTGGTCCAAACACCACAGGAGCTGCTGGACAAGAAAAGACCACGGTCCATATAGTTCACCTTCTCCCATCCTGGGAGTCGCTCGACACAACGATAATGGAGTTGTTGACTAATCATAGCGATCAATCATAGGAACTGGAGGAGGACATTCAGCCCCTCGAGCCTGCTCTGTCATTCAGTTGGATCATGGCTGATCTGTACCTCTGCTCCAATCACCTGCCTTCGCTCCATATCTATCGATCTCAGTCTTGAAAGCTCCAATTATCCCCCAGCATCCATGGCCTTTTGGAGAAGAGTGTTCCACATTTCCACCACGCTTTGTGTGAAAAAAATCTCGATCAGTTAGTTTACAACAGGCCCAGACATGAGGTGAGGAATACCCCCAGTGGTTTGGAAACCATGGGTCCAAAGTCATCTGTCCCTCCCGAGCCTGTTACACTCACCATATCATGTCTCAAATTACTCGTACACTGGATCCCAAAATATTATTGTCTGAATTAACCTATCTAATATATCACAAGGTCCAGAACATTCGGGACAAGTAGATCAAAGAGTAGGATGTGGACCTGATGAGTGAGAGCTTCCATAGAAAGAACAGAGGAATGACGTACAAATTGGTTAAAAGCTCGACCGCTACTATCTCCGAACAGTAGTCCAGGGTTCAGGTTCACTCGGGCAGTTGTGTTGGGAGTTTGGTGCCCAAACTTTGAGAACTCAGAGTGAGATTGTCCTTCCGCTGTGAGCGCCAATCGATTGGGACCTGAGCTGGGCGGTTTCACTTCTTCACGTGTTGGTCACAGAGCGCGAGAGGTGGGAGCTGCAGAGTGAGGAGCTCTGTGGCCGTTGTGGATTCAGACTGCCTGCTGATTTGGACGTATTGCAGCTTCCCAGCATGGACACTTCCTGCTGCCGCGGCCCTGCTTTCACCGTGATTAGCGAGTCTTCGTAACACAACTTTGAAGGTGTTAATTATAAAAAGTCCGCTTTGAAAACGTCCTGACAGTAGGTTTTATATGATGGGGTTCACTGCTGTACTAAGATAAAAGAAGACACCTAGAGGAGAGGAAAGTATTTCAATCAGCGAATCATAGAATCGCACAGAAAGAGGCCATTCGGCCCATCGTGCCTGTGCCGGCTCTTTGAAGTGCTATTCAATTAGTCCCATTCCCCCGCTCTTTTCCCATAAGTCTGTAAATTTTTCTCCTTCAGGTATTTATCCAATTCCCTTTTGAAAGTTATTATTGAATCTGCTTCCACCGCCCTTTCAGGCAGCGCATTCCAGATCAGAACAACTCGCTGCGTAAAAAAAATTTGCCTCATCTCCCCTCTGGTGCTTTTGCCAATTATTTTAAATCTGTGTCCTTTGGTTACCAACCCTCCTGCCACTGGAAACAGTTTCTCCTTATTTACCCGATCAAAACTGTTCATGATTTTGAAAATGAGGTGCCAACCTGGTGAAGCTACAACTCAGGACTACATGCATGCTAAACAGCGGAAGCAACATGCTATAGACAGAGCTAAGCGATTCCACAACCAACGGATCAGATCAAAGCTCTGCAGTCCTGCCACATCCAGTCGTGAATGGTGGTGGACAATTAAACAACTAACGGGAGGAGGAGGCTCTGTAAACATCCCCATCCTCAATGCTGGTGGAGTCCAGCACGTGAGTGCAAAAGACAAGGCTGAAGCATTTGCAACCATCTTCAGCCAGAAGTGCCAAGTGGATGATCCATCTCGGCCTCCTCCCGATATCCCCACCATCACAGAAGCCAGTCTTCAGCCAATTCGATTCACTCCACGTGATATCAAGAAACGGCTGAGTGCACTGGATACAGCAAAGGCTATGGACCCCGACAACATCCCGGCTGTAGTGCTGAAGACTTGTGCTCCAGAACTAGCTGCGCCTCTAGCCAAACTGTTCCAGTACAGCTACAACACTGGCATCTACCCAACAATGTGGAAAATTGCCCAGGTATGTCCTGTCCACAAAAAGCAGGACAAATCCAATCCGGCCAATTACCGCCCCATCAGTCTACTCTCAATTATCAGCAAAGTGATGGAAGGTGTCGTCAACAGTGCTATCAAGCGGCACTTACTCACCAATAAGCTGCTCACCGATGGTACACACTGCAGCCACAGTGCGCCGGTGGTGAAGGGAGTGAATGTTTAGGGTGGTGGATGGGGTGCCAATCAAGCGGGCTGCTTTGTCCTGGATGGTGTCGAGCTTCTTGAGTGTTGTTGGAGCTGCACTCATCCAGGCAAGTGGAGAGTATTCCATCACACTCCTGACTTGTGCCTTGTAGATGGTGGAAAGGCTTTGGGGAGTCAGGAGGTGAGTCACTCGCCGCAGAATACCCAGCCTCTGACCTGCTCTTGTAGCCACAGTATTTATATGGCTGGTCCAGTTAAGTTTCTGGTCAATGGTGTCCCCCAGGATATTGATGGTGGGGGATTCGGCGATGGTAATGCCGTTGAATGTCAAGGGGAGGTGGTTAGACTCTCTCTTGTTGGAGATGGTCATTGCCTGGCACTTGTCTGGTGCAAATGTTACTTGCCACTTATCTTGGGCACTGTGTCCAGTTCTGGTCACCAAGACACAAGGGAGACCATCAAACGCTGGAGACAGTGCAGAGAGGAGCCACTGGACCAATCCCTAGTGTTTGAGATCTATTTTATGAGGAAAGAATGAAGAAACTAAAACTTTTCCGCCTCGATAGATGACCTGATAGGGGTGTGGAAGATAGTAACTGGTACAGAAAAGGTAAATCCAGACTAAATAACAAAACCAAATTGTGAGAGTAGAACAGGGGCCACGGGGGGGGGGGGGGCGGGGGTGAAATTCGCACAGCGTTTGATCGCGAATCGGCGTCCAGGTTTACCCCTCGCCCGATTTTACACCTCGCCCGGTTTACACCTCGCCCGGTTTTGCGCCTCGCCCGGTTTACACCTCGCCCGATTTTACACCTCGCCCGGTTTTGCGCCTCGCCCGGTTTTACGCCTCGCCCGGTTTTACACCTCGCCCGGTTTACACCTCGCCCGATTTTACGCCTCGCCCGGTTTTGCGCCTCGCCCGGTTTTACACCTCGCCCGATTTTACACCTCGCCCGGTTTTACACCTCGCCCCGTTTACGCCTCGCCCGGTTTTACACCTCGCCCGGTTTACACCTCGCCCGGTTTTACACCTCGCCCCGTTTACGCCTCGCCCGGTTTTACGCCTCGCCCGGTTTTGCGCCTCGCCCGGTTTACACCTCGCCCGATTTTACACCTCGCCCGGTTTTACACCTCGCCCGGTTTTACACCTCGCCCTGTTTACACCTCACCCGGTTTTACCCCTCGCCCGGTTTTACCCCTCGCCCTGTTTACACCTCGCCCGGTTTTCTTTCTCATTGAAGTCAATAGAAAATGAAATCGGGCAGAGTATAAAACAGGCTGTGCATTCGCTATCGAAAGATTTCTGCTTCCCCGTTTGCCCAGGACGGATTTCAACCTCACAGCTTTAAACTATTAACAGGAAGTTCTTTTTCAAACAACAACAACCTGCATTTATATAGTGCGTTTAACATAGTAAAATGTCCCAAGGTGCTTCACAGGAGTGATTATCAAACAAAATTTGACACTGAGCCGTGTAAGGAGATATTAGGACAGGTGACCAAAAGCTTGGTCAAAGAGGTAGGTTTTAAGGAGAGTCTTTAAGGAGGAGAGAGAGGCGGAGAGGTTTAGGGAGGGAATTCCAGAGCTTAGGGCACAGGCAGCTGAAGGCACGGCCGCCAATGGTGGAGCGATGAAAATCAGGGATGTATTCAACATTTGGAATGGAGTCTCCTGGTTGGAGCATTGAGGGCAAAAACCCTGGAATCGTTTAAAAAACGGAAGGAGGGAGATGGGGAGTGGAAATTACCAAAAACAGTGACAAATGTCGGTCCATGTACAGAGCTAATTCCAAACTAATGGAGCGAGTGGGATCAGCCTGTGCCGGCACCGGGAGTAGCGGAGGGGGTTAATCCTGGAGCCGATGGGAGCGAGTAAAGCAGGAATGAGAAGGTCCAAGTTGGCACTTACCCTGATGCTCATCAAACAGTAAAGGGCACTGATCACTCCCACAGGCAGGATGTCGAAGAGGAACGCTGTGCCCTGGACGATGTACCGGGAAATCCAGAGCGGCTTCACCACAGTACAAGTGGCTGATTTGAGCAGCACGCTGCCATTGGGCAGAGCCCCGAACTCCAGGCCGTGGATGGAGGTGTTGGCGATGGAGAGCAGCGGGGACAGGAGCCACGGCAGGGCGATGGTCTTCAGGGCTCGCCGCCTGCCGCTGCTGGACTTGGCCCTGAACGGGTGCACCATCGCCGCGTGCCTCTCCACACTCAGAGCCGTCACATTGAGCACCGAGGCAAAGCAGGACATCTCGAAGAGGGAAGTCCTGAAGTAGGAACCGACCAGACCCAGTCAGAATGGGTAGTTTCTCCACATCTCATAGGCCCCCAGAGGGAGTCCGAAGAGCAGCAAAAGGGGGTCAGAGACGGCCAGGCTGAAGAGGTAGAAGTTATTCGGGCTCTTCATGCCTTTAGTCTTCAGGATGACCAGACAGATGAGCAGATTGCCCACCATCCCAATCAGGAATATCAGCATCGACCAGGTTCATGGGCAGCAAGACAGGACACCCTCTGGGACCACACAGGAAGGTCAGGTAATCCTCTGCGTCACTCAAATAGCTCATCAAGAAATCAGCTTCAGGAGCATTTGCCAATAATGAGGAATTCCTTTTCCAGCTCATGCTAATTCCCTGAACTTCTTCCTTGCTTCTCCTTGTTGTTGTTCCAGTAACTTGCGGAGTTTGTTTCTTTTGAGTGACGACAGATGTTCACCCAGGGCAATGGCAGACTGAGGTTGGACAGAGAAGCTTAACCCTTTGCTCACTGATTGGTACAAGGCTGTCCAATCACACTTCAGCCTTGAATCAAGTGGTGTGATTGGCTCCCAACTCTGACAATTAGAGATTTAACCATAAATACTTGAAGGAGAAAAATTTGCAGGGCTATGGGGAAAGGGCGGGGGAGTGGGACTAATTGGATAGCTCTTTCAAAGAGCCAGTACAGGCACGATGGGCCGAATGGCCTTTTGTGCTGTATCGTTCTATGATTCTATGAACCATGACAAAAATGATTAAAAATGTAATTCAGAGAATCATAGAATGATACAGCACAGAATGAGGCCATTCGGCCCATCGTGCCTGTGCCGGCTCTTTGAAAGAGCTCTCCAATTAGTCCCACTCCCCTGCCCTTTATCCAATTCCCCTTTTGAAAGTTAAGAGTACATCCCAAAAAAACATATTTCTTGGTCTCCACAACTTACACCAGTGAACACCCCTCAATGTCTAATTAATACCCACTTTTATCTTAGTCATTATTCATTCTGAACTATTTCATTCCAAAGGAATTAAAGGTGCAGAAAGATCCCAGCCGGGTGATGTTGTGATGAGGCTTTTCCAACCTGTGACCATTCTGCTGACTGCAAGTTCATCAAATGAACTTTTATTTCCGTTTCATGAATGAAGAGAAGTCAGATAATGTAGAGAAATGTGATCCGGGGGGTGATTTTAAACCCCAAGAACGGGTGGGTTTGGAACGGGAAAATATTTGGTTTTTGGGTTGCGACCACAACCCGGTTTATTCCCGGATTTAACGTCGGTGCGGAAAAGGCCAGGCTTCCCACCGGGAATGCAAAGATCCGAAAATTTTGCAGTTGCGACCCAAAAAACCAAATATTTTCAACTCCCACCCGTCCCCAACCCACCCGTTCTTGGGGTTTAAAATCACCCCCAAATGTTGAAGTAAAAACATTGGGTCCTGGAATGTCCTCCGTGGACGCAACCCGGAGGTTAGACCCGAAAATGTGCCCACTCTGCCGGTGTCCAGTTACACCCCATTTCCCTCGAATATACCCGAGTATAAAATAGGCATAAATCAGTGTAAACAATCAGGGGGAAGGAGAGCACCGAGCTCACACTTTATATTCCTTCTTTAAGTACGAAAAGTTTCAACTCATTTAACAATCATTCATGCACATCAGGCACGGTGCATTTAAAGACCTGCAATCGAGGAAGCTTTTCAATATTTAATGTGACTGATAACTGATGCCATAAAAATCCATTCAAAGGAACAAAAAATGCGGAGCTGGTCTTACAGTGCAGCCCTCAGCACTCCCTCAGTACTGACCCTCCGACAGTGCAGCACTCCCTCAGTACTGACCCTCCGACAGTGCAGCACTCCCTCAGTACTGACCCTCCGACAGTGCAGCACTCCCTCAGTACTGACCCTCCGACAGTGCAGCACTCCCTCAGTACTGACCCTCCGACAGTGCAGCACTCCCTCAGTACTGACCCTCCGACAGTGCAGCACTCCCTCAGTACTGACCCTCCGACAGTGCAGCGCTCCCTCAGTACTGACCCTCCGACAGTGCAGCGCTCCCTCAGTACTGACCCTCTGACAGTGCAGCACTCCCTCAGTACTGACCCTCCGACAGTGCAGCGCTCCCTCAGTACTGACCCTCCGACAGTGCAGCGCTCCCTCAGTACTGACCCTCCGACAGTGCAGCGCTCCCTCAGTACTGACCCTCCGACAGTGCAGCGCTCCCTCAGTACTGACCCTCCGACAGTGCAGCGCTCCCTCAGTACTGACCCTCCGACAGTGCAGCACTCCCTCAGTACCGACCCTCCGACAGTGCAGCACTCCCTCAGTACTGACCCTCCGACAGTGCAGCTCTCCCTCAGTACTGACCCTCCGACAGTGCAGCGCTCCCTCAGTACTGACCCTCTTACAGTGCAGTGCTCCCTCAGTACCGACCCTCCGACAGTGCAGCGCTCCCTCAGTACTGACCCTCCGACAGTGCAGCGCTCCCTCAGTACTGACCCTCCGACAGTGCAGCGCTCCCTCAGTACTGACCCTCCGACAGTGCAGCGCTCCCTCAGTACTGACCCTCCGACAGTGCAGCGCTCCCTCAGTACTGACCCTCCGACAGTGCAGCACTCCCTCAGTACCGACCCTCCGACAGTGCAGCACTCCCTCAGTACTGACCCTCCGACAGTGCAGCTCTCCCTCAGTACTGACCCTCCGACAGTGCAGCGCTCCCTCAGTACTGACCCTCTTACAGTGCAGTGCTCCCTCAGTACCGACCCTCCGACAGTGCAGCGCTCCCTCAGTACTGACCCTCCGACAGTGCAGCGCTCCCCCAGCACTGCATTGGAATGTGGCCTCGATTTTATGCTCATTACTGTTTGTGGAGAAGCGTTCGGGCAGAGGGATCGATAGATGAAAGTAAAGATTTGAGGAGATTTGTGTGTATCGTGCCTACGCGCATGACTCACTTACGCCCAAAATTCCACAATTGCGCGAGTCTCTGGGCGCGAATAAGCAGGAAATTCCCCGCCATGTTGGCTTGTTTTAGCAATAAGGGGCCCTAGTTCTCCCCTCCAGATTTCTCCGCTCCTCTCCTGAAGGCGTAGACTCGGTCTGGGGTACAGTTCCACAGGCAACAAGCGCCCTCTGCACCCACACCCAGCTGACTCATGTGTGAGCCCAGGCTATTCTACAACAAGGGGCATCGGAGCTGAGTCCAAGCCTGGCCTCTCCCAACATCCACATGTTCACTTTCCAGCTGGGGGTCACAAGATTCGGGATTAGAAGAGAAACCTAGCATTAACCCTTTCATTTCCCAACATTCAGTCAACTACTGACTCCATTTTGAGGACACATTCTGAGGGAGTTACTCCTACAATATCCTAGTGGAGGCCAAAGAGCCAATCCCCAGTATCCAATGATCCCTGGGGTTGGAAAGACAGCTGGGGTCAGGGGGCATCCAGACAGGCAGAATTCCAGACACCTCAGGTCATCCCAGATATTCCTAGTGACTGCACAATAAATGTGGGACAGAGTTCAGTCATCGCCCCCCCACCCAGTGATAGCTTTATGAGTAATTTGAGACATGACGTGTGGTGCGTGTAACAGGCTCGGGAGGAACAGGTGACTTTGGACCTCTGGTTCCCAAAACTCTCCCCCACTGGGGGTTTCCTCACCTCGTGTCTGGGTCTGTTGGAGAATAATTGGTGGAGATTGATTACTACAATTAATCAACAACTCCATTATTGTCGATTCGAGCGACTCCCGGGATGGGAGAAGGTGAACGAGATGGACCCTGGTCTTTATTCATTCAGCAATTCCTATGTTCTGGAAATGTTGCTAACTACAAGTATCGAGACTTTAATCTGTTCAGTGGACTGTCTAATGCTGGTAATGTGTCAGAAATCTTAGAAGCCTGATCTTAAATTAATCTCACCAATTTCTATCAATCTCAGACACTGATCTCGACTGTAAATTCATAACGAGCAAGCAGTTAATGGGGAATTAATGTGAGATAACAGAAATGCCTTTATAACCTCTTATCCATTTCATTAATTAACCTCATCTACTAATTATTTGCACGCTCAATGTTTAAGTGAAGCTAACTATGATTCTATGGTTAATAAACAATTGTTGGCGCATGTCTTGGTGCGACCACACCTGGAGTATCAGTTATACAGGACCTTGGTGAGATCACACCTGGGGTACTGTGTGCAGTTTTGGTCTCCTTACCTAGGAAAGGATATACTTGCCATAGAGGGAGTGCAGTGAAGGTTCACCAGACTGATTCCTGGGATGGCAGGACTGTCGTATGAGGAGAGATTGGGTCGACTCGGCCTGTATTCACTCGAGTTTAGAAGAATGAGAGGGGATCTCATTGAAACATATAAAATTCTGACAGGGCGAGACAGACTGGATGCAGGGAGGATGTTTCCCCTGGCTGGGGGGTCCAGAACGAGGGGTCACAGTCTCAGGATACGGGGTAGGACATTTAGGACTGAGATGAGGAGAAATTTCTTCACTCAGAGGGTGGTGAACCTGTGGAATTCTCTTCCACAGAAGGCAGTGGAGGCCAAGTCACTGAATATATTTAAGAAGGAGCTGGATAGATTTCTAGACACAAAAGGCATCAAGGGGTATGGGGAGAGAGCGGGAATATGGTATTGAGATAGAGGATCAGCCATGATCATATTGAATGGTGGAGCAGGCTCGAGGGGCCGAATGGCCTACTCCTGCTCCTATTTTCTATGTTTCTATGTTTTCTTGTACAATCTATTGGGCAATTCGACAAGAATCAGAGAATCTTAAAGCGCAGAAGGAGGCCATTCGGCCCATCGTTCCTGTGCTGCCTCTTTGACAGACCTATCCAATTAGTCCCACTCCCCTTTCCCCGTAGTCCTGCAAATTTTTCATTTTGAAGTATTTATCCAACTCCACTGCCCTTTCAGGCAGCGCAATCCAGATCATAACGACTCGCTGCGTAAAAAAATGTTTCCTCATCTCCCCCTCTGGCTCTTTTGCCAATTACCTTAAATCTGTGTCCTCTGGTGACCGACCCTCCTGCCAATGGAAACAGTTTCTCCTTATTTACTCTATCAAAACTCTTCATCAGAAAGAGCTCAATTGCATGTGCTGACCTTGATGTGAGGTTAATAATGTAAATAGCAATAGACTCAGAACTGGTTCATGTAAATTGGGAGAGTCAAATTTAGGCATCATTAACTCCTCGGCATAGACTGAGTAGACTAAGGTGAAAGTTTAAGGATTCGTCTGGTGCCCTTGATGAATATTCTTGTTCGGGTATCGATCACAGTCTTCATAAAAGTCATGCCACCCGGGGCCAGAAGCTTGCTGCAACAGGCTTTTGATTAACTGGAAAAAGTGCATGGCCGTACTCTGAGTGAGACTGTGTGGGACCCTTTGGGATTAAACCTCTGAGACCCCCCTCCGCTGACCCATGAATTCTGGATGCTCAGTCCCAACAGGCAAGTCCTGGCATCCAACAAACCACACAGGGCAAATGGCATTCCGCACTTAAATATGTTTTGCACGTGCCCACATGCACTTCCTGATCCGTTCTCCCCTCCGATGCAGCAGAAAACCAATGGGAGGAGGGTCAAAGTGTTCTAAGTGTGGGGGGAGGTGGGTTTAAGGAAAAGGTTAATTTTTTATGTTAATTTTTACCTTTTGCCTGTTTAGTAAGTTTCTGTTAGAAGTCTGGAAATGTCAGTTTCAGTTTCATTTGCAGTGAAATGAAAAGCAAAGACCAGGACTTGTAGTTGATAAAGAGTTTCATCAGAGGCAAAAACAGACTTTCTTTGTTAACGGGCTGCACACATCTTACAGCCATGAGATAATTGACAGGTTAACGGGGCAAACCGTTCCAGAAGTTAGAGTTTCAATAGCTCAGAATGCTAACTCCTCTGAGAACATTGCCGAGGAATGCAGTCAAGTTATAGGAACAGAGGAACATAGGAACAGGAGGAGGCCATTCAGCCCCTTGAGCCTGTTCAGCCATTCAATGAGATCAGGGCTGATCTGCATCCAAACTCACTCCACCCACCTCGGCTCCATATCCCTGATACCCTCGGTTAGCAACAATCCATCGATCTCAGATTTAAAATTATTAATTGAGCATCTACTGCTTTTAGTGGGAGAGAGTTCCACACTTCTCCCACCCTTTGTGTGAAGAAGTGTTTCCGAACTTCTCTCCTGAATGGCCTGGCTCTGATTTTAAGGTTATGTCCCCTTGTCCTAGACTCCCCCACCAGCGGAAAAAGTTTCTCTCCATCTACCCTATCAATTCCTTTCAAAATCCTAAAAACCTCAATCAAATCTCCCCTTAACCTTCTATATTCCGGGGAATACAAGCCTAGTTTATGGAATCTCTCCTCATAATCTGTCAAGTTCTGTAACTGTCTCTGGTTGAATGACTTAAGTGAACGTTCAGTCAGGGTGACGGATTGGAGAGTGATTCTTGTTAAAACCGAGGTTATTGCAGCTAATTGAATGAGGAATGAACGATGGAAGATCTGACACGCAGCAGGGTGGAAAGAAAGGTTTAAAAGGTGGGTATTAAGAATAGATAGCAAAATTTAGCAAAATTAAAGCCCATAGGATTAAAAGGACAGTGGCAACATAGGTACAAAATTGGCTAAGGAACAGAAAGCAGAGAGTAGTGGTGAACGGTAGTTTTCTGGACTGTTGGGAAGCATACAGTGCACACAGTGGTGTATACAGTGGTGTATATATACAGTGGTGTATACAGTGGTGTATATACACAGTGGTGCATACAGTGGTGTATATACACAGTGGTGCATACAGTGGTGTATATACACAGTGGTGCATACAGTGGTGTATATACACAGTGGTGTATACAGTGGTGCATACAGTGGTGTATACTGGTGTATACACACAGTGGTGTATACAGTGGTGTATACATTGAAACATATAAAATCCTGAGGGGGTTTGAAAGGGTAGATGCTGAGAGGTTGTTTAAGGTGATCGGCAAAAGAGCCAGAGGCAACTTGTGGAAACATTTTTTACGCAGCGAGTTGTTCTGATCTGGAATGCGCTGCCTGAAAGGGCGGTGGAAGCAGATTCAATAATAAATTTCAAAAGGGAATTGGATAAATACTTGAAGGGAAAAAATTTACAGGGCTACAGGGAAAGAGCAGGGGAATGGGACTAATTGGATAGATCTTTCAAAGAGCTGGCACAGGCACGATGGGTCGAATGGTCTCCTCCTGTGCTACTAAGATACTATGATACTTCAGAATTCGATTAAGGCCTGACCAACTAACTGTAACGTGGGTGAATTCTCCGGTGAACTGGTATCACCATAAGTGTTGCTGTTAAGTGTATGAGTAATTATTGTCAAATAATTGTTTTCACTTTATGCTTAACACTCTGTAAACATCAACAATAAATGCTTTTGAACCTATGATTTTGAGAAGTAACTTATAAACTTAAAAGTATTGACTGGGTTAAGCAGACGAGCTAGTATCAGAAAGGTAATGAATTTTTTGAGTGTGTTCAGGACAGCTTTCTGCAACAATATGTCCTGGAACCAACAAGGGGGCAGGGCCAAATTAGATTGAATAATGAGGAATGAGCCAGATTTAGTTAACAGCCTAACGGTGCGTGAACATTTATCTAATAGCGATCATAATATGATCGAGTTCAACGTTGTGTTTGAAAGGGAGAAACTCGTATCAGCTGTTAAGATTCTAAATTTAGGTAAGGCCGATTTCAACGGGATGAGACAGAGACTGTCCACAGTAAACTGGGCAAATCTGTTAATGGGGAAAACGACAGGAGATCAGTGGGAGAGGTTCAAAAAAGAATTTAACATGATACAGAACCAGTTTAGGTGGTAAACTATGGGTAACTAATTCCCTTAGTTCTAGACTCTCCAGCCAGGGGAAACAACCTCTCAGCATCTACCCTGTCAAACCCTCTCAGAATCTTATATGTTTCAATCAGAAGAATGAGAGGGGATCTCATTGAAATATATAAGATTCTGAGGGGGCTTGACAGGGTAGATGCTGAGAGGTTGTTTCCCCTGGCTGGAGAGTCTAGAACTAGAGGGCATAGTCTCAGGATAAAGGATCAGCCATTTAGGACTGAGATGAGGAGGAATTTCTTCGCTCAGAGGGTTGTGAATCTTTGGAATTCTCTACCCCAGAGGGCTGTGGATGCTGAGTCATTGAGTATATTCAAGGCTGAGATCGATAGATTTTTGGACTCAAAGGGAATCAAGGGATATGGGGATCGGGTGGGAAAGTGGAGTTGAGGTCAAAGATCAGTGATGATCTTATTGAATGGTGGATCAGGCTCGAGGGGCCGGATGGCCTACTCCTGCTCCTATTTCTTATGTTCTTATGTTTATACCCCTGAGAGGCAAGAGCTCCACTTGCCAAAAAAACAGCCATGGACGACAAAAGAGGTAAGGGACAACATCAAACTAAAAGAGAAAGCAAACAAAAATGCAAAAAATAGCACAGATCCTGACCAACCAACTGTAACGTGGGTGAATTCTCCGTTGAACTGGCGGGGTATCACTGTAAGTGTTGCTGTTAAGTGTATGAGTAATTATTGTTAAATACAAAGAACAGCAAATGGTGACAAAACAGATAGTAAGAGCTACAAAAAGGGAGTTTGAAAAGAAACTTGCAAGGGATATCAAAATCAACACAAACAATTTTACAATTATATTAGGAAACAGAGGGTGGTCAGGAGCAATGTGGGCCCCTTAAAAACTGATAATGGTGAGATTATAAATGAAAATAAGGAAATGGCGGACATGTTAAATAATTACTTTGCGTCAGTATTTACAGTGCGGGAAGAGGATAGCATGCCTGACACCCCAAGGAAACTAATTTTGAATCAGGGACGGGGTCTTACCATAATTAACATAAGCAAATTAACAGTAATGAAGAAAATAATGACACTAAAGAGTGACAAATCCCCAGGACCAGATGGTTTCCATCCCAGGGTTTTAAAGGAAGTAGGTGAGCACATTGCAGATGCCCTAACTATAATCTTTCAAAGTTCTCTATATTCAGGAACTGTCCCTCTAGATTGGAAAATTGCACGTCACACTGCTATTTAGGAAAGGTGAAATGCAAACCGGGGAATTATAGACCAGTTGGCCTCACATCTGTTGTGGGGAAATTACTGGAGTCTATAATTAAGGATCGAGTGACTGAACACCTTGAAAATTTTCAGTTAATCAGGGAGAGCCAGCATGGATTTGTGAAAGGTAGGTCGTGCCTGACAAACCTGATTGAATTTTTGGAAGAGGTGACTAAAGTAGTGGCCAGGAGAATGTCAATGGATATTGTTTATATGGACTTCCAGAAGGCATTTGATAAACTTCCTCATAAGAGACTGTTAGCTAAAGTTGGAACTCATGGAATTGAGGACAAATTATTGACCTGATTAGGGAATTGGCTGAGCGGCAGGAGACAGAGAGTAGGGATAATGGGCAGGTACTCAAATTGGCAGGATGTGACTAGTGGAGTCCCACAGGGATCTGTGTTGGGGCCTCAACTATTCACTGTATTTATTAACAACTTAGATGACGGGATAGAGAGCCACATAGCCAAGTTTGCTGATGACACAAAGATAGGCAGCATTGTAAGCAGTGTAGATGGAAGCATAAAATTACAGAGAGATATTAATAGATTAAGTGAATGGGCAAAACTGTGGCAAATGGATTTCAATGTAGGCAAGTGTGAGGTCATCCAATTTGGACCTAAAAAGGATAGAACAGGGCACTTTCTAAATGGTGAAAAACCTGAAACAGTGGAGGTCTAAAGAGACTGAAGGATCCACGTACATAGATCATTAAAATATCATGGACAGGTACAGAAAATAATCAAAAAGGCTAATGGAATGCTGGCCTTTATATCTAGAGGACTAGAGTACAAGGGGGCAGAAGTTATGCTGCAGCTATACAAAACCCTGGTTAGACCACACCTGGAGTACTGTGAGCAGTTCTGGGCACCGCACCTTAGGAAGGATATATTGGCCTTGGAGGGAGTGCAGCGTAGGTTTACTAGAATGATACCTGGACACCAAGGGTTAAGTTACGAGGAGCGATTACACAAACTAGGGTTGTATTCTCTGGAATTTAGATGATTAAGGGGTGATTTGATTGAAGTTTTCAAGATATTAAGGGGAACTGATAGGGTGGATAGAGAGAAACTATTTCCACTGGTTGGGGAGTCTAGGACTAGGGGACATAGTCTAAAAATTAGAGCCAGGACTTTCAGGAGTGAAGTTAGGAAACACTTCTACACACAAAGGGTGGTAGAAGTTTGGAACTCTCTTCCGCAAACGGCAATTGATGCTCAATTGTTAATTTTAAATCTGAGATTGATGGATTTTTGTTAACCAAAGGTATTAAGAGATATGGGGCTAAGACGGGTATATGGAGTTAGGTCACAGATCAGCCATGATCTCACTGAATGGCGGAACAGGCTCGAGGGGCTGAATGGCCTCCTCCTGTTCCTAGCTTCCTATGTTCCTAAGTAAGAACAACCAATCTCTAACAGGGAGTAATGCTGCCATATAGAAAATAAATCTCCTCCATTCAGCACACTGCTCCTGCACACTGCGACAATCCTGATGGGATGTGGGCAGTCGCAGATTAATTGATGACAAGCCTGCATCCCACTGCGTTCTCAGTCTAACTCCGAGTCTTCGTGTATCATAAAACGGACTTTATTCTTTGGAAAGCTCCTCCTGCCTCATTCCTACTTCAACCCAGATATCCCTGACAGATTGAGCTGCTCCTCGTCCAATTGCTGCCTGGTCGGTGCTGCTGGGTCACTCCGGAATCATCTCCATCAATGGGGTGAACCATGACTCCGAGATCCCTCATACACCGTCACTCCCAATTGCTGCCTGGTCGGTGCTGCTGGGTCACTCCGGAATCATCTCCATCAATGGGGTGAACCAAGACTCCGAGATCCCTCATACACCGTCACTCCCAATTGCACAACGGCCTCAAGTCCAGTCACCTCGGTGCGAATATTTCTAACATTCGCAACTGATGTAATTAAAAGGTTAAACCTGCTCTTCACTGCTTCCTTTGTCACATTTGACCTTTCTACTAACTTTATGACATTAATTATCATTTGCTCGCACCTGCCACCGCATCTAATTGGAATCCTTCCCATGACCTGCCGAAGTATGAAATGTTGAGATCATGACTTGCCCCCCACTGGCAGGATTTGTATCACAACTCGCAAAATTGTAACGGCTGTGACTTTTACGTGAATTCGCATCAATGTCTGAAGATATGACAGTGCTTATTAGGGAGCAGAATCAACACCGTGTTCCGTTTGGTTAGTTGATCTGCTCAAGACATGGGGCCAGAAATTGCGCAGGGCAGGGAGACAATGCTCACCGCAGCTCCTGCAAATTTAATTAACAAGATTACTTACTGCGGCCTCTGTGGTCCAATTGCTTGAATTTGAACTTTAAACAAAATGTGTGCTATCAACCCAGCCTCTGAGCTTGAGGAGAAGACACGCCCACAAAATCTGTCAGGGCCTTCTTAGTTAGCATGCAGGTACAGCAAGCAATTAGGAAGGCAAATGGCAGGTTGGCCTTTGTTGGAATAGGGTTGGAGTACAAGAGTAAGGAAGTCTTATTACAATTGTACAGGGCTTTGGTGAGACCCCACCTGGAGTACTGTGTACAGTTTTAGTCTCCCTATCTAAGGAGGGATATATTTGCCTTAGAGGCAGTGCAACGAAGGTTCACTAGATTGATTCCTGGGATGAGAGGGTTGTCCTATGAGGAGAGATTGAGTAGAATGGGCCTATACTCTCTGGAGTTTAGAAGAATGAGAGGTGATCTAATTGAAACATATAAGATTCTGAGGGGGCTTCACAGGGTAGATGCTGAGAGGTTGCTTCCCCCGGCTGGAGAGTCTAGAACTAGGGGGCATAATCTCGGGATAAGGGATCAGCTATTTAGGACTGAGATGAGGAGGAATTTCTTCATTCAGAGGGTTGTGAATCGTTGGAATTCTCTACCCCAGAGGGCTGTGGATGCTCAGTCGTTGAGTATATTCAAGACTGAGATCGATAGATTTTTCATCTCTAGGGGAATCAAGGGATATGGGGATCGGGCAGGAAAGTGGAGTTGAAATAGAAGATCAGCCATGATCATATTGAATGGCGGAGCAGGCTTGAGGGGCCGAATGGCCTGCTCCTGCTCCCATTTCTTATGTTCTTATGGCCACAGATTCAGGCTGCATAGCTCAAGCAGACAAGCAGACTTCATTTGACCAAGTGTGGCACCAAGGAGCCCAAGTAAAATTGAAGTCAATGGGTACGGTAGCATAGCAGTTACGTTACTGGACCAGTAATCCAAGAGACCCGGACTAATAATCCGGAGTCATGAGTTCAAATCCCACCATGGCAGCTGGGAATTTAAATTCAATTAATCAAATAAAATCTGGAATTAAAATACTAGTATCAGTAATGGTGGCCATGAAACTACCGGATTATCATAATAACCATCTGGTTCACTAATCCCCTTTAGGGAAGGAAACCTGCCATCCTTACCCGGTCTGGCCTATATGTGACTCCAGATCAACAACAATGTGGTTGATTCTTAATTGCCCTCTGAAATGGACGAGCAAGTCACTCAGTTGTAAAATCTAGCTAAAACAAGTAACAATAAGAATAAAACCGGACGGACTACTAGGCACCGGACACGACAAAGGCAAACCAAGCCCAGTCGACCCTGCAAAGTCCTCCTCACGAACATCTGGGGACTTGTGCCAAAATTGGGAGAGCTGTCCCACAGACTAGTCAAGCAACAGCCTGACATAGCCGTACTCACAGAATCATACCTTTCAGCCAACGACCCAGACTCTTCCATCACCATCCCTGGGTATGTCCTGTCCCACCGGCAGGTCAGACCCACCAGAGGTGGCGGTACAGTGATATACAGTCAGGAGGGAGTGGCCCTGGGAGTCCTCAACATTGACTCTGGACCCCATGAAATCTCATGGCATCAGGTCAAACAGGGGCAAAGAAACCTCCTGCTGATTACCACCTACTGTCCTCCATCAGCTGATGAATCAGTCTTCCTCCATGTTGAACACCACTTGGAGGAAGCACTGAGGGTAGCAAGGACACAGAATGTACTCTGGGTGGGGGACTTCAATGTCCATCACCAAGAGTGGCTCGGTAGCACCACTACTGGCCGAGCTGGCTGAGTCCTTAAAGGACATAGCTGCTAGACTGGGCCTGCGGCAGGTGGTGAGCGAACCAACACGAGGGAAAAACTTACTTGACCTTGTCATCACCAATCTACCTGTCACAAATGCATCTGTCCATGACAGTATTGGTAGGAGTGACCACCGCACAGTCCTCGTGGAGACGAGGTCCCATCTTCTCACCTCGCACTGAGGACACCATCCAACGTGTTGTGTGGCACTACCACCATGCCAAATGGAATAGATTCAGAACAGATCTAGCAGCATAAAACTGGACATCCATGAGGTGCTGTGGGCCATCAGCAGCAGCAGAATTGTATTCCAGCACAATCTGTAACTTCATGGCCCGGCATATTCCTCACTCTACCATTACCAACAAGTCAGGGGATCAACCCTGGTTCAACGAGGAGTGTAGAAGTGCATGCCAGGAGCAGTACCAGATGTACCTAAAAATGAGGTGCCAACCTGGTGAAGCTACAACTCAGGACTACATGCATGCTAAACAGCAGAAGCAACATGCTATAGACAGAGCTAAGCGATTCCACAACCAACGGATCAGATCAAAGCTCTGCAGTCCTGCCACATCCAGTCGTGAATGGTGGTGGACAATTAAACAACTAACGGGAGGAGGAGGCTCTGCAAACATCCCCATCCTGAACGATAGCAGAGTCCAGCACATGAGTGCAAAAGACAAGGCTGAAGCGTTTGCAACCATCTTCAGCCAGAAGTGCCAAGTGGATGATCCATCTCAGCCTCCTCCCGATATCCCCACCATCACAGAAGCCAGTCTTCAGCCAATTCGATTCACTCCACGTGATATCAAGAAACGGCTGAGTGCACTGGATACAGCAAAGGCTATGGGCCCTGACAACATCCTGGCTGTAGTGCTGAAGACTTGTGCTCCAGAACTAGCTGCACCTCTAGCCAAGCTGTTCCAGTACAGCTACAACACTGGCATCTACCCGACAATGTGGAAAATTGCCCAGGTATGTCCTGTCCACAAAAAGCAGGACAAATCCAATCCGGCCAATTACCGCCCCATCAGTCTACTCTCAATTATCAGCAAAGTGATGGAAGGTGTCGTCGACAGTGCTATCAAGCGGCACTTACTCACCAATAACCTGCTCACCGATGCTCAGTTTGGGTTCCGCCAGGACCACCCAGCTCCAGACCTCATTACAGCCTTGGTCCAAACATGGAGAAAAGAGCTGAATTCCAGAGGTGAGGTGAGAGTGACTGCCCTTGACATCAAGGCAGCATTTGACCGAGTGTGGCACCAAGGAGCCCTAGTAAAATTGAAGTCAATGGGAATCAGGGGGAAAACTCTCCAGTGGCTGGAGTCATACCTAGCACAAAGGAAGATGGTAGTGGTTATTGGAGGCCAATCATCTCAGCCCCAGGACATTGCTGCAGGAGTTCCTCAGTTGTAAACAATTTTACAACACCAAGTTATAGTCCAGCAATTTTATTTTAAATTCACAAGCTTTCGGAGGCTTCCTCCTTCGTCAGGTAAATGTTTGCCTGACGAAGGAGGAAGCCTCCGAAAGCTTGTGAATTTAAAATAAAATTGCTGGACTATAACTTGGTGTTGTAAAATTGTTTACAATTGTCAACCCCAGTCCATCACCGGCATCTCCACATCAGGAGTTCCTCAGGGCAGTGTCCTAGGCCCAACCATCTTCAGCTGCTTCATCAATGACCTTCCCTCCATCATAAGGTCAGAAATGGGGATGTTCGCTGATGATTGCACAGTGTTCAGTTCCATTCGCAACCCCTCAGATAATGAAGCAGTCCGTGCCCGCATGCAGCAAGACCTGGACAACATCCAGGCTTGGGCTGATAAGTGGCAAGTAACATTCGCGCCAGGCAAGTGCCAGGCAATGACCATCTCCAACAAGAGAGAGTCTAACCACCTCCCCTTGACATTCAACGGCATTACCATTGCCGAATCCCCCACCATCAACATCCTGGGGGTCACCATTGACCAGAAACTTAACTGGACCAGCCATATAAATACTGTGGCTACAAGAGCAGGTCAGAGGCTGGGTATTCTGCGGCGAGTGACTCACCTCCTGACTCCCCAAAGCCTTTCCACCATCTACAAGGCACAATCAGGAGTGTGATGGAATACCCTCCACTTGCCTGGATGAGTGCAGCTCCAACAACACTCAAGAAGCTCGACACCATCCAGGACAAAGCAGCCCGCTTGATTGGCACCCCATCCACCACCCTAAACATTCACTCCCTTCACCACCGGCGCACTGTGGCTGCAGTGTGTACCATCCACAGGATGCACTGCAGCAACTCGCCAAGGCTTCTTCGACAGCACCTCCCAAACCCATGACCTCTACCACCTAGAAGGACAAGGGCAGCAGGTACATGGGAACAACACCACCTGCACGTTTCCCTTCAAGTCACACACCATCCCGACTTGGAAATATATCGGCCGTTCCTTCACCGTCGCTGGGTCAAAATCCTGGAACTCCCTTCCTAACAGCACTGTGGGAGAACCTTCACCACACGGACTGCAGCGGTTCAAGAAGGCGGCTCACCACCACCTTCTCAAGGGCAATTAGGGATGGACAATAAATGCCGGCCTCGCCAGCGACGCCCACATCCCATGAATAAAAAAAAAGATGATGTGGAGATGCCGGTCGTGGACTGGGGTTGACAAATGTAAACAATCTTACAACACCAAGTTATAGTCCAACAATTTTATTTGAAAATCACAAGCTTTCGGAGCCTTCCTCCTTCGTCAGGTGAATTTGGAAATCCTCGAACGTTTCGCATTTATATTCAGAGAACAATACCTGGTGATTACAGATAATCTTTCCAACTGCCCGTTGTCAAGGCAATCAAAGTGTTCAGACAGAGAGGTGTTACCTACAGGACCACCGAATATACAAACGGCCAGAACACAAAACAGAGAGAGGGAGAAACATCCAAAAGGAAGAGAAAGACTGAAAATGACCAATTGAATTAAAAACAGATAACATTTGTTCGCTGATGGGGTAACGTGTAGCGTGACATGAACCCAAGATCCCGGTTGAGGCCGTCCTCATCGGTGCGGAACTTGGCTATCAATTTCTGCTCGACGATTTTGCGTTGTCGTGTGTCTCGAAGGCCGCCTTGGAGAATGCTTACCCGAAGATCGGTGGCTGAATATCCTTGACTGCTGAAGTGTTCCCCGACTGGGAGGGAACCCTCCTGTCTGGCGATTGTTGTGCGGTGTCCGTTCATCCGTTGTCGCAGCGTCTGCATGGTCTTGCCAATGTACCATGCTCCAGGGCATCCTTTCCTGCAACGTATGAGGTAGACAACGTTGGCCGAGTCACAGGAGTATGAACCATGTACCTGGTGTGTGGTGTCCTCTCGTGTGATGGTGGTATCTGTGTCGATGATCTGGCATGTCTTGCAGAGGTTACCGCGGCAGGGTTGTGTGGTGTCGTGGACGCTGTTCTCCTGAAAGCTGGGTAATTTGCTGCGAACGATGGTCTGTTTGAGGTTAGGTGGCTGTTTAAAGGCGAGTAGTGGAGGTGTGGAGATGGCCTTAGCGAGGTGTTCGTCGTCATCGATGACATGTTGAAGGCTGCGGAGAACATGGCGTAGTTTCTCTGCTCCGGGGAAGTACTGGACGACGAAGGGTACTCTGTTGGTTGCGTCCCGTGTTAGTCTTCTGAGGAGGGCTATGCGATTTTTCGCTGTGGCCCGTCGGAACTGTCGATAGACGAGTCGAGCGTCATATCCCGTTCTTACGAGGGCGTCTTTCAGCGTCTGTAGATGTCCATTGCGTTCCTCCTCGTCTGAGCAGATCCTGTGTATTCGCAGGGCCTGTCCATAGGGGATGGCCTCTTTGACGTGGTTAGGGTGGAAGCTGGAAAAGTGGAGCATCCTGAGGTTGTCCGTGGGCTTGCGGTAGAGTGAGGTGCTGAGGTGCCCGTCTTTGATGGAGATTTGTGTGTCCAAGAAAGAAACCGATTCTGAGGAGTAGTCCATGGTGAGCTTGATGGTGGGATGGAACTTGTTGATGTTATCGTGTAGTCTCTTTAGTGATTCTTCGCCGTGGGTCCATAGAAAGAAAATGTCGTCGATGTATCTGGTGTATAACGTTGGTTGGAGGTCCTGTGCAGTGAATAAGTCCCACTCGAACTTGTGCATGAAATTGTTGGCGTATTGGGGTGCGAATTTGGTCCCCATGGCTGTTTCGTGTGTTTGGGTAAAGAACTGGTTATCGAAGGTGAAGACATTGTGATCCAGGATGAAATGGATGAGTTGTAAGATGGCGTCTGGAGATTGGCTGTTGTTGGTGTTGAGTATTGATGCTGTCGCAGCGATGCCGTCATCGTGGGGGATACTGGTGTAGAGTGCCGAGACGTCCATCGTGGTGAGAAGTGTTCCTGGTTCAACTGGTCCGTGGGTACTGAGTTTTTGTAGAAAGTCTGTAGTGTCGCGACAGATGCTGGGGGTTCCCTGTACGATGGGTTTCAGGATGCCCTCGACGTATCCAGAGAGGTTCTCACACAGGGTTCCGTTGCCTGATACCGGGATCTTGGGTTCATGTCGCGCTACACGTAACCCCACTAGCGAATAAAAGTTATCTGTTTTTAATTCAACGGGTCATTTTCAGTCTTTCTCTTCCTTTCGGATGTTTCTCCCTCTCTCTCTCTGTTTTGTGTTCTGGCCGTTTGTATATTCGGTGGTCCTGTAGGTAACACCTCTCTGTCTGAACACTTTGATTGCCTTGACAATGGGCAGTTGGAATGATTATCTGTAATCACCAGGTATTGTTCTCTGACTATAAATGCGAAAGGTTCAAGGATTTCCTGACATTCACCTGACGAAGGAGGAAGCCTCCGAAAGCTTGTGATTTTCAAATAAAATTGTTGGACTATAACTTGGTGTTGTCAGATTGTTTACAAAAAAAAGATGAGAGTGAAGGTCAGACCAAGGTAAGGAACAAGGGTAACAGAACCGGTCAGGGAACAAGTTCAGTTAAATGACTGTTAAAAATAAATTGAGGGGAACAATTATTGAAAATAAATTAAATTGCCAGTTTGGCAATGTGCACAGCATCCAAAACTAAATGGGGGAACTCGAAGCAATAATTCATAGCAAGGAGCCAGATGTGATGGCGTTAACATGGCAAATATTGCAGGATATAATGTATTTAGAAAGGATAGGGAAGGGAGGGGGAGGTAGAGTAGCTGTAATAATTAGAGATAACATAATGGCAATAGAAAATGGGACATAAGTAATACGAAGATAGAAACAGAATCCATGTGGATTGAGACAAAAGATAAGGAGGGATCGATCACGTTATTCGGGATATTCTATAGACCACCTAATAGTGGAAGGGAAATGGAGGATGAAACACTTTGGCAAATCTGTGAAATGAGTAAAAAAACATTGAATAATAATCATGGGAGATTTCAATTACCCCCAAATAAACTGGCAAGAAGGGGTAGGGAAAGGGGAAAAGGGGGAATGGAGTTTTTACAGTGTGTTCAGGACTCCTTTCTTACCCAGTGTGTGAGAAACCCAACAAGAGAGGAATCACTGCTGGATCCAGTAATGGGAAACAAACCAGAACAGATAAAAGAAGTCAACATAGGGGAACATCTAGGCAATAGTGATCATAACATAAACACGATAGTGATCATAATATGGTTTAAATTAATGATTGAGAAAGACATATGTAAAACAAAGACCAAAGTAATAGATTGGAAACATTTTTAGGGGATGAGAATGGAACAAGGGAAAATAAACTGTAAAAACATTTTGAGAGACAAAGAGATCGAAGAGCAGTGGGAAATATTTAAAATGGTGAACAATAAGAGTTCAGGAGAAATATATTCCTCTAAAAAACAAGAACAAACTCATCAATAATGAAACACTCTGGATGAATAAAGAGATACGGGTGAAATTAAAACTAAAGACAAAGACATACACTAAATACAGAGACAATAAAGGAAAGGTTGAGAAAAGGGAATATGAAGAGGTTAGGAAAGAAGTAAAAAAAAACAATTAGGAAAGCAAAGAGGAATTATGAAATTAAATTATTAATGAACATAAAAAGAAATTGTAAAGTATTCTACAAATACATAAATAACAAAAGAAAAATCAGGAGAGGGATAGGGCCACTCAGGGATGCACAGGATAAACTCAGGTAATGACAGCGAAATGGCAGAAATATTGAACAGTTATTTTGTCTCAGTATTTACCAGGGAGACGATCAGTATAAAACCCCTGGTCCAGATTGATTGCATCTATGCATAGTAAAAAAAGTTAGGGAAAAGATAGCAAAGGCACTGTTAGCCGATTTGTCCTGTTACTGTCGCAACTATGGGTTGTTAATCCATCAATAATAACCTCCGCTTGATTCTAGCCCGAGAGGTTATAAAATAGCAAGTTTAATAGACTGACTTACAACAGAGTTACACGACAGCTGTCTTCAACATTACATTCAACAGTTAAAGTACAACTCTCCACAGATTACATTAATGACCAGCAATCAATACAACCTGATCTGTCCATCCTTCAGGGTGATCAGACCTGACCTTCACGGACTGCCAGTGACAATGGACTTCCGACCATCCCCTCTTGAGAGCTCTAACTTTTGGGAGGGCGCATGCCCTATCTTTATACTATTCGGCTGCGTTGTTCTGTATGTAAACACTGCTGGTCTTATCTCATGGTCATAAACCATCCTACTGTGCTGACTGTCCAAAAACCACCAAGGATTGTTTAATGTCACAGAGTTTACGTAGCCTTTCCCCATGATCAGCTCTTAGTATGTTTATATAGGTTAGGACACCGTGTCTCGTGAATCTTACTGTTTTTCACTAATCAATGCCTCAGCACTCCTTCAATGACCTCTTGGGTTTCTGTAAGTTATTTTCCTCAGAGATGCTGACCTTTGCCCTCCTATTTTCTAGGCTTGTTTTAAACCATATTCTTACATCCCCATCTCTTGAATCTGAGTGGACCCACTCTGGCTCAATTATAGATCTAGAAATGGGCCATCTCTTGCCCTTTGTGTGTTTATAGTTCTGAAGCGTCAGCACGCCCTGTCTCTGACAAACCAAGACGCGACTTTGCTCCCCTCCTATGAACACCGCCTCTTGCTAAATATTTGGGAGCTTTATGCGAGCTGTGGGAGATGGGATATTGACCATGTTTGGCTCCCAGGTTCAATTTTCACTTTATCCCTGAACTATCTTTTTGGTCTTGCCTAAGGTCATCTTCAGATTACATAAGCACACACAAACATAAATATTGCTTCTAAGTTTCATTTGATTAATACAGAAACCTACAGGGTATCATAATATCAAGAAATCATGGACTTCAAAGATTCTCCAGCTCTCCTTTTACTAATAACCATCTTGAGGATATTATCACTAAGTATTATTTCTCCCGAGCCCAATTTCATTGAACTGAAAGGAATCTGACCCTGAATTTTGGAAATCCAAATTACTGTGTCCCTCTTTACTTTAATTTCAATCCCTCTGATTGGGAGCAGCGTTCCCTGATTGTTTCATTAATTAGTCAGTTTCTCTATGGACCATGTGTCAGTGCTTTGTTTAAAAGGTTTTCTCACTCTCCTGGGCCACATTAACCATTTCATGTCGTGCTGTTGTCAAGTAACTGAGCATGTCTGAGACCCGTTCTTCAGTGTATCTTCCTCGTGTATTTCCGTGCACTGGTTGTCTCACACGCAACATATCACAGGGATATTAACTTTCTGCTGGCCAGTTTTATTTTCCTCATGGTATTTCCGAACGTTTTCTACGCACACGTCACGTGCAGTAAGATTTAATCCTGTAAGAATAACTGCTCTGTTTGAAGAGTGTTTCCGAAAGCTCACCAGGCCTTAGGCCTTTGTAGTCGTGTCCTTCATCCCGGTCTCCGTTCCCAATCGATGGCAACATACATTTGCCTCTTTCATGTCAACTGTAACCATTCTTGGGCTTTCAGGTTATCTTATCAAAAGATCGGGGGCTGTCTGGGGGTCTTTGCTCCTCCCCCCCTGCCTGGCCCCAATGTCTGGGTAGTGGCCAGGCTATCAAATGCAGTTTCCTCATTGTTCATTATTGGCAACGGCACAAATATCTCCAACAGAAAGATATCAATTTACTATTCTCAACTTCACTTTCCTGACTTTCACTCGATCGTACATTTACACCAGATTGATATCTTTTGGTAAATCATGTCCAGGTGATTTATTTACCCATAATCACCCAGGGCGATGACTTTAGAGAAATTCCCATTGGATGGTGTAATTTCCCTGTTTCTATATTTTAACTCTCAATCACTTCCTCTCATCCAATTTTACACATCCCATAATATCACCATTTCCTCTCATTCATGAGCCCTGGAGGAACTTTACTGCCAGAAAACAATGGTAGGAGTAGTTTATAGGCCTCCTGATAGTAGCAATACTGTTGGACAGAGTATTAATCATGAAATGAGAGGAGCTTGTAACAAAGGTAATGCAGTAATCATGGGGGACATTAATCTTCATATAGACTGGACCAATCAAATTGGCAAAGGTAGTTTGGAGGACGAGTTCATGGAATTCGAGACAGTTTCCTCGAACAATACCGGCATGGAACCAACCAAGGAACAGGCTATTTTAGATCTTGTATTGTGTAATGAGACAGGGTTAATTAGTAATCTCACAGTAAAGGATCCTCTGGGGAAGAATGATCATAATATGATAGAATTTCACATTGAGTTTGCGAGAGACTTACTTAAGCCTGAAACTAGAGTCTTAAACTTAAATAAAACCAATTACATTGGTATGAGGGGCGAGTTGACGATGATAGATTGGGAAATTAGATTAAAGGATATGATAGATAAGCAATGGCAAACGTTTAAAGAAATATTCCAACATGCTCAACGAATATACATTCCATTAAGAAATAAAAACACCACAGGAAAAGTGATCCATCCGTGGCTAACTAAAGAAGTTAAGGATAGTATTAGATTCAAAGAAGTGTAGTAAGTCTGAGGATTGGGAGAGTTTTAGAAACCAGCAAAGGATGGCCAAACAATTGATAAAAAGGGAGAAAATAGAATGTAACCCTGCCATTCAAGAAAGGAGGGAGAGAGAAAACAGGGAACGACAGGCCAGTTAGCCTGACATCAGTCGTCGGGAAAATGCTGGAATCCATTATTAAGGAAGTGGTAACAGGGCACTTAGAAAATCATAATATGATCAGGCAGAGTCAACATGGTTTTATGAAAGGAAAATCATGTTTGACAATTTTTTTAGAGTTTTTTGAGGATGTAACTAGCAGGGTAGATAAAGGGGAACCAGTGGATGTCGTATATTTGGATTTTCAAAAGGTATTCGATAAGGTGCCACATAAAAGGTTGTTACACAAGATAAGGGCTCATGGTGTTGGGTTAATATATTAGCATGGATAGAGGATTGTTTAACAGACAGAAAACAGAGAGTAGGAATAAACGGGTCATTCTCAGGTTGGCAGGCTGTAACTAGTGGGGTGCCGCAAGGATCAGTGCTTGGGCCTCAGCTATTTACAATCTATATTAATGACTTAGATGAAAGGACCGAGTGTAATGTATCCAAGTTTGCTGATGATACAAAGCTAGGTGGGAAAGTAAGCTGTGAGGAGGTGTTCAGAGAGATTTGGGTGTCCTCATACAAGAAACACAATAAGTTAGCATGCAGGTACAACGAGCAATTAGGAAGGCTAATGGCATGTTGGCCTTTATTGCAAAGGGGGTTGGAGTACCAGAGTAAGGAAGTCTTACTACAATTGTACAGGGCTTTGGTGAGACCTCCCCTGGAGTACTGTGTACAGTTTTGGTCTCCTTACCTAAGGAAGGATATACCTGCCTTAGAGGCGGTGCAACAAAGGTTCACTGGATTGATTCCTGGGATGAGAGGGTTGTCCTATGAGGAGAGATTGAGTAGAATGGGCCTATATTCTCTGGAGTTTAGAAGAATGAGAGGTGAGCTCATTGAAACATTTAAGATTCTGAGGGGGCTTGACAGGGTAGATGCTGAGAGGTTATTTCCCCTGGCTGGAGAGTCTAGAACTAGGGGGCATAGTCTCAGGATAAGGGGTCGGCCATTTAAGATTGAGATGAGGAGGAATTTCTTCATGCAGAGAGTTGTGAATCTTTGGAATTCTCTACCTCAGAGGGCTGTGGATGCTGAGTCATTGAATATATTCAAGGCTGAGATCGATAGATTTTTGGACTCTGCGGAATCAAGGGATATGGGGATCGGGCGTGAAAGTGGAGTTGAGGTCAAAGATCAGCAATGATCTTATTGAATGGTGGAGCAGGCTTGAGGGGCCGTATGGCCGACATGTAGAATCATAGAATCATAGAATGGTTACAGCACGGAAGGAGGTCTTTCGGCCCGTCGAATCCGTGCCGGCTCTCTGCAAGACCAATCTCTGCTAGTCCCACTCCCCCGCCCATTCCTTGTAGCCCTGCCAATTTTTTTCCTTCAAGTATTTATCCAGTTCCCTTTTGAAAGCCATGATTGAATCTGCCTCCACCACCCCCTCGGGCTATGCATTCCAGATCCTAACCACTCGCTGTGTAAAAAAGTTTTTCCTCATGTCACCTTTGGTTCTTTTACCAATCACCTTTAATTTGTGCCCTCCGGTTCTTGACCCTTCTGCCAATGGGAACAGTTTCTCCCTATCTACTCTGTCTAGACCCTTCATGATTTTGAATACCTCGATCAAATCTCCTCACAACCTTCTCTGTTCCAAGGAGAACAATCCCAGCTTCTCCAGTCTATCCACTTAACTAAAGTCCTTCATCCCTGGAATCATTCTAGTAAATCTCCTCTGCACCCTCTCTAAGGCCTTCACATCTTTCCTAAAGTGCGGTGCCCAGAACTGGACACAATACTCCAGTTGTGGTCGAACCAGTGTTTTATAAAGGTTCATCATGACTTCCATACTTTTGTACTCTGTGCCTCTATTTATAAAGCCCAGGATCCCGTATGCTTTTTTAACCGCTTTCTCAACCTGCCCTGCCACCTTCAACCATTTGTGCACATATACCCCCAGATCTCTCTGTTCCTGTATCCCTTTTAGAGTTGTACCCTATAGTTTATATTGCCTCTCCTCGTTCTTCCTAACGAAATGTATCACTTTGCATTTTTTTGCGTTAAATTTCATCTGTTACGTTTCCACCCATTCCACCAGCCTGTCTATATCCTCTTGAAGTCTATCACTATCCTCCTCACTGTTCACTACCCTTCCAAGTTTGTGTCATCTGCACATTTTGAAATTGTGCCCTGTACACCCAAGTCCAAGTCACTAATATATATCAAGAAAAGCAGTGGTCCCAGCACCGACCCCTGGGGAACACCACTGTATACCTCCCTCCAGTCCGAAAAACAACCATTCACCACTACTCTCTGTTTCCTGTCACTTAGACAATTTCATATCCACGCTGCCACTGCCCCTTTTATTCCATGGGCTTCAACTTTGATGACAAGCCTATTATGTGGCACTTTATCAAACGCCTTTTGAAAGTCCATATACACATCAACTGCATTGCCCTCATCGACCCTCTCTGTTACCTCATCAAAAAACTCAGTCAAGTTAGTTAAACATGATTTGCCTACTCCTGCTCCTATTTCTTATGTTCTTATGTTCAATACAATATTTACAGTTTGGTCCAATATCCCAATACATTTTTTTGTTTATTTTACTTAAATTCTTCTCTTTTCATGATCCCACTTTGCGAGCAGTACAGTCGGACTGACAGCACTTGGCAATATACAATTTTATTCCCCCCCACAAAATACTGTCCTCCCCGATACACAGCATTGGACAGGGACCACTTAGACTGGAATCCTTTTATTTTAAAATATCCCCTTAAACTACAGGTAAATTTCCCCTCTCGAGTGCTTGAACAGCAACTCAGATCAATTTATCTCATCAATTCCACTTTCAGGAACACATTGTTCAGGCTTTCTGGTTTTACAGTAGAGACAGAAGTGTCTGCAATTACTCCTCCCCCACTATAAACACTGTGTCTCTGAACATAAATAGATTAAAACAAAACAAATCAAAACGTTTTCAAAAGAGGAAAAGCAGCTTGGACCAAGGCTGATGATTGCTTTTCCTTCTCTATGTCATTTTAAATTATCGAAATCCTAGTTTTAAGTCTTAGTCCAAAACATCACCACCCTGTGACGTTTGACATCTGCTGATGTTTGCAGATAAGATCTTAAGTTCTTCTCACTGCTGGATGTTTCCTGCTCCAACATTTCTCCAGCAAAGCTCGCTCCGTAACTTTGTGAAGCCATTTTATGTCAAAGGACTACGCTTGGTAGTTTTTTGAAATTTTTTCACCCAGAGGGTGGTGGGGGTCTGGAACTCGCTGCCTGAGAGGGTGGGAGAGGCAGAAACCCTCAACTCATTTCAAAAATACCTGGATACGCACCTGAAGTGCCGAAACCTACAGGGCTACGGACCAAGTGCTGGAAAGTGGGGTTAGGCTGGGGGGCTCTTTTTCAGCCGGCACGGACATGATGGGCTGAATGGCCTCCTTCTGTGCTGTAACTTTCTATGATTCTATGGTAATCCTGCACCACTAACACTCACACGGTCCTGAAAACCATGGCCCCCTGTTTAAAAAGAAACACAGAGAATCCATCCTGACTCTTCTTGAGAGCCCAAGGGGTTAATTTGTCAATTCATGATTTCATGATTTCATTCTGTCACCGTGGGGAAAAACCCAATTAAATTATGCCAATTATTTTAAATAAATGCAAAGGTTATTGCTTGGTGAATTAAAACAGATGTTGGGGACCTTGGAAAGGGTTAATTACTTTGCAGAAGTAAAACACCAATATGATCAGACACTGGCAGATTCTCAGCGTACTGCGAGGTCGCTTTTACATAATTTAAAAAAACCTTTTGTGTCGGGAGAAAGCATTTCAGTTCATTCGTCTCAGCTTTTAGTTAGTCCAACATTTCCAGATTGTTGTCATAGAGACGGAAGATTAAGTTTAACTTCGCCCAAACAAAATTACTTTTGGCAAAATCTTTTCGTCTAAAAACAGTGCAGATCAAATTCTAATTGTTGTCTAAGCATTTCCAACATTTATTTAAAGTAATTTTTATTCAAGCTGTCGTTGGATTTTTCTGAGTTCGGTGGGGATGATTATTTGGTTCTGATAATGGACCAATTAACCTTTCAAATGAGCCTTTGCTTTTACAATAGCTGCCAAGTGGGTTCGATTTCGGGACAGTTCCAAAGTTTTTTGCACGAGGTCGGCGGTGGGTAACGGCTTTCCATCCGCTGAGGGGAATCCTCGTTTCTCCCAGACAGGTAAATAATCAGTCAGTGACAAACAAGTGAAAGGGCTGCCGGAGAAAGAGGTCAGGGCTCGTTCACCTCCATCCATCTGGAGGACAGAGGCCTCTGCAACTAATTCAGCTCGCTGTGCTGATCGGCCTCCAGTTAAATCTTTTAATGCATCCGACAGTAACAACTGGGTGGGGGGTATGGACGGCCATAAGTCGGACTTTATCTAATCCGGTGATACGGGCAAGTTGGTTGATGGCCCGATAGACAAAGACGTTTCTCAAAGGCTGCGACCGTTCGTTCCACCAATGACAGTGTTTGAGAGGCAGATGCCACAGGCACCTGAGCACCGTGTCGCTCTTGGAGCAAAACACAAGACACCACAATGTCTCCGTTCACTACTCCAAGCGAGTATGGATCGCCAGCCTCCAGGGTCTAATTTTAATCCTCCCACTGTGATCACTTCTAACGGTTCTTTTAACGGATTGTAATGACAAACGGCGGAGAAGTTGTGAAATCCCTGCGGTAACCAGGGCGAGGTACACTGTTGCTCCCTTAGGGTGAAAGCAAATTTATATTGGCACTGACAGGTCAACCTGTACCACTCGGTCTATTCTGCCACACTCGTCCTGTGTTGTGCCCAACAGGGGCGGTCATTGGCAGTTGACCAAATTCTCTCTGCTCGTGTTGGAGTCACACTGTTAGGTCATATTGACCTTAAATCCCTATACAGCGGCCCTCCTTATGGAGAGTTTACACCCACAAACACATATTTACCATGTCCACTACCACATTGTTCTTTCCCACCCACTCTACTCCGAAGATACCATCCTCTGTCTCCTGTCATTTTTGACTCCATCCCCTACTGTCACTTCCCTGTATCTCCTCCTCCTCCAAATCCCCCTAGTCCTGACTTTGATGGGGTGGCACTGAGTTCTTTATGTTTCCGCAGTGGGGAGGGGGGGAATGCTGCGGGAAGGTAGGATCGGAGTGATTGGAGCAATTCTTCAGGAATTCTATCTCCTGTCTCAGAGTGTCTATCTCAGATTCCGATCTTTCCTCCAGTTCCTGTATTTGCTTTTGACGGTGTGTGTGATCTCCCGCTCCTGCTACACTGCGCTGGTCATCCTGGTTTTTGACTTAGGACTCCTCGTAGGGCACTAGTTAACTCAACAACCTTCTTTTATCACATTTTATCCTGACCTTCCTGATGTTGTAGTTCGGCATTACATGCTACTAATTTTCTGGCTCTATTTGTACCTTTGGTTTTAAGGAATCTACTGACACAGCTAGAGTCCCGTTGTGAGCAGTTGTATGAGCTAATTGATTTTTTACCTCCAGTTTTTGTTCCATCAACTTTTTGTTGCGGTCTCTCTCAGTCTCTAATTTAAGTTTTAGAATTTGCTCTCCTTGCCATAACACAACTATCGTTTTCCAATTTTCCTTTTCCACCTGCTTTTCGAGGCTTTGATCTCCGAGCTGTTCTAGGTTTTGTGCTTTTTCTTTCAAAGGGATACGAGCTATCTTTTATTTAATCTTTTCTGTTTTTCAGTCACTTTCTCTGACTACAGCCAATCACAAGATAAAAGGAGCATTGTCAGTTTTGCGAACAGTGGTCACATTCCAGTACAATCTAGATTTATCCCCAAATTATCAAAAATGATGGCCTGGGCGAGATAACAAGATCTCGTTCTATGATTTACAGTTACACACTAGATTAATTCCTCAAACTTCAATTCACACTCACCAAAACTCAACACAACTCCAATCAGATTAATATTCATGTGATGACCTCATGTCCGGAATTTGAGACTCTCATTTTTATAAGATCCAGAGTTTCACTGTGGCCACAATAAAAGTCTGGTTTCCACAATTTGATAGGTTAGTTACCCTCAATAACTCCAATTTTAATTCAGCAATATCAAAATTAAAAACAAGACAAAACAAACAAAATTATCGGTACAGCAGGTGCTTCATAAAATCCAGTAAATTACATCGTCTTTCATTTTGTTCGTGCTTCAGGCGCACTTTTCCAAAAACTCTGAAAATACTGGATCCAACTGCTTTCATACCGAAACAAAATCTTTGTCACATTCAACAAAAGTGGAAAACACATAACAAGCAGTAAAAAGGGGGCGCAGACTGCAACAACAAAAAGAAAGCACTCAAAATGAGGACAGGCATTTTAAAGAGACGATACAGTGAAAACAAAAGTGCACATTCTGTAGCTTGTGATCCTCTCCCTTCCTCCTTCTTGATTTCGGATAGAACCCCATTCTGTGCCGACTCAAAGTCTCAAGCTCAGTCTGTGCCTCACCCAATCCTGATACGATGCAGGTCCCTCCATCTTTCATTTTGTCCTCCTTTCAACCGACACTTCCAAATTTCAACTTCCTCTCTCAATCTCCCCAACTCCTCTCGCTGGAACATGACTCCCGTTTTCCAATCCTCCTTTTTAATTATTTTCTTACTTAGCAGTTTCTTCACCTTTCTCTATTCACAACAGATCTTGCAGCTCAAAACTGGTTATCCATGAGGCGCTGTGGGCCATCAGCAGCAGCAGAATTGTATTCCAGCACAATCTGTAACCTCATGGCCCGGCATATTCCTCACTCTACCATTACCAACAAGCCAGGGGATCAACCCTGGTTCAATGAGGAGTGTAGAAGAGCATGCCAGGAGCAGCACCAAGCGTACTTAATAATGAGGTGCCAACCTGGTGAAGCTACAACTCAGGACGACATGCATGCTAAACAGCGGAAGCAACATGCTATAGACAGAGCTAAGCGATTCCACAACCAACGGATCAGATCAAAGCTCTTCAGCCCTGCCACATCCAGTCGTGAATGGTGGTGGACAATTAAACAACTAACGTGAGGAGGAGGTTCTGCAAACATCCCCATCCTCAATGGTGGCGGATTCCAGCACGTGAGAGCAAAAGACAAGGCTGAAGCATTTGCAACCATCTTCAGCCAGAAGTGCCGAGTGGATGATCCATCTCGGCCTCCTCCCGATATCCCCACCATCACAGAAGCCAGTCTTCAGCCAATTCGATTCACTCCACGTGATATCAAGAAACGGCTGAGTGCACTGGATACAGCAAAGACAACATCCTGGCTGTAGTGCTGAAAACTTGTGCTCCAGAACTAGCCGCGCCTCCAGCCAAACTGTTCCAGTACAGTTACAACACTGGCATTGACCCAACAATGTGGAAAATTGCCCAAGTATGTCCTGTCCACAAAAAGCAGGACAAATCCAATCCGGCCAATTACCGCCCCATCAGTCTACTCTCAATCATCAGCAAAGTGATGGAAGGTGTCGTCGACAGTGCTATCAAGCGGCACTTACTCACCAATAACCTGCTCACCGATGCTCAGTTTGGGTTCCGCCAGGACCACTCGGCTCCAGACCTCATTACAGCCTTGGTCCAAACATGGACAAAAGAGCTGAATTCCAGAGGTGAGGTGAGAGTGACTGCCCTTGACATCAAGGCAGCATTTGACCGAGTGTGGCACCAAGAAGCCCTAGTAAAATTGAAGTCAATGGGAATCGGGGAAAACTCTCCAGTGGCTGGAGTCATACCTAGCACAAAGAAAGATGGTAGTGGTTGTTGGAGGCCAATCATCTCAGCCCCAGGACATTGCTTCTGGAGTTCCTCAGGGCAGTGTCCTAGGCCCAACCATCTTCAGCTGCTTCATCAATGACCTTCCCTCCATCATAAGGTCAGAAATGGGGATGTTCGCTGATGACTGCACAGTGTTCAGTTCCATTTGCAACCCTTCAGATAATGAAGCAGTCCATGCCAGCATGCAGCAAGACCTGGACAACATCCAGGCTTGGGCTGATAAGTGGCAAGTAACATTCGTGCCAGACAAGTGCCAGGCAATGACCATCTCCAACAAGAGAGAGTCTAACCACCTCCCCTTGACATTCAATTGCATTACCATCGCCGAATTGCCCACCATCAACATCCTGGGGGTCACATACCCGGACTTCAAGGGTTAAGTTACGAGGAGAGATTACACAAATTGGGGTTGTATTCTCTAGAGTTTCGAACGTTAAGGGGTGATCTGATCGAAGTTTATAAGATATTAAGGGGAACAGATAGGGTGGGCAGAGAGAAACTATTTCCGCTGGTTGGGGATTTTAGGAGTAGGGGGCACAGTCTAAAAATTAGAGCCAGACCTTTCAGGAGCGAGATTAGAAAATATTTCTACACACAAAGGGTGGTAGAAGTTTGGAACTCTCTTCCGCAAATGGCAATTGATACTAGCTCAATTGCTAAATTTAAATGTGAGATAGATAGCTTTTTGGCAACCAAAGGTATTAAGGGATATGGGCCAAAGGTGGGTTTATGGAGTTAGATCACAGATCAGCCATGATCTTATCAAATGGCGGAGAAAGTACGAGAGGCTGAATGGCCTACTCCTGTTCCTATTTTCCTATGAATGGCATAGATACATTTCAGGGGAAGCTCGATAAACACATGAGGGAGAAAGGAATAGAAGGATATGGTGATAGGGTGAGATGAAGTAGGGAGTGAGCTCATGTAGTGCATGAATGCCAGCACAGACCAGTTGGGCCGAATGGCCTGTCTCTGTGGACTCACTGTAACTCGATCTCCTCCCTCCTACAACCTACAGTCCTTTAAAACCCAACTTGATTTATCTCACCTTCTCTTGTATGGGCTGTCCAACCTCACTGCACAAACTTAACCTGAAATCCCTTAACCCACAACTTTAATGGAAACATTACAAGTGTGATTAATGTGATGCTCAAAGTTGGGGGTTTAAGTCTCACTCCAAAATTCCTCATTCCAAAACACCACAAAAACAGCACCATCTCATATTGGTTTGTGGGTTGGGCATAGTATGATCCCAGTATAGAATCATAGAATCGTAGAAGTTTACAACATGGAAACAGGCCCTTCGGCCCAACATGTCCATGTCGCCCAGTTTATACCACTAAGCTAGTCCCAATTGCCTGCACTTGGCCCATATCCCTCTATACCCATCTTACCCATGTAACTGTCCAAATGCTTTTTAAAAGACAAAATTGTACCCGCCTCTACTACTGCCTCTGGCAGCTCGTTCCAGACACTTACCACCCTTTGAGTGAAAAAATTGCTCCTCTGGACCCGTTTGTATCTCTCCCCTCTCACCTTAAATCTATGCCCCCTCGTTATAGACTCCCCTACCTTTGGGAAAAGATTTTGACTATCTACCTTATCTATGCCCCTCATTATTTTATAGACTTCTATAAGATCACCCCTAAACCTCCTACTCTCCAGGGAAAAAAGTCTCAGTCTATCCAACCTCTCCCTATAAGGCAAACCATCAAGTCCCGGTAGCATCCTAGTAAATCTTTTCTGCACTCTTTCTAGTTTAATAATATCCTTTCTATAATAGGGTGACCAGAACTGTACACAGTATTCCAAGTGTGGCCTTACTAATGTCTTCAACAAGACATCCCAACTCCTGTATTCAATGTTCTGACCAATGAAACCAAGCATGCTGAATGCCTTCTTCACCACCCTATCCACCTGTGACTCCACTTTCAAGGAGCTATGAACCTGTACTCCTAGATCTCTTTGTTCTATAACTCTTCCCAACACCCTACCATTAACGGAGTAGGTCCTGGCCCGATTCGATCTACCAAAATGCATCACCTCACATTTATCTAAATTAAACTCCATCTGCCATTCATCGGCCCACTGGCCCAATTTATCAAGATCCCGTTGCAATCCTAGATAACCTTCTTCACTGTCCACAATGCCACCAATCTTGGTGTAATCTGCAAACTTACTAACCATGCCTCCTAAATTCTCATCCAAATCATTAATATAAATAACAAATAACAGCGGACCCAGCACCGATCCCTGAGGCACACCATTGGTCACAGGCCTCCAGTTTGAAAAACAACCCTCTACAACCACCCTCTGTCTTCTGTCGTCAATCCAATTATGTATCCAGTAGATCTGGGGTTGGCCACAGCGTGATCCCAGTAGATCTGGAGCTGGGCACAGTGTGATCCCAGTAGATCTGGAGCTGGGCACAGTGTGATCCCAGTAGATCTGGAGCTGGGCACAGTGTGATCCCAGTAGATCTGGAGCTGGGCACAGTGTGATCCCAGTAGATCTCGGGCTGGGTGGTATTGATCCCATTGGATTTATGGGCTGGGTACTAATGATCCCATTGGATCTATGGGCTGGGCACAGTATGATCCCATTGGAAGGTCCCAGGTCCGATCGCCAGACTGTGTTGAGTTCTCTGATCTCAGCCAGGTCCTCAGTTAGGGGGCTACAATTGGCCTCAGTGCCCCTGGGTTAGGGAGGTAAAAATCAGCTGGAGATCCTGCTCCTGATTCCCATCCAGTGCCCACTGGGTTAGGAAGGGATCCTGCTCCTGATTCCCATCCAGTGCCCACTGGGTTAGGAAGGGATCCTGCTCCTGATTCCCATCCAGTGCCCACTGGGTTAGGGAGGGATCCTGCTCCTGATTCCCATCCAGTGCCCACTGGGTTAGGGAGGGATCCTGCTCCTGATTCCCATCCAGTGCCCACTGGGTTAGGGAGGGATCCTGCTCCTGATTCCCATCCAGTGCCCACTGGGTTAGGGAGGGATCCTGCTCCTGATTCCCATCCAGTGCCCACTGGGTTAGGGAGGGATCCTGCTCCTGATTCCCATCCAGTGCCCACTGGGTTAGGGAGGGATCCTGCTCCTGATTCCCATCCAGTGCCCACTGGGTTAGGAAGGGATCCTGCTCCTGATTCCCATCCAGTGCCCACTGGGTTAGGGAGGGATCCTGCTCCTGATTCCCATCCAGTGCCCACTGGGTTAGGGAGGGATCCTGCTCCTGATTCCCATCCAGTGCCCACTGGGTTAGGAAGGGATCCTGCTCCTGATTCCCATCCAGTGCCCACTGGGTTAGGGAGGGATCCTGCTCCTGATTCCCATCCAGTGCCCACTGGGTTAGGAAGGGATCCTGCTCCTGATTCCCATCCAGTGCCCACTGGGTTAGGAAGGGATCCTGCTCCTGATTCCCATCCAGTGCCCACTGGGTTAGGGAGGGATCCTGCGCAGATATAGGTGGTAATGGGGGCACCTCCGCCAGACTCTCTGGCATTTCAGCGATGGTGGCTCCCCGGTGCATCCCTGAATTAAGGGACCTCCTCCTGATCCCACAGAGTCCGTGACAGAGGTTTGCGGGCACGTTGCGGTGTCCAGTGGACTTTCAAGGCCTGCTGATTATTTCCAGCATTTGCAGTTTTATCATAGTATCATAGTAGGTACAGCACAGAAGGAGGCCATTCGGCCCATCGTGCCTGTGCCGGCTCTTTGAAAGATCTATCCAATCAGTCCCACTCCCCTGCTCTTTCCCTATAGCCCTGCAAATTTTTCCTTTTCAAGTATTTATCCAATTCCCTTTTGAAAGTTATTATTGAATCTGCTTCCACCGCCCTTTCAGGCAGCGCATTCCAGATCAGAACAACTCGCTGCGTAAAAAAAATTCTCCTCATCTCCCCTTTGGTTCTTTTACCAATTACCTTAAATCTGTGTCCTCTGGTTACCGACCCTCCTGCCACTGGAAACAGTTTCTCCTTATTTACTCTATGAAAACCGCTCTTGATTTTGAACCCTTCGAATAAATCTCCCCTTAACCTTCTCTGCTCTAAGGAGAACAATCCCAGCTTCTCCAGTCTCTCCACATAACTGAAGTCCCTCATCCCTGGGACCATTCTAGTAAATCTTCTCTTTCCTTTTTATTTTTCCAATGGATTCTTTCTACTTGAAGCCAAGTTTTGGAATTGTCTCCCTCTTCAACAACCCCCTGAACCCAGTGAACGGGTGTGGGGGATCTGCACCATGGAGACAAACCATGACTCCGAGTGGGGAGAGGTGGGACCAGTCTTTGATTAAAGTACCAGACAATTGTAGGATTCGAATGGCTGCGAAGGACTGGAGTGGTCCAACAAAATATTCAAGAGGCTTCAGACTCTGAAAAGCTGACAGCAGAATGAATCTCCCTCTGAACTAAATGTGAGTCCAGCTCATTAGCTTCACTTAGTGTTCATGCAGATATTCTCCAAATAATGACAGAAGGAGCAATTAAAGCAATCATCCATCAAAGGTAAAGGAATCATAGAATCTTACAGCACAGAAGGAGGCTATTCAGCCCATCATGCCTATGCCGGGTCTCTGATAAAACTATCCAATTAGTCCCACACCCAACTGGTTCACTAATGCTCTTCAGGGAAGGAACCTGCCTCCCTTACCCAGTCCGACCTACACAAGATTAATCCACAACACATGGTTGACTGTCAATGCCAGTTTTTCAGGACAACGAGGGAGGGTTATTACACATGGCCCTCCCATCATCACCAACATCACTCCTCCCAACATAAGGGGGTCATTAATCACAGAGTTCAAGAGGTAACTATACGAGCAGGAGAGAGGAGAGGGACCTGATGGGTAGGTGGACAGGGAGGAGCAGGGCTACTATAAAGGAGCGAGCTCTCGATTTTAATCGCTCCACCATTGGCGGCCGTGCCTTCAGCTGCCTGGGCCCTAAGCTCTGGAATTCCCTCCCTAAACCTCTCCGCCTCTCTCTCCTCCTTTAAGACCCTCCTTAAAACCTCCCTCTTTGACCAAGCTTTTGGTCACCTGTCCTAATATTTCCTTATGTGGCTCGGTGTCAAATTTTAGCTCATAATCGCTCCTATGAAGCGCCTTGGGACATTTTGCTATGTTGAAGGCGCTATATAAATGCAAGTTGTTGTTGTATAAATGTTTATCAATTCTCTGTCCTGTTGCATTCAACAGACCAACCCCTCTCCAACCCCCACCTATGGATTTGCACCCTCAGTGAAAGTGTCAGCTTGTCTCAGCGGTCGAACATTCACCTTTGACTCGGAAGGTCATGGCCCTGAAATTCCTGGGGGTTTGCCTGCAAGTGCGGTAGAGTTTAATCCCCATTGGTCCTCGTGCTGGGCGGGTCACCCTGCCACAAATCCTGGCAGCAGGGTCATTTGTATAGGTTGGGGTGGACGCCTGGCGCCTGCAAGGCTGCATCAACACTCCCCCTCCTCCATCCCGCCCGACCTGACCTGTCTTTGGAAGGTGGAGTGGTGTCTCGACCCTCTATCCGAAATCCCTCTGAGGCCCAAACGAGGAGAACGATAATTTCCTCCCAGTTTTCTGCTCCCACTGGAGCCACTCAACAGGAGACCAGGTAATCGATTCCCTCCAGGTCTCAACTGAATGTGCATTGTGCCCTCTATAATGTGGAACCTGTGAGACAGGAATCCAATATCATTATCCAGCTTTGGGAAATGGGCTGACTGAGGGCAGCAAAGGCTCATGATCGTGTTTATAACTTAATATTTCAAACAACGCTTTTGGAGGACTGCAGACTTGTTGCTTTCATGAGAGCAGGGCTGTGTTAACAGCGTCATGATCTGAAACGTCTTCTGATGTAATGGCCTTGTGGTCATAGGTTTCCATTGTCTGGTGGATGAGATAAGAATTAAGGAGAATATCTCCAGATTGAAAATGATGGTGTTGTGCAAGCACACAAGATAATGAAAGGGAGGTGAAGGTTGCGTGCAGACCCAATAGAAGAACAGCCAAAGACCCCCAGTTAGAATTCTTAACACTCCTTGGCGGTGGGTGCTGACAGGAGAAGGACTGATCACCTTCTCTCTGGCACAACTATTAAGGTTGTATGTTTAGGTAAACAAATCTTATCATTGCTGGTATTGCTTTAAACCTAATTATGTCTTATATCATTGCTAGTAAATTGTAGTTCCATTCATGTTTAAGTAGGTGAATAAAACTATCCCTTTCGAGTTCAGTGGCCTGGACTATTTCTTTAAGTTATATGGGTGGAGGAGTCAGATTTAAACAACTCTCACTGTTTGTGAACAGCCACATTGCCCGATGCTGCACACAGTCCTCTCGCTGAGCTCTTATTAACGTTTATTATTGGCTCATCAATACCTCGAGGCTTTTATATTTTATACCTCTTCAGATAAAACCTAGAATTCTATCAGCTATTTTCTCAGCCGTATCCCCCGTGGAGCTGCCTTTAATACCCTGTGAATCTGTTCCCCCAAATCTCTCTGCTCTCCCACAGCCCTGAGCCCAATCCCATTCACAGTATCGGGAATGCTGGTTTCCTTAACCTCCCACTTTTCACTCTCTATATAGTGGGGGGGGGGGGGGTTTAGGGAGGACTCAGGAGGGCAGTGAATTTGTAAGAGACATGGGAGGACTGTCCAAACTAAAATAATGCCAGTTAGATCAAATAATAATTGTCGGACTTTAGTCAGTGAAATGTTCAGTCCCTCTGGTGCCCACCAGCATGGCGGGACTCCCAGCACCACCTGCTCAGATTCCATGGCCAGTCAAGTGTCCGATGTCACCCGCACACCTTCAACCTACCCCCACCCCAATTACTACCTACCCACACCCCCACCCCCACCCCAACCCACACCCCCACCCCCACCCCAACCCCCACCCCCACCCACAACCCACACCCCAACCCCCACCCACACCCCAACCCCCACCCCCACCCACACCCCAACCCCCACCCCAACCCCCACCCACACCCCAACCCCCACCCACACCCAACCCCCACCCCAACCCCCACCCACACCCCAACCCCCACCCACACCCCAACCCCCACCCACACCCCAACACCCACCCCAACCCCCACCCACACCCCAACCCCCACCCACACCCCAACCCACACCCCAACCCCCACCCCAACCCCCACCCACACCCCAACCCCCACCCCAACCCCCACCCACACCACAACCCCCACCCACACCCCAACCCCCACCCACACCCCACCCCCACCCCAACCCCCACCCACACCCCAACCACCACCCCAACCCCCACCCACACCCCAACCCACACCCCAACCCCCACCACAACCCCCACCCACACCCCAACCCCCACCCACACCCCAACCCCCACCCCAACCCCCACCCACACCCCAACCCACACTCCAACCCCCACCCCAACCCCCACCCACACCCCAACCCCCACCCCAACCCCCACCCACACCACAACCCCCACCCACACCCCAACCACCACCCACACCCCAACCCCCACCCCAAACCCCACCCACACCCCAACCCCCACCCACACCCCAACCCCCACCCACACCCCAACCCCCACCCACACCCCACCCACACCCCAAACCCCACCCCAATTACTACCTACCCCCACCCCAACCCCCACCCCCACCCACACCCCCCACCCACACCCCCCACCCACACCCCCCACCCACACCCCAAACCCCACCCCAATCACTACCTACCCCCACCCCAACCCCCACCCCCACCCACACCCACCACCCCCACCCCAAATCCCACCCCAATCACTACCTACCCACACCCCAACCCCCACCCACACCCCCACCCACACCCCCCACCCACACCCCCACCCACACCCCCCACCCCAACCCCACCCCAACCCCCACCCCAATCACTACCTACCCACCCCAACCCCCCACCCCAACCCCACCACAACCGCCACCTCCCACCCCAACCCCCACCGCAGCCCCCAACCCCACCCCAACTGGAACTCCCACCACAACCCCCACCCCAATCACTACCTACCCACCCACACCCCCCCACCCCAACCTACCCACCCCCAAACCCAACCCACCCTCATCCCCAGTCACAAACTACCCAACCCAACCCCCATTCCCCACCTCCAATCCCCACCCCCACTTCCCACCATACCCAAGATTGATTGCTATGATTAGCCAACAACTCACAACTCCAGAGTGGCAGGGCTATAGTGATAGGGGATTCAATTGTAAGGGGAAGAGATAGGAGTTTCTGTGGCCGCAAATGTGACTCCAGGATGGTATGTTGCCTCCCTGGTGCTAGGGTCAAGGATGTCATGGAGCGGCTGCAGGGCATTCTGGAGGGGGAGGGTGAACAGCCAGTAGTCGTGGTCCATATCGGTACCAACGACATTGGTAAAAAAGGGATGAGGCCCTGCAAGGTGAATTTAAGGAGTTAGGAGATAAATTAAAAAGCAGGACTTCAAAGGTAGTGATCTCAGGATTACTGGCAGTGCCACGTGCTAGTGAGTATAGGAACAGGAGAATAGACAGGATGAATGCATGGCTGCAGGGATGGTGTAGGAGGGAGGGATTTAGATTCCTGGGACATTGGGACCGGTTCTGGGGAAGGTGGGACCTGTACAAGCGGGACGGGTTACACCCGAGCAGGACCGGGACAAATGTCCTCGCGGGGGTGTTTGCTAGTGCTGTTGGGGAAGGTTTAAACTAGAGTGGCAGGGGGATGGGAACCTGAGCGGGGAGTCAGAAGAGAATAAAGTTGAGAGCAGCAAGAGAGGGGAGGACCCAGGGGAAATCTACAATACAAATAGTACAAACAGTTGTTCAAGAACAAGTGAAAGGGAAAAACGTAGAGCAGCGGAAAGAAAGTGTACGTTAGGCACGACAGATAAAATAAAAACTAGAAGGTGCAAGGCGATTAACCCAGCATCAAAGCTGTGGCAGGGGGTTGGGAACCTGAGCAGGGAGACAGAGGAAAGCGTGTCAGGAAGGGACTGAAGGTATGGAGTAAAAGGTAAAGTGTTAAAAAAGGGAAAAGCAGGAAATAAGTGTCACAAAACATATTTGAAAGTTCTTTATCTGAATGCACGTAGCATTCGTAACAAAATGGACGAGTTAACGGCACAAATAACGACGTATGGGTATGATCTTGTGGCCATTACAGAAACATGGCTGCAGGGTGACAACGACTGGGAATTAAATATGCCAGGGTATTTAACAATCAGGAAGGACAGGCAGGAAGGAAGGGGAGGTGGGGTGGCTATGTTAATAAAGGAAGGAATCACTGTAATACAGAGAAATGATATTGGGACAAAGGATCAGGATAATGAAACAGTTTGGGTAGAGAGAAGGAATAATAAGGGGAAAAAAACACTAGTGGGCGTAGTATATAGGCCTCCTAATAGTTGCAACTCTGCTGGAAGAAGTATTAATCAGGAAATAGTCGGGGCATGTAATAAGGGAACTGCTATAATTATGGGGGATTTTAACTATCATATTAACTGGACAAATCAAATTGGGCAGGGCAGCCTTGAGGAAGAGTTTATTGAGTGTATTCGGGATGGATTTCTTGAGCAGTATGTAACTGATCCTACAAGGGGGCAAGCAACCTTGGACCTGGTCCTGTGCAATGAGCCAGGATTAATTAATAATGTCCTAGTTAAGGATCCCCTTGGAATGAGTGACCATAACATGGTTACATTCCATATCCAATTAGAGGGTGAGAAGGTTGGTTCTCAAACAAGCGTACTGAGCTTGAATAAAGGAGACGATGATGGTATGAGAGCGGAATTGATCAAAGTGGACTGGGAACATAGATTAAAGGGTAAGACGGTACATGAGCAGTGGTGTTCATTTAAGGAGTTATTTTGCAACTTTCAAAAATATATATTCCACTGAGGAAAAAAGGGTGTAAAAGAAATGACAGCCATCCATGGCTAAGTAAAGAAATTAAGGACAGTATCCGACTAAAAACAAGGACATATAAGGTAGCCAAACTTAGTGGGAGGATAGAAGATTGGGAAGTCTTCAAAAGACAGCAAAAAGTAACGAAAGGATTGATTAAGAAAGGGTAGATAGATTATGAAAATAAATTAGCAAAAAATATAAAAACAGATAGCAAGAGTTTCTACAGTTATATAAAAAGAAAAAGGGTGGCTAAGGCAAACGTAGGTCCCTTAGAGGATGAGACCGGGAAATTAATGGTGGGAAACATGGAGATGGCAAAAATGCTGAACAATTATTTTGTTTCAGTCTTTACGGTAGAGGACACTAAGAATATCCCAACACTGGACAAACAGGGGGCTCTGGGGGGAAGGAGCTAAATACGATTAAAATCACTAAGGAATTGGTAGTCAGTAAATTAATGGGACTCAAGGCGGATAAATCCCCTGGACCTGATGGCTTACATCCTAGGGTCTTGAGGGAAGTGGCAGGAGGGATTGTGGATGCTTTGGTAATAATTTTCCAAAATTCTCTGGACTCGGCAAAGGTCCCGGCAGATTGGAAAACTGCTAATGTAACACCCTTATTTAAAAAGGGTAGTAGGCAGAAGGCTGGAAATTATAGACCAGTTAGCCTAACATCTGTGGTGGGTAAAATTTTGGAGTCTATTATTAAGGAGACAGTAGCAGAACATTTGGATAAACATAATTTAATAGGACAAAGTCAGCATGGCTTTACGAAGGGGAAGTCATGTCTGACAAATTTGCTTGAGTTCTTTGAGGACATAACGTACAGGGTGGATAAAGGGGAACCAGTGGACGTAGTGTATTTAGACTTCCAGAAGGCGTTCGACAAGGTGCCACATAAAAGATTATTGCTCAAGATAAAGAATCACTGGATTGGGGGTAATATTCTGGCATGGGTGGAGGATTGGTTATCTAACAGGAAGCAGAGAGTTGGGATAAATGGTTCATTCTCGGACTGGCAACCAGTATCCAGTGGTGTTCCGCAGGGGTCGGTGCTGGGTCCCCAACTCTTTACAATCTATATTAACGATTTGGAGGAGGGGACCGAGTGTAACGTATCAAAGTTTGCAGATGATACAAAGATGGGAGGGAAAGTGGAGAGTGAGGAGGACATAAAAAACCTACAAGGGGATATAGACAGGCTGGGTGAGTGGGCAGAGATTTGGCAGATGCAATACAATATTGGAAAATGTGAGGTTATGCACTTTGGCAGGAAAAATCAGAGAGCAAGTTATTATCTTAATGGCGAGAAACTGGAAAGTACTGCAGTACAAAGGGATCTGAGGGTCCTCGTGCAAGAAAATCAAAAAGTTAGTATGCAGGTGCAGCAGGTGATCAAGAAGGCCAACGCAATGTTGGCTTTTATTGCTCGGGGGATAGAATATAAAAACAGGGAGATATTGCTGCAGTTATATAAGGTATTGGTGAGACCGCACCTGGAATACTGCATACAGTTTTGGTCTCCATACTTAACATTTACCTGACGAAGGAGGAAGCCTCCGAAAGCTTGTGAATTTAAAATAAAATTGCTGGACTATAACTTGGTGTTGTAAAATTGTTTACAATTGTCAACCCCAGTCCATCACCGGCATCTCCACATCATCCATACTTAAGAAAAGACATACTTGCTCTCGAGGCAGTACAAAGAAGGTTCACTCGGTTAATCCCGGGGATGAGGGGGCGGACATATGAGGAGAGGTTGAGTAGATTGGGACTCTACTCATTGGAATTCAGAAGAATGAGAGGCGATCTTATTGAAACATATAAGATTGTGAAGGGGCTTGATCGGGTGGATGCGGTAAGGATGTTCCCAAGGATGGGTGAAACTAGAACTAGGGGGCATAATCTTAGAATAAGGGGCTGCTCTTTCAAAACTGAGATGAGGAGAAACTTCTTCACTCAGAGGGTAGTAGGTCTGTGGAATTTGCTGCCCCAGGAAGCTGTGGAAGCTACATCATTAAATAAATTTAAAACAGAAATAGACAGTTTCCTAGAAGTAAAGGGAATTAGGGGTTACGGGGAGCGGGCAGGAAATTGGACATGAATTTAGATTTGAGGTTAGGATCAGATCAGCCATGATCTTATTGAATGGCGGAGCAGGCTCGAAGGGCCGATTGGCCTACTCCTGCTCCTATTTCTTATGATCTTATGTTCTTAACTCCATTATCGTTGTATCATGTGACTACCAGGATGGGTGAAGGTGGAGCTGGAGCTGGACTGTGGCCTTTTCTCGTCCAGTGATTCGGATGTTTCTGTGTGGGAGTCCGCCACTGCCCAGCCGCAGATACCTGGGGGTGATGTCGGGGGCTTGCCAGTTCAAAGGGTGAAATCACTCCCCCCACCCTGCACAGGTGATGGGCAGGGAAGGAGGGGCCAAACGGTGGTCCAGGAACGAGAGCGAGGTTGAGGGAAGTCCAGGTCGGGCAGTCAGGTGGCACCAGGTCTTTATGCCTGAATCTTCGTTCATTCTGCGCAGCTACGCTGCCTGAAGTCGGGCAGGATCGTGGACACCATCCAGCTCTCCAAATCCAACATTGAGGTCATTGGTGCAGCTGTCTCTTCCTTCTCTGATCCATCTCCCACTGCCTACAGTACAATCCCTCCCTCTGCCTTCTTTCCGACCGAGATTTGGGGCTCGATTATGCAAATGTGGCGGGTGAAGGGTCGCGTGGCAAACCCGCATGAACAAAACTCACCGTTTCTGACACAATCGCATGTTGATTGCTGATGATTAACGTCCCCTCCGGGTTTAGAGCCCGGCGGCCAGTCTGATTGACGGTTGGCTGCCGTCAGGAGTTGCAACGTGAGGTGGGGGGGGGGGCGAGAAATAGAGAGAGTGAGACATCATCCGGCACTGGACTGGAAGATCGGGGGGGAGAGGGGATGATCGGGGGGAGATGGGAAGATTGGGGGTGAAGAGGGGAAGATCGGTGGTGGAGAGGGGAAGATTGGAGAGGGAGATATCAGACATCAGAGCAGGGTGCAAAAGAAGGTTCACTTTGTGTTTTAACTTCGTTCTATGGTTTTTTATTTATTTATTTTTTTATTCGTTCATGGGATGTGGGCGTCGCTGGCGAGGCCGGCATTTATTGCCCATCCCTAATTGCCCTTGAGAAGGTGGTGGTGAGCCGCCTTCTTGAACCGCTGCAGTCCGTGTGGTGAAGGTTCTCCCACAGTGCTGTTAGGAAGGGAGTTCCAGGATTTTGACCCAGTGACGATGAAGGAACGGCGATATATTTCCAAGTCGGGATGGTGTGTGACTTGGAGGGGAACGTGCAGGTGGTGTTGTTCCCATGTGCCTGCTGCTCTTGTCCTTCTAGGTGGTAAAGGTCGTGGGTTTGGGAGGTGCTGTTGAAGAAGCCTTGGTGAGTTGCTGCAGTACATCCTGTGGATGGTACACACTGCAGCCACTGTGCGCCGGTGGTGAAGGGAGTGAATGTTTAGGGTGGTGGATGGGGTGCCAATCAAGCGGGCTGCTTTGTCCTGGATGGTGTCGAGCTTCTTGAGTGTCGTTGGAGCTGCACTCATCCAGGCAAGTGGAGAGTATTCCATCACACTCCTGACTTGTGCCTTGTAGATGGTGGAAAGGCTTTGGGGAGTCAGGAGGTGAGTCACTCGCCGCAGAATACCCAGCCTCTGACCTGCTCTTGTAGCCACAGTATTTATATGGCTGGTCCAGTTAAGTTTCTGGTCAATGGTGACCCCCAGGATGTTGATGGTGGGGGATTCGGCGATGGTAATGCCGTTGAATGTCAAGGGGAGGTGGTTAGACTCTCTCTTGTTGGAGATGGTCATTGCCTGGCACTTGTCTGGCATGAAGAAGTACAAGTAAATCGCTGTTTCACCTGGAAGGAGTGTTTGGGGCCCTGGACGATGGGAAGGGAGGAGATGAAGGGGCAGGTGTTGCATCTCCTGCGCTCGGACGGGAAGGTGACGTGGGGAGGAGAGCAGGTGTTGGGGGTGATGGAAGAGTGGACCAGGGCGTCGCGGAGGGAACGGTCCCTATGGAATGCTGGGAGCGGAAGATGTGTTTGGTGATGGGATCGCGCTGGAGGTGGCGGAAATGGCGGAGGATGATCCGTTGAATGTGGAGGCTGGCGGGGTGGAAGGTGAGGACAAGAGGCACCCTATCATGGTTCTGGAAGGGAGGGGAAAGGTTGAGGGCAGAAGTGCGGGAAATAGGACGGACACGTTGAGGGCCCTAACAACTACAGTGGAGGAGAATCCTCGGTTGAGGAAAAAGGAAGACATGTCGGAAGCACTGGTGTGGAAGGTGGCATCGTCAGAACAGATGCGACAGAGACGGAGAAACTGGGAGAAAGGAATAGAATCCTTACAGGAAGCGGGGTGGGAGGAAGTGTAATCAAGGTAGCTGTGGGAGTCGGTGGGCTTATAATAGATATTGGTTGACAGCCTATCCCCAGAAATGGAGATAGAGAAGTCGAGGAAGGGAAGGGAAGAGTCGGAGATGGACCATGTGAAGGTGAGGGAAGGTTGGAAATTGGAAGCAAAGTTGATGAAATTTTCCAGTTCGGGGCGAGAGCAGGAAATGGCCCCGATACAGTCATCAATGTACCGGAAAAAGAGGTGAGGGAGGGGCCCTGAGTTGGACTGGAACAAGGAATGTTCCACGTGTCCCACAAAAAGACAGGCAGAGCTGGGACCCATACGGGTTCCCATAGCGACGCCTTTTATTTGGAGGAAGTGAGTGCAGTCAAAGGAGAAGTTGTTCAACGTAAGAACAAGTTCAGCCAGGCGGAGGAGGGTGGTGGTGATGGGGACTGGATGGGCCTCCATTAAAGGAAGAAGCGGAGGGCCCGCAGGCCATAGAGGGAGTGCAGTGAAGGTTCACCAGACTGATTCCTGGGATGGCGGGACTGTCGTATGAGGAAAGATTGGGTCGACTAGGCCTGTATTCACTCGAGTTTAGAAGAATGAGAGGGGATCTCATTGAAACATATAAAATTCTGACAGGACTAGACAGACTGGATGCAGGGAGGATGTTTCCCCTGGCTGGGGGGGGATGGAGGTGTAGAGGGACTGGACGTCCATGGTGAAAAGGAGACGGTTAGGGCCAGGGAAGTGGAAACTGTTAAAGTGGTGGAGGACGTTGGGAGAGTCGAAGATGTAGGTCAGAAGAGACTGGACAAGGGGAGGAAAAATAGAGTCGAGATAGGAGGCAATAAGTTCCGTGGGGCAAGAACAGGCTGAAACGAGGGGTCTCCTGGGGCAGTCCTGTTTGTGGGTCTTGGGAAGGACGTAGAAGCGGGTTGTGTGGGGTTGGGGGCCATGAGGTTGGAAGCTGCGGTGGGAAGATCTCCGGAGGAGATGAGGTCAGTGACGGTCTGGGAAACTATGGCTTGATGTTCGATGGTGGGGTCATGGTCCAGGGGGAGGTAGGAGGAGGTGTCGGGGAGTTGGCGCTCAGCCTCCGCAGGGTAGAGGTCTGTTCGCCTCACAACAACAATAGAGCCGCCCTTGTCAGCAGGTTTAATGACAATGTCAGGGTTGGACCTGAGAGAATGGAGTGCTGTGAGTTCAGAGGGAGGGCGGTTAGAGTGAGTGAGGGGAGTGGAGTGAGAGAGAAGGCCGATGTCATGCCGGCAGTACCCAATGAAAAGATTAAGAGAGAGTAAGGGGCCACAGGGAGGGGTCCAGGTGGAACGAGAATTCTGAAGGTGGGAGAAAGGGGGGACACTCCCGGCCAAAGAAGTGGGCACGGAGGCGAAGGCGACGGAAGAAAAACATTGAAACATAGAAAATAGGAGCAGGAGTAGGCCATTCGGCCCTTCGAGCCTGCCCCGCCATTCAATATGATCATGGCTGATCCTCTATCTCAATACCATATTCCCGCTCTCTCCCCAGACCCCTTGATGCCTTTTGTGTCTAGAAATCTATCCAGCTCCTTCTTAAATATATTCAGTGACTTGGCCTCTGCAGCCTTCTGTGGTAGAGAATTCCACAGGTTCACCACCCTCTGAGTGAAGAAATTTCTCCTCATCTCAGTCCTAAATGTCCTACCCCGTATCCTGAGACTGTGACCCCTGGTTCTGGACCCCCCAGCCAGGGGAAACATCCTCCCTGCATCCAGTCTGTCTAGTCCTGTCAGAATTTTATATGTTTCAATGAGATCCCCTCTCATTCTTCTAAACTCGAGTGAATACAGGCCGAGTCGACCCAATCTCTCCTCATACGACAGTCCCGCCATCCCAGGAATCAGTCTGGTGAACCTTCGCTGCACTCCCTCTTTGGCAAGTATATCCTTTCTTAGGTAAGGAGACCAAAACTGCACACAATACTCCAGGTGTGGTCTCACCAAGGCCCTGTATTACTGCAGTAAGACATCCTTGCTCCTGTACTCAAATCCTCTTGCAATGAAGGCCAACATACCATTCGCCTTCCTAACTGCTTGCTGCATGTTTGCTTTCAGTGACTGGTGTACAAGGACACCCCGGTCCCTTTGTACATCAACATTCCCCAATCTATCACCATTTAAATAATACTCTGCCTTTCTGTTTTCCTTCGGAAGTGGATAACTTCACATTTATCCACGTTATACTGCATCTGCCATGTATTTGCCCACTCACTCAACTTGTCTAAATCGCCTTGAAGCCTCTTTGCATCCTCCTCACAACTCACAATCCCACCTAGTTTTGTGTCGTCAGCAAACTTGGAAATGTTACATTTGGTTCCCTCATCCAAATCATTGATATATATTGTGAATAGCTGGGGCCCAAGCACTGATCCCTGCGGTACCCCACTAGTCACTGCCTGCCACCCCGAAAAAGACCCATTTATTCCTACTCTCTGTTTCCTGTCTGTCAACCAATTTTCAATCCATGCCAGTATATTCCCCCCAATCCCATGTGCTTTAATTTTGCTCTTAAGTGGGACTTTGTCAAAGGCCTTCTGAAAATCCAAATAAACCACATCCATTGGTTCTCCCTTATCTATTCTACCAGTTACATCCTCAAAAAACTCCAGTAGGTTTGTCAAATATGATTTCCCTTTCATAAATCCATATTGACTTTGTCTAATCCCGTTGATATTTTCTAAGTGTCCTGTTTTCACATCTTTTATAATAGACTCTAGCATTTTCCCTGCTACTGATGTTAGGCTAACCGGTCTGTAATTCCCTGTTTTCTCTCTCCCTCCTTTTTTAAATAGTGGGGTTACATTTGCCACCCTCCAATCTGTAGGAACTGTTCCATAATCTATAGAATTTTGGAAGATGATCACCAATGCATCCACTGTTTCCATGGCTACCTCTTTTAGTACTCTGGGATGCAGATTATCAGGTCCTGGGGATTTATCGGCTTTCAGTCCCAATAATATCAACAGCACTATTTTTTTTACGAATAGTAATTTCCTTTAATTCCTCCTTCTCAGTAGACCCTGGGGGATGATTTTAAACCCCAGGAATGGATGGGTTGGGGACGGGTGGGAGTTGAAAATAGTTGTTTTTTTGGATAACAACCCCAAAATTTTCGGACTTTGCGTTCCCAGTGCGAAGCCTGGACTTTTCCGTGCCGACGTTAAACCCAGAAATAAACCGGGTTGCAGCCGCGACTCAAAAAACAACTATTTTAAATCCCCCTCTGCCCCCAACCCACCTGTTCTTGGGGTTTAAAATCACCCCCTTTGTTCCATAGCATCGTGTCGAGCTCGAAATTCATTGAGGTGGGGGCGTAAGGGGATGAAGCTGAGGCCTTTGCTGAGGACTGATCGTTCGTGGTCAGAGGGGATGGTGAAAACACGACAAAGAGTGAGATTGGAGGGAGGGATGGGCTCAGAGGAAAGTAAAGGATCAGGAGGGGTGTTGGTATCTAAGAGTTGCTGAAGTTTGCGGGCCCTGACACCTGAAAGGAAGGATGGAAGTGTGGAGCAGGACAGCTCTGAGAGAGAGTGAGTCGGTCCAGTTTCCAATCTGTCTCCAGCACTGAAACTGCACTGGTCAAAGTCACAAATGCATCCAGTGCGATGGTGACCGGAGGTAATTCTCCTCAATCTCCTGCTGAACTGCCGACGGCCTTCGATAACATCAGTGTCCCATTCTCCACTAGTTTCTTTCCTTTATAATGCCTGGTGCCGATGATTCCTGGTTTCACTCCTCCCTGTCAGAATGCGGGAATGATGGCCCTGATTTTGAAGTCACACCAGTGGTGCAGACATCTCTGCGTATGTGCTGTGTCCACATCGACTGCACAATTCATGATTTTCAGAGTCTCCTTCAGTTTGTTGCTCTCCTTATGGATTTCACCGTCTTACCTGTGGATATTGATTGCCGAACCTGCTCCTCTCACAGTTTGTGTCTCGAAGAATTAGTTGCTGGTCCACAGGTGATTCTGCCTTTTACCGGTCTTTCAGTTTATCAAATTTACAGATCTGCCTACAACTCACATCGATCAATAGTTTCTCCTCATCTCTGTACGTGTATTTGAAGAAATAAATCTGTGTTTCCATGTTTCCTGTCAGGCTACACCACTCAGCAAGTATCTGATACCCGGTTACAGATCCTTTGGTTTCTGATTGTTGAGAAAATCTCGTGCTCCCACACCCAATAATGTGTCGGAAAATGAACCTCAACTGACCAAAACCCCGACAAACAGTTCCAATTTTTGGCAAGATTTCCCATCACCTAAATTCCACATTCAGGCTGCAACCTCTCTTTTTTTTATTCCCTCTTAGTTTTGGTGCTCGAAGTTTTCTCTTTTAAATTGATTGTCATTCTTTATTTTTACTGTCTCTTTCTCTGTTACTTTTCACCCAGGCCCTTCCAATGAACGATGTGGAGATGCCGGTGATGGACTGGGGTTGACAATTGTAAACAATTTTACAACACCAAGTTATAGTCCAGCAATTTTATTTTAAATTCACAAGCTTTCGGAGGCTTCCTCCTTCGTCAGGTGAACGATGTGGAAAATGAAAACCTCGAATGAACGGCAACGTTTCTTGTTTTGACTCAACCGAAAGAAAGAACTTTATTGAAGTTTATAAAATGATTGGCCTGGAATTTCCTCCTGACTTCCAGCGAGTGCACCGGCCGCATTGCGCCGGGATTTTCCGAGGAAATTCGTCCGTAAGTGACTTACACCGGTTTTACGGCAGAACCTCGCTACGCGCAAATTTCCTCGATCATTTGCGCCACTCTCGAGTTACCTCAGCCCATGAACACAAACTCCGCCTCCTTTACAAACGAAACGCGAGTTTCCTGCATTTAAGCCATTTCTGAACGGGTGTAAATTTATGCCCAAAATGTTCGGCACAGCGGGACCTGACGTCACCAGTTCCAGTGTTCCACAGCGAAATTTGAGAGTTTTTGTGAATTTGTCCTTTCTGAGACCGACACTGTATTCTCTACAATGAATGATCAGAACCTGATACGTTAAAAAGGGAAAAGATTCCACAGTCGGATTTTCTGAAACAAGTCGGGGGTAAATTTTGACTTTGTGCGATGGTGTGAAACCGGCAATAGCGAATCAAAAGATGGATTTCGCTCTCTCCTGATTCGCTATCGCCCTCTTTACCTCTCTCCTGATTCGCTATCCCCTCTTTACCTCTCTCCTGATTCGCTATCCCCTCTTTACCTCTCTCCTGATTCGCTATCGCCCTCTTTACCTCTCTCCTGATTCGCTATCGCCCACTTTACCTCTCTCCTGATTCGCTATCCCCACTTTACCTCTCTCCTGATTCGCTATCCCCAATTTACCTCTCTCCTGATTCGCTATCGCCCACTTTACCTCTCTCCTCATTCGCTATCCCCACTTTACCTCCCTCCTGATTCGCTATCGCCCTCTTTACCTCTCTCCTGATTCGCTATCCCCTCTTTACCTCTCTCCTGATTCGCTATCCCCTCTTTACCTCTCTCCTGATTCGCTATCCCCACTTTACCTCTCTCCTGATTCGCTATCCCCACTTTACCTCTCTCCTGATTCGCTATCCCCACTTTACCTCTCTCCTGATTCGCTATCGCCCTCTTTACCTCTCTCCTGATTCGCTATCCCCACTTTACCTCTCTCCTGATTCGCTATCGCCCTCTTTACCTCTCTCCTGATTCGCTATCGCCCTCTTTACCTCTCTCCTGATTCGCTATCGCCCTCTTTACCTCTCTCCTGATTCGCTATCCCCTCTTTACCTCTCTCCTGATTCGCTATCGCCCACTTTATCTCTCTCCTGATTCGCTATCGCCCACTTTCCCTCTCTCCTGATTCGCTATCGCCCACTTTATCTCTCTCCTGATTCGCTATCGCCCACTTTCCCTCTCTCCTGATTCGCTATCCCCTCTTTACCTCTCTCCTGATTCGCTATCGCCCTCTTTACCTCTCTCCTGATTCGCTATCACCCTCTTTACCTCTCTCCTGATTCGCTATCACCCTCTTTACCTCTCTCCTGATTCGCTATCCCCTCTTTCCCTCTCTCCTGATTCGCTATCCACACTTTACCTCTCTCCTGATTCGCTATCGCCCTCTTTACCTCTCTCCTGATTCGCTATCGCCCACTTTACCTCTCTCCTGATTCGCTATCACCCTCTTTACCTCTCTCCTGATTCGCTATCGCCCTCTTTACCTCTCTCCTGATTCGCTATCGCCCACTTTACCTCTCTCCTGATTCGCTATCACCCTCTTTACCTCTCTCCTGATTCGCTATCGCCCTCTTTACCTCTCTCCTGATTCGCTATCCCCTCTTTACCTCTCTCCTGATTCGCTATCGCCCACTTTACCTCTCTCCTGATTCGCTATCCCCACTTTACCTCTCTCCTGATTCGCTATCCCCACTTTACCTCTCTCCTGATTCGCTATCGCCCACTTTACCTCTCTCCTCATTCGCTATCCCCACTTTACCTCTCTCCTGATTCGCTATCCCCACTTTACCTCTCTCCTGATTCGCTATCCCCACTTTACCTCTCTCCTGATTCGCTATCCCCACTTTACCTCCCTCCTGATTCGCTATCGCCCTCTTTACCTCTCTCCTGATTCGCTATCCCCTCTTTACCTCTCTCCTGATTCGCTATCCCCTCTTTACCTCTCTCCTGATTCGCTATCCCCACTTTACCTCTCTCCTGATTCGCTATCCCCACTTTACCTCTCTCCTGATTCGCTATCCCCACTTTACCTCTCTCCTGATTCGCTATCGCCCTCTTTACCTCTCTCCTGATTCGCTATCCCCACTTTACCTCTCTCCTGATTCGCTATCGCCCTCTTTACCTCTCTCCTGATTCGCTATCCCCTCTTTACCTCTCTCCTGATTCGCTATCGCCCTCTTTACCTCTCTCCTGATTCGCTATCCCCACTTTACCTCTCTCCTGATTCGCTATCGCCCTCTTTACCTCTCTCCTGATTCGCTATCCCCTCTTTACCTCTCTCCTGATTCGCTATCGCCCTCTTTACCTCTCTCCTGATTCGCTATCGCCCTCTTTACCTCTCTCCTGATTGGCTATCAGCCGCTTTACCTCTCTCCTGATTCGCTATCGCCCACTTTACCTCTCTCCTGATTCGCTATCGCCCTCTTTACCTCTCTCCTGATTGGCTATCAGCCGCTTTACCTCTCTCCTGATTCGCTATCGCCCTCTTTACCTCTCTCCTGATTCGCTATCCCCACTTTACCTCTCTCCTGATTCGCTATCGCCCTCTTTACCTCTCTCCTGATTCGCTATCGCCCTCTTTACCTCTCTCCTGATTCGCTATCCCCACTTTACCTCTCTCCTGATTCGCTATCGCCCTCTTTACCTCTCTCCTGATTCGCTATCGTCACCTTTACCTCTCTCCTGATTCGCTATCAGCCGCTTTACCTCTCTCCTGATTCGCTATCCCCTCTTTACCTCTCTCCTGATTCGCTATCCCCTCTTTACCTCTCTCCTGATTCGCTATCGCCCTCTTTACCTCTCTCCTGATTCGCTATCGCCCACTTTACCTCTCTCCTGATTCGCTATCCCCTCTTTACCTCTCTCCTGATTCGCTATCCCCTCTTTACCTCTCTCCTGATTCGCTATCCCCTCTTTACCTCTCTCCTGATTCGCTATCCCCTCTTTACCTCTCTCCTGATTCGCTATCCCCTCTTTACCTCTCTCCTGATTCGCTATTCCCTCTTTACCTCTCTCCTGATTCGCTATCCCCACTTTACCTCTCTCCTGATTCGCTATCCCCACTTTACCTCTCTCCTGATTCGCTATCCCCACTTTACCTCTCTCCTGATTCGCTATCCCCTCTTTACCTCTCTCCTGATTCGCTATCGCCCTCTTTACCTCTCTCCTGATTCGCTATCCCCACTTTACCTCTCTCCTGATTCGCTATCCCGCTCTTTACCTCTCTCCTGATTCGCTATCCCTTCTTTACCTCTCTCCTGATTCGCTATCCCCTCTTTACCTCTCTCCTCATTCGCTATCCCCTCTTTACCTCTCTCCTGATTGGCTATCAGCCGCTTTACCTCTCTCCTGATTCGCTATCGCCCACTTTACCTCTCTCCTGATTCGCTATCGCCCACTTTACCTCTCTCCTGATTCGCTATCGCCCACTTTACCTCTCTCCTGATTCGCTATCGCCCACTTTACCTCTCTCCTGATTCGCTATCGCCCTCTTTACCTCTCTCCTGATTCGCTATCCCCTCTTTACCTCTCTCCTGATTCGCTATCCCCTCTTTCCCTCTCTCCTGATTCGCTATCCCCTCTTTACCTCTCTCCTGATTCGCTATCCCCTCTTTACCTCTCTCCTGATTCGCTATCCCCTCTTTACCTCTCTCCTGATTCGCTATCCCCTCTTTACCTCTCTCCTGATTCGCTATCCCCTCTTTACCTCTCTCCTGATTCGCTATCGCCCTCTTTACCTCTCTCCTGATTCGCTATCCCCTCTTTACCTCTCTCCTGATTCGCTATCCCCTCTTTACCTCTCTCCTGATTCGCTATCCCCTCTTTACCTCTCTCCTGATTCGCTATCCCCACTTTACCTCTCTCCTGATTCGCTATCCCCTCTTTACCTCTCTCCTGATTCGCTATCGCCCTCTTTACCTCTCTCCTGATTCGCTATCGCCCACTTTACCTCTCTCCTGATTCGCTATCCCCACTTTACCTCTCTCCTGATTCGCTATCCCCTCTTTACCTCTCTCCTGATTCGCTATCGCCCCCTTTACCTCTCTCCTGATTCGCTATCGCCCACTTTACCTCTCTCCTGATTCGCTATCGCCCTCTTTACCTCTCTCCTGATTCGCTATCGCCCTCTTTACCTCTCTCCTGATTCGCTATCGCCCTCTTTACCTCTCTCCTGATTCGCTATCCCCTCTTTACCTCTCTCCTGATTGGCTATCCCCTCTTTACCTCTCTCCTGATTCGCTATCACCCACTTTACCTCTCTCCTGATTCGCTATCGCCCAATTTACCTCTCTCCTGATTCGCTATCGCCCTCTTTACCTCTCTCCTGATTCGCTATCACCCTCTTTACCTCTCTCCTGATTCGCTATCGCCCACTTTACCTCTCTCCTGATTCGCTATCACCCTCTTTACCTCTCTCCTGATTCGCTATCACCCACTTTACCACTCTCCTGATTCGCTATCACCCTCTTTACCTCTCTCCTGATTCGCTATCGCCCTCTTTACCTCTCTCCTGATTCGCTATCGCACACTTTACCTCTCTCCTGATTCGCTATCGCCCTCTTTACCTCTCTCCTGATTCGCTATCGCCCACTTTACCTCTCTCCTGATTCGCTATCGCACACTTTCCCTCTCTCCTGATTCGCTATCCCCTCTTTACCTCTCTCCTGATTCGCTATCGCCCACTTTACCTCTCTCCTGATTCGCTATCGCCCTCTTTACCTCTCTCCTGATTCGCTATCGCCCTCTTTACCTCTCTCCTGATTCGCTATCGCCCTCTTTACCTCTCTCCTGATTCGCTATCGCCCACTTTACCTCTCTCCTGATTGGCTATCCCCTCTTTACCTCTCTCCTGATTCGCTATCACCCACTTTACCTCTCTCCTGATTCGCTATCACCCACTTTACCTCTCTCCTGATTCGCTATCGCCGCTTTACCTCTCTCCTGATTCGCTATCGCCCACTTTACCTCTCTCCTGATTCGCTATCCCCTCTTTACCTCTCTCCTGATTCGCTATCGCCCACTTTACCTCTCTCCTGATTCGCTATCGCCCTCTTTACCTCTCTCCTGATTCGCTATCGCCCTCTTTACCTCTCTCCTGATTCGCTATCGCCCTCTTTACCTCTCTCCTGATTCGCTATCGCCCACTTTACCTCTCTCCTGATTGGCTATCCCCTCTTTACCTCTCTCCTGATTCGCTATCGCCCTCTTTACCTCTCTCCTGATTCGCTATCGCCCTCTTTACCTCTCTCCTGATTCGCTATCCCCACTTTACCTCTCTCCTGATTGGCTATCCCCTCTTTACCTCTCTCCTGATTCGCTATCGCCCACTTTACCTCTCTCCTGATTCGCTATCCCCCTCTTTACCTCTCTCCTGATTCGCTATCGCCCACTTTACCTCTCTCCTGATTCGCTATCACCCTCTTTACCTCTCTCCTGATTCGCTATCGCCCACTTTACCTCTCTCCTGATTCGCTATCGCCCACTTTACCTCTCTCCTGATTCGCTATCACCCACTTTACCTCTCTCCTGATTCGCTATCGCCCAATTTACCTCTCTCCTGATTCGCTATCGCCCTCTTTACCTCTCTCCTGATTCGCTATCGCCCTCTTTACCTCTCTCCTGATTCGCTATCACCCAATTTACCTCTCTCCTGATTCGCTATCCCCTCTTTACCTCTCTCCCGATTCGCTATCACCCTCTTTACCTCTCTCCTGATTCGCTATCCCCTCTTTACCTCTCTCCCGATTCGCTATCACCCTCTTTACCTCTCTCCTGATTCGCTATCCCCTCTTTACCTCTCTCCTGATTCGCTATCGCCCCCTTTACCTCTCTCCTGATTCGCTATCCCCTCTTTACCTCTCTCCTGATTCGCTATCGCCCTCTTTACCTCTCTCCTGATTCGCTATCCCCTCTTTACCTCTCTCCTGATTCGCTATCCCCACTTTACCACTCTCCTGATTCGCTATCCCCACTTTACCTCTCTCCTGATTCGCTATCCCCTCTTTACCTCTCTCCTGATTCGCTATCCCTTCTTTACCTCTCTCCTGATTGGCTATCGCCCACTTTACCTCTCTCCTGATTCGCTATCCCCACTTTACCTCTCTCCTGATTTGCTATCGCCCTCTTTACCTCTCTCCTGATTCGCTATCCCCTCTTTACCTCTCTCCTGATTCGCTATCCCCTCTTTACCTCTCTCCTGATTCGCTATCGCCCCCTTTACCTCTCTCCTGATTCGCTACCGCCCCCTTTACCTCTCTCCTGATTCGCTATCGCCCCCTTTACCTCTCTCCTGATTCGCTATCGCCCTCTTTACCTCTCTCCTGATTCGCTATCGCCCACTTTACCTCTCTCCTGATTCGCTATCGCCCTCTTTACCTCTCTCCTGATTCGCTATCGCCCACTTTACCTCTCTCCTGATTCGCTATCCCCACTTTACCTCTCTCCTGATTTGCTATCGCCCTCTTTACCTCTCTCCTGATTTGCTATCGCCCTCTTTACCTCTCTCCTGATTCGCTATGCCCGCTTTACCTCTCTCCTGATTCGCTATCCCCTCTTTACCTCTCTCCTGATTCGCTATCCCCGCTTTACCTCTCTCCTGATTCGCTATCCCCGCTTTACCTCTCTCCTGATTCGCTATCCCCACTTTACCTCTCTCCTGATTCGCTATCGCCCTCTTTACCTCTCTCCTGATTCGCTATCCCCGCTTTACCTCTCTCCTGATTCGCTATCCCCACTTTACCTCTCTCCTGATTCGCTATCGCCCACTTTACCTCTCTCCTGATTCGCTATCGCCCTCTTTACCTCTCTCCTGATTCGCTATCGCCCACTTTACCTCTCTCCTGATTAGCTATCCCCTCTTTACCTCACTCCTGATTCGCTATCCCCGCTTTCCCTCTCTCCTGATTCGTTATCGCCCTCTTTACCTCTCTCCTGATTCGCTATCGCCCACTTTACCTCTCTCCTGATTCGCTATCGCCCACTTTACCTCTCTCCTGATTCGCTATCGCCCACTTTACCTCTCTCCTGATTCGCTATCGCCCTCTTTACCTCACTCCTGATTCGCTATCCCCGCTTTCCCTCTCTCCTGATTCGCTATCGCTCTCTTTACCTCTCTCCTGATTCGCTATCCCCTCTTTACCTCTCTCCTGATTCGCTATCCCCTCTTTACCTCTCTCCTGATTCGCTATCCCCTCTTTACCTCTCTCCTGATTCGCTATCCCCTCTTTACCTCTCTCCTGATTCGCTATCCCCTCTTTACCTCTCTCCTGATTCGCTATCCCCTCTTTCCCTCTCTCCTGATTCGCTATCGCCCTCTTTACCTCTCTCCTGATTCGCTTTCACCCTCTTTACCTCTCTCCTGATTCGCTATCCCCACTTTACCTCTCTCCTGATTCGCTATCGCCCTCTTTACCTCTCTCCTGATTCGCTATCAGCCGCTTTATCTCTCTCCTGATTCGCTATCGCCCTCTTTACCTCTCTCCTGATTCGCTATCGCCCTCTTTACCTCTCTCCTGATTCGCTATCGCCCACTTTACCTCTCTCCTGATTCGCTATCACCCTCTTTACCTCTCTCCTGATTCGCTATCACCCTCTTTACCTCTCTCCTGATACGCTATCCCCTCTTTACCTCTCTCCTGATTCGCTATCGCCCTCTTTACCTCTCTCCTGATTCGCTATCACCCTCTTTACCTCTCTCCTGATACGCTATCCCCTCTTTACCTCTCTCCTGATTCGCTATCCCCGCTTTCCCTCTCTCCTGATTCGCTATCGCCCTCTTTACCTCTCTCCTGATTCGCTATCGCCCTCTTTACCTCTCTCCTGATTCGCTATCCCCTCTTTACCTCTCTCCTGATTCGCTATCCCCTCTTTACCTCTCTCCTGATTCGCTATCGCCCTCTTTACCTCTCTCCTGATTCGCTATCCCCACTTTACCTCTCTCCTGATTCGCTATCCCCTCTTTACCTCTCTCCTGATTCGCTATCGCCCTCTTTACCTCTCTCCTGATTCGCTATCCCCTCTTTACGTCTCTCCTGATTCGCTATCCCCTCTTTACCTCTCTCCTGATTGGCTATCAGCCGCTTTACCTCTCTCCTGATTCGCTATCCCCACTTTACCTCTCTCCTGATTCGCTATCGTCACCTTTACCTCTCTCCTGATTCGCTATCACCCACTTTACCTCTCTCCTGATTCGCTATCCCCTCTTTACCTCTCTCCTGATTCGCTATCCCCACTTTACCTCTCTCCTGATTCGCTATCCCCTCATTACCTCTCTCCTGATTCGCTATCGCCCACTTTACCTCTCTCCTGATTCGCTATCGCCCACTTTACCTCTCTCCTGATTCGCTATCGCCCCTCTTTACCTCTCTCCTGATTCGCTATCCCCACTTTACCTCTCTCCTGATTCGCTATCGCCCACTTTACCTCTCTCCTGATTCGCTATCACCCTCTTTACCTCTCTCCTGATTCGCTATCGCCCACTTTACCTCTCTCCTGATTCGCTATCGCCCAATTTACCTCTCTCCTGATTCGCTATCGCCCTCTTTACCTCTCTCCTGATTCGCTATCGCCCTCTTTACCTCTCTCCTGATTCGCTATCGCCCTCTTTACCTCTCTCCTGATTCGCTAGCGCCCTCTTTACCTCTCTCCTGATTGGCTATCGCCCTCTTTACCTCTCTCCTGATTCGCTAGCGCCCTCTTTACCTCTCTCCTGATTCGCTATCGCCCTCTTTACCTCTCTCCTGATTCGCTATCACCCTCTTTACCTCTCTCCTGATTCGCTATCACCCACTTTACCTCTCTCCTGATTCGCTATCACCCACTTTACCTCTCTCCTGATTCGCTATCCCCTCTTTACCTCTCTCCTGATTCGCTATCCCCTCTTTACCTCTCTCCTGATTCGCTATCACCCACTTTATCTCTCTCCCGATTCGCTATCACCCTCTTTACCTCTCTCCTGATTCGCTATCGCCCACTTTACCTCTCTCCTGATTCGCTATCCCCTCTTTACCTCTCTCCTGATTCGCTATCGCCCTCTTTACCTCTCTCCTGATTCGCTATCGCCCACTTTACCTCTCTCCTGATTCGCTATCCCCTCTTTACCTCTCTCCCGATTCGCTATCACCCTCTTTACCTCTCTCCTGATTCGCTATCGCCCTCTTTACCTCTCTCCTGATTCGCTATCGCCCACTTTACCTCTCTCCTGATTCGCTATCGCCCACTTTACCTCTCTCCCGATTCGCTATCACCCTCTTTACCTCTCTCCTGATTCGCTATCGCCCACTTTACCTCTCTCCTGATTCGCTATCCCCTCTTTACCTCTCTCCTGATTCGCTATCGCCCACTTTACCTCTCTCCTGATTCGCTATCCCCACTTTACCTCTCTCCCGATTCGCTATCACCCTCTTTACCTCTCTCCTGATTCGCTATCCCCTCTTTACCTCTCTCCTGATTCGCTATCCCCACTTTACCTCTCTCCTGATTCGCTATCCCCTCTTTACCTCTCTCCTGATTCGCTCTCCCCACTTTACCTCTCTCCTGATTTGATATCGCCCTCTTTACCTCTCTCCTGATTCGCTATCGCCCCCTTTACCTCTCTCCTGATTCGCTATCCCCACTTTACCTCTCTCCTGATTCGCTATCCCCTCTTTACCTCTCTCCTGATTCGCTATCCCCTCTTTACCTCTCTCCTGATTCGCTATCAGCCGCTTTATCTCTCTCCTGATTCGCTATCGCCCTCTTTACCTCTCTCCTGATTCGCTATCGCCCTCTTTACCTCTCTCCTGATTCGCTATCGCCCACTTTACCTCTCTCCTGATTCGCTATCACCCTCTTTACCTCTCTCCTGATTCGCTATCACCCTCTTTACCTCTCTCGTGATACGCTATCCCCTCTTTACCTCTCTCCTGATTCGCTATCGCCCTCTTTACCTCTCTCCTGATTCGCTATCACCCTCTTTACCTCTCTCCTGATACGCTATCCCCTCTTTACCTCTCTCCTGATTCGCTATCCCCGCTTTCCCTCTCTCCTGATTCGCTATCGCCCTCTTTACCTCTCTCCTGATTCGCTATCGCCCTCTTTACCTCTCTCCTGATTCGCTATCCCCTCTTTACCTCTCTCCTGATTCGCTATCCCCTCTTTACCTCTCTCCTGATTCGCTATCGCCCTCTTTACCTCTCTCCTGATTCGCTATCCCCACTTTACCTCTCTCCTGATTCGCTATCCCCTCTTTACCTCTCTCCTGATTCGCTATCGCCCTCTTTACCTCTCTCCTGATTCGCTATCCCCTCTTTACGTCTCTCCTGATTCGCTATCCCCTCTTTACCTCTCTCCTGATTGGCTATCAGCCGCTTTACCTCTCTCCTGATTCGCTATCCCCACTTTACCTCTCTCCTGATTCGCTATCGTCACCTTTACCTCTCTCCTGATTCGCTATCACCCACTTTACCTCTCTCCTGATTCGCTATCCCCTCTTTACCTCTCTCCTGATTCGCTATCCCCACTTTACCTCTCTCCTGATTCGCTATCCCCTCATTACCTCTCTCCTGATTCGCTATCACCCACTTTACCTCTCTCCTGATTCGCTATCGCCCACTTTACCTCTCTCCTGATTCGCTATCGCCCCTCTTTACCTCTCTCCTGATTCGCTATCCCCACTTTACCTCTCTCCTGATTCGCTATCGCCCACTTTACCTCTCTCCTGATTCGCTATCACCCTCTTTACCTCTCTCCTGATTCGCTATCGCCCACTTTACCTCTCTCCTGATTCGCTATCGCCCACTTTACCTCTCTCCTGATTCGCTATCGCCCAATTTACCTCTCTCCTGATTCGCTATCGCCCTCTTTACCTCTCTCCTGATTCGCTATCGCCCTCTTTACCTCTCTCCTGATTCGCTATCGCCCTCTTTACCTCTCTCCTGATTCGCTAGCGCCCTCTTTACCTCTCTCCTGATTGGCTATCGCCCTCTTTACCTCTCTCCTGATTCGCTAGCGCCCTCTTTACCTCTCTCCTGATTCGCTATCGCCCTCTTTACCTCTCTCCTGATTCGCTATCACCCTCTTTACCTCTCTCCTGATTCGCTATCACCCACTTTACCTCTCTCCTGATTCGCTATCACCCACTTTACCTCTCTCCTGATTCGCTATCCCCTCTTTACCTCTCTCCTGATTCGCTATCCCCTCTTTACCTCTCTCCTGATTCGCTATCACCCACTTTATCTCTCTCCCGATTCGCTATCACCCTCTTTACCTCTCTCCTGATTCGCTATCGCCCACTTTACCTCTCTCCTGATTCGCTATCCCCTCTTTACCTCTCTCCTGATTCGCTATCGCCCTCTTTACCTCTCTCCTGATTCGCTATCGCCCACTTTACCTCTCTCCTGATTCGCTATCCCCTCTTTACCTCTCTCCCGATTCGCTATCACCCTCTTTACCTCTCTCCTGATTCGCTATCGCCCTCTTTACCTCTCTCCTGATTCGCTATCGCCCACTTTACCTCTCTCCTGATTCGCTATCGCCCACTTTACCTCTCTCCCGATTCGCTATCACCCTCTTTACCTCTCTCCTGATTCGCTATCGCCCACTTTACCTCTCTCCTGATTCGCTATCCCCTCTTTACCTCTCTCCTGATTCGCTATCGCCCACTTTACCTCTCTCCTGATTCGCTATCCCCACTTTACCTCTCTCCCGATTCGCTATCACCCTCTTTACCTCTCTCCTGATTCGCTATCCCCTCTTTACCTCTCTCCTGATTCGCTATCCCCACTTTACCTCTCTCCTGATTCGCTATCCCCTCTTTACCTCTCTCCTGATTCGCTCTCCCCACTTTACCTCTCTCCTGATTTGATATCGCCCTCTTTACCTCTCTCCTGATTCGCTATCGCCCCCTTTACCTCTCTCCTGATTCGCTATCCCCGCTTTACCTCTCTCCTGATTCGCTATCCCCTCTTTACCTCTCTCCTGATTCGCTATCCCCTCTTTACCTCTCTCCTGATTCGCTATCGCCCTCTTTACCTCTCTCCTGATTCGCTATCCCCACTTTACCTCTCTCCTGATTCGCTATCCCCTCTTTACCTCTCTCCTGATTCGCTATCCCCACTTTACCTCTCTCCTGATTTGATATCGCCCTCTTTACCTCTCTCCTGATTCGCTATCGCCCCCTTTACCTCTCTCCTGATTCGCTATCCCCACTTTACCTCTCTCCTGATTCGCTATCCCCTCTTTACATCTCTCCTGATTCGCTATCGCCCTCTTTACCTCTCTCCTGATTCGCTATCCCCACTTTACCTCTCTCCTGATTCGCTATCCACGCTTTACCTCTCTCCTGATTCGCTATCCCCACTTTACCTCTCTCCTGATTCGCTATCCCCACTTTACCTCTCTCCTGATTCGCTATCGCCCACTTTACCTCTCTCCTGATTCGCTATCGCCCACTTTACCTCTCTCCTGATTCGCTATCCCCTCTTTACCTCTCTCCTGATTCGCTATCCCCACTTTACCTCTCTCCTGATTTGATATCGCCCTCTTTACCTCTCTCCTGATTCGCTATCGCCCCCTTTACCTCTCTCCTGATTCGCTATCCCCACTTTACCTCTCTCCTGATTCGCTATCCCCTCTTTACATCTCTCCTGATTCGCTATCGCCCTCTTTACCTCTCTCCTGATTCGCTATCGCCCTCTTTACCTCTCTCCTGATTCGCTATCGCCCACTTTACCTCTCTCCTGATTCGCTATCCCCGCTTTACCTCTCTCCTGATTCGCTATCCCCTCTTTACCTCTCTCCTGATTCGCTATCCCCGCTTTACCTCTCTCCTGATTCGCTATCCCCACTTTACCTCTCTCCTGATTCGCTATCCCCTCTTTACATCTCTCCTGATTCGCTATCGCCCTCTTTACCTCTCTCCTGATTCGCTATCCCCGCTTTACCTCTCTCCTGATTCGCTATCCCCTCTTTACCTCTCTCCCGATTCGCTATCCCCTCTTTACCTCTCTCCTGATTCGCTATCCCCTCTTTACCTCTCTCCTGATTCGCTATCCCCACTTTACCTCTCTCCTGATTCGCTATCCCCTCTTTACCTCTCTCCTGATTCGCTATCCCCTCTTTACCTCTCTCCTGATTCGCTATCGCCCTCTTTACCTCTCTCCTGATTCGCTATCGCCCCCTTTATCTCTCTCCTGATTCGCTATCCCCACTTTACCTCTCTCCTGATTCGCTATCCCCTCTTTACATCTCTCCTGATTCGCTATCGCCCTCTTTACCTCTCTCCTGATTCGCTATCCCCACTTTACCTCTCTCCTGATTCGCTATCCCCACTTTACCTCTCTCCTGATTCGCTATCGCCCCCTTTATCTCTCTCCTGATTTGATATCCCCACTTTACCTCTCTCCTGATTCGCTATCCCCACTTTACCTCTCTCCTGATTCGCTATCGCCCTCTTTACCTCTCTCCTGATTCGCTATCGCCCCCTTTACCTCTCTCCTGATTCGCTATCCCCACTTTACCTCTCTCCTGATTCGCTATCCCCTCTTTACATCTCTCCTGATTCGCTATCGCCCTCTTTACCTCTCTCCTGATTCGCTATCCCCGCTTTACCTCTCTCCTGATTCGCTATCCCCTCTTTACCTCTCTCCTGATTCGCTATCCCCGCTTTACCTCTCTCCTGATTCGCTATCCCCACTTTACCTCTCTCCTGATTCGCTATCCCCTCTTTACCTCTCTCCTGATTCGCTATCCCCACTTTACCTCTCTCCTGATTTGATATCGCCCTCTTTACCTCTCTCCTGATTCGCTATCGCCCCCTTTACCTCTCTCCTGATTCGCTATCCCCACTTTACCTCTCTCCTGATTCGCTATCCCCTCTTTACATCTCTCCTGATTCGCTATCGCCCTCTTTACCTCTCTCCTGATTCGCTATCCCCACTTTACCTCTCTCCTGATTCGCTATCCCCGCTTTACCTCTCTCCTGATTCGCTATCCCCACTTTACCTCTCTCCTGATTCGCTATCCCCACTTTTCCTCTCTCCTGATTCGCTATCGCCCTCTTTACCTCTCTCCTGATTCGCTATCGCCCCCTTTACCTCTCTCCTGATTCGCTATCCCCACTTTACCTCTCTCCTGATTCGCTATCCCCTCTTTACATCTCTCCTGATTCGCTATCGCCCTCTTTACCTCTCTCCTGATTCGCTATCCCCACTTTACCTCTCTCCTGATTCGCTATCCCCGCTTTACCTCTCTCCTGATTTGATATCCCCACTTTACCTCTCTCCTGATTCGCTATCCCCACTTTACCTCTCTCCTGATTCGCTATCGCCCTCTTTACCTCTCTCCTGATTCGCTATCGCCCCCTTTACCTCTCTCCTGATTCGCTATCCCCACTTTACCTCTCTCCTGATTCGCTATCCCCTCTTTACATCTCTCCTGATTCGCTATCGCCCGCTTTACCTCTCTCCTGATTCGCTATCCCCTCTTTACCTCTCTCCTGATTCGCTATCCCCGCTTTACCTCTCTCCTGATTCGCTATCCCCACTTTACCTCTCTCCTGATTCGCTATCCCCACTTTACCTCTCTCCTGATTCGCTATCGCCCACTTTACCTCTCTCCTGATTCGCTATCGCCCACTTTACCTCTCTCCTGATTCGCTATCGCTCTCTTTACCTCACTCCTGATTCGCTATCCCCGCTTTCCCTCTCTCCTGATTCGCTATCGCCCTCTTTACCTCTCTCCCGATTCGCTATCGCCCTTTTTACTTCTCTCCTGATTCGCTATCCCCTCTTTACCTCTCTCCTGATTCGCTATCCCCTCTTTACCTCTCTCCTGATTCGCTATCCCCTCTTTACCTCTCTCCTGATTCGCTATCCCCTCTTTACCTCTCTCCTGATTCGCTATCGCCCTCTTTACCTCTCTCCTGATTCGCTTTCACCCTCTTTACCTCTCTCCTGATTCGCTATCCCCTCTTTACCTCTCTCCTGATTCGCTATCCCCTCTTTACCTCTCTCCTGATTCGCTATCGCCCTCTTTACCTCTCTCCTGATTCGCTTTCACCCTCTTTACCTCTCTCCTGATTCGCTATCGCCCTCTTTACCTCTCTCCTGATTCGCTTTCACCCTCTTTACCTCTCTCCTGATTCGCTATCCCCTCTTTACCTCTCTCCTGATTCGCTATCCCCTCTTTACCTCTCTCCTGATTCGCTATCGCCCTCTTTACCTCTCTCCTGATTCGCTATCGCCCTCTTTACCTCTCTCCTGATTCGCTATCGCCCACTTTACCTCTCTCCTGATTCGCTATCACCCTCTTTACCTCTCTCCTGATTCGCTATCGCCCTCTTTACCTCTCTCCTGATTCGCTATCGCCCTCTTTACCTCTCTCCTGATTCGCTATCCCCTCTTTACCTCTCTCCTGATTCGCTATCCCCGCTTTCCCTCTCTCCTGATTCGCTATCGCCCTCTTTACCTCTCTCCTGATTCGCTATCGCCCTCTTTACCTCTCTCCTGATTCGCTATCCCCTCTTTACCTCTCTCCTGATTCGCTATCCCCTCTTTACCTCTCTCCTGATTCGCTATCGTCCTCTTTAACTCTCTCCTGATTCGCTATCCCCACTTTACCTCTCTCCTGATTCGCTATCGCCCTCTTTACCTCTCTCCTGATTCGCTATCCCCTCTTTACCTCTCTCCTGATTGGCTATCCCCTCTTTACCTCTCTCCTGATTCGCTATCGCCCTCTTTACCTCTCTCCTGATTCGCTATCCCCTCTTTACCTCTCTCCTGATTCGCTATCCCCTCTTTACCTCTCTCCTGATTGGCTATCAGCCGCTTTACCTCTCTCCTGATTCGCTATCCCCACTTTACCTCTCTCCTGATTCGCTATCGTCACCTTTACCTCTCTCCTGATTCGCTATCCCCACTTTACCTCTCTCCTGATTCGCTATCCCCTCATTACCTCTCTCCTGATTCGCTATCGCCCACTTTACCTCTCTCCTGATTCGCTATCGCCCACTTTACCTCTCTCCTGATTCGCTATCGCCCACTTTACCTCTCTCCTGATTCGCTATCGCCCACTTTACCTCTCTCCTGATTCGCTATCACCCTCTTTACCTCTCTCCTGATTCGCTATCGCCCACTTTACCTCTCTCCTGATTCGCTATCGCCCACTTTACCTCTCTCCTGATTCGCTATCGCCCAATTTACCTCTCTCCTGATTCGCTATCGCCCTCTTTACCTCTCTCCTGATTCGCTATCGCCCTCTTTACCTCTCTCCTGATTCGCTATCGCCCTCTTTACCTCTCTCCTGATTCGCTATCGCCCTCTTTACCTCTCTCCTGATTCGCGAGCGCCCTCTTTACCTCTCTCCTGATTCGCTATCGCCCTCTTTACCTCTCTCCTGATTCGCTATCACCCTCTTTACCTCTCTCCTGATTCGCTATCACCCACTTTACCTCTCTCCTGATTCGCTATCACCCACTTTACCTCTCTCCTGATTCGCTATCCCCTCTTTACCTCTCTCCTGATTCGCTATCCCCTCTTTACCTCTCTCCTGATTCGCTATCACCCACTTTACCTCTCTCCCGATTCGCTATCACCCTCTTTACCTCTCTCCTGATTCGCTATCCCCTCTTTACCTCTCTCCTGATTCGCTATCACCCACTTTACCTCTCTCCCGATTCGCTATCACCCACTTTACCTCGCTCCTGATTCGCTATCCCCTCTTTACCTCTCTCCTGATTCGCTATCGCCCTCTTTACCTCTCTCCTGATTCGCTATCGCCCACTTTACCTCTCTCCTGATTCGCTATCCCCACTTTACCTCTCTCCCGATTCGCTATCACCCTCTTTACCTCTCTCCTGATTCGCTATCGCCCTCTTTACCTCTCTCCTGATTCGCTATCGCCCACTTTACCTCTCTCCTGATTCGCTATCGCCCACTTTACCTCTCTCCCGATTCGCTATCACCCTCTTTACCTCTCTCCTGATTCGCTATCGCCCACTTTACCTCTCTCCTGATTCGCTATCCCCTCTTTACCTCTCTCCTGATTCGCTATCCCCTCTTTACCTCTCTCCCGATTCGCTATCACCCTCTTTACCTCTCTCCTGATTCGCTATCGCCCACTTTACCTCTCTCCTGATTCGCTATCCCCACTTTACCTCTCTCCCGATTCGCTATCACCCTCTTTACCTCTCTCCTGATTCGCTATCCCCTCTTTACCTCTCTCCTGATTCGCTATCCCCTCTTTACCTCTCTCCTGATTCGCTATCCCCACTTTACCTCTCTCCTGATTTGATATCGCCCTCTTTACCTCTCTCCTGATTCGCTATCGCCCTCTTTACCTCTCTCCTGATTCGCTATCCCCTCTTTACCTCTCTCCTGATTCGCTATCCCCACTTTACCTCTCTCCTGATTCGCTATCCCCTCTTTACATCTCTCCTGATTCGCTATCGCCCTCTTTACCTCTCTCCTGATTCGCTATCCCCGCTTTACCTCTCTCCTGATTCACTATCCCCTCTTTACCTCTCTCCTGATTCGCTATCCCCGCTTTACCTCTCTCCTGATTCGCTATCCCCGCTTTACCTCTCTCCTGATTCGCTATCCCCGCTTTACCTCTCTCCTGATTCGCTATCCCCACTTTACCTCTCTCCTGATTCGCTATCCCCTCTTTACCTCACTCCCGATTCGCTATCACCCTCTTTACCTCTCTCCTGATTCGCTATCCCCTCTTTACCTCTCTCCTGATTCGCTATCCCCTCTTTACCTCACTCCCGATTCGCTATCACCCTCTTTACCTCTCTCCTGATTCGCTATCCCCTCTTTACCTCTCTCCTGATTCGCGATCCCCACTTTACCTCTCTCCTGATTTGATATCGCCCTCTTTACCTCTCTCCTGATTCGCTATCGCCCCCTTTACCTCTCTCCTGATTCGCTATCCCCACTTTACCTCTCTCCTGATTCGCTATCCCCTCTTTACATCTCTCCTGATTCGCTATCGCCCTCTTTACCTCTCTCCTGATTCGCTATCCCCGCTTTACCTCTCTCCTGATTCGCTATCCCCTCTTTACCTCTCTCCTGATTCGCTATCCCCGCTTTACCTCTCTCCTGATTCGCTATCCCCACTTTACCTCTCTCCTGATTCGCTATCCCCACTTTACCTCTCTCCTGATTCGCTATCGCCCTCTTTACCTCTCTCCTGATTCGCTATCGCCCCCTTTACCTCTCTCCTGATTCGCTATCCCCACTTTACCTCTCTCCTGATTCGCTATCCCCTCTTTACATCTCTCCTGATTCGCTATCGCCCTCTTTACCTCTCTCCTGATTCGCTATCCCCGCTTTACCTCTCTCCTGATTCGCTATCCCCTCTTTACCTCTCTCCTGATTCGCTATCCCCGCTTTACCTCTCTCCTGATTCGCTATCCCCACTTTACCTCTCTCCTGATTCGCTATCCCCACTTTACCTCTCTCCTGATTCGCTATCGCCCACTTTACCTCTCTCCTGATTCGCTATCCCCACTTTACCTCTCTCCTGATTCGCTATCCCCGCTTTCCCTCTCTCCTGATTCGCTATCCCCTCTTTCCCTCTCTCCTGATTCGCTATCGCCCTCTTTACCTCACTCCTGATTCGCTATCCCCGCTTTCCCTCTCTCCTGATTCGCTATCCCCGCTTTCCCTCTCTCCTGATTCGCTATCCCCTCTTTCCCTCTCTCCTGATTCGCTATCGCCCTCTTTACCTCTCTCCTGATTCGCTATCCCTTCTTTACCTCTCTCCTGATTCGCTATCCCCTCTTTACCTCTCTCCTGATTCGCTATCCCCTCTTTACCTCTCTCCTGATTCGCTATCCCCTCTTTACCTCTCTCCTGATTCGCTATCCCCTCTTTACATCTCTCGTGATTCGCTATCGCCCTCTTTACCTCTCTCCTGATTCGCTATCGCCCACTTTACCTCTCTCCTGATTCGCTATCGCCCACTTTACCTCTCTCCTGATTCGCTATCCCCTCTTTACCTCTCTCCTGATTCGCTATCCCCTCTTTACCTCTCTCGTGATTCGCTATCGCCCTCTTTACCTCTCTCCTGATTCGCTATCACCCACTTTACCTCTCTCCTGATTCGCTATCACCCACTTTACCTCTCTCCTGATTCGCTATCACCCACTTTACCTCTCTCCTGATTCGCTATCACCCTCTTTACCTCTCTCCTGATTCGCTATCCCCTCTTTACCTCTCTCCTGATTCGCTATCGCCCTCTTTACCTCTCTCCTGATTCGCTATCGCCCTCTTTACCTCTCTCCTGATTCGCTATCACCCACTTTACCTCTCTCCTGATTCGCTATCACCCTCTTTACCTCTCTCCTGATTCGCTATCCCCTCTTTACCTCTCTCCTGATTCGCTATCGCCCTCTTTACCTCTCTCCTGATTCGCTATCGCCCCCTTTACCTCTCTCCTGATTCGCTATCACCCACTTTACCTCTCTCCTGATTCGCTATCCCCTCTTTACCTCTCTCCTGATTCGCTATCCCCTCTTTACCTCTCTCCTGATTCGCTATCGCCCTCTTTACCTCTCTCCTGATTCGCTATCGCCCTCTTTACCTCTCTCCTGATTCGCTATCGCCCTCTTTACCTCTCTCCTGATTCGCTATCGCCCTCTTTACCTCTCTCCTGATTCGCTATCACCCGCTTTACCTCTCTCCTGATTCGCTATCCCCTCTTTACCTCTCTCCTGATTCGATATCACCCACTTTACCTCTCTCCTGATTCGCTATCGCCCTCTTTACCTCTCTCCTGATTCGCTATCGCCCTCTTTACCTCTCTCCTGATTCGCTATCCCCTCTTTACCTCTCTCCTGATTCGCTATCGCCCTTTTTACCTCTCTCCTGATTCGCTATCGCCCTCTTTACCTCTCTCCTGATTCGCTATCCCCTCTTTACCTCTCTCCTGATTCGCTATCCCCTCTTTACCTCTCTCCTGATTCGCTATCGCCCTCTTTACCTCTCTCCTGATTCGCTATCGCCCTCTTTACCTCTCTCCTGATTCGCTATCCCCTCTTTACCTCTCTCCTGATTCGCTATCACCCTCTTTACCTCTCTCCTGATTCGCTATCACCCACTTTACCTCTCTGCTGATTCGCTATCACCCACTTTACCTCTCTCCTGATTCGCTATCCCCTCTTTACTTCTCTCCTGATTCGCTATCGCCCACTTTACCTCTCTCCTGATTCGCTATCCCCTCTTTACCTCTCTCCTGATTCGCTATCTCCCTCTTTACCTCTCTCCTGATTCGCTATCGCCCTCTTTACCTCTCTCCTGATTCGCTATCCCCTCTTTCCCTCTCTCCTGATTCGCTATCGCCCACTTTACCTCTCTCCTGATTCGCTATCCCCTCTTTACCTCTCTCCTGATTCGCTATCGCCCTCTTTACCTCTCTCCTGATTCGCTATAACCCTCTTTCCCTCTCTCCTGATTCGCTATCGCCCACTTTACCTCTCTCCTGATTCGCTATCGCCCTCTTTACCTCTCTCCTGATTCGCTATCGCCCACTTTACCTCTCTCCTGATTCGCTATCGCCCCCTTTACCTCTCTCCTGATTCGCTATCACCCTCTTTACCTCTCTCCTGATTCGCTATCGCCCCCTTTACCTCTCTCCTGATTCGCTATCGCCCCCTTTACCTCTCTCCTGATTCGCTATCGCCCTCTTTACCTCTCTCCTGATTCGCTATCGCCCACTTTACCTCTCTCCTGATTCGCTATCCCCTCTTTACCTCTCTCCTGATTCGCTATCCCCTCTTTACCTCTCTCCTGATTCGCTATCCCCTCTTTACCTCTCTCCCGATTCGCTATCCCCTCTTTACCTCTCTCCTGATTCGCTATCCCCGCTTTACCTCTCTCCTGATTCGCTATCCCCACTTTACCTCTCTCCTGATTCGCTATCCCCACTTTACCTCTCTTCTGATTCGCTATCGCCCTCTTTACCTCTCTCCTGATTCGCTATCGCCCACTTTACCTCTCTCCTGATTCGCTATCGCCCTCTTTACCTCACTCCTGATTCGCTATCCCCGCTTTCCCTCTCTCCTGATTCGCTATCCCCGCTTTCCCTCTCTCCCGATTCGCTATCCCCTCTTTACCTCTCTCCTGATTCGCTATCCCCTCTTTACCTCTCTCCTGATTCGCTATCCCCTCTTTACCTCTCTCCTGATTCGCTATCCCCTCTTTACCTCTCTCCTGATTCGCTATCGCCCACTTTACCTCTCTCCTGATTCGCTATCGCCCTCTTTACCTCTCTCCTGATTCGCTATCGCCCTCTTTACCTCTCTCCTGATTCGCTATCCCCTCTTTACCTCTCTCCTGATTCGCTATCGCCCACTTTACCTCTCTCCTGATTCGCTATCCCCTCTTTACCTCTCTCCTGATTCGCTATCCCCTCTTTACCTCTCTCCTGATTCGCTATCCCCTATTTACCTCTCTCCTGATTCGCTATCCCCACTTTACCTCTCTCCTGATTCGCTATCGCCCTCTTTACCTCTCTCCTGATTCGCTATCCCCTCTTTACCTCTCTCCTGATTCGCTATCCCCTCTTTACCTCTCTCCCGATTCGCTATCCCCTCTTTACCTCTCTCCTGATTCGCTATCCCCTCTTTACCTCTCTCCTGATTCGCTATCGCCCTCTTTACCTCTCTCCTGATTCGCTATCGCCCTCTTTACCTCTCTCCTGATTCGCTATCGCCCTCTTTACCTCTCTCCTGATTCGCTATCGCCCTCTTTACCTCTCTCCTGATTCGCTATCCCCTCTTTACCTCTCTCCTGATTCGCTATCGCCCTCTTTACCTCTCTCTTGATTCGCTATCGCCCTCTTTACCTCTCTCCTGATTCGCTATCACCCACTTTACCTCTCTCCTGATTCGCTATCGCCCGCTTTACCTCTCTCCTGATTCGCTATCCCCTCTTTACCTCTCTCCTGATTCGCTATCCCCTCTTTACCTCTCTCCTGATTCGCTATCACCCACTTTACCTCTCTCCTGATTCGCTATCGCCCCCTTTACCTCTCTCCTGATTCGCTATCACCCACTTTACCTCTCTCCTGATTCGCTATCGCCCTCTTTACCTCTCTCCTGATTCGCTATCACCCACTTTACCTCTCTCCTGATTCGCTATCCCCTCTTTACCTCTCTCCTGATTCGCTATCCCCTCTTTAACTCTCTCCTGATTCGCTATCACCCTCTTTACCTCTCTCCTGATTCGCTATCGCCCTCTTTACCTCTCTCCTGATTCGCTATCGCCCTCTTTACCTCTCTCCTGATTCGCTATCGCCCACTTTACCTCTCTCCTGATTCGCTATCGCCCTCTTTACCTCACTCCTGATTCGCTATCCCCGCTTTCCCTCTGTCTGATTCGCTATCCCCTCTTTACCTCTCTCCTGATTCGCTATCGCCCTCTTTACCTCTCTCCTGATTCGCTATCCCCTCTTTACCTCTCTCCTGATTCGCTATAACCCTCTTTACCTCTCTCCTGATTCGCTATCGCCCACTTTACCTCTCTCCTGATTCGCTATCCCCTCTTTACCTCTCCCCTGATTCGCTATCGCCCCCTTTACCTCTCTCCTGATTCGCTATCACCCACTTTACCTCTCTCCTGATTCGCTATCGCCCCCTTTACCTCTCTCCTGATTCGCTATCGCCCCCTTTACCTCTCTCCTGATTCGCTATCGCCCTCTTTACCTCTCTCCTGATTCGCTATCCCCTCTTTACCTCTCTCCCGATTCGCTATCCCCTCTTTACCTCTCTCCTGATTCGCTATCCCCTCTTTACCTCTCTCCCGATTCGCTATCCCCTCTTTACCTCTCTCCTGATTCGCTATCCCCTCTTTACCTCTCTCCCGATTCGCTATCCCCTCTTTACCTCTCTCCTGATTCGCTATCCCCTCTTTACCTCTCTCCCGATTCGCTATCCCCTCTTTACCTCTCTCCTGATTCGCTATCCCCACTTTACCTCTCTCCTGATTCGCTATCGCCCACTTTACCTCTCTCCTGATTCGCTATCCCCTCTTTACCTCTCTCCTGATTCGCTATCCCCACTTTACCTCTCTCCTGATTCGCTATCGCCCACTTTACCTCTCTCCTGATTCGCTATCCCCTCTTTACCTCTCTCCTGATTCGCTATCGCCCACTTTACCTCTCTCCTGATTCGCTATCCCCTCTTTACCTCTCTCCTGATTCGCTATCACCCACTTTACCTCTCTCCTGATTCGCTATCCCCTCTTTACCTCTCTCCTGATTCGCTATCGCCCTCTTTACCTCTCTCCTGATTCGCTATCCCCGCTTTACCTCTCTCCTGATTCGCTATCCCCTCTTTACCTCTCTCCTGATTCGCTATCCCCTCTTTCCCTCTCTCCTGATTCGCTATCGCCCACTTTACCTCTCTCCTGATTCGCTATCCCCCTCTTTCCCTCTCTCCTGATTCGCTATCGCCCTCTTTACCTCTCTCCTGATTCGCTATCGCCCCCTTTACCTCTCTCCTGATTCGCTATCACCCTCTTTACCTCTCTCCTGATTCGCTATCGCCCTCTTTACCTCTCTCCTGATTCGCTATCGCCCCCTTTACCTCTCTCCTGATTCGCTATCGCCCTCTTTACCTCTCTCCTGATTCGCTATCGCCCTCTTTACCTCTCTCCTGATTCGCTATCCCCTCTTTACCTCTCTCCTGATTCGCTATCGCCCACTTTACCTCTCTCCTGATTCGCTATCGCCCACTTTATCTCTCTCCTGATTCGCTATCCCCTCTTTCCCTCTCTCCTGATTCGCTATCGCCCTCTTTACCTCTCTCCTGATTCGCTATCGCCCCCTTTACCTCTCTCCTGATTCGCTATCGCCCTCTTTACCTCTCTCCTGATTCGCTATCGCCCTCTTTACCTCTCTCCTGATTCGCTATCCCCCACTTTACCTCTCTCCTGATTCGCTATCGCCCCCTTTACCTCTCTCCTGATTCGCTATCGCCCTCTTTACCTCTCTCCTGATTCGCTATCCCCCACTTTACCTCTCTCCTGATTCGCTATCGCCCTCTTTACCTCACTCCTGATTCGCTATCCCCTCTTTACCTCTCTCCTGATTCGCTATCCCCTCTTTACCTCTCTCCTGATTCGCTATCGCCCTCTTTACCTCTCTCCTGATTCGCTATCGCCCTCTTTACCTCTCTCCTGATTCTCTATCCCCTCTTTACCTCTCTCCTGATTCGCTATCGCCCACTTTCCCTCTCTCCTGATTCGCTATCGCCCTCTTTACCTCTCTCCTGATTCGCTATCGCCCACTTTACCTCTCTCCTGATTCGCTATCGCCCTCTTTCCCTCTCTCCTGATTCGCTATCGCCCACTTTACCTCTCTCCTGATTCGCTATCGCCCCCTTTCCCTCTCTCCTGATTCGCTATCACCCTCTTTCCCTCTCTCCTGATTCGCTATCACCCCCTTTCCCTCTCTCCTGATTCGCTATCACCCTCTTTCCCTCTCTCCTGATTCGCTATCACCCCCTTTCCCTCTCTCCTGATTCGCTATCCCCTCTTTACCTCTCTCCTGATTCGCTATCCCCTCTTTACCTCTCTCCTGATTCGCTATCGCCCTCTTTACCTCTCTCCTGATTCGCTATCGCCCTCTTTACCTCTCTCCTGATTCGCTATCGCCCTCTTTACCTCTCTCCTGATTCGCTATCGCCCTCTTTACCTCTCTCCTGATTCGCTATCCCCTCTTTACCTCTCTCCTGATTCGCTATCGCCCTCTTTACCTCTCTCTTGATTCGCTATCGCCCTCTTTACCTCTCTCCTGATTCGCTATCACCCACTTTACCTCTCTCCTGATTCGCTATCGCCCGCTTTACCTCTCTCCTGATTCGCTATCCCCTCTTTACCTCTCTCCTGATTCGCTATCCCCTCTTTACCTCTCTCCTGATTCGCTATCACCCACTTTACCTCTCTCCTGATTCGCTATCGCCCCCTTTACCTCTCTCCTGATTCGCTATCACCCACTTTACCTCTCTCCTGATTCGCTATCGCCCTCTTTACCTCTCTCCTGATTCGCTATCACCCACTTTACCTCTCTCCTGATTCGCTATCCCCTCTTTACCTCTCTCCTGATTCGCTATCCCCTCTTTAACTCTCTCCTGATTCGCTATCACCCTCTTTACCTCTCTCCTGATTCGCTATCGCCCTCTTTACCTCTCTCCTGATTCGCTATCGCCCTCTTTACCTCTCTCCTGATTCGCTATCGCCCACTTTACCTCTCTCCTGATTCGCTATCGCCCTCTTTACCTCACTCCTGATTCGCTATCCCCGCTTTCCCTCTGTCTGATTCGCTATCCCCTCTTTACCTCTCTCCTGATTCGCTATCGCCCTCTTTACCTCTCTCCTGATTCGCTATCCCCTCTTTACCTCTCTCCTGATTCGCTATAACCCTCTTTACCTCTCTCCTGATTCGCTATCGCCCACTTTACCTCTCTCCTGATTCGCTATCCCCTCTTTACCTCTCCCCTGATTCGCTATCGCCCCCTTTACCTCTCTCCTGATTCGCTATCACCCACTTTACCTCTCTCCTGATTCGCTATCGCCCCCTTTACCTCTCTCCTGATTCGCTATCGCCCCCTTTACCTCTCTCCTGATTCGCTATCGCCCTCTTTACCTCTCTCCTGATTCGCTATCCCCTCTTTACCTCTCTCCCGATTCGCTATCCCCTCTTTACCTCTCTCCTGATTCGCTATCCCCTCTTTACCTCTCTCCCGATTCGCTATCCCCTCTTTACCTCTCTCCTGATTCGCTATCCCCTCTTTACCTCTCTCCCGATTCGCTATCCCCTCTTTACCTCTCTCCTGATTCGCTATCCCCTCTTTACCTCTCTCCTGATTCGCTATCCCCTCTTTACCTCTCTCCTGATTCGCTATCCCCACTTTACCTCTCTCCTGATTCGCTATCGCCCACTTTACCTCTCTCCTGATTCGCTATCCCCTCTTTACCTCTCTCCTGATTCGCTATCCCCACTTTACCTCTCTCCTGATTCGCTATCGCCCACTTTACCTCTCTCCTGATTCGCTATCCCCTCTTTACCTCTCTCCTGATTCGCTATCGCCCACTTTACCTCTCTCCTGATTCGCTATCCCCTCTTTACCTCTCTCCTGATTCGCTATCACCCACTTTACCTCTCTCCTGATTCGCTATCCCCTCTTTACCTCTCTCCTGATTCGCTATCGCCCTCTTTACCTCTCTCCTGATTCGCTATCCCCGCTTTACCTCTCTCCTGATTCGCTATCCCCTCTTTACCTCTCTCCTGATTCGCTATCCCCTCTTTCCCTCTCTCCTGATTCGCTATCGCCCACTTTACCTCTCTCCTGATTCGCTATCCCCCTCTTTCCCTCTCTCCTGATTCGCTATCGCCCTCTTTACCTCTCTCCTGATTCGCTATCGCCCCCTTTACCTCTCTCCTGATTCGCTATCACCCTCTTTACCTCTCTCCTGATTCGCTATCGCCCTCTTTACCTCTCTCCTGATTCGCTATCGCCCCCTTTACCTCTCTCCTGATTCGCTATCGCCCTCTTTACCTCTCTCCTGATTCGCTATCGCCCTCTTTACCTCTCTCCTGATTCGCTATCCCCTCTTTACCTCTCTCCTGATTCGCTATCGCCCACTTTACCTCTCTCCTGATTCGCTATCGCCCACTTTATCTCTCTCCTGATTCGCTATCCCCTCTTTCCCTCTCTCCTGATTCGCTATCGCCCTCTTTACCTCTCTCCTGATTCGCTATCGCCCCCTTTACCTCTCTCCTGATTCGCTATCGCCCTCTTTACCTCTCTCCTGATTCGCTATCGCCCTCTTTACCTCTCTCCTGATTCGCTATCCCCCACTTTACCTCTCTCCTGATTCGCTATCGCCCCCTTTACCTCTCTCCTGATTCGCTATCGCCCTCTTTACCTCTCTCCTGATTCGCTATCCCCCACTTTACCTCTCTCCTGATTCGCTATCGCCCTCTTTACCTCACTCCTGATTCGCTATCCCCTCTTTACCTCTCTCCTGATTCGCTATCCCCTCTTTACCTCTCTCCTGATTCGCTATCGCCCTCTTTACCTCTCTCCTGATTCGCTATCGCCCTCTTTACCTCTCTCCTGATTCTCTATCCCCTCTTTACCTCTCTCCTGATTCGCTATCGCCCACTTTCCCTCTCTCCTGATTCGCTATCGCCCTCTTTACCTCTCTCCTGATTCGCTATCGCCCACTTTACCTCTCTCCTGATTCGCTATCGCCCTCTTTCCCTCTCTCCTGATTCGCTATCGCCCACTTTACCTCTCTCCTGATTCGCTATCGCCCCCTTTCCCTCTCTCCTGATTCGCTATCACCCTCTTTCCCTCTCTCCTGATTCGCTATCACCCCCTTTCCCTCTCTCCTGATTCGCTATCACCCTCTTTCCCTCTCTCCTGATTCGCTATCCCCGCTTTACCTCTCTCCTGATTCGCTATCCCCTCGTTACCTCTCTCCTGATTCGCTATCCCCTCGTTACCTCTCTCCTGATTCGCTATCCCCTCTTTCCCTCTCTCCTGATTCGCTATCCCCTCGTTACCTCTCTCCTGATTCGCTATCCCCTCTTTCCCTCTCTCCTGATTCGCTATCGCCCCCTTTACCTCTCTCCTGATTCGCTATCCCCTCGTTACCTCTCTCCTGATTCGCTATCCCCTCTTTCCCTCTCTCCTGATTCGCTATCGCCCGCTTTACCTCTCTCCTGATTCGCTATCCCCCTCTTTCCCTCTCTCCTGATTCGCTGTCGCCCGCTTTACACTGTTGCACAAAGTCCCCCCTCAGCGAGCGGGAGAGAACGGGGGGAACGAGAAGGGAACGAGTTTCAGGGATCAGGTGAAGACATGGTGAAAGGACGGGTTTGAGCCGGAGGTGGAGAGTCACAGGCAAAGATTTCCCATCCCCTCAATTCCACATTTCGGTTGCAGCCTCTCGATTTTACTCGCTTTTAGATTTAGTGCTTGAAGTGTTTTTTTTTGAATTGATTGAGATTATTTATTTTCTCTCTCGCTTTCCACCCGAATTGGAAGGGAAAGTTAATGGAGAACGGGAAGTCGGTCCGGTGTCAGGAATAGACTGGAGATCACACAGCAATACTCGGAATCGAGAACCAGGGGCATCTTGTAATCATAGCATCATAGTAGGTATAGCAAAGCAAGAGCCATTCGGCCCATCGTGCCTGTGCCGGCTCTTTGAAAGAGCTCTCCAATTAATCCCACTCCCCATAGTTCTGAATTATTTTCCCTTCAAGTATTTATCCAATTCCCTTTTGAAAGTTATTATTGAATCTGCTTCCACCGCCCTTTCAGGCAGCGCATTCCAGATCATCACAACTCGCTGCATAAAAATCTTTTCCTCATCTCCCCTCTGGCCCTTTTGTCGATCACCTTAAATCTGTGTCCTCTGGTTACCGACCCTTCTGCCACTGGAAACAGTTTCTCCTTATTTACTCTATCAAAACCCTTCATGATTTTGAACACCTCTATCAAATCGCCTCTTAACCTTCTCTGCTCTGAGAACAATCCCAGCTTCTCCAGTCTCTCCACATAACTGAAGTCCCTCATCCCTGGAACCATTATAGTAAATCTCCTCTGCACCCTCTCTAAGGCCTTGACATCCTTCCTAAAGTGCGGTGCCCAGAATTGAACACAATACTCCAGCTGAGGCCTAACCAGTGTTTAATAAAAGGTTTAGAATAATCAATTCGCTGGGGATGTGAAGCCAGGAAGTTTGCAAAGGACGGAAGAGATGGGAGTGAGGGAACTTTGTGCCAGTCAGGACACAGTGTTTGGGACAAGTTTGAGTTGGTGGAGAAATTGGACCTCAAGATGGTAAAGGGAAGGATTGAAGGAGAGGGGGCAGCAGACACAGCCAATGAACACAGGAAGATAGGAACAGGAGGAGGCCATTCAGCCCCTCGAGCCTGCTCCGCCATTCAATGAGATCATGGCTGATCTGTGACCTAACTCCATATACCCGTCTTAGCCCCATATCCCTTAATACCTTTGGTTAATAAAAATCTTTCAATCTCAGATATATAATTAACAATTGAGCTAGTATCAACTGCCGTTTGCGGAAGAGAGTTCCAAACTTCTACCACCCTTTGTGTGTAGAAATGTTTCCTAACTTCACTCCTGAAAGGTCTGGCTCTAATTTTTAGACTGTGCCCCCTACTCCTAGAATCCCCAACCAGCGGAAATAGTTTCTCTCGATCCACCCTATCCGTTCCCCTTAATATCTTGAACACTTCGATCAGATCACCCCTTAACCTTCGAAACTCTAGAGAATACAACCCCAATTTGTGTAATCTCTCCTCGTAACTTAACCCTTGAAGTCCGGGTATCATTCTAGTAAACCTACGCTGCACTCCCTCCAAGGCCAATATGTCCTTCCGAAGGTGCGGTGCCCAGAACTGCTCACAGTACTCCAGGTGCGGTCTAACCAGGGTTTTGTATAGCTGCAGCATAACTTCTGCCCCCTTGTACTCCAGTCCTCCAGATATAAAGGCCAGCATTCCATTAGCCTTTTTGATTATTTTCTGTACCTGTCCGTGACATTTTAATGATCTATGTACCTGAACCCCTAAGTCTCTTTGGGCCTTCACTGTTTCGAGCTTTTCACCATTTAGAAAGTACCCTGTTCTATCCTTTTTAGGTCCAAAGTGGATGACCTCACGCTTGTTTACATTGAAATCCATTTGCCACAGTTTTGCCCATTCACTTAATCTATTAATATCTCTCTGTAATTTTATGCTTCCATCTACACTGCTTACAATGCTGCCTATCTTTGTTTCATCAGCAAACTTGGCTGTGTGGCTCTCTATCCCGTCATCTAAGTTGTTAATAAATACAGTGAATAGTTGAGGCCCCAACACAGATCTCTTTGGGGGATGAAGGGACACGCAGTTGGTGCTGGGTGAGGTGTGAGGATGCTTTGGTTGAGAATGAGCAGCAGGCCCAGGGTCAGCCTGAGGTGGTAATGTGGAGGCAGGGAGGTTCTGGCAGTGGCTGAAGAGGTGGCTTTGGTTTTACGGCACCATCTGGTTGAAATTTCTACTCGTTCTGATCTTAATGTCAGCAGGCAGTTGGAGAGTCCAACAATCCAAGGGGGAGCTGGAGATGGAGAGGGAAAGCTAAGTGTCACTGGCCTCCAGAGAGCAGCAGCAGCGGCTTCATAAACGCAAGTAGTGCCTTTTCCTTTCAGATGATGTCACCGAGAGGCACCATATAAACTGAGGCAAGAATTGAAATTGGGATCTTCTGGTCTCTATTCGCAATATACCAGGCCCCAGTATACACCAGGCCCCAGTATACTCCAGGCCTCAGTATACACCAGGCCTCAGTATACACCAGGCCTCAGTATACACCAGGCCCCAGTATACACCAGGCCCCAGTATACACCAGGCCTCAGTATACACCAGGCCCCAGTATACACCAGGCCTCAGTATACACCAGGCCTCAGTATACACCAGGCCCCAGTATACACCAGGCCCCAGTATACACCAGGCCTCAGTATACACCAGGCCCCAGTATACACCAGGCCTCAGTATACACCAGGCCTCAGTATACACCAGGCCTCAGTATACACCAGGCCTCAGAATATTCCAGGCCCCAGTATACCCAGGCCTCAGAATATTCCAGGCCCCAGTATACTCCAGGCCCCAGTATATTCCAGGCCCCAGTATACTCCAGGCCCCAGTATACTCCAGGCCCCAGTATATTCCAGGCCCCAGTATACTCCAGGCCCCAGTATACACCAGGCCTCAGAATATTCCAGGCCCCAGTATACTCCAGGCCCCAGTATACTCCAGGCCTCAGGATACTCCAGGCCCCAGTATACTCCAGGCCCCAGTATACACCAGGCCTCAGAATATTCCAGGCCCCAGTATACTCCAGGCCCCAGTATACTCCAGGCCCCAGTATATTCCAGGCCCCAGTATACTCCAGGCCCCAGTATACTCCAGGCCCCAGTATACTCCAGGCCCCAGTATACTCCAGGCCCCAGTATACTCCAGGCCCCAGTATATTCCAGGCCTCAGGATACTCCAGTCCTCAGTATACACCAGGCCTCAGAATATTCCAGGCCCCAGTATACTCCAGGCCCCAGTATACTCCAGGCCCCAGTATACTCCAGGCCCCAGTATACTCCAGGCCCCAGTATACTCCAGGCCTCAGGATACACCCAGCCTCAGTACAGACCAGGCCTCCGTATACTCCAGGCCTCAGTATACACCAGGCCCCAGTATACACCAGGCCCCAGTATACACCAGGCCTCAGTATACACCAGGCCTCAGAATATTCCAGGCCCCAGTATACCCAGGCCTCAGAATATTCCAGGCCCCAGTATACTCCAGGCCCCAGTATACTCCAGGCCCCAGTATATTCCAGGCCCCAGTATACTCCAGGCCCCAGTATACTCCAGGCCCCAGTATACTCCAGGCCCCAGTATATTCCAGGCCCCAGTATACTCCAGGCCCCAGTATACACCAGGCCTCAGAATATTCCAGGCCCCAGTATACTCCAGGCCCCAGTATACTCCAGGCCTCAGGATACTCCAGGCCCCAGTATACTCCAGGCCCCAGTATACACCAGGCCTCAGAATATTCCAGGCCCCAGTATACTCCAGGCCCCAGTATACTCCAGGCCCCAGTATATTCCAGGCCCCAGTATACTCCAGGCCCCAGTATACTCCAGGCCCCAGTATACTCCAGGCCCCAGTATACTCCAGGCCCCAGTATATTCCAGGCCCCAGTATACTCCAGGCCCCAGTATACTCCAGGCCCCAGTATATTCCAGGCCCCAGTATACTCCAGGCCCCAGTATACTCCAGGCCCCAGTATACTCCAGGCCCCAGTATATTCCAGGCCCCAGTATACTCCAGGCCCCAGTATACTCCAGGCCCCAGTATATTCCAGGCCTCAGGATACTCCAGTCCTCAGTATACACCAGGCCTCAGAATATTCCAGGCCCCAGTATACTCCAGGCCCCAGTATACTCCAGGCCCCAGTATACTCCAGGCCCCAGTATACTCCAGGCCCCAGTATACTCCAGGCCTCAGGATACACCCAGCCTCAGTACAGACCAGGCCTCCGTATACTCCAGGCCTCAGGATACTCCAGGCCCCAGGATACACCCAGCCTCAGTACAGACCAGGCCTCAGGATACTCCAGGCCTCAGTACAGACCAGGCCTCTGGATACTCCAGGCCTCAGGATACTCCAGGCCTCAGTATACTCCAGGCCTCAGGATACTCCAGGCCTCAGTATACACCAGGCCTCAGTATACACCAGGCCTCAGTATACTCCAGGCCTCAGGATACTCCAGGCCTCAGGATACTCCAGGCCTCAGTATACTCCAGGCCTCAGGATACTCCAGGCCTCAGGATACTCCAGGCCTCAGTATACTCCAGGCCTCAGGATACTCCAGGCCTCAGTATACACCAGGCCTCAGTATACACCAGGCCTCAGTATACACCAGGCCTCAGTATACTCCAGGCCTCAGGATACTCCAGGCCTCAGGATACTCCAGGCCTCAGTATACTCCAGGCCTCAGGATACTCCAGGCCTCAGTACCAGACCAGGCTGTGAATTTGCCAGCTGAACAATTGGGTATAAAAATGATCTGGGGAATAAATTTCACATCTGCTCATAAACAGATTGCAGAAATGCTAAAACGGGAATGTGACCGACCTCCCCTGACACAGCTCCTCAGGCCCAGTTACTAGTTACCTTCCTTTATCACTGCCTCATTTTATCACCTTTTCCTTTATTAAATAATCTCTTTAACTATTTGCTCAGTTCATTTATTTTCTAATGACTCCCCTGCAGTCACTCCCCCTCTGCCGTTGATTTATTTGTCAATCTGGTACTTTTATTAGGTTTTAATTTTCATTTCAGGTCTTTGTTGCTGAACAGACGGAGAATTCAATTTCCAAGTATTTGGAATATAACGATCAGCGATTGGAGTGTGGAAAATGAAAACAATAACAGATATTGTAACTGGGAAACGAGGCACCAAGTAAATGAAACCACAGACTGGTGATTTAAAGACACAAATCACAGCGAAGAGAGAGAGGGAGAGCTTTAAATAAAACTTTAAAAATAAGAGCCAACACTCAAAGCAGATCAGAGGGAAAATACCAGCGATTCCCATATTCCTACGATCTCATTCTTTAACGAGACAGGGAATGCCGGTGAGACTTTCTCACCAGGTGACGGGAGGTTGTTGGGTCAGAATGAAGAGGTCCCTCTCAGGTAAGTCAGAAACTTTCCTTTATGGGGTTAGGAGGAGCAGGATTGCTGCTCTAGGCCTGAAAGGAAAGTCGCCATCTCCCCTGCCCTGGACTCCCTCCCGAGCGAGGTAGAGAGGCGGAAAGCTCGAGGGAGGGAGTTCCTGAGCTTGGGGCCTGGGCAGCTGAAGGCACGGCCGCAATGGTTGGGTGACGGGACGAGAGTTAGAGGAACGGAGAGTTGGAGGGTGGGTTTGCTGGGTGGAGGAGTTTAGAGAGGCGGGGAGGGGCAAGGCCATGGAGGGATTTCATAACGAGGATGAGAATTTTACATTGGAGCCATTTTGGGATGGAAAGATGAGTCAATGCATGCTGCTGTCTCGCAGAGGTCGATTCCCTGACCATCTGCTCAATGCTGCAAACAAGAGGGAGATCAAATGAGGGGAGATCAAATGAGGGGAGATCAAATGAGGGGAGATCAAATGAGGGGAGATCAAACGAGGGGAGATCAAATGAGGGGGAAACAACAAAACTGATGGAGAGCAGACAAGGAAATGTTCACCAACAAATATCTGTTGTGCAAAGATGAACATCAACAGATTTCAGCACATTTGCTTACAAGTGTGAGCACTGAGCCGAGAGCCGGGAATCACCGACTGAATCAGCACCGTTCGATGAAAGTGTAGAGTTCCAAAATACTGAGGAAAAATTAATAAAAAGCAACAAAAATGAATATTTCTGAAGCGTATGAATGGAAATGAATGTTTAACTAGAGAAGTGAGTGTTGTACGTAGCCTAAAGATCGCTGAAAGCAGTGCATGTATTCAGAAATGAACATTAATTAGCTGCTCCCCATTGTAAATATTGTGTGTTGTTATAACAAAACCCTTGCTGGTTGTTTGAACGGAATTTATAATTCGCCGTGTGCTTGTCAGAATGGACGAGCTTATTACGAAGGCAGAGGCAGATTGTGTTGATGCTTCCCTTCTTTGGAGGATAAAAATTCTCATCCTTGTTTTCAAATCCCACCATGGCCTCACCCCTCCCTATCTCTGAAACCTCCTCCAGCCCTACAACTCTTCGAGATCTCCGCACTCCTCCAATTCTGGCCCCTTGCACATCCCTGATTTTAATTGCCCCACCATCAACATCCTGGGGGTCACCATTGACCAGAAACTTAACTGGACCAGCCATATAAATACTGTGGCTACAAGAGCAGGTCAGAGGCTGGGTATTCTGCGGCGAGTGACTCACCTCCTGACTCCCCAAAGCCTTTCCACAAGGCACAAGTCAGGAGTGTGATGGAATATTCTCCACTTGCCTGGATGAGTGCAGCTCCAACAACACTCAAGAAGCTCGACACCATCCAGGACAAAGCAGCCCGCTTGATTGGCACCCCATCCACCACCCTAAACATTCACTCCCTTCACCACCAGCGCACAGTGGCTGCAGTGTGTACCATCCACAGGATGCAACTCAGCAACTCGCCAAGGCTTCTTCGACAGCTCCTCCCAAACCCGCGACCTCTACCACCTAGAAGGACAAGGGCAGCAGGTACATGGGAACAACACCACCTGCACGTTCCCCTCCGAGTCACACACCATCCCGACTTGGAAATATATCGCCGTTCCTTCATCGTCGCTGGGTCAAAATCCTGGAACTCCCTTCCTAACAGCACTGTGGGAGAACCTTCACCACACGGACTGCAGCGGTTCAAGAAGGCGGCTCACCACCACCTTCTCAAGGGCAATTAGGGATGGGCAATAAATGCTGGCCTCGCCAGCAACACCCACATCCAATGAACGAATAAAAAAAAATTGCTCCACCATTGGCGGCCGTGCCTTCAGCTGCCTGGACCCTAAGCTCTGGAATTCCCTCCCTAAACCTCTCCGCCTCTCTCTCCTCCTTTAAGATGCTCCTTAAAACCTACCTCTTTGGCCAAGCTTTTGGTCACCTGTCCTAATATCTCCTAATGCGGTTCTGTGTGAAATTTTGTTTGATAATCGCTCCTGTGAAGCACCTTGGGACGTTTTACTACGTTAAAGCCGCTATATAAATGCAAGTTGTTGTTGTTCATTTTGGAAAAGCAGGAAGTAATCTGTGGTGCTCCCTGTGAAATGCACTCAACTCTCAGGGCCTCCAAACACGAACCCGTTCCCTGCCTCCGATACTGACTGTCCAGCTCCCAGTCCAAGCATTTCTGCGATTTATTTCATGTTTTCAGTGTTCCCATTTAAAATGGAGCGTCCTTCCCAATTCACTAATAAATTCTAGCTATCAATTCCAATTTTTCTCAAGGAATTGCAGGAAACGGGAAGTGAATTTTCCCCTTTTCCGACATTCCAACAGTGACGACACTTCAAACAAAGTCCTCCGTCGGCTGTGAAGCTTTGGGACATCCTGAGGTTGTGAAAGGTGCTGGAGAAATGCAAGTTCGTTCTTACTTTTGATTCGGATGAAACGATGGGGCCCAATTCTCCTGCAGCTACTGGGCCCAGTTACCCCGCACTCAAAATGTGCTGCACCCGCCCGCACCTGAACCCCTCTAGGTTTGTGGGTTCAGGTCATTTAAATGGCCTGGCTGCTTCCTTGGACACAGACCTGCCCCCCTGGCAGGGATTAGCGCCTGGGAGTGGGGACTGCAAGCCTGCTGCATTGGCCTGGGTTGGCGGCAATTTAAAGCGGGGGGGGGCGGGTAGATTGTCAGGCCTCTCGTCCAGTGGAATCAGGGCAGTGAGTCATTCCCCCTACTGCCCCTTTCTGGCCTTTGCCCTGGTGCTGGGACCTTCCCCAAGGCCGGAATGCTCGCCCGAGTCGGGAGGTGGGCCCTCCTAATATGTAAATCAGGGTACGATATGGGTCGCCATCTCTGGTTGGACGTAATCCAGGAGGTTTCATCACATGACCTTCCGCCTCCAATTGCCTCTCTCTCACCATTGGTCGCCCGACATGTCAATCTTTGCGGAGCCCCGCCTTCCCATGGCCAATTGGAAAGTGAACAGACTCTTCGTTAGCCGATTGGATGATTCCTGACTGTCAGTCAAACAGGGAAGGAAACCTGCCGTCCTTACCCGGTCTGGCCGATATGTGACTCCAGACCCACAGCAATGTGGCTGATTCTGAATCGCCCTCTGAAATGGCCTAGCAAGACACTCAGTTGTACAATCTCGCTAAAAAAAGTCACAATAAGAATAAAACCGGACGGACCACCCGGCATCGGGCCACTAGGCACCGGACACGACAAAGGCAAACCAAGCTCAGTCGACCCTGCAAAGTTCTCTTCACTAACGTCTGGGGACTTGTGCTAAAATTGGGAGAGCTGTCCCACAGACTAGTCAAGCAACAGCCTGACATAGCCATACTCACAGAATCATACCTTTCAGCCAACGTCCCAGACTCTTCCGTCACCATCCCTGGGTATGTCCTGTCCCACCGGCAGGACAGACCAACCAGAGGTGGCGGTACAGTGATATACAGTCAGGAGGGAGTGGCCCTGGGAGTCCTCAACATTGACTCTGGACCCCATGAAATCTCATGGCATCAGGTCAAACATGGGCAAGGAAACCTCCTGCTGATTACCACCTACCGTCCTCCCTCAGGTGATGAATCAGTCCTCCTCCATGTTGAATACCACTTGAAGGAAGCACTGAGGGTAGCAAGGGCACAGAATGTACTCTGGGTGGGGGACTTCAATGTCCATCACCAAGAGTGGCTCGGTAGCACCACTACTGACCGAGCTGGCCGAGTCCTGAAGGACATAGCTGCTAGACTGGGCCTGCGGCAGGTGGTGAGTGAACCAACACGAGGGAAAAACTTACTTGACCTCATCCTCACCAATCCACCTGTCGCAAATGCATCTGTCCATGACAGTATTGGTAGGAGTGACCACCGCACAGTCCTCGTGGAGATGAAGTCCTGTCTTCGCACTGAGGACACCATCCAACGTGTTGTGTGGCACTACCACCGTGCTAAATGGGATAGATTCAGAACAGATCTAGCAGCTCAAAACTGGGCATCCATGAGGTGCTGTGGGCCATCAGCAGCAGCAGAATTGTATTCCAGTACAATCTGTAACCTCATGGCCCGGTATATTCCTCACTCTACCATTACCAACAAGCCAGGGGATCAACCCTGGTTCAATGAGGAGTGTAGAAGAGCATGCCAGGAGCAGCACCAGGCGTACCGAAAAATGAGGTGCCAACCCGGTGAAGCTACAACTCAGGACGACATGCATGCTAAACAGCGGAAGCAACATGCTATAGTCAGAGCTAAGTGATTCCACGACCAAGGGATCAGATCAAAGCTCTGCAGTCCTGCCACATCCAGTTGTGAATGGTGGTGGACAATTAAACAACTAACGGGAGGAAGAGGCTCTGCAATCATCCCCACCATCACAGAAGCCAGTCTTCAGCCAATTCGATTCACTCCACGTGATATCAAGAAACGGCTGAGTGCACTGGATACAGCAAAGGCTATGGGCCCCGACAACATCCTGGCTGTAGTGCTGAAGACTTGTGTTCCAGAACTAGCTGTGCCTCTAGCCAAGCTGTTCCAGTACAGCTACAACACTGGCATCGACCCGACAATGTGGAAAATTGCCCAGGTATGTCCTGTCCACAAAAAGCAGGACAAATCCAATCCGGCCAATTACCACCCCATCAGACTACTCTCAATCATCAGCAAAGTGATGGATGGTGTTGTCGACAGTGCTATCAAGCGGCACTTACTCACCAATATCCTGCTCACCAATACTCAGTTTGGGTTCCGCCAGGACCACTCGGCTCCAGACCTCATTACAGCCTTGGTCCAAACATGGATAAAAGAGCTGAATTGCAGAGGTGAGGTGAGAGTGACTGCCCTTGACATCAAGGCAGCATTTGACCGAGTGTGGCACCAAGGAGCCCTGGTAAAATTGAAGTCAATGGGAATCAGGGGGAAAACTCTCCAGTGGCTGGAGTCATACCTACCACAAAGGAAGATGGTAGTGGTTGTTGGAGGCCAATCATCTCAGCCCCAGGACATTGCTGCAGGAGTTCCTCAGGGCAGTGTCCTAGGCCCAACCATCTTCAGCTGCTTCATCAATGACCTTCCCTCCATCATAAGGTCAGAAATGGGAATGTTCGCTGATGATTGCACAGTGTTCAGTTCCATTCGCAACCCCTCAGATAATGAAGCAGTCCGAGCCTGCATGCAGCAAGACCTGGACAACATCCAGGCTTGGGCTGATAAGTGGCAAGTAACATTCACGCCAGACAAGTGCCAGGCAATGACCATCTCCAACAAGAGAGTCTAACCACCTCCCCTTGACATTCAACGGCATTACCATTGCCGAATCCCCCACCATCAACATCCTGGGGGTCACCATTGACCAGAAACTTAACTGGACCAGCCATATAAATACTGTGGCTACGAGAGCAGGTCAGAGGCTGGGTATTCTGCGGCGAGTGACTCACCTCCTGACTCCCCAAAGCCTTTCCACCATCTACAAGGCACAAGTCAGGAGTGTGATGGAATACTCTCCACTTGCCTGAATGAGTGCAGCTCCAACAACACTCAAGAAGCTCAACACCATCCAGGTGATTGGCACCCCATCCACCACCCTAAACATTCACTCCCTTCACCACCGGCACACTGTGGCTGCAGTGTGCACCATCCACAGGATGCACTGCAGCAACTCGCCAAGGCTTCTTCAACAGCACCTCCCAAACCCACGACCTGTACCACCTAGAAGGACAAGGGCAGCAGGCACATGGGAACAACACCACCTGCACGTTCCCCTCCAAGTCACACACCATCCTGACTTGGAAATATATCGCCGTTCCTTCATCGTCGCTGGGTCAAAATCCTGGAACTCCCTTCCTAACAGCACTGTGGGAGAACCTTCACCAAACGGACTGCAGCGGTTCAAGAAGGCGGCTCACCACCACCTTCTCAAGGGGCAATTAGGGATGAGCAATAAATGCCGGCCTCGCCAGCGACGCCCACATCCCAATAACGGATAAAAAAATCCTTTTCCCCCCCCCATCTAAATATTTGTTTATAAGTAATAAATTTCAAAGAAAATTAAGAACAAAAACACGCCATTTAATAAAAGTTCCCTTCTGATATTTCTCCCGGGTGTTTGCTGGCACCAGAGTCCAGGAGATTAATCTTTCGTCCCTGAAAATTAATCTTTCGTTCCTGGAGACCCCTGGACAATCGTGGGAGGTTGTTAACTCGAGGGTCTTATGATAAATGCAGGAGCCCAATTGCCATTTTCGGACAGTACTGGGCAGAGCGTGAGCTTATTTTATTCAATTTACGATGGGTGTGAGTCCGGGAGCAATTAAATACTTACAGCCAGCAGAGGTGGTTTTAATTACAAAACACGTACACTTTGCCTGGAAAGATAATGGCATAACTGGTGATATCAGAGAGTAACACAAATTAACCTCGTGATAAATTGCAGGTTTATCAGACGACACATCACACTTTTTGTGCTTATCTTTAATGTAAATTGTAATTGCTGGAATGGAGTATTTTATTCACGAGGAAGAGGGGAACAGATATACTGAAGCTCCTGGAACTTGTGAGAAGGAGCCAGACCTCGCAGCAGTTTATAAGATATTGAAGAGTGAAAGTAAGCTGTTAGATGATGCAGGTGGTGTAAATCTAGAGCCTTACCGTGACAGCAGGGCGAAGGAACGCAGAAATACATCAAAGTTACAACAGGGAAACAGGCCATTCGGCCCAGCCAGTCCGTGTCTGCATTTACCCCCCACAGGAGCAGATAGTCCTCTTCCCATTCTCCCTCCCTGTTCCCATTCCCATCCCCTTTTCCTTTATCCATCTCTCCAATCTAATCTTAAATATTGACAGTTTTTGCCTGAACCACTGACCCTGGGAGTGAATTCCACGGCCTCCCCGCTCTCTCTGTGAAGATGTTTCTCCTGCCCTCTGTTCTAAATCTCTCACATTTAATCTTGAATCTATGGCCTCTCGTCCTTCACCCCTCGCCTACTGGCGACAGTCTGCTTCTATCCACCAGGTCTCATCCTTTCATCATTTTAAACACTTCTATCATATCGCCACATAATCCGGGTTTTTCTAACGCAAATAGCCCGGATTTTTCAAGTCTTTCTTTGTATTTGTGTTTCCTCATTCCAGGCAGCGTCCTGGTGAATCAGTGCTGGAGCCCCTCCATCAACTCAATATCCTTCCCAGAGCGTGGAGCCCAATCAGAACCGACATTGGGAAATCCTTCACACACACAGAGTGAACAATACACTGGGATTAATTGGATAATTCTTCCAAAGAGCCAGCACGGACACGATGGGCCGAATGGCCTCCCACTGTGCTGTGTGATTCTATGAGTCAATGATAAATCATGGAATAACTGGTGGGTAAGGTAGAAAAGGGGAAACTATCGACTCATTTAAGAGCAGTTAGCAAGGGAATTGCGGATTTGTTTGAACATTGCTGAGGAGAGATGGTCTCTCGTGTGTATTTAACCTGTGACTTTGTGACACCTTTATCCTTGTTAAAGGTGAGAGAGCAGTGCAGAGTGACCCACACCACTCAGTCACTGTCAGTGCAGAGTGACCCACAACACTCAGTCACTGTCAGTGCAGAGTGACCCACACCACTCAGTCACTGTCAGTGCAGAGTGACCCACACCACTCAGTCACTGTCAGTGCAGAGTGACCCACACCACTCAGTCACTGTCAGTGCAGAGTGACCCACACCACTCAGTCACTGTCAGTGCAGAGTGACCCACACCACTCAGTCACCGTCAGTGCAGAGTAAACCCCACACACCACTCAGTCACTGTCAGTGCAGAGTGACCCACACCACTCAGTCACTGTCAGTGCAGAGTAAACCCCACACACCACTCAGTCACTGTCAGTGCAGAGTGACCCACACCACTCAGTCACTGTCAGTGCAGAGTAACTCACACATCACTCAGTCACTGTCAGTGCAGAGTAAACCCCACACCACTCAATCACTGTCAGTGCAGAGTAAACCCCACACCACTCAGTCACTGTCAGTGCAGAGTAAACCGCACACCACTCAGTCACTGTCAGTGCAGAGTAACTCACACACCACTCAGTCACTGTCAGTGCAGAGTAACCCACACACCACTCAGTCACTGTCAGTGCAGAGTAAACCCCACACCACTCAGTCACTGTCAGTGCAGAGTGACCCACACATCACTCAGTCACTGTCAGTGCAGAGTGACCCACACCACTCAGTCACTGTCAGTGCAGAGTAAACCCCACACACCACTCAGTCACTGTCAGTGCAGAGTAACTCACACATCACTCAGTCACTGTCAGTGCAGAGTGACCCACACCACTCAATCACTGTCAGTGCAGAGTAAACCCCACACACCACTCAGTCACTGTCAATGCAGAGTGACCCACACATCACTCAGTCACTGTCAGTGCAGAGTGACCCACACACCACTCAGTCACTGTCAGTGCAGAGTAACTCACACATCACTCAGTCACTGTCAGTGCAGAGTAAACCCCACACACCACTCAGTCACTGTCAATGCAGAGTGACCCACACACCACTCAGTCACTGTCAGTGCAGAGTGACCCACACATCACTCAGTCACTGTCAGTGCAGAGTGACCCACACACCACTCAGTCACTGTCAGTGCAGAGTAACTCACACATCACTCAGTCACTGTCAGTGCAGAGTAACTCACACATCACTCAGTCACTGTCAGTGCAGAGTAACCCACACACCACTCAGTCACTCTCAGGGCTGTGATTGTCACTTGAACAAACCCCTTTAGTAAAAGTTGTTTTACAAACTGGAGCCACAAAATGGAAATTAGAATAAAGCACACAGGTGAGAACATAGGAACAGGAGAAGGCCATTCAGCCCCTCAAGCCTGTTCTGCCATTGAATGAGATCATGGCTGATCTGTATTTTAACTCCATCTGCTCGCCTTGGTTCCGTAACCCTTAATACACCAGCCTAACAATCAATCTATCAATCTCAGTGTTGCTCAGAGACCCGTGTTTGAGGGGAGGTGATGTTTCTTGTGGACAGATACTTCCACCTGCACTGTGTGCAGGTAATCTGACGGAGCAGATCGAGACCTCATCCATTGAAATCAATGTGGTGAAAATCAGCTAGATTACCGCTCATAGTCGATGGCATTCAGGCAAGAAAATGCCCCCTGTGCAGGGCAGAGGGGCAGAGGGGGCAACCCGTCAATCATCAGAGGGTAAAGGGAGAGTCGGAGGCTCGGATCTGGTCCTCACTGCTGCAAGTTCAGCTATCAATTCACACTGCTTGGCCCACATCCAGTCTTGGATGAGCCATCATTTCCAGCAGCTAAATATTGGGAAGACCGAAATCAGTGTCTTTGGTCCCCACCACAAACTCCATTCCCTCACCACCGACTCCATCCCTCTCCCCGGCCACAGTCTGAGGCTGGACCAGACCGTTCACAACCTCAGCGTCTATTTGACCCTGAGATGAACTTCCGACCCCATGTCCGCTCCATCACCAAGACCGCCTACTTCCACCTCCGTAACATCGCCCGTCTCCGCCCCTGCCTCATCCTCAGCCGATCTGCTGCCTCATCCGTGCCTTTTGTTACCTCCAGACTGGACTATTCCGGTGCTCTCCTGCCCGGCCTCCCATCTTCCACCCTCTGTAAACTTGAGCTCATCCAAAACTCTGCTGCCCGTATCCTAACTCGCACCAAGTCCCGTTCACCCATCACCCCCTGTGCTCGCTGACCTACATCGGCTCCCGGTCTGGGAACGCCTCGAATTTAAAATTCTCATCCTCGTTTTCGAATCCCTTCATGGCCTCGCCCCCTCCCTATCTCTGTAACCTCCTCCAGATCTACAACCCTCTGAGATCTCGGCGCTCCTCCAATTCTGGCCTCTTGCGCATCCCCCGATTTTCTTCGCCCCTCCATTGGCGGCCGTGCCTTCAGCTGCCTGGGCCCTAAGCTCATGGCCTCTATGCTGCCCGTTCCCTTCGCCCCATCAGTGATTGCTGTTCTGTCAGCCCTCTAGGCCCTAAGCTGTGGAATTCCTCCTCTGCACTTCTCTCTCGTCCTTTAAGACCCTCCTTGAACCCCCACCTTTTCAACCAAGTTTTTGGCCATCCATACTAACATCTCCTTCTTTGGCCTGGTGTTCATTTTCTCCTTCTGCCTCTGTGAAGTGACTTGGGAGGTTTCTCCACATTAAAGGCAATATATAAATGCAAACCATTGTTGTTGTTCTCAATTAATTTGCTCGCTCCAATGGTTGGATGCTTTTCTCAAAACACACTGACATTCCCACACCCAGTAATTTTTGTTTCAGTAACTGGTGCTTTAACAGGTTAAATTGGCCTTCTTACCATTTTTCCGATTTTAAAAACCTGCTCTCAGATAGATGCAATCTTCAGAGCTTTGCTAAGCACAGATACACTGCCCAATGGTCCTCCTACAGAATCCGAGTCCATTACACTCATTTACTTTTTCAATTCTGGGCACCGTACTTTAGGAAGGACGTCAAGGCCTTAGAGAGGGTGCAGAGGAGATTTACTAGAACGGTTCCAGGGATGAGAGACTTCAGTTATGTGGAGAGACTGGAGAAGCTGGGATTGTTCTCCTTAGAGCAGAGAAGGTTAAGGGGAGATTTAATAGAGGTGTTCAAAATCATGAGGGGTTTTGATAGAGTAAATAAGGAGAAACTGCTTCCAGTGGCGGAGGGTCGGTGACCAGAGGACACAGATTTAAGGTAATTGCCAAAAGAGCCAGAGGGGAGATGAGGAGAATTGTATTTTACGCAGCGAGTTGTTCTGATCTGGAATGCGCTGCCTGAAAGGACGGTGGAAGCAGATTCAATAATAACTTTCACAATGAAACCTGTCACAATGACATCAGTCCAAAATCATCCCTTCAAATGGCTTTCACCAGCTGTGATTTCCTCTGTTCAACTCTTCGATTCATAGAATCATAGAATGATACAGCACGGGGGAGGCCATTCGGCCCATCCTGCCTGTGCCGGCTCTTTGAAAGAGCTATCCAGTTAGTCCCACTCCCCCTGCTCTTTCCCCATATCCCTGTAAATTTTTCCCCTTCAAGTATTTATCCAATTCCCTTTTGAAAGTTATTATTGAATCTGCTTCCACCGCCCTTTCAGGCAGCGCATTCCAGATCAGAACAACTCGCTGCGTAAAAAACAATTCTCCTCATCTCCCCTCTGGCTCTTTTTTTTACCAATTACCATAAATCTACGTCCTCTGATTACCGACCCTCCCCCCGGTAGAAACAATTTCTCCCGATCTACTCGAATCAAAGCCCCTCTGACACGGCCTGCCTGCTAAAGCTTTGCTTCCTCTTTAGCCATTCCCAGGAAGCTGCCGTGTCAGATTGTGGTGGGAACTCATGATTCGTTCTGGCACCAGACCCCATGGGTAACCCTCTCTTGCTCTGGTTGGTCCCCCTCAGCCAGTCGTACTGCTCACCCAGCACTGAATCCAATCCCCCTTATGTCTTAAAATAAATCGCAGGATTCAGTAGAAGTGTCCAACTGTCCACAGGTCAGTCACTGTTTTGTAACCCAACTGTGGTCAACACAGCAACACCGGCTGGACACGAGGGGTTAGAAACTCACCTTATCTGCCCACAGTCAACACCATTACCGTGACACTGCTCCGAAGTGGGGAAGCACAGGCTCACAATTCTCTGAAGAACAATTTGGTATTTATGAGAAATGGGTTGGGACTTGAACACGCTGCTCAGTAACTCACTGATTATCGCAGGACAAGGCTTAAAGCTAACAGCTTTCAGTCTTAAAATGTGTTTTTTCAGAGAGAAAGGATTGAGGGATACGGGGAGAGGGAGGGTAGGTGGGATTGAGGGATATGGTGAGAAGGTGGGTAGGAGGGAATGAGGGATGGGGAGAAGGTGAGTAGGAGGGATTGAGGGATGGGGAGAAGGTGAGTAGGAGGGATTGAGGGATGGGGAGAGGGTGAGTAGGTGGGGGTGAGGGATGGGGGAGAAGGTGGTTAGGTGGGGGTGAGGGATGGGGAGAGGGTGAGTAGGTGGGGGTGAGGGATGGGGAGAGGGTGGGTAGGTGGGGGTGAGGGATGGGGAGAGGGTGAGTAGGTGGGAGTGAGGGATGGGGAGAGGGTGAGTAGGTGGGGGTGAGGGATGGGGAGAGGGTGAGTAGGTGGGAGTGAGGGATGGGGAGAGGGTGAGTAGGTGGGGGTGAGGGATGGGGAGAGGGTGAGTAGGTGGGAGTGAGGGATGGGGAGAGGGTGAGTAGGTGGGATTGAGGGATATGGTGAGAAGGTGGGTAGGAGGGATTGAGGGATGGGGAGAGGGTGAGTAGGTGGGGGTGAGGGATGGGGAGAGGGTGAGTAGGTGGGGGTGAGGGATGGGGAGAAGGTGGGTAGGAGGGATTGAGGGATGGGGAGAGGGTGGGTAGGTGGGGGTGAGGGATGGGGGAGAAGGTGGGTAGGTGGGAGTGAGGGATGGGGAGAGGGTGAGTAGGTGGGAGTGAGGGATGGGGGAGAAGGTGGGTAGGTGGGAGTGAGGGATGGGGAGAAGGTGGGTAGGTGGGGGTGAGGGATGGGGAGAGGGTGAGTAGGTGGGGGTGAGGGATGGGGAGAGGGTGAGTAGGTGGGATTGTTCTCTACAAAAGGGACAGTCTTGTTGGGCGGAGTGGTCTTTTATCTCCTTGCTTCAGAATGTCGCACTGGGTGGAGACTGGGCTTAAGGAAGAAAATACATTTCTAACTGGCTTCTTGTGCGTGATATTAATTTCAAAATCTGAACTTTAATAAAAAAAATTCCATTAAAAACATTTTCAATTTCTCGCCCGGAGAGCTGACGTCCATCAGTGTCACTGATTAAACTCCCTCCAGTCTAACATTTGCTGTTTGTTGGAGCTGCTGATCCTTGTGAGGTTTTAAATTAAGAAAAAGAACATTTCAAAATAATTTACAGTTACTGACAAATCTCACGAAACATTAATCAGTCTAAAACATTCCCTTTTTCCATTTTTGCATCAAAGATTATCCAATGGTGCGTCAGTGTGACAACAACAACAACACCTCACATTTATAAAGTGCCATTTTATAGAGAATGTACAGCACTGAAACAGGCCATTCGGCCCAACTGGTCCGTGCTGGTGTTTATGCTCCACACGAGCCTCCTCCCTCCCTACTTCATCTCACCCTATCAGCAAATCCTTCCATTCCTTTCTCCCTCATGTGTTGAGCCAGATTCCCCTTAAATCCATCGACACTATTCACCTCAACTACTCCTTGTGGGAGCGAGTTCCACATTCTCACCACTCTCTGGGTAAAGAACTTTCTACTGAATTCCCTATTGGATTTATTAGAATCATAGAATCATAGACCGGTTACAGCATGGAAGGAGGCCATTCAGCCCATCGAGTCCGTGCCGGCTCTATGCAAGAGCTATCCAGCCAGTCCCACTCCCCTGCCCTTTCCCTGTAGCCCTGCAAATTTTTTCCTTTCAAATACTTATCCGGTTCCATTTTGAAGGCCATGATTGAATCTGCCTCCACCATCCCCTCGGGCAGTGCATTCCAGATCCTAACCACTCACTGTATAAAAAAGTTTTTCCTCATGTCACCTTTGGTTCTTTTGCCAATCACCTTAAATCAATGTCCTCTGGTTCTTGACCCTTCCTCCAATGGGAACATTTTCTCTCTATCCATTCTGTCTAGAGGTAAGAACATAAAAACATAAGAAATAGGAGCAGGAGTGGGCCATCCAGCCCTCGAGCCTGCTCCGCCATTCAACAAGATCATGGCTGATCTTCTACCTCAAAGCCATTTTCCTGCATTACCCCCATATCCCTTGATGCCTTTAATATCTAGAAATCTATCGATCTCTGTTTTGAATGTACTCAATGACTGAGCCTCCACAGCCCTCTGGGGGAGAGAATTCCAAAAATTCACCACCCTCTGAGGGAAGAAATTTCTCCTCATCTCCTTCCTAAATGGCCGACCCCTTTATTCTGAGACCGTGACCCCTGGTTCTAGACTCCCCAGCCAGGGGAAACATCCTCCCTGCATCAACCCTGTCGAGCCCTGTGAGAATTTTGTATGTTTCAATGAGATCACCTCTCATTCTTATAAACTCTAGAGAATACAGGCCTAGTCGACCCAATCTCTCCTCATATGACAATCCCACCATACCAGGAATCAGTCTGGTGAACCTTTGTTGCACTCCCTCCATGGCAAGTATATCCTTTCTTAGGTAAGGAGACCAAAATTATACACAGTACTCCAGGTGCGGTCTCACCAAGGCCCTGTACTCAAATTCTCTTGTAATAAAGGCCAACATACCATTTGCCGTCCTAATTGCTTGCTGCACCTGCATGTTAGCTTTCAGTGACTCATGTACAAGGACACCCAGGTCCCTTTGAACATCAACATTTCCCAATCTCTCACCATTTAAAAAATATTCTGCATCTCTCTTTTTCCTACCAAAGTGGATAACTTCACATTTTTCCACATTATATTCCATCTGCCATGTTCTTGCCCACTCACTTAGCCTGTCTATATCCACTTGAAGCCTCTTTGCATTCTCCTCACAACTCACATTCCCACCTAGTTTTGTGTCATCAGCAAACTTGGAAATATTACATTTGGTCTCCTCATCCAAATCATTGATATGTATTGTGAATAGCTGGGGCCCAAGCACTGATCCCTGCGGTACCCCACTAGTCACTGCCTGCCACCCGGAAAAAGACCCGTTTATTCCTACTCTCTATTTTCTGTCTGTTAACCAATTCTCAATCCATGCCAGTATATTCCCCCCAATTCCATGTGCTCGAACTTTGTTCATCCACCTCCTGTGTGGGACCTTATCAAAAGCCTTCTGAAAATCCAAATACACCACATCCACTGGTTCCCCCTTATCTATTCTACTAGTTACATCCTCAAAGAACTCCAATAGGTTTGTCAAATATGATTTTCCTTTCATAAATCCATGTTGACTCTGCCAAATCCTATTATTATTTTCCAAGTGACCTGTTATCACATCCTTTATAATAGATTCTAGCATTTTCCCTACTACTGATGTCAGGCTAACCGGTCTGTAGTTCCCTGTTTTCTCTCTCCCTCCTTTCTTAAATAGTGGGGTTATATTTGCCACCCTCCAATCTGCAGGAACCATTCCAGAATCTATAGAATTTTGGAAGATGACAACCAATGCATCATGATTTTGAATACCTCTATCAAATCTCCTCGCAATCTTCTCTGTTCCAAGGAGAACAACCACAGCTTCTCCAGTCTATCCACGTAACTAAAGTCCCTCATCCTTGGAAACATTCCAGTTAAATCTCTTCTGCACCCTCTCTAAGGCCTTCACATCTTTCCTAAAGTGCGATGCCCAGAACTGGACACAATACTCCAGTTGTGGCTGAACCAGTGTTTTATAAAGGTTCATCATGTCTTCCATACTTTTGTACTCTATTCCTCTATTTATAAAGCCCAGGATCCCGTATCCTTTTTTAACCTCTTTCTCAACCTGCCCTGCCACCTGCATTTACCACCAGATCTCTGTGTTCCTGTACCTCTTTTAGAATTGTGTCCTCCAGTTTATATTGCCTCTCCTCACTCTTCCTACCGAAATGTATCACGTTGCATTTTTCTGCATTAAATTTCATCTGCCATGTGTCCGCTCATGCCACCAGCCTGTCTATATCCTCTTGAAGTCTATCACTATCCTCCTCACTGTTCCAAGTTTTGTATCATCTGAAAATTTTGAAATTGTGCCCTGTACACCCAAGTCCAAGTCATTAATATATATCAAGAAAAGCAGTGGTCCCAGCACCGACCCGTGGGGAGCACCACTGTACACCTCCCTCCAGTCCGAAAAACAACCGTTCACCACTACTCTCTGTTTCCTGTCCCTTAGCCAATTCTGTATCCATGTTGCTACTGCCCCCTTTATTCAATGGGCTTCAGTCTTGATGACAAGCCGATTATGTGACACTTTATCAAACGTCTTTTGAAAGTCCATATACACCACATCAACTACATTGCCCTCATCTACCCTCTCTGTTACCTCATCAAAAAACTCTACCAAGTTAGTTAAACACGATTTGCCTTTAACAAATCCGTGCTGACTTTCCCTAATCAATCCACCCTTGTCCAAGTGACTGTTAATTCTGTCCCGGATTATCGTTTCTAAAAGTTTCCCCACCACTGAGCTTAAACTGACTGGCCTGTAGTTGCTGGGTTTATCCTTACACCCTTTTTTGAACAAGGGTGTAACATTTGCAATTCTCCAGTCCTCTGGCACCACCCCCCTATCTAAGGATGTTTGGAAGATTATGGCCAGTACCTCCGCAATTTCCACCCTTACTTCCCTCAGCAACCTAAGATGCATCCCATCCGGACCGGGTGACTTATCTAATTTAAGTACAGCCAGCCTTTCCAGTACCTCCTCTTTATCAATTTTTAGCCCATTCAATATCTCAACTATATCTTCCTTTAGTGTGGCTTTGGCAGCATCTTCTTCCTTGGTAAAGACAGATGCAAAGTATTCATTTAGTAACTTGGCCATGCCCTCTGCCTCCATGCATTGAGCTTCTTCTTGGTCTCTAATCGGCCCCACCCCTCCTCTTACTACCAGTTTACTGTTTACGTGCCTATAGAAGACTTTTGGATTCCCTTTTATGTTGGCCGCCAGTCTATTCTCAAACTCTCTCTTTGCCCCTCTTATTTCCTTTTTCACTTCCCCTCTGTACTTTCTATATTCTGCCTGGTTCTCACTTGTATTATCAACCTGACATCTGTCATACGTCCCTTTTCCTGCATCACCTTACTCTCTATTTCTTTTGTCGTCCAGGGGGCTCTGGCTTTAGTTGCCCTACCTTTCCCCCTCGTGGGAATGTACCTAGACTGTACCCGAACCATCTCCTCTTTAAAGGCCGCCCACTGTTCAATTACAGTTTTTCCTGCCAGTCTTTGATTCCAATTTACTCGGGCAGAGCTATTCTCATCCAATTGAAATTGGCCCTCCATCAATTGAGTATTTTTACTTTAGAGTGGTCCGTGTCCTTTTCCATAGCTATTCTAAACTTTATGATATTATGATCACTGTTCCCTAAATGTTCCCCCACTGACACTTGCTCCACTTGGCCCACCTCATTCCCCAGAACCAGATCCAGCAATACCTCCTTACTCATTGGGCCAGAAACGTACTGGTCAAGAAAGTTCTCCTGAAAACATTTCAAAAATTCCTCCCCCTCTTTGCTCCTATATTTGGGTGGGTGAAGTCCCCCATTATCACAACTCTATGGCTTTTGCACCTCTCTGTAATTTCCCTGTAAATTTGCTCCTCTATATCCTTCTCACTAGTTGGTGGCCTATAGAATACACCCAGTAGTGTAATGGCACCTCTATTGTTTCTTAACTCTAACCAAATAGATTCTGTCCTTGACCCCTCCAGGATATCCTCTCTCTCCAGCACTACAATATTCTCTTTAATCAATTCTGCCACCCCCCACCCTCCTTTCTTTCCTTCCCTATCTTTCCTCAACACCTTGTATCCAGGAATATTTAGGACCCAATCCTGCCCTTTTTTGAGCCAGGTCTCCGTTGTTGCCATGACATCATATTCCCATGTGACTATTTGCGCCTGCAGCTCACCAACCTTGTTTACCACACTTTGTGCGTTTACACACATGCACTGCAAACCTATCATATAGCTTCTTGTACTCTCTCTTAGTCTGATCCCATCTACTACTGTACTATTTCTTACTCTAGTGCTATCTGTCTCTCCCAATCCTTTGTGCACTTTGCTTCTTGAAGTAACAAGCAACGTGGATAAAGAGGATCCTGTGGATGTGGTGTACTTGGATTTCCAGAAGGCTTTTGACAAGGTGTCACATCAAAGGCTACTCCACAAAATAAGAGCTCATGGTGTAGGGGGTAACATATTAGCATGGATAAAGGATTGGTTAGCTAACAGGAAACAGAGAGTAGGCATAAATGGGTCATTTTCAGGTTGGCAAGATGTAACGAGTGGAGTGCCACAGGGATCAGTGCTTGGGCCTCAACTATTTACAATCTATATCAATGACTTGGATGAAGGGACCGAATGTATGGTTACTAAATTTGCTGATGGCACAAAGGTAGGTGGGAAAGTAAGTTGAGAAGATGACATAAGGAGTCTGCAGAGGGATGTAGATAGGTTAAGTGAGTGGGCAAAAATTTGGTAGATGGAATATAATGTGGGAAAATGTGAACTTGTCCACTTTGGCAGGAGGAATAGAAAAACAGTATATTATTTAAATGGAGATTGATTGCAGAACTTTGAGGTACAGAGGGATCTGGGTGTCCGAGTACATGAGTCACAAAAAGTTAGTATGCAGGTACAGCAAGTGATTAGGAAGGCAAATGGAATGTTGTCATTTATTGCAAGGGGAATGGAATATAAAAGTCGAGATGTTTTGCTACAGTTGTACAGGGCGTTGGTGAGACCACATCTAGAATACTGTGTGCAGTTTTGGTCTCCTTATTTAAGAAAGGACATAATTGCTTTAGAGGCGGTTCAGAGAAGGTTCACTCGACTGATTCCTGGGATGAGGGGGTTATCTTATGAGGAAAGGTTGGACAAGTTGGGCCTGTATACTCTGGAGTTTAGAAGAATGAGAGGTGATCTTATTGAAACATATAAGATCCTGAGGGGACTAGAAGGGGTAGATGCTGAGAGGATGTTTCCCCTTGTGGGAGAGACTAGAACTCGGGGTCACAGTTTAAAAATAAGGGGTCTCCCATTTAAGATGGAGATGAGGAGAAATGTTTTCTCTCAGAGGGTTGTGAGTCTGTGGAACTCCCTTCCCCAGAGAGCGGTGGAGGCAGGGTCATTGAATATTTTTAAAGCTGAGTTAGATAGATTCCTGATTAACAAGGGAGTCAAAGGTTATAGTAGGTAGACGGGAAGAAGGGTTGAGGTCACCATCAGATCAGCCATGATCTTATCAGGTGCAGGCTCGAGGGGCCGAATGGCCCACTCCTGCTCTTAATTCATATGTTTGTATGTTCTCCTTTCCAATGCTGCATCCTGGTCTCCATCCCTCAGTCAAATTAGTTTAAACGCCCCCCCTCCACAGCATTAGCGAACCTCCCCGCGAGGACATTGGCCCCAGCTGGTTGACATGCAACCCGTCCGGCCTGTACAGGTCCCACCTTCCCCAGAACCAGTTCCACTGCCCCAGGAATCTAAAGTCTTCCCTCCTGCACCATCTCTCCAGCCACACATTCATCTGCTCTATCTTCCTTTATCTATACTCACTAGCGCGTGGCACTGGGAGTAATCTGGAGATTTTCCAGAGAAAAGAGCCCCAGCCTGTTCGATCTTTCCTGATAATTATAACCTCTCAGTTCTGGTATCATCCTAGTAAATCTTTGTTGCACCTTCTCGCGTGCCTCTATATCCTTTCTATAATATGGAGACCAGAACTGTTCACAATACTCCAAGTGTGGTCTAACCAAGATTCTATACAAGTTCAATATAACTTCTCTGCTTTTCAATTCTATCCCTCTAGAAATGAACCCCAGTGCTTGATTTGCCTTTTTTATGGCCTTATTAACCTGCGTCGCTACTTTTAGTGATTTGTGTATCTGTTCCCCCAGATCCCTTTGCTCCTCTATCCCATTTAGACTCTTATTATCCAATCAGTGTGTGGCCTCCTTATTCTTCCTACCAAAATGCACCACCTCACACATATCTAGATTGAAATTCATTTGCTTATTACACGCCCATTCTGCGAGTTTATTAATGTCCTCCTGTATTTTGACCCATTCCTCCTCGGTATTAACCACACCCCCCAATCTGGTGTCATCTGCAAATTTTGAAATTGTATTTCCGATTCCCGAGTCCAAATCATTGATGTAAATTGTGAACAACAGTGGTCCCAGCACCGATCCCTGTGGAACACCACTTCCCACCGTTCGCCAGTCTGAGTAACTACCCTTAACCCCCACTCTCTGTTTTCTGTTTTGTAGCCAGCTTGCTATCCATTCTGCTACCTGTCCCCTGACTCCACACGCTCTGACCTTAGTCATGGGTCTACAATGCGGTACCTTATCGAAGGTCTTTTGAAAATCCAAATATATTACATCTACTACATTATCCGTGTTTACCCTTTCTGTTACTTCTTCAAAGAATTCAATAAGTTTGGTCGAGTCTGACCTTCCATTCTGATGTAGGTCAGGGTCAGTTATTCAATGGCGTGTTTGTGTGTGTGTCCCTATTACCCTCTCACAGGGCCTGTTAATATTACTCTCCCCACTGATATATTAGATACTCCCCTCTCTGGCTCATTGCTCCAAATCCAGCCCACACTGATTGATAGAAGCCTCTCCTCTTTGCTGCCCGTATAATAAGTTTGGGGCAGTTTCACTCCAGTTTGCAGAGGCTGGTGAGCTCACAGCTCAAAACTACTCCGAATTCACCACTAAAGTGTCAATCACACCACGTTACATAAATTCAAGTTTTTCCTCTTTCTCTTCTTAACGTCCTTGCTGAAACACTTACCCATCAGCAATTTTCCTAACACCTGGGGTTCCTTTTTTTCTGGGATCATTTTCTATAACATGTAATAAACACGGGCCAGGGCTGTCCCAACAGGCAGGGGAAGGAAATGAGGAAAACTGCAGCTTGTTCGATGAGGCGAATGGGCTGGGCTAGGGTGGGTCATTGAGATGAAGGTGGTCGCTGTGTACCGAGTGGACCGAGGCTTTCGAAAGTTGCCTGTCCCAGGCCATTGGTGCACGCTGTGTAACACCAGGCTCATCACTTCAATTACATCCTAATTAATGATTTGATGAGCAATTTTCAAATCACAAAGAACACTGACCATTATGGCTGATTGTCCAGCAGTGGCGAGTTTTTTGAGTGCTTTTGCGAACAGATGGTGGCTGAGAGATGTGACTCTACTTTGAAAAAAACAGGGAAAAATTGGAAGTTAGCCAAGTCTGTTAATTCCTCTAATGAGCCTGTTCTTTGCCATGGACTGTGCTCTCTTTACTGACATGAAATTTACCGTTTAACCGAATCTCATAATTTCACAACCCATTAACTTTTGACCAAGTATAAACTCACAGCTATTGTACGTGTGCAGATGGAATGATGGAGTGCATAGTTGAGTTCTGTGCGGAGATGAGAAGCAGCATGGCGAGACAACAGGGTGAATCATTCGTAAGTTGTCGAGATTCTAAAATGTAACCACACCACATTCAGTTGGAACAAAATTATTTTATTTTCATGTTATTTGGGTGTTTCTTTCTTTGCCTCTCCACTCAGGGATAGGTCCATCGGACAGTGACACACTCTGGGTGGGTAGATTCAATGTCCATCACCAAGAGTGGCTCCCACTACCGACCAAACTGGCCGACTCCTGAAGGACAGAGCCGCCTGACTGGGCCTGCAGCAGGTGCTGAGCGAATCAACACGAGGGAAAAACTTACTTGACCTCGTCCTCACCAATCCATCGATTGCAGAAGTGTCTGTCCATGACAGTATTGGTAGGAGTGACCATCGCACAGTCCTTGTGGAGACCATGTCCTGTCTTCACACTGAGGACACCATCCAATGTGTCATGTGGCACTACCACCGTGCTAAATGGGATAGATTCAGAACAGATCTAGCAGCTCAAAACTGGGCATCCATGAGGCGCTGTGGGCCATCAGCAGCAGCAGAATTGTATTCCAGTAGAATCTGTAACCTCATGGCCCGGCATATTCCTCACTCTACCATTACCAACAAGCCAGGGGATCAACCATGGTTCAGTGAGGAGTGTAGAAGAGCATGCCAGGAGCAGCACCAGGCGTACCTAAAAATGAGGTGTCAACCTGGTGAAGCTACAACTCAGGACTACATGCATGCTAAACAGCGGAAGCAACATGCTACAGACGGAGCTAAGCGATTCCACAACCAACGGATCAGATCAAAGCTCTGCAGTCCTGCCACATCCAGTCGTGAATGGTGGTGGACAATTAAGTAACTAACAGGAGGAGGAGGCTTTGTAAACATCCCCATCCTCAATGATGGCGGAGTCCAGCATGTGAGTGCAAAAGACAAGGCTGAAGCGTTTGCAACCATCTTCAGCCAGAAGTGCCGAGTGGATGATCCATCTCGGCCTCCTCCCGATATCCCCACCATCACAGAAGCCAGTCTTCAGCCAATTCGATTCACTCCAAGTGATATCAAGAAACAGCTGAGTGCACTGGATACAGCAAAGGCTATGGGCCCCGACAAAACCCCGGCTGTAGTGCTGAAGAATTGTGCTCCAGAACTAGCTGCGCCTCTAGCCAAGCTGTTCCAGTACAGCTACAACACTGGCATCTACCCAACAATGTGGAAAATTGCCCAGGTATGTCCTGTCCACAAAATGCAGGACAAATCCAATCCGGCCAATTACCGCCCCATCAGTCTACTCTCAATCATCAGCAAAGTGATGGAAGGTGTCGTCGACAGTGCTATCAAGCAGCACTTACTCACCAATAACCTGCTCACTGATGCTCAGTTTGGGTTCCGCCAGGACCACTCGGCTCCAGACCTCATTACAGGCTTGGTCCAAACATGGACAAAAGAGCTGAATTCCAGAGGTGAGGTGAGAGTGACTGCCCTTGACATCAAGGCAGCATTTGACCGAGTGTGGCACCAAGGAGCCCTCGTAAAACTGGTCAGGGGATACTCTCCAGTGGCTGGAGTCATACCTAGCACAAAGGAAGATGGTTTTTTTTTTTTTTATTCATGGGATGTGGGCATCACTGGCAAGGCTGGCATTTATTGCCCATGCCTAGCAAGATTTTTTTACAACTGAGTGGCTTGCTAGGCCATTTCAGAGGGCAATTAAGAATCAACCACATTGCTATGGGTCTGCAGTCATATATAGGCCAGACCAGGTAAGGACATCAGGTTTCCTTCCCTAAAGGGCATTAGTGATGGGTTTTTACGACAATCCAGTAGTTTCATGGCCATCATTACTGATACTAGTATTTTAATTCCAGATTTTTATTTAATTAATTGAATTTAAATTCACCAGCTGCCGTGGCAGGATTTGAACTTGTGACTCTGGATTTTAGTCCAGGTCTCTGGATTACTAGCCCAGTAACATAACCACTACGCTACCGTACCCTAGTGGCTGTTGGAGTTCAATCATCTCAGCCCCAGGGCATTGCTGCAGGAGTTCCTTAGGGCAGTATCCTCGGCCCAACCATCTTCAGCTGCTTCATCAATGACCTTCCCTCCATCATAAGGTCAGAAGTGGGGATGTTCGCTGATAATTGCACAGTGTTCAGTTCCATTCGCAACCCCTCAGATAATGAAAGGAATCTTACAACACCAGGTTATAGTCCAACAGTTTTATTTGAAGATCATAAGCTTTCAGAGGCTTTCTCCTTCGTCAGGTGAGTGTGGGATTCCATGAAGATTACCGCATTTATAGTCAGAGAACAATGCCTGGTGATTACAGATAATCTTTCCAACTGCCCGTTATCAAGGCAATCAAAGTGTTCAGACAGAGAGACATTACATACAGGACTACTGAATATACAAACAGTCAGAACCCAAAGACAGAGAGAGAGAGAGAGAGAAACGTCCGAAAGGAAGAGAAAGAGAGAGAATGTCCAGTTGTAATAAAAACAGATAACTCTTTTTTCGCTGGTGGGGTTACGCGTAGCGTGACATGAACCCAAGATCCCGGTTGAGGCTGTCCTCATGGGTGCGGAACTTGGCTATCAATTTCTGCTTGACGGTTTTGCGTTTTGTGTGTCTCAAAGGCCGCCTTGGAGAACGCTTACTCTAAGATCGGTGGCTGAATGTCCTTGACTGCTAAAGTGTTCCCCGGCTGGGAGGGAACCCTCCTGTTTGGCGATTGTTGTGCGGTGTCCGTTCATCCATTGTCGCAGCGTCTGCATGGTCTCGCCAATGTACCATGCTCTGGGGCATCCTTTCCTGCAACGTATGAGGTAGACAACGTTGGCCAAGTCACAGGAGTATGAACCATGTACCTGGTGGGTGGTGTCCTCTCGTGTGATGGTGGTATCTGTGTCGATGATCTGGCATGTCTTGCAGAGGTTGCCGTGGCAGGGTTGTGTGGTGTTGTGGACGCTGTTCTCCTGAAAGCTGGGTAATTTGCTGCGAAGGACATTCAGCCACCGATCTTCGGGTAAGCATACTCCAAGGCAGCCTTTGAGACACACGACAACGCAAAATCGTCGAGCAGAAATTGATAGCCAAGTTCCGCACCCATGAGGACGGCCTCAACCGGGATCTTGGGTTCATGTAACGCTACACGTAACCCCACCAGCGAAAAAAAACAGTTATCTGTTTTTAATACAATGGGTCATTCTCTGTCTTTCTCTTCCTTTCGGATGTTTCTCTCTCTCTCTCTCTCTGTCTTTGGGTTCTGACCGTTTGTATATTCAGTAGTCCTGTATGTAATGTCTCTCTGTCTGAACACTTTGATTGCCTTGATAAGGGGCAGTTGGAAAGATTATCTGTAATCACCAGGCATTGTTCTCTGACTATATATGCTGTAACCTTCATGGAATCCCACACTCACCTGACGAAGGAGAAAGCCTCCGAAAGCTTGTGATTTTCAAATAAAACTGTTGGACTATAACCTGGTGTTGTAAGATTCCTTACATTTGTCCACCCCAGTCCATCACCGGCATCTCCACATCACCTCAGATAATGAATCAGTCCGTGTCCGCATGCAGCAAGACCTGGACAACATCCAGGCTTGGGCTGATAAGTGGCAAGTAACATTCACACCACACAAGTGCCAGGCAATGACCATCTCCAACAAGAGAGAGTCTAACTACCTCACCTTGACATTCAACGGCATTACCATCTCCGAATCTCCCACCATCAACATCCTGGGGGTCACCATTGACCAGAAACTCAACGGGTTCAACAACATAAATGCCATGGCCACTAGAGTAGGTCAGAGGCTGGGTATTCTGCGGCGAGTGACTCACCTCCTGACTCCCCAAAGCCTTTCCACCATCTACAAGGCACAAGTCAGGAGTGTGATGGAACACTCTCCACTTGCCTGGATGAGTGCAGTTCCAACAACACTCAAGAAGCTCGACACCATCCAGGACAAAGCAGCCCGCTTGATTGGCACCCCATCCACCACCCTAAACATTCACTCCCTTCACCACCGGCACACAGTGGCTGCAGTGTGTACCATCCACAGGATGCACTGCAGCAACTCGCCAAGGCTTCTTCAACAGCACCTCCCAAACCCGCGACCTTTACCACCTAGAAGGACAAGGGCAGCAGGAACATGGGAACAACACCACCTGCACGTTCCCCTCCAAGTCACACACCATCCCGACTTGGAAATATATCGGCCGTTCCTGCATCGTCGCTGGGTCAAAATCCTGGAACTCCCTCCCTAACAGCACTGTGGGAGAACCATCACCACACGGACTGCAGCGGTTCAAGAAGGCGGCTCACCACCACCTTCTCAAGGGCACTTAGGGATGGGCAATAAATGCCGGCCTCACCAGCGACGCCCACATCCCGAGAATGAATACAAAAAAAACCTCAGGTCTCTTGGACCAGGAATGAGAATCTGTCTGGAAAGTGTGTTCAGTTTTGGACAAAGGTTGAAGACAGGATTGAGGTCAGCTGTTATGCCCTCAACAGTTGAATGGCCTGATAACACTGAAGTCCTAAGATTTCTAGTCAGCTCCTGTCAGTTTTCTGGTGGATCGCGGACTTTCTGCGATATCCCCACCATCCCCCCTCTCTAGGGGCCAGTTTGTCAGCTGGAGAAGTGCATCCTATTGCACAAAGCCCGTGTCGGGTGAAAAGTAAACGTTGCTGGTAGTGAGGGCCAGTACATTAGTTCTCTGAGGATCGCCAAACACAGGTCCCAGAAGACAGCAGGAATGCTTTTCTTATCTTTATACTTCTGGCACTCCCAGACAGCAAAAGACCTCAGTATGTTTCAGGGGTAATATCAACATAAAATGGCTGACATACATTGACATAAAATGGCTGATGTACATTGACGTAAAATGGCTGATGTACATTGACGTAAAATGGCCGACATACATTGACATAAAATGGCTGACGTACGTTGACGTAAAATGGCGGATATAACATGCATTATAGGAAGGAGAAGTTAACCCGAGTTAGAAACACAGACACTTCACTTCAGACAGGTTGCCAAGGCAACACTGTTGGGCCATCGCTCGTAGTCATCTAGTTGGAACTGTAATGAGGTAAGGAGCATGAACAGGGATTTGTCCATCATTAACCATAATGTAAATGCAAGACAGAGTGAGTAATAGAATAGATTAGATGATAATGTGTGCTGTTTGTATACTTATGATTGTGAAGCTATAAGAAATAACATAATTACCCATCGGCAAATTAGTTTAGGGATAATGAGGGAATTACTGAATGGAAGTAACTGAAAGCTGCCAGAAAATTTGGAACTCTCTCCCCCAAAATGCTGGGGATCAATTGAAAATTTCAAGACTGAGATGGATAGGTTTTTGTTGGGTAAGAATATTAAGGGATATGGAACCAAAATGGGCAAATGCAGTTGAGGTGCAGATCAGCCGTGATCTATTTAAATGGGTGAACAGGCTCTAGAGGCTGAATGGGCTCCTCCTTTTTGTAGGTTCCTGTGTTCCTGTGGAACCAAGGAAAAAGAAAATCTGAAATGGGAGCAGGAGTAGGCCATTCGGCCCCTTGAGGTTGCTTCGCCATTCAATCAGATCACGGCCGATCTTCGACCTCAATTCCACTTTCTTGCCCAATCCCCATATCCCTTGATTCCCTTAGAGTCCAAAAATCTATCGATCTCAGTCTTGAATATACTCAACGACTCAGCATCCACAGCCCTCTGGGGTAGAGAATTTCAAAGATTCACAACCCTCAGAGTGAAGAAATTACTCCTCATCTCAGTCTTAAATGGCCGACCCCTTATCCTGAGACTATGTCCCCTAGTTCTAGATTCCCCAGCCAGGGGAAACAACCTCTCAGCATCTATGCTGTCAAGCCCCCTCAGAATCTTATATGTTTCAATGAGATCGCCTCTGATTCTTCTAAACTCCAGAGAGTATAGGCCCATTCTACTCAACCTCTCCTCATTGGACAACCCTCTCATCCCTGGAATTAATCTAGTGAACCTTCGTTGCATCGCCTCTAAGGCAAGTATATCCTTCCTTAGGTAAGGAGACCAAAACTGTACACAGTGCTCCAGGTGGGGTCTCACCAAAGCTCTGTACAATTGCTGTAAGACTTCCTTACTCTTGTACTCCAACCCCCTTGCAATAAAGGCCAAAATGCCATTTGCTTTCTTAATTGCTTGCTGTACCTGCATACTAACTTTTTGTGTTTCTTGTACGAGGACACCCAAATCCCTCTGAACACCAACATTTAATAGTTTCTCACTATTTAAAAAATATTCTGTTTTTCTATTCTTCCTACCAAAGTGAATAACCTCACATTTCCCCACATTATACTCCATCTGTCACCTTCTTGCCCACTCACTTAACCTGTCTATATCCCTTTGCAAACTCTTTGTGTCCTCCTCACAGCTTACTGTCCCACACAGCTTTGTCTCAGCAAACTTGGATACATTACACTTGGTCCCTTCATCTAAGTCATTAATATAGATTGTAAATAGCTGAGGCCCAAGCACTGATCCTTTTGGCACCCCACTAGTTACAGCCTGACAACCTGAGAATGACCCGTTTATCCCTACTCTCTGTTTTCTGTCCATTAACCAATCCTCTATCCATGCTAATATATTACCCCCAATCCCATGAGCCCTTATCTTGTGTAACCTTATATGTGGCACCTTATCAAAAGCCTTTTGAAAATCCAAATATACTTCATCCACTGGTTCCCCTTTATCTATCCTGCTAGTTACATTCTCAAAAGATTTGTCAAACACGATTTCCCTTTCATAAAACCATGTTGACTCTGCCTGATCAGATTATGATTTTCTAAGTGCCCTGTTGCCACTTCCTTAATGATGGATTCCAGCATTTTCCCAATGACTGATGTCAGGCTAACTGGCCTGTAATTCCCTGTTTTCTCTCTCCCTCCTTTCTTGAACAGCAGGGTTACATTTGCTGCCTTCCAATCCACTGGGACCATTCTAGAATCTAGGGAATTCTGGAAGATCACAACCAATGCATCCACTATCTCTGCAGCCTCGGATGTAGGCCATCAGGTCCAGGGGATTTATCAGCTTTTAGTCCCATTCATTTCTCCAGTACTTTTTCTCTACTGATATTAATTACTTTAAGTTCCTCACTCTCATTAGCCCCTTGGTTCCCCACTATTTCTGATATGCTTTTTGTGTCTTCTACTGTGAAGACAGATACAAAATATTTGTTTAACGTCTCTGCCATTTCCTGATTCCCCATTATAATTTCTCCTGTCTCAGACTCTAAGGGACCAACGTTTACTTTTGCTAATCTCTTCCTTTTTACATACTTGTAGAAGCTCTTACAATCTGTTTTTATATTTCTTGCCAGTTTACTCTCATATTCTATTTTCTTCTGTTAATCACATGTGTCCTTGTTAATCACAAATTAGAGAGGTTCCACCTGACTTCTGCTAGCTTCCTGTCAGGTGACATAGATGGATCACGATAGGGTATAAAGAGTGAGGGTAAACTATTTCCACTGACAGAAGGGTCGGTAACCAGAGGACACAGTTAAGATAATTGGCAAAAGGGGTGAGGGGTGAGGGGTGAGGGGTGAGGGGTGAGGGGTGAGGGGTGAGGGGTGAGGGGTGAGGGGTGAGGGGTGAGGGGTGAGGGGTGGCATTTTTTTACGCAGCGAGTTGTTCTGATCTGGAATGCGCTGCCTGAAAGGGCGGTGGAAGCAGATTCAATAATAACTTTCAAAAGGGAATTGGATGAATACTTGAAAAGGAAAAATTTGCAGGGCTGTGGGGAAAGACCAGGGGGAGTGGGACGAATTGGATAGCTCTTTCAAAGAGCCAGCACAGGGACAATGGGCCGAATGGCCTCCTACTGTGCAGTAGGATTCTATGACTCTATGATGATGTAAGTGGGTAGACTCACAATCAATCTCAGGGTGTCTGAGGTTTGATCCAGACGACTGACCTGGTGTAAGTTGCTGTGCTTGTGTGTTTACTATAATCGGAATAAGAGAAGACAGAGGACAGGTGGACACAGTTCCCTGCCGACCATGTGTGCAGGAAGTGTGTCCACCTGCAGCTACTGACCGATCGTATCTCGGAGCTGGAGCTGCGGGTGGACTCACTGTGGAGCATCCGCGATGCAGAGAAACTCGTGGATAGCACGTTTAGCGAGTTGGTCACACCGCAGGTAAAGGGAGTACAGGCAGGAAGTGAATGGGTGACCACCAGGCAGAGTAAGAGGTGCAGGCAGGTAATGCAGGGGTCCCCTGTGGCCAACCCCCTCTCAAACAGGTATACCGTTTTGGATACTGTTGTGGGAGATGGCTCACCAGGGGAAGGTGGCAGCGGCCAGGTTCATGGCACCGTGGCTGGCTCTGCTGCACAGGAGGGTAGGAAAAAGAGTGGCAGAGCTATAGTGATAGGGGACTCGATTGTAAGGGGAATAGACAGGCGTTTCTGCGGACGCAACCGAGACTCCAGGATGGTATGTTGCCTCCCTGGTGCAAGGGTCAGGGATGTCTCGGAGCGGCTGCAGGACATTCTGGAGGGGGAGGGAGAACAGCCAGTTGTCGTGGTGCATATAGGCACCAACGATATAGGTAAAAAACAGGATGAGGTCCTACAAGCTGAATTTAGGGAGTTAGGAGTTAAACTAAAAAGTAGGACCTCAAAGGTAGTAATCTCAGGATTGCTACCAGTGCCACGGGCTAGTCAGAGTAGGAATGACAGGATAGCTAGGATGAATACGTGGCTTGAGAGATGGTGCAAGAGGGAGGGATTCAAATTCCTGGGCCATTGGAACCGGTTCTGGGGGAGGTGGGACCAGTACAAATTGGACGGTCTGCATCTGGGCAGGACTGGAACCAATGTCCTAGGGGGAGTGTTTGCCAGTGATGTTGGGGAGGGTTTAAACGAATGTGGCAGGGGGATGGGAACCGATGCAGGAAGTCAGTGGGAAGTAAAGTGGTGACAGAAACAAAAGGCAGTAAGGGAGAGTGTACAGAACATGACCGGACAGATGGTCTGAGAAAGCAGGGCAAAGACCAAGGGAAGTCCAGATTAAACTGCATTTATTTCAATGCAAGAAGTCTGATGGGCAAGGCAGATGAACTCAGGGCATGGATGGGTACATGGGACTGGGATGTTATAGCTATTACTGAAACATGGCTAAGGGAGGGGCAGGACTGGCAGCTCAATGTTCCAGGGTACAGATGCTATAGGAAAGATAGAGCAGGAGGTAAGAGAGGAGGGGGAGTTGCGTTCTTGATTAGGGAGAACATCACGGCAGTAGTGAGAGAGGATATATCCGAGGGTTCGCCCACTGAGTCTATATGGGTGGAACTGAAAAATAAGAATGGAGAGATCACGTTGATAGGATTGTACTACAGACCCCCAAATAGTCAACGGGAAATTGAGGAGCAAATATGTAAGGAGATTACAGACAGCTGCAAGAAAAATAGGGTGGTAATAGTAGGGGACTTTAACTTTCCCAACATTGACTGGGACAGCCATAGCATTAGGGGCTTGGATGGAGAGAAATTTGTTGAGTGTATTCAGGAGGAATTTCTCATTCAGTATGTGGATGGCCCGACTAGAGAGGGGGCAAAACTTGACCTCCTCTTGGGAAATAAGGAAGGGCAGGTGACAGAAGTGTTGGTGAGGGATCACTTTGGGACCAGTGATCATAATTCCATTAGTTTTAAGATAGCTATGGAGAATGATAGGTCTGGCCCAAAAGTTAAAATTCTAAATTGGGGAAAGGCCAATTTTGATGGTATTAGACAGGAACTTTCAGAAGTTGATTGGGAGAGTCTGTTGGCAGGCAAAGGGACGTCTGGTAAGTGGGAGGCTTTCAAAAGTGTGTTGACCAGGGTTCAGGGTAAGCACATTCCTTATAAAGTGAAGGGCAAGGCTGGTAGAAGTAGGGAACCTTGGATGACTCGGGAGATTGAGGCCCTAGTCAGAAAGAAGAAGGAGGCATATGACATGCATAGGCAGCTGGGATCAAGTGGATCCCTTGAAGAGTATAGAGATTGCCAGAGTAGAGTTAAGAGAGAAATCAGGAGGGCAAAAATGGGACATGAGATTGCTTTGGCAGATAAGGCAAAGGTGAATCCAAAGAGCTTCTACAAATACATAAAGGGCAAAAGAGTAACTAGGGAGAGAGTAGGGCCTCTTAAGGATCAACAAGGTCATCTATGTGCGGAACCACAAGAGATGGGTGAGATCCTAAATGAATATTTCACATCGGTATTTACGGTTGAGAAAGGCATTGATGTTAGGGAACTTGGGGAAATAAATAGTGATGTCTTGAGGAGTGTACATATTAGAGAGGGAGGTGCTGGAAGTCTTAACGCGCATCAAGGTAGATAAATCTCTGGGACCTGATGAAATGTATCCCAGGACGTTATGGGAGTTTAGGGAGGAAATTGCGGGTCCCCTAGCAGAGATATTTGAATCATTGACAGCTACAGATGAGGTGCCTGAAGATTGGAGGGTAGCAAATGTTGTGCCTTTGTTTAAGAAGGGCATCAGGGAAAAGCCTGGGAACTACAGACCGGTGAGCCTGACATCTGTAGTGGGTAAGTTGTTAGAGGGTATTCTGAGGGACAGGATCTACAGGCATTTGGAGAGGCAGGGACTGATTAGGAACAGTCAGCATGGTTTTGTGAGAGGAAAATCATGTCTCACGAATTTGATTGAGTTTTTTGAAGGGGTAACCAAGAAGATAGATGAGGGCTGTGCAGTAGACGTGGTCTACATGGACTTCAGCAAAGCCTTTGACAAGGTACCGCATGGTAGGTTGTTACATAAGATTAAATCTCATGGGATCCAAGGTGAGGTAGCCAATTGGATACAAAATTGGCTTGACGACAGAAGACAGAGGGTGGTTGTAGAGGGTTGTTTTTCAAACTGGAGGCCTGTGACCAGCGGTGTGCCTCTGGGATCGATGCTGGGTCCGCTGTTATTTGTTATTTATATTAATGATTTGGATGAGAGAGGTTAAGGGGTGATCTTATAGAAGTCTATAAAATAATGAGGGGCATAGATAAGGTAGATAGTCAAAATCCTTTCCCAAAGGTAGGGGAGTCTATAACGAGGGGGCACAGATTTAAGGTGAGAGGGGAGAGATACAAAAGGGTCCAGAGGGGCAATTTTTTCACTCAAAGGGTGGTGAGTGTCTGGAACGAGCTGCCAGAGGCAGTAGTAGAGGCGGGTACAATTTTGTCTTTTAAAAAGCATTTGGACAGTTACATGGGTAAGATGGGTATAGAGGGATATGGGCCAAGTGCAGGCAATTGGGACTAGCTTAGTGGTATAAACTGGGCGACATGGACATGTTGGGCCGAAGGGCCTGTTTCCATGTTGTAACTTCTATGATTCTATGATTCTGCTAATCTAATATTTCTTAATAAAGCATTAAAGTTGGTGAGATTAGACTCTCTGACCTATTAAATAATAAGGTGTTAGCTGGAATGTTACAGCCTCTATCGCTATCGATTTCCAATCCAGTAAATCTTAGATTTACAAGGATGATACCAGAACTGAGAGGTTCTACCTATCAGGAAAGATTGAACAGGCTGGAGCTCTTTTCTCTGGAAAAAAGAAGACTGAGGGGTGACCTGATCGAGGTCTTTAAGATAATGAAGGGGTTTGATAGGGTAGATGTGGAGAAGATGTTTCCACTTGTGGGGGAGACCAGAACTAGATATAAGATAGTCACTAATAATCCAATAGGGAATTCAGGAGAAACTTCTTTCCCCAGAGAGTGGTGAGAATGTGGAAACTCACTCCCACAAGGAGTAGTTGAGGTGAATAGTGTAGATGCATTTAAGGGGAAGCCGGATAAACACATGAGGGAGAAAGGAATAGAAGGATATGCTGATAGGGTGAGATGAAGTAGGGAGGGAGGAGGCTCGTGTGGAGCATAAACACCGGCACGGACCTGTTGGGCCGAATGGCCTGTTTCTGTGCTGTACATTCTGTGTGATGGAGAGTGAGGAGGGACAGTTTTCTGGCCCGGCCGGCTCACGGCCCAGACTCTCTGCAGCTTCTGTGCCGGTTCGATGTGGAGAATGTGATGCAGCACCGCGGTGAGTTGAGGAGCTGAGTGATGTCGGGAGTGACGGGCTGTGCCTTGAGGGGCCGGTTTCACCAAGTCTGCATTAATCAGCGCAAAAATAATTAGGGGGTAGATTTTCACCCCGACTCGGCGCTGGGGAGGCAACGCGTTCAAAGATGGAGGCCCGAGAATCGGCAGCAATTGGTCATCGAGTCTTGTCCACATCTTTGGGGTGACCTGCTGCTGCCTATCGCCCCTACCCCCCATAGGATCCTCCCCCCACCCCCACCCCCCCCCATAGCAACCTCTCCCCCCACCCCCACCACCACAAAGACCTCCCCCTCCCCCCCCCAGGAACCTCCCCCCTCCCCCCCCCCCCAGGAACCTCCCCCTCCCCCCCCCCAGGAACCTCCCCCTCCCCCCCCCCCCAGGAACCTCCCCCTCCCCCCCCCCAGGAACCTCCCCCTCCCCCCCCCCCCCAGGAACCTCCCCCTCCCCCCCCCCTGGAACCTCCCCCCTCCCCCCCCCCCCCCTGGAACCTCCCCCTCCCCCCCCCCCCCAGGAACCTCCCCCTCCCCCCCCCCAGGAACCTCCCCCCTCCCCCCCCCCCCCCCAGGAACCTCCCCCTCCCCCCCCCCCCACCAGGAACCTCCCCCTCCCCCCCCCCCCCACCAGGAACCTCCCCCTCCCCCCCCCCCCCCCACCCTGGAACCTCCCCCTCCCCCCCCCCACCCTGGAACCTCCCCCTCCCCCCCCCACCCTGGAACCTCCCCCTCCCCCCCCAGCAAACTCCCCCTCCCCCTCCCCCCCCAGGAACCTCCCCCTCCCCCTCCCCCCCCAGGAACCTCCCCCTCCCCCTCCCCCCCCAGGAACCTCCCCCTCCCCTCCCCCCCCCCCCAGGAACCTCCCCCTCCCCCCCCCAGGAACCTCCCCCTCCCCCTCCCCCCACAGGAACCTCCCCTCCCCCTCCCCCCCCCCAGGAACCTCCCCCTCCCCCTCCCCCCCCCAGGAACCTCCCCCTCCCCCTCCCCCCCCCAGGAACCTCCCCCTCCCCCCCCAGGAACCTCCCCCTCCCCCCCCAGGAACCTCCCCCTCCCCCCCCAGGAACCTCCCCCTCCCCCCCCAGGAACCTCCCCCTCCCCCCCCCCCAGGAACCTCCCCCTCCCCCCCCCAGGAACCTCCCCCTCCCCCCCCCAGGAACCTCCCCCCTCCCCCCCCCAGGGATCTCCCCTCCCCCCCCCAGGATCTCCCCCTCCCCCCCCCCCCAGGGATCTCCCCCTCCCCCCCCCCCCCCCAGGGATCTCCCCCTCCCCCCCCCCAGGGATCTCCCCTCCCCCCCCCAGGGATCTCCCCCTCCCCCCCCCCAGGGATCTCCCCCTCCCCCCCCCCAGGGATCTCCCCCTCCCCCCCCCAGGGATCTCCCCCTCCCCCCCCCAGGGATCTCCCCCCCCTCCCCCCCCAGGGATCTCCCCCCCCTCCCCCCCCCAGGGATCTCCCCCCCCTCCCCCCTCCCCCCCCAGGATCTCCCCCCTCCCCCCCCAGGGATTTCCCCCCCCTCCCACCCCCAGGGATCTCCCCCCCCTCCCCCCCCCAGGGATCTCCCCCCCCCTCCCCCCCCAGGGATCTCCCCCCCCCCTCCCCCCCCCAGGGATCTCCCCCCCCTCCCCCCCCCAGGATCTCCCCCCCCCTCCCCCCCCCAGGGATCTCCCCCCCCCTCCCCCCCCCAGGATCTTCCCCCCCCTCCCCCCCCCAGGATCTCCCCCCCCCTCCCCCCCCCAGGGATCTCCCCCCCCTCCCCCCCCCAGGGATCTCCCCCCCCCCCTCCCCCCCCCAGGGATCTCCCCCCCCCTCCCCCCCAGGATCTCCCCCCCCAGGGATCTCCCCCCCCTCCCCCCCCAGGGATCTCCCCCCCTCCCCCCCCCAGGGATCTCCCCCCCCTCCCCCCCCAGGGATCTCCCCCCCCTCCCCCCCCCCAGGGATCTCCCCACCCCTCCCCCCCCCAGGGATCTCCCCCCCCTCCCCCCCCCAGGGATCTCCCCCCCCTCCCCCCCCCAGGGATCTCCCCCCCCTCCCCCCCCAGGGATCTCCCCCCCCTCCCCCCCCCAGGGATCTCCCCCCCCTCCCCCCCCCAGGGATCTCCCCCCCTCCCCCCCCAGGGATCTCACCCAGGGATCTCCCCCCCTCCCCCCCCAGGGATCTCCCCCCCTCCCCCCCCCAGGGATCTCCCCCCCCCTCCCCCCCAGGGATCTCCCCCCCCCTCCCCCGCCCAGGGATCTCCCCCCCCCTCCCCCCCCAGGGATCTCCCCCCCCTCCCCCCCCCCAGGGATCTCCCCCCCCCTCCCCCCCCCAGGGATCTCCCCCCCCCCTCCCCCCCCCCAGGGATCTCCCCCCCCCCTCCCCCCCCAGGGATCTCCCCCCCCTCCCCCCCCCAGGGATCTCCCCTCCCTCCCCCCCCAGGGATCTCCCCCCCCCTCCCCCCCCAGGGATCTCCCCCCCCCTCCCCCCCCAGGGATCTCCCCCCCCCCCTCCCCCCCCAGGGATCTCCCCCCCCCCTCCCCCCCCCAGGGATCTCCCCCCCCCCCTCCCCCCCCAGGGATCTCCCCCCCCTCCCCCCCCAGGGATCTCCCCCCCCCCTCCCCCCCCAGGGATCTCCCCCCCCCCCCTCCCCCCCCAGGGATCTCCCCCCCCCCTCCCCCCCCCAGGGATCTCCCCCCCCCCTCCCCCCCCCAGGGATCTCCCCCCCCTCCCCCCCCCCAGGGATCTCCCCCCCCTCCCCCCCCCAGGGATCTCCCCCCCCCCCCCAGGGATCTCCCCCCCCCCCCCCCAGGGATCTCCCCCCCTCCCCCCCCCCAGGGATCTCCCCCCCCTCCCCCCCCCAGGGATCTCCCCCCCCTCCCCCCCCCAGGGATCTCCCCCCCCTCCCCCCCCAGGGATCTCCCCCCCCTCCCCCCCCAGGGATCTCCCCCCCCTCCCCCCCCCAGGGATCTCCCCCCTCCCCCCCCCCCCAGGGATCTCCCCCCTCCCCCCCCCCCCAGGGATCTCCCCCCCCCCCCCCCAGGGATCTCCCCCCCTCCCCCCCCCAGGGATCTCCCCCCCTCCCCCCCCCAGGGATCTCCCCCCCTCCCCCCCCAGGGATCTCCCCCCCCTCCCCCCCCAGGGATCTCCCCCCCCTCCCCCCCCCAGGGATCTCCCCCTCCCCCCCCAGGGATCTCCCCCTCCCCCCCAGGACGATCTCACCACTCGTTGTGTTTGAGGAGCCCCACACGTCCTCGACCAATTGTAACACAGGCCTTCCACGGGCCTTAGACCACATTCGGGGGGCCTAACACCTGCTTTAGGGGCTGTTCAGGACCCTCCCGGTTAAACCCCCCCTCAGTCATCTCCACAACTAATTAATTTAAGTTGTCAGTCAGACTGACATCCCTTCGTGTCGATGGGTCGGAACTCGGCCCTTGATTGGACACTGTGAGGTCATCATTTCCGAATGAGGTCAGTTTGGAGATTATATTTGGGCAGAAAGGGGGCCAGGCGTCCCCCCGCTGGGGGAAGGGGGTCCGTGAAAAGGGGCGGTTTGGGGACCCTACATTTTACTAAACGCTAATCACTGGAGCTGGTGTCAGATCCACACACCTACGATGGTTGACAGTCGATAATATAAAATAAAGGTGCAACGTCCCTATTGATCAATAAAGTCCAGATTGATTTCCTCGATCCTGACTGGCTCGGCTCGGGGCTGCCTGCGATTGCACTGTTACACGGGACACAATCCATCCCTCCGTGGGCTGAAGTACAATCTCTCCTTCAGCTTCATCCCAGACCGGGTAACATTCAAGTCAACCCACTGCTCCGCCTCATCAACTGAACATACACGTGTTACAGACAAACAATCTGTCAGGTTTAATGATCCAAACCGCATTTTCGTTGAACTGAGACAAGATTCGGC